>NC_139344.1:433149907-434349907 GCF_055883805.1 Amblyomma maculatum
GCTGCTGCTGCTGCTGCTGCTGCTGCTGCTGCTGCTGCTGCTGCTGCTGCTGCTGCTGCTGCTGCTGCTGCTGCTGCTGCTGCTGCTGCTGCTGCTGCTGCTGCTGCTGCTGCTGCTGCTGCTGCTGCTGCTGCTGCTGCTGCTGCTGCTGCTGCTGCTGCTGCTGCTGCTGCTGCTGCTGCTGCTGCTGCTGCTGCTGCTGCTGCTGCTGCTGCTGCTGCTGCTGCTGCTGCTGCTGCTGCTGCTGCTGCTGCTGCTGCTGCTGCTGCTGCTGCTGCTGCTGCTGCTGCTGCTGCTGCTGCTGCTGCTGCTGCTGCTGCTGCTGCTGCTGCTGCTGCTGCTGCTGCTGCTGCTGCTGCTGTGATATATGACCTGTTCTTGAAACTTGCTTTAGTGTGTAAAGTATAGTGTAAACTCTATGGCCAGCTCGAGTATTTAAATATTTTGCACCCGCGCTTGGACATACAAGTTCGGTACCCTAATTCGGTAAACATTCAAGGCAAACGCAACCGCTCAACTGCGTAATGGATAGTCAGGATCAATAGGTTAGTCACAAGGCGTGTAAAACATTAATATAGATTTGAGAGCTCATTTCGTTCACAGCGCAATCATTTTTGCAACATATCAACGACGAACAAAATTTCTGTTCGCTCTAATTTTTACTGATCAAACTTGAAATCATGCAAAAGGTTTTACTTTTTGTCGCCTAGTAGTGCGTAGAAAAAATGGCATTAAAATGAACAAATGTAATTCGGTGAGAATGGCACAAAATGTTTCTTGTGGCAGGGGTATTGCTGCTGGGGAACAAAATCTCTCAGCGAGGCAGATTTGGGTCAAAATCGAAGCAGGAATAGGAATTTCTACTACCACTAACGATAGGTCACCCTCATATATGCCAGCCAGTTGTATAAGGGTGTGAAAGGGCATAAATGGCTGTAAAGTATTCTTGGCAATGCTTCATGCGGCAGTACTTAGCCGCATTCAAGGTCGCTCGCTCGTTCTACTCATTGGTCATGCATGCTGAGTAATAACGTTTTTTATTTTTATTTTTAATTGCAACCTAACATTGAGTCCTGGCTCTCCCTGACCGATGACATCGAGGACTACTCACCGACATCAAATAATACGTCCACATACTGTGCCGTATGTGACAACGATTGACATTCGCACACCTCGACGTAACGGTAGGGGCTGCGTATTCGTGGGAGCGATAAGCCTCCTTTTTCCCTCCAGTCTGCTGCTGCGTCACGTGCGCCCTTTTTGTTTGCAAACATGTGTTGTCTATATGCAGCAACCAGTACAGTATTTGCTGTGCCTGCAAACCACTTGTCGTATTTTCCGCGACAGGCAGTTTCCATAACTGAGACCTTTGGAAGGATGACATTATGCCGAGAAGAAAAATGTTTCTTTACTGACCTCAAATAAAGTTGCGCCGCTCCTTCCTTTCTTTCACCGTTTCTTAACACTTTACTAGGTGGCCCTTAGTAGCAAAGATCGCTCGCGCGTACGTGTACGGCATTCTCCACCTGTTGATTTTACGTTGATGCCGGAATAGTTGGCACGAAGTACTCGTCTATAGAACATTGCTTCATTGTAATAAATTCGATGCTCCAAAACAAACACCCTTCTCTGTTCTGTACGTTGCATGTCCATTTGTCACACAGTGGACCCGAGCTTGTAAGCTAATGAAGACAAATTTATTTCCAGGAATTGAACCTTTTTTCGAAACATTTTTGGCTTACGTTTCTCGATTCAAGGTTACGGTGCCAGCTTTCTAACTGAGCGGGCGCAATACGTTAGCTCGTAATAAATGGACATTTGGACGCTCGATCAAGCATGCATAGATGTTGAAGCCGTTTTTTCGTCGTATCGATGTGCGCTGTTCAGATTGAAAAGGCCGACATTTATAAGCAGATGCTTTCATTTCGTTTTATTACCTTAAAGACCCCGCTAGGAGTACTACATAGGGGTCGGAGAAAAATACAATCAACTGCTTTACATACCATGAGCGGCAAGACTTTGATGGAACATGGAAAAACACGTTATGCAAGCGATTTTGTAAGGAAGGTCGTTCCAGTCGGCTGCTGTTTTTGTGAAGATGACTTTTAAAATTTCATAGTACGGGCGCGTGGACGTAAAACGTGAAGAGGAGGTCCGGTACGGTATGAAGAGCATGAAGCAGGTGCCCTGGTGTATGGTTCCTGATGAAGTTCCGAGTAGTAAAGCTTGCGATAAAGACAGAGACTACCCATGCGGCGGAGTGTAGGATGCTGTAGATCTGATTGATTTTTTTAGTTGTCAATTAGTGACATTGCCTGACTCGCATGAAGGCATGAATCTAGTGACTTGGTTTTGAACCTCTTCGAGGGCATTAGCAAGATGCAATTGATGGAGATTCGAAACTGCAGATGAATATTCTAATTTCGGTCGGAAAAATGTTGCGTAAGCAAGTTGTTTTACGTGAGTAGGGGAACTACCGAAGTGGTGCTTTAGGAAACCTAATGATTTGGTAGAACATGGGATTATGTTCGTTACATCGGCATGCCAGGTTTAATCGGAAGACAAAGAGGCACCCAAGTACTTATACGTTAGTACCAGATCAATCGGGACACCTAAAACGTGATACGAAAATTAAAGATTACGACAGCGGGGAAATGACACAGTTTTAAAATTAGTAGGGTTAGGAATTATTAGTCAATGATTACACCATGCATGTATGTTGTTTAGGTCTGTCTGTAAAGATTTTTGATCAGACGAACTAGTGACATGTTGTTAGTTAAGACAATCGTCTGCAAACAAAAGAATATGGCATGACACTTGGAGGGGTAAGTCATTTATGTAAATTAGGAACAGTAAGGGCCCAGGAACGGATCTTTGGGGAACGCCTGAAGTAACGAATAATGGGTTAGAGGTAAGATCGTTAACTGAAACGAATCGAGAACTATTAGTAAGAAATGATGTGATCCCGGCAAGTATATTTGGATTCGTTTCTAATAAATATACAGGCCTGAATTGCAGAGAATAGCCGTTATTTACAAAGCAAAAAAGAGGTGGCAATTCGTTTATTATGCAACGCGAAAGGTTTTTGAATTTATTTCACCTTTTATTGCAATGCAACATTTTAACCTGCTTTCGATGCTTGCCGAACGAACTTAACGGGGTCATATGATTGAAAATAGTAAGTGCTCTTTCCATTAGAGGAATAGATAAGGCGGAAAAAATATTCGATGAACGTTGTGAACTTGTGACAAAATAAAATATATTGTAATCGTTGGTCAAATATTTCAACATGTGGTTTCAGTGTTGTGAGCCCAGACTGAGGAGACTTCGGGCAGAACCTTATAGAAGCTTTTATTCGCACACGTTCATTTGACAATTCGGCCAATCTGACACCATATTAGGTTACGTGCTTATCTGTGCCTACTTTCAGCCCTGATTTGATTATTATCGTCATTGGCTTTCTGGTAAAGATTACTGCGATCCAGAATGATTCATTACGTCGCTAAAAGATAGTAATGGGGACCGCGGGGCAGCAGAGAATTCTGACGAATGAAGTTTGGAAATTGAGGCACGGAGGCCACTTCTGAAAGGCGTGTCGCCGTTATTAGGACAGATTTTCTGCGAAAAATTAGAAACACGAAATCTTGTGACAGGTATAATGACCAGCCTGAAATATTTCCACGCATAAATTGTATTTTGTGGTTATAGGAAAGAGCAGCGCTATTATTTGTATTGAATTGTTATGTTGAACTGCTGTACTAATTAAGTAACTGCAGCAATTCAAATCCACCAAATTATTCCCTTAGACGGAAACGAAACATGAAGAGTCTCCTGAGAGCGTAGTTCTCTGTAATTCAACTACAACTCACTTTAAGGAACACTTGTAAAGTTCTACACAATTGTGACGTATAGAATAAAAGTCTCGCTAACCACTGTTCGTAATAAAATTTCAAATTATATGCATACACCCCAATACTCATTCATATTTCTAGCTAAACGAAGCAATTATTGAATAGTGCGATGTTTATTTCCCTGTTAAATACTTGTCTTGTTTCAAGACATGCTAAAAATAACAAAAACTAATCAGTCAATTCTTTATTTCAAATTGCCCTAACGTCTATATCGTTTGTCGACCGAACAACTAGTAAATTTGATTTAAATTGTCATAATGTAGCAACGCAAAAGCCGAGGGACTTGAAAGATAATACGCATTTTCTTGCCTTCTTGCTGTCACGTCTTTCTTCGCGCTGCGTATACCCTACTAAAAGATAGTAAACTCCCAGGTGAATGATTGCTGTTAGTAAAGTATAAAGCTAGCATTTATAAATGCAATTTTTCTTAGACTTTTGACATTGCATCATACATCTCAGCCGTTTCGTCACAAAATGGCTTGGCTGCGTGGTACTAAGCCGAGCCGTGAAGAAAAAAAACAACTGCACATAATCTCACTGCAAGGCGTCCTCGAGGGATGTTAAGACTATTGTTGTTTTTGGTAAGCGGACAAGGAAAGAGCAGCTGTCGCGAACACCGAGTCGTTACCGCACTGAGGATAAGGAGAAAGCAGTCATTTGCATTCCTCTCATCCGTGTCAGCTGGAAGGAAGGTTGTGCAGACCGCCACGACATAAAGGTATGGGATTTCGCCAAATAGATGGTTGCTTTGCCAGCACATACATCCAAGTGCCTGCTCTGACTACCGCTGTACGGTTAGATAGCGCTACGAAGTGTCCCAACTAACATTAGACCAATAGTTGAAATAATAACCACTTGAGCTACGCCACAGAAATCGCCTACAAGAGCTGCCAGTCGATTTGGGCATCACTGACATTTTTGGATTTTGAAATTATTAGCTTGTAATTACTTTTTCTAAACTACTAAATATTATTTTGGAAATAAATGTGATTTGTAAAGTCAGGCAGCCTTAGGAAACGCATTCCATTTCTTTGCGGTAAAGAAAGCCTTAGGTGTATCTTTTTTCCAATCTCCAAAGAAGTCCCGCAAAATACAAAAAAGCATCCCCTGACAGGAGTATTTGCGCACAACGATTCCGCTGCTTTCAGTCGTGGCTTTAGAGAATGAAACCAGCTGCCGCCATCAGATTATAGCCTCGTTGCATCGGGAAACCGATATCTCTTCGATAGAATTTTCGTCCGCGTTAGTCAGTCAGTCGTAGTCAAAGTCACCCGTAACGATGCATATAGCATCAAGCGCGACGAGGTCGCTGCAACAATATTGCAAGCATATCTTCCTATCGCTGGGATTTGGCCACCACGTTACGGGAACCACTACTTTCGTTCACCGAGCCACAATGATGAGAACCGCAATTATGGCACGCGAATGCGCTAGTCGCGTAATAGTTTTCATATATCGCGTTATTTCTGTGTAGCTCGGAAAAAAGATATACCTGAGGCTTTCTTTACCGTAAATAAATTCAGGAAGGGTTTATGAATGTCCTCTTCAAGTTGCATATCACAAGTACTGTATAAAAAAATATTTGTTATCCTTAGAAAATTCACGCATGTAAGAAATAATTAATTGCAAAAATACATTACGTTTATTGCACCATATGGCTGGCAGGCCTATAGAACTGGATTTCCTGGCCTGCCGCAATTGTTGTAATTTTTAAACCTTGCTGATAGTTCGCTGGGACACCGTGTATAAATAGAAATGAATTAATAGTAAAGGCATATTTTCACCAAAGCGCGGGAAAGCCTGCTTTTTGTTCATTTCTAATGTCGAGAGGCAAGAGGTTATCAGTGTAATTATTTTCATCTGAAAATATATTACTTTGTTTAGAAATATTACTTAATCAGCAGTAGTAGCAGTAGAGCCAATAGGAGATCGAAATGAAGCAGTCCTAGCAAGTAGCAAATTAACGACTCGCCAGTGGTACTGATCGCCGCTTTCCATATATTGTTTGCGGTGCACTGCCTGCTCTTGTGTGGCGGCGGCTTTCCAACTAACTTCGTTTGAGGGTGTTTGTATTCCGTGTTATTTAGATATTAGTGTGTTCCCTATTGGCCCCTCTCATTTACAGCGGCGCCGAGGTACGTACACTAAGACCGCAAGCATCACTTGCAGGTTGTCGGTGCGTGAGAATCAACTTGTGTCGCCTATACGGCATCGCAGCTGCCACAGTCAAGGCCCTCCTTGAGCTATTTAGCATACAATAGTAGTAACAGTACTTAATCCTGATGGCGTGCCTTTGAAGGGATTGAGCGAGCAGTGGATTAAACGAGAACACTAGCAGCACTTTTTAAGGAGAAATACTTGCTTCATGAATAGCGTCAGAAGGAAAGGTTGAAAGAAATTGCGATCAGGCGTTGGCACATGGAGGAAGGAAAAACTAGGAGGTAGCGTGACTTCACGCGACCAAACTTCGCAAGCCAAGCACCGAGGAAGCCATTCATCCCCCGCTTTTTTGCTCTCCCAGTCTATCACTATGTTTTGATGTCGGTATGCCTTTTCGCGCGCGCGTCTGCTTACGCGCGGGCGCGCAGCTGTCTGCTAAGGCGAGCATGGGTTATTGCGCGGATTCTCCGGTGCTGCGTGCGCGGCGAACCCCGCACGTCGCCGATTCGCACATGCGCGATGAGCAGCGACAGTAGATATCACGGCGCACTATCACGTGGTTTAATCTCGTAAAGACGTACTCACTGTCTTTTATTTCTTATGCCTAGACTTCAAGAGTATTGCCGCGCGTTCCCTCCTATTCGTTCCGTACTCCATGAGTCGACAAAAAATAACATGATTTATTACCTAAATTATAACGTAACTGTTCTTTGTGCAGCATTCAGAGAGGTGTCATATGTCGTCCCTTCCCATTTGTCATCCACCTGCTAATTAAGTTGGGGGCTAGTTCGCAACGCGGATGCGAACCTACGGCATATTTAACTACACTTGCATGGCGTTGTAAACGTAATCGTGCACCCAGTAGGGAAACAGATACTGCGCCTTTCCCTTCAGCTTGCAGCCAGAAAAGAACGAATAACGTTTTACGCTTTGTCACGCTTTATGCTATTGCCTCAATGCTATTCCTCCAAGCAAGACCATTCGAGAGAGTGCCAAATAAGCTTTCGCATGTCTTAATCGATTTAGGCGAAGTTAAGCCATATCTAAGTTTTCATTTCATATTCATTTTCAATCTTGATTAGCGCCTTTGGCGCCAATCAAGAATGAGTGGCGCGTTTGGCTCCAGCATAAGCCAGAAATTTATACAAAAGAGTTCATGTATCCACAGCGGGTTTCTAACTCGCCTCCTCAGTGTGTCTTATATGAGGCACTATAAAATTAGCGAAGACCCTGAGCCATGCCCGACAATCTACTTTCGCTTCTGTTTTAGTTGTACGGAACAGAACCTTGAGAACGTTCGCTATCGACCATCTGGACAGTCAGAAAAGGTATCGCATTAATCCACGTGCGAAGTGATTGAACTGGGAAGACTGCCGCTATGCAAGCACCCTTTCATGCCACATGTAGCGTTCTGTCCGCAAACCGCAAAGCGCTATCTTTTGTTGAAGTCCAAATTTCGTCGAAATACGGTTTAATCTCAGCTAACTATGATATATTGTGAGCAAATTGCTGGAAATGGCCAAACATCTCGATGCCAGCAATGCCTCGGTTTGAAAGGGCTTTTCTCCGCTTGCACAGAGTATCTTAGACTGTAACTGAAATATATTGTGGAGCGTTGAAAATAATTGTGTGGCTGCTGTGAAATACTTTAACACTCCGTCCTCCGTTTATGTATAGAATGATTTGGTTTGGTTTGTGGGGCTTACGTCCAAAAGCGACTCAGGCTATACGAGACGTCGTAGTGGAGGACACCAGAATTTTTGACCACCTGGAATTCTTTAACGTGCACTAACGCACAGCACACGGACGCCTTGCATTTCGTATCCATCAAAAAGCGGCACCCGAGGCCGGAATTCGATCCCGCATCATTAGGAACAGTAGTCGAAAGCCGTAACCACTGCGCCACCCCGTCGGGGGATATATATGGAAACGATTTAACTGTCCAATTCAGTTCACTTCAGTTCATTTCATACTACAACGTTGGTTTTGTACTTTCTCATGCGCTCACCTCAATTAATCCAAACTGCCCCAGAACATTATTTAGTGAGTTTTACCTTTAATGGCTCATGCTGTCGTGGACAAAATGTATCCCGCTCTTGCGGCGTTCTGATTGGCCTAGGCTGGATGCATTCGTGACATCTGCAACGCCACACTTAAAAGCGTGCCAAGGACTTCACGCGACAGGAGCGATGATGTACCGTCCACTCACACTTGCCGGAGAAAGTGTGACAGATACTTCGGCTTTCCTTACTGTAAACAAATTATATGCAGCACTACAACGAACTTCGATAAGAGGCTAACGGTGGGAGACAAATTATATGATAAGAAGAGCACGCTTTTGCCATTGTCCTCTTAATAGACATCTAAGAGACCCTCTAATTTTTTATATATTAAGTACCCGAAGGCAGTAAGCCCCCCGAAAAGAGGCCTGGGGATATATTGTCCTTTCTGATGAAATGACAGGGCGCGTAAAAAATATATTATTGAAGGAAGCTGGTTGTAACAAATGTCGCCTGTACAGACTTCAGGTTTGGTTAAAGAGAAATCGGGCTCCGATTTTCGACTTCAAAATATTTCAGAACACGTAAGAGCGCTTAATGTTGTTAACAATAAAACGCCTTGAAGGACCCGGGTCGTTACCACGTTACTTGTGAAATGTGAGGTAAAGTATTTTTAATATGTTCCTTTATTCGAGCTGTATAGTTTTGCATCTTTCCTAAGTTTGCCTTGCTGTGAATTGGTCACAGACAAGCTGAAGTGAAGGCTCTCCAGTATCTTACAATCTGAGAATACCCGAAAGAAACCAACATATTCGAACGATTTTACTCAAAGTTTTATTTCAGAGATAACATGCATGTTTGCATTGATGGCATTATTTCGCTGCTGCTAGCACGGTTAACGATTCTGAGAAGCTCCTTTTAGGATGACTGTGCAAATAGGCCCATGTCAAAATAATTGTCCGTTGCCAGGGCATCGGCGGCGTCGGTTACGGTATAAAGCTTCGTCTCGAAAAAAGACAGTATTATGATTCCAGCTCTTGAAAAATATAGAGCTTACTTTTTGTAGAAGCTAGTTCTCAAATAAAAAAACCAAGAGCTTCACAGGTTACAATCATTCGAACAATTCATCGCTAGCGTCAAGGCTCGCAGCCTAGAAAAGCTAGAAATATCCCGTGATTGTAGATTTCGGTGGGTGACATGTCCGGATGCTGATACGCCGAAGGGGTGCCATTTTTTCTCTCGCTCATAGAAGCTGCCGGACAAGGTACTAGTCCAATGGCTGTGAGATGTCACCAGATAGCACGGTGTGGAAACGTAAGATGGAACTGCAAACTGTCATTTCCTTTCATGCAAACAGGTGCGATAAAGTATAACGCACGAAGCACTTGTAACCGCCCTCCTAAACCCTAAAGCGTTGGAAAGTAGTGAGAATGATTTTGGGCGGTGGAATCGGAGTGCCGAATTCTCTGATCAGAAGACTATCATTGTGCTCGAAGACTTCACATGAAAGACATTTTGAGGGTTACGAGTAATCGGATGTGATCTAAATCCTTTAAAAGAATTGCCAACACACAATGAATAATTCAGATATGCTCGCGCATATTGTCTCTGTCATTTTTACATAAGCAATAAAGTAATTATTTTGCATTCTGTAGACACAAAAGCTCTCGTGAATATGAATCTTTGCGGTGATCTATGAGTGTATTCAATGAGAATTATATGAGTAGACTTTTTGCATAATCAAAAATTTCGCTTTGGAATTCAATACAGCCACAGATGGCAGGATTGTGAATTTATTCAGTGATAATTATATGAACAGACCTTTTTTATATTTTAAAATTCCGCTAAGCGAATTAATACATCCACGGATCGCTCTATGTTGTTTTTACGTGCTAATGGTTATGCTGTCGTCAAATAAGTTGCGGTTACTGAGGATTACTCGGGGCGCGTAGTGATGATAGGCGTTTTAGTGCAAGAAAAGTAGGACACCGTAGAAGGCTTTGCTAGAAACTATAGCATCAGTTTTAAAATATAGGATATCTAGTCCACAACCACACTATTCGAACAGCGGCAGTCAGCAACTGTGAGGCAAATCATCGAAGGGAATTCCAGATTTCTCAAAGGGGAACGTAGTGGCCTATATTTGTTGAAGAAAGCAAGCGGGGGCTGGACACACAGCCTGCGATGTAGCGCTGTGTTCTCACGTGAATCCTGGGCAATAAAAACGTTGTTAAACTATTGGTTGAGTGCGGGCAATACTGAGATGAACTGTGGAGTTGAAATGCGTGGCGCATAGGTCCGTGCTGCTGGAAGAAACCGGGACAACAAGCAGCAGATGGGTAAAAATCACTTAAATGGTTTTTGAAGAGTAGACCATCCAAAAAGAACAAAGATTGTCCAAATTTTTTTATCTTCGGGGTTTATCAAACAATCTATTTGGAGCAGTTTCTTGCCAAGGGGCGCTCGGAGCGAAAGACGTTGAAGTGGCGCTCGGAGCAAAAGATGAAGTGAATCGGCTCCGGACTTGCAGGACGTACCTAAACCTTGGACCCTGTAATTTTACCTGTACCGGCTCTGTTAACCTAGCCCCAGTCGCCAATACCATGACAAATCTGGTGGAGGTCAGGTCTGATGTCCCGTATCCCTACGCTAAGCAGGAGTGCTGGTCATATATTCGAGGAAACGCCTGTACACCGCACCAGCCGCAGGCAACGAGGCCTACCACCTGAGTTTTCCCCATCGGCCATGACTACCGGCAGCCACGACGTCGTCGCAATCCCTGGAGCGGCCCCTACTTACGTGACGTTTCAGACCCCCCGCGTCTCAAAGACCTTTTACGGGGACACCTATGAAGACGTCGACGACTGGTTGCAGCACTACGAAATGGTAGCAACCTTCAGCCTCTGGAATGACGCAGCCCGGCTTCGCAACGTCTACTTCAGCCTTGAGGATGGCGCTCGGACATGGTTCGAGAACCATGAAGACCAGCTGTCTTCTTGGAGTGAGTTCAAGCGTCATCTTGCGGCTACTTACGGTAGCTCCGATCGCCGCGAATGGGCCGAATGCGCTCTCCAATCTCGGATTCAAATGCCTAACGAAAGCGTCGCGGCATATACTGAAGACATGCCACGCCTCTTCAAGCGGGCAGACCCTACAATGTCCGAGGACAAAAAGCTGCGCTACCTCATGCTTGGCGTCAAAGAGCAGCTTTTTGCTGGCCTGGTGCGCAGCCCACCGAAAACTGTCGCAGAATTCCTTGCGGAAACATCCATGATAGAAAACGTGCTTCAGCAGCGAGCTTCGGCACAGAATCGTACCCTCCACGCCACCTCCGTCGCTGTCGAGTTACCATCGCATGGAATGAACGCATCGGCGCTACGGGAGCTCGTACGTTCGATTGTGCGCGACGAACTCAGACTGCCGTATGGTGCACCTCAACCAGCTTCTACCTTCATTGCGAGCGTTGTCCGCGACGAACTGTGCAAGCGCGCCGGCCTGCGTTTCCAATCGGGGAACCTTACCCAGCACCTTCACCAGATTTGTCATGGTATTGGCGACTGGGGCTAGGTTAACAGAGCCGGTACAGGTAGAATTACACGGTCAAAGGTTTAGGTACGTCCTGCAAGTCCGGAGCCGATTCACTTCGTCTTTTGCTCCGAGCGCCACTTCAACGTCTTTCGCTCCGAGCGCCCCCTGGCATCATTGTCCTTGCTGTGATGCTATAGTGTGGAAAATGCCTTGCACAAAGAGGCGAGGCAGTCGTCCAGATTGTATTCAGAGATTGCCGTACAAGGCAGAGGGCATTTAGCCAACCAGTCAGCCTCCTTGGTGCGGCCACCTCTCTTTTAAGGTAGAGAAAAATATTGGTCTTGGGAGGGTAATGCCAAACTTGTAGTCGACTGGAATGCTCGTGGAAGCCAAGAGGCCAACACAGGGAACGCTGTCCAGTGCTTACGTTGAAGTGGTGGTCGTATACACAGGTCGCACCTTGATGAGCTTGAACACGACACCTGGATTTTCCACTTCTGTCCTAATGTAGTTGCGTTCGACGTCCCGTAAAATTCGGCTTGCGTAAGAGATAATATGCTAGACGCCGTTCTGAAGCTGGACAATCGCTACACCGGTGCCCGAACCGAATGCATTGGTATTTATCTCAGGAGTAGGAGTTGGCACAATTATTTTTTAAACAGGGCCAGATTAGTAGAAACATTACTTGTTGAAAGAGCCACTCACTGTACAAGTGACTACAGAAAAGGAGCGTTCATTTGCGAGAGGGTTTTTATTAGGTGAGCAAACCGTTGAATGAAACCACGGAAATATCAACTTCGGCGCAGAAAGATTCTTCAACGCGGTAAGGCCCTGGAAAATTGAAGCGATATCTTCTATGTCAGGCCGAATATGGTTAAGATACACTAGGAATCACAGCAATGGGGTGCGCCGCTCACAGAAATAACATTTATTCTTTATTATCCCTAAGGAATACGAGTGAGCATTGTGTGGCCAGTCGTTATATCTGCCTCGCAAAAGAATCAACATGGTTTCTAATCTTATCGAAATTCACCATATTACACTTTATTTTAAGGGACATTGTTTGCTTCTTAAAGTATGAAATGGGATGTGATAATGCGTAGCGAGTTTAGGAAGTCAAATGAGGCATATACTATACAGAATGGTGGAGATGTCTTGTGGTTTTGAGGTTTTACCGGACGGACGTTGACTAGCAGTAGGGTTCCTTGTCAATAAGGATATAGCTGGTAATATAGAGGAATTTTATAGCATTACTGAGAAGGTGGAAGGCATTGTAATTAGCCCTAATGAGCGGTATATTCTGAAGGTTGTACACACCTTGCGCCTACATGTAGTCAAAATGATCAAGCAGTATAAAGCTTCTATGCAGATGTAGAATCGGCAATGGGGAAAGAAAAGACGCCGTATACTTTACTAATGAGTGAAAATTATGCCAAGGCGGGAAAAAAGCAGGCTGGAGACCAGGCAGCGGATGAAAATGACATTAGCTCTAGGAATAACAAAACCAGCTCTTGCGTTTGCACAGCGCAATAACTTAAGGATCATGAATAACTTGTTCAGCAAACAGAATAACCTAAAGTGAACATGGAAAAGTCCTAACGGGGAGACTATAAATAAATTGACTTCATATTGTGTTCTAGCTCCGACATCATGCAGGATGTAGAGCTAATCGGAAAGGTGCGGTCCAATGACCACAGGATCGTAAGGTCTTCAATTAGGCTAGATCTGAAGAGGGAACGGAAGAACTTAGTAAGAAAGAAGTCTATCATAAACAAATTAGCAGTGAGAGGGTGAGCAGAAAAATTCAGGATCTCATTGCAGAACAGATATTAAAATTTAACTAAGGAGGAGGACTTTAGCGTGAAGCAATGAGTAATAATTCAAGAGCTATTACTGAGTGCGCTATAGAACTAGGCGGCAGGATATTTAGTGACGATACCGGTAAACTATCTAAGGATACGAAAGATTTTATTAAGAAACATCAAAGTCTGAAAGCTTCCAACCCAACCGACATTTGGTAAGATGGAGCCCAAAGACAGACTACTGCCGCACCACTAATGTAGGATAATACTGGCAAATTATAAAGCTAATCAATAAGTGTAGAGGGCCCAAAATAATTACGTACAACATTGGGGAAATTGAGCACGCCCTAAATAACGTGACCAGTCTTAACACGGTGAAGTTAAAATTAGGTATAGGCTTACATCACATGTATGCGCTAAGAGACACGGCGGGCAAAGTCATCAGAAGTATGCACAGGATAGTTAAAATAGACAAAGAGTTCTATATTGATCTATATAGACAATCACGAGATAGGCAGTAATGAAATAGTGAAAACAGTCAGACATTCCGCCAGTGAGAAAGTAAGAGCTTAAGAAAGCTTTAGAAAATATAAGAAAGGGTTATGCAGCTGGAGAGGAACAGTTAATTACAAATTTGCTGAAGGGCAGTGTGGAACATCATGCTCGAAAAACTGGCCACCTTTTATACGCAATGCCTGGTGTCATTAACGATGCCGGTGTCACAGAACAACGCTAACATTATTCTAATTCATAAGCAAGGAGGTGGTAAAGACTTGGAAATTACAGGCTAATCAGCTTACCATCTGTTACATATAAGGTGTTTAATAAGTTAATCGCCCCAAGCCGGGCAAACCACTAACCTTGGCCAACCTCCACCCCATCTCCCTCACGTCCTGTGTTTGGAAGCTAATTGAATACGATATCCAGACCAGACTTAAAATACCTCCAAGACAACCCTATTTTACCGGAAGCAATGTTTGGCTTGCACCGTCATATAGCAGCTCCGGACATTCTTATTCTTCTTCTCCGCCATCAGGTAGTCATGTGACGCACAGGAGACACGAATGTCGTCCTCGGTCTAGATGTTGCCAAGACCTTCAACAACATCCGTCATGAGGCGACTCTTCAACAACTTCTTCAACAACGTCCGAGACGTCCTCACCGACAGCACACTACAACTGAACGCCGAAACGGAAGATATTTCTATCCTCTCTCCGGGAAACCGTGACACGCCGCAAGGCTCCGGCTTTCGGCGATGGTCTTTAACGTTGCACCGATAGGTCGGTCCATACTACTGGGCGACATCCCCGCCTACATCACTCATTTATGCTGACGACCTCACACTAGATTAAGCACGGCAGTGACGACCAAATAGACGAAACTCTAAAGACCGCCATTCTGTAGTGTTCTGCAGAATCTGCAATGTCCTCAGAAATATTTTCTTTGCACACTGGTGGACGTAGATTAAATCTGCGCCCATAAAACACGTTAAACACCTCCTCCAACTCCTTGCAAGTAATAAGTTTGAAAAGGACACCTATAAAAGAGTGTCGAAGGGACCATTATGAAGTTTCGCATCATATTTGCTCCTCAACAGTTAGCACTTAACCGAGTATGTGCCCATTTTCTATTTAAAATGCATTGAATCCTGTGGCTTTTGAAACTTCCATGGTAAGTGAAATAGTCGCTGTATCATTAGGAACGGCACCTGGCAATAGGTTGCATATAGCAGTCTGTGCTTATCGATGCATGCGGTGATTAGCGAAAGCTTTCGTAAATGTGGAAAACCTTTACTTTGGGATTTTCTCGGAGGCCCGCGTATAGCTTTCGTATGCGTGGTGCTCACAACCTCCTGATGCGCTGCATTGATGTTGTAGGGCCGCGCTCAAGGCTAATCACTTGCAGGTGCGCGTCTCTGCATGCCGCCGCCACCCACCTGTTTGCTTCTTGTATTGTGGATGCGGTCCTCCTTCTACAAGCGTGCCGCATGTGGGGAAAGCCGACCGGACCGTAGACGCCGTATTTGCGGGACCATTTTAGTCCGAAGGTCATTCATGGGGAGAGGCGCAGCGGAACGTGCTGCCGGGTGCTCGCATGTATGGCACTCTTCGTACTGGCCGGCAACTAGTACCCAGATGATCCTTAAGCCTTTTTTTTTTTTTTTTACACTGCGATTTTGAGCAGTGCGAAAGACAGTCTCGTTTATATTGTCCACAGATGCGACAAAGAGCGCCTGAAGAAGCACTCAGGATTTCACTCTGGCATTGTTCGCAGAGTAGGCAAGCCAGGAGCTCCCCTTTAGTCAGGCGCCGGGCCTTCAGCATAGCGGCTGGTTGATCTTTTCCTTTCCATGTCGTTGCTCGTAGTGGTAAACAGGGGTGGCGCGGGGCAATGCGCTGTGGAAAGGATTTAGCCAGCAGCGGCAGCAAGGATGGGGCGGCGGTGTGCGGGACACAATTGGTAAGAAAGCCTCCCGACAGGAGAGGGTTCGACACCCTCACTGGGGAAAGAGTTTCGCTGTGCTCTTTGTTGTGATTTGTATTGCTAGTGGGACCCTGGGTTGGCGGCTAAAGCCAACCCACAGGGCTATGCCCATCTAGCATATTTCCATATTGGACAGTTGATGTGTGGGGCTAACATCTGAGAATGACAGCCCCTATTTCTTTGTTTCGTGAAGGTGTAAAACGGGACGTGATCTGAGAGTGTTCAGTCCAGTCCGAGTTGGGGCTCCATGCGCAGGCATGTAACGCGGCTATTCTGCTTAGGCTCTAACCAGTTAGGTTGAAGAGTAAAGTAGCGCGGAGTGTTCTTTTTGTAAATTCATTTCAACTTCAACTTTTTACTGTCTGGATATCTGTCATGCTGTAAATATAAGCTCTACCATCATCACCTTCAAGTGGGCCTTCTAGTTTTCTCCACGCTGAACTACATAACAGGAAGGGTTTTAAAAACCTTCGAAAGAGGAACTAATTAAATAAATTCTACATATGTGAAAATCATTATCCACATCAGATTAATCTTCACATTATTCACCTCGTGTACACTGATGATTCCAATCAATTCATCTACATCCATACCCAGACATTTTGGATGAGCGCATTATTGAAGCGAAAGACTCACTATGTCGGTAGTTCGAGCCATGGGGTATGCACGGTTTCCACCGTGAGGGAGATTTAGAAGTCAAATTTCTGTGTTAAGCCTGATAGCCGCCACATGGCTTTGGGGCATAGTCACATGAGCCACCGTGTGACCGTTGACCACTGTCCACGTCACGCGACCTGATGGTCGCCGTGTAACTTTGGGACATAGTCATATAGGCCACCAAGTGGCCCGTGACCGCTGCCAAGGGCGAAGTCACGGAAGGTATCATCGGGTACGCACGGTTTCCACCTTGAGGAAGATTTACAGGTCAAACTTTGGTGTTTAGCCTGGTGGTCGCCACGTGACTTTGGGGCATAGTCACATAGACATCCAAGTGACCCGTGACCATTGCCAAGGTCAAGGTTACACGAGGTGAGAATAGGGTGACATTGATTTAGAGGGCGCTAGAGGGGCGTTACGTGTACAAATAGGAGCCCTTGGGCTCCTGCCTAGGTTACAAGACTGCGCGAGATGTAGGACGAAATCCATGCTAAAAATAGCGCGTAGGAACGCTAAGAACGCAATTCGGAATGAGAGCCAGAAAAGGCGGCGTTACGAACATACGGATGAAGAAAGGACCTTGCGTTTAGAGGAACGCACAATATGTTTAATCCTAGCTTGGAAATGAGCCTAGCCATGCACGTGAACCCTTCGCTTCCCTCCATGGTTAACCAAAGTTCAACTACCAGCTCATTTTATCAGTTAGCAGTTGTTTATGAACAGACTTTGTTCACACACATAACAGAGTATTTTAAATATCTTTATATTTATACAGTATCTGTAGAAACGTCTGAAGTTTCTATTATTTCTATATTTTGTCAATAACGCACCGTATTATAATTATGGTGGTTGCAATTGTATGGTAAGAGGTAAATGCCAAATTTTGGCCTGCGTCTGAAAATTAGGCGCCATTCCCATCAATATGCAAATAATGGTTTCTTAGAACTGCGCAATTTATGTATAAACCTACTTGTACAATTCTGACTAAACACCTATTTTTCAATGGCAAAAGCAGTTGCATCAACGAATGCAAAGATTTAGGCTATATCTACGGCCTCAAATTCATGTATTAAGTGTATAATACGCGCATTCGAGTAACTATAAATAAGTAAATGTTATCAATGATATCTCTTGAGAGCTGTAGTTTATAAGCCCGCACTCAATGCTGGCGTAATAAGCACAAGAAGAAAAGGCTGCCAAAACCAGTCCACCCTTGTTTTAATGGAGAAGTAGTGATTGCGTCATTTGTGTATATGCCTATATAAACGCTGCAGCAAAGTACCTTCTCGAGCTCTCCAGATATTCATGGTGTCCTTTCTGAAAACCGAGAGTAATAAAATAAACACCATAAACTTGGTTCGTTTCAGACATAGAAGTTCTGCCCTAAATGCTTTTTCTTTTCAATCCTATGCCATAGCCTAATATTTCGTTGCAATTCAACACAAGTTTCGTCTTCAATGAAATGCTGCCAGTAGTAAACAACATTATTGAAACACTTAAAACTCGCTGTGCAGGGAGAAGTATGAAGTACAGAGTGGAGCGCACATTTTGTTGGTTTCCCAAAACGCGACTCTAAAATCGACGAAGCAGCTCACCGCAAATTGCAAGGCATCGTTAATTCTAAAATCTGTAAGTGGCCGCCTTGCGCACTGAAAAGCAGTAAGGTACGGCGCTTATCACATCTATCTATACGCGTTATAACTGGGCTACGTCAATTACTATTCAAATCTGATCAAATCCTAATTATATGATTAGTGATACTGAGGCCGACAGAAAAAGGCTAGTGATTGGGCTTGCCGAGATCCACGATGCGGTATTACATGGAAGCGCCACAGACAGCAATATTTATTTTTGCTAAGAAGGACAGAAATGTAAAAATTAAAATAGGTACATGAACGAATGTTCAGACAGGTTCATCGAGGAAGCATAGTTTAGCGCTGCTAAAATTATATGCAGCAAAATAAAAACAAAAACACTTCACAGGAATGGGGTTTACTTGATATGATAGATACATGGAATATGAACGTTTATGTCTATTTAATAAAAGTATTTAGTGCGAACAAATTCGAGACGCATATATCAACAGAAAACTCAACCAGGACAAGTAGGAGATGACACAGCGTTTGAAATGTAACTTATACGCGAGCGGAATTTCCCAGGTTACACAACGTGAGGTAGTACTACCATTTCTGTTAGGCTATAGGTAATCATTATTAAGCAATGTGTTTTTAATTTCTTTCATACAGCATTGTAGCCGTTTATTCACTTTGCTGGAAGAAGTAACTTTAGTTCAGTAAAAAAGGGGTTGTACTATTAATGAACGGCTTATTCATGACAGCAAATTGCTTTCTTTTAGGGAATATGAACTTTATTATTTCAAAACTTAACAAGACCCCACTCTGTATGACAGTATGCTATATTTGACAAAAATAGTGAATTATATATTAGGAGGCTAATGTTTTTGTTAATAAAATTGTAATATTCATGGAATACCAGACATGCAAGAACCTTTTGTTGCCACTGATTACACTTGCGGATTCCATGTTGTGTTTTCGTAAACAAGTACACTGTGGGGACCGCGCCAGCCAACTTTAAAGGGAGCCCTTTTCCCGCTGCTACCGACGGGCCGCCGCTTTACCCCTTCCCTCTCCCCGATCATTCCGGGATAACCGGTCCCGCGCGGAGGCTAGAAAGAGAGGCGCACGCCGTCGCCTCGCTCTCTCTTCGCTCCTAGACGCTGGCTACTCGCTGCCTGCCTTCCATGACGACGACCCCGCTGATCTTCCGCACCGCCATGGACTTTCTCGAGTGAGATAAAGACGTTTTTTACACGGCCCGCCGTGTGTGTTTGTATTGCGGCTTCCTCGGGCAGAGGAATCGCCCACAAACTGGCACCCAACTGGGGCTGAATTAGCACCCATGTGGACGATTTCTCTGCCGAATTGGGAGCGCACGGCAAGGCTCACGGCGGGCGTCATTTGTGTGATAGGCTTGACGCCATTTTGAATTTAAGTTTAGCTTGTGTGTATATGAGGCGGAGTGTAGTATAGCGGTGTTTGTGCGGAGATTTAAATTTGTTTTGGGTTATGTGTGTGTTTTTTAGTGTCGGGCGGTTTGTTTTAATTTTGTTTGCATGTGTTGTACATAGGCGTGAGGGTTGTCGCCCCGATTAGCCTTTGCGACCGGTCTGCTGACGCGGAGTAGTGTTTTTGCGCTGGCAGTTTTTTTCGGCTAGCCACAGTTTGAGGGAGGCAAGCCGCCGAGGAAAGATAGGGTGAAAGGATCGCCGGGTCGGATGCCGGTGAATCCGGGCGTGAGGCAAGGGCTGCGGTAGAGCCCGCACAGGGGCCCGACGCTGCAGCTCTTATGCAGCATATGGCCGCAATATTATCTGTGTTCGCCCGTCAGCTCGATTCGGTGGCTGGCGCCAAGCAAGCCGCAGTTGCGGCGACAGTCTCGCTTCCGCGGATAAATGTTGAGGTTCCCTCCTTTTCCGGCAACACGGACGTGAAGTCAGTCCCCGAGTTCCTACATGAACTCGGGGATTATCAGACGTCATTGGGTTCTCCAGACGACGTGGTGCTAGCGCAGGTAATTCCCGTAGTACTTTTTGAAAGCGTGGCGTGATGGAGACACAGCCAACCTGCCTTCCAGTCGACGGCAGACTTCACAGATCGCTTCCGTGCCGAGTCCTTGCCGCCTGGTTACGAGCGCCGGGTGCTTGAGGAGCTAGCGTTGCGCACACAGCACCCAGAGGAGAGCCTCGTCGAGCATGTACGCGCAATGCAGGAGCTCTACAAGAGGGAAGATCCCACGGCAACCGATCTTGAACAGGTCGCGCGCGTGATCAGGCAATGCCATCCGCGCTTCAAGCCGTTTTTGCAGGGACGTGGTTTTGGAAACCTCGAGGCCCTAGCAGAGGAAGCGAAAGTAGTGCAGGCGGATTTACTCGCTGAATTGCGTTGCCAGCCACCCCCCAGGCCAGCCGAATTTCTAGAGTCGCGATGCCTCTGGGCCGGAGGCCAAGACTCCGCGCCGCGAGGAGGCGCAGACGTAATGACGGTAGGGCAAGAAAGGCTAGCGGAAGGCTCCGCTATTCTTCGCGCTCTTGACCCCTACGCGTTCGAGCTGCGGCGTATAGCTGGGCTCGTCAGCGACGTCCGCATAGGCGCGGAGAGAGGGGAAAGACGTCCCCAACCACAGTGAGGTTGTGATGTACGCGTTAGGGAATGCAAGGTTCTTCACAGACCTGGATACAAGCAGAGGATACCTGCAGATTGAGGTGGCGGAAGGTGGCTTCCAAAAATCGCATTCACCTGTCACTGCGGGCTGTTCGAATTTACTTGACTCCCGTTTGGTTTGTCTAATCCACCGAGCACGTTCATACCATTGATGGACATCATGCTAGGCGACGCAAGGTTCAACTAGGCGATGGCGTACCTCGCCGACGTCGTGATATTCTCACAGTCGTTCGAAGAACATCTCATTCACCTGAATTCCGTTCTTGAAAGAATGAGACGTGCGGGCATAACGGTCAAGCCAAAGAAAGTACAGTTGGCATCAAAGAGAGTGAACCTTTTGGGATTTGTGGTTGATGATGGCACTTTGAGACCCAACGATGACAAACTGCAGGCAATTCTGAACTACCCCTGCCCGACGGACGTGAAAAGCTTGCAGAGATTTTTAGGAATGGTTGCTTTCTACAGACAATCCATCCCTCGTTGTTCAGAGATCGCTAGGCCGTTGAACAAGCTGTTGCGTAAAGGCTCGAAGTGGGTCTAGGGCAAGGAGGAGAACGACGCTTTTGTTGCCTTGGCTCGCACGATAGACACCACCGCTAGTTTGCGCCTCCCCGACCTGAACAAGCAGTTTGTCTTGCGGACAGATGCTAGTGGTGCCGGTGTAGGAGCTGTTTTTTTGCAGGAACATGAGGGCAAGCTGCACCCTGTCGTGTTCGCTAGCCGCACGCTCACATCGGCGGACCGGAATTACTCTGTGACCGAAAAGGAATGCCTGGCCATAATGTTCGCATTGCCAAAGTTCGACATGTACCTTGACAGAGCGGTTTTCACCGTGCAGTCAGATCACCAGGCCCTTTCGTGGTTAAAGAGGCTGAAAAACCCCACAGGCAGGCTTGCGAGATGGGTGCTGATGTTGCAACGTTACGCGTACGCCACTGTGTACCGCCGGGGTAGCTTGAATAAGGTGGCCGATGCTTTATCGCGCGCGCCATGGAAAACTGGCCGAAGCGCAGCAGAGGTGCCGTCCAGCATTGGTTAAAGTGGTGTCACTGCTACTGGAGAGAAGGAGAGGGCGGACGCTAGTGTCGCGCCCTGCGTAGTTAGAGGGAGAAAGGAGGCGCACTAAGTTATCGCGCTGTGCTGCGAGAGAGAGAAGGCGCAGCAGCTGGTGGTGGCGACTACTCGCCTGCCAAGAAGCGAGACAAAGAGAAATCTGTCTAGGGGAGTAGCTGTCAGTGGGGAAGAGCTAATTGAGGCCCAGAAAGCAGACGGTTTACACCAGCGGGTGCTGACAGAGCTTGCGAGTAGTGCAGTTGCACCGGAAACGCTTAGGGCAAGTACGACGCGTATCTGCTGGGCGATGATGGCTTACTGCTCCGCTACATCCCCCAACTTGACGAGGCAGAGGCGATTGCATCCCCTTTCCGAGTCGTGGTCCCGAGAAAGTTGCGGAAACGACTTCTCCGGTACTTTCATGACTCAGCGCTGGCAGGCCATGACAGCGGCAGTATGACTTATGATAAGGTATGCCGTGTCGCGACCTGGCCAGGTATGAGAAAGGATGTGCTGGGTTACGCCCGCACATGTCCTGTTTGTCAGGTAGCCAAGCCTTTGGCGGGGAAACCCGCTGGCATGATGAAGCCGGTAGTTAGCAACTATCCGTGGCAAGTGGTCGCATGCAATATCATGGGACCCCTCCCTCGCTCCGCTCGAGAAAACCAATACATCCTGGTAATAACGGATCACTATTATAAGTGGGCTGAGGTCTTCCCCCTTAGGAAGCTTGTGTCCGAACGGATTTGGGAGAAACTGCTGGAGACATTCACTCGTTTCGGTTCCCCTTCCACCTGATTACAGACAATGCTTCGTATTTCACAAGCAAAGTCATTTTTGAGTCCTGTCCGGCGCTTCAAATCCGCCACAGGAAAACGCGTCCCTATTACGCTCAGAGCCATATAACCGAGAGAGAGAATAGGAATGAATCGGACTATGATTAGCAACTTACCGGTATCGCTAAAGAGCAAAGTACACAACAGTTGCATCTTACCTGCACTCACCTATGGCGCTGAAACGTGGAGGCTAACCAAGAGAGGTCTACTTAAGTTGAGGACAACCAAGAGGGCTATGGAACGAAAAATGGTAGGGGTAACATTAAGAGATAGGAAGCGTGCAAAGTGGGTGAGAGAAATAACTCAAGTTAGCGACATTCTAGTGGAAATTAAGAAGAAGAAATGCACATGGGCAGGACATGTAGTGCGAAGAGAGGATAACCGATGGTCGCTTAGGGTAACAAACTGAATTCCAAGGGAAGGAAAGCGTAGCAGGGTGCGGCAGAAAGTTTGGTGGGTGGATGAGATTAATAAGTTCGCCGGGGTCAAGGGGATGCAGCTAGCACAGAACCGGGTTAAGTGGAGAGATATGGGAGAGGCATTCGCCCTGCAGTGGCTATAGTCAGGCTGATGATGATGATGATGAATCGGAATGTTAAGAGTATCCTGGTCGCGACGACCCAGCAGCACAGAGATTGAGACGCACGGCTGCCCGAACTGGTGTTCGCCACTAGAACAACCGTGAACAGGTCGGTGGGTATGACACCCGCTTACTTGAATTTTCGGCAAGAGATCGCTTTTCCGCTAGAGAATGCTCTACTTGACGCGGCGGGGCCCTCACCCCCTTCTTTACGCAGTACGCGGCAAAGCTCCCCGAGCGCCTTGAGGCAGCGCAGCACGTGGCTCGTGAAAACCTCGATGTCGCGCGCATAGAGCAAGCTAATTAGGACAGCAAAGGTCGTCGTCAGGTCGTTTTCAACACAGGCGACTTGGTACTGAAAGGAACGCACCCGGTTAGTAACGCAGCGCATGGTTTCGCCGCGTCGCTAGCGCACAAGTGGGTTGGACCGTTCGAAGTTACGGCACGGACTATGCCACTCACCTACCAGCTGCGGTTGTTGACGAGAGGTGGAACCTCCGGTCCTGTGCGCGTCGCATACTTTAAAACTTACCATCTTCGCAAGGACGATAAGTGCGAAGCGGCGGAAGCTCAAGACGATGCAGCGATCTCCCCCAAAGTAAGGTGTACAGATAGCAACCCGGTTCGCAACCGACGATATACCCTAATTATACTGTGAAAAACTGCGCCGAACTAAACACACCACAAGAAAGAAGACGAGACAAAGACGTACTCACAACTGAAGTTATTGGAACCCACGAGTGATCTTAATTAGGCGAAGTTTCCAAAGGGAAAGAAGGATGGGGAGAAAAATAGGGGAAATCATCAAACTACCATCGAGAACGCAAGGAAAAAACTCGGTTAATGGATAACAGAATCTAAAAACCTAATTTCGGAGGCCAGAAGAGATAATGAGGGGATGCTGATACATCTGCTGTCAAACTTCTTAATTTAGAAAGCCTCCAAACTAACACGTGCAGTTTTATCCTTACTCTTTCCAAGAATCTTCGTCTCATGCAACCTGGCCCCGCATTCATTGCAGTTGATTACGCGCGCAACCAAATGTGCGTACTTGTCTTTTAAATCTTACAAATTTCGTGCATGTTCCCCCAAACGCTCGTTGATGCATCGGCCAGTTTGGCCTACGTACAACGTTCCACACGTCAAGGGAATAGCATAGACCACTCCAACAGAACACTTTGTAAACGGAGAGTAGTGCTTTATCTGGCAACCCCCCTTTCTTGGGTAGAAAATTCTGGGGCACAACTTTCCCAGCTTTTGGGAGGTGTAAAACCGACATTCACGCCATGCCTGTTGGCCACTTTCCTCAGGTTGTGCGAGCTTTTGTGCATGTAAGGCACAACAAGCGGCTTCTGCGTCCTCCTTCGATCCTCTCCAGTACATCTTCGCGTTCCGCTCTTGATATTTTGAAGGAGCGCCTCGCAAACTGCAACCAACACAGAGCAGGGGAACCCAGCCGCCGAAAGCCGGCTCATGTGATTATAGAAGCTGGTTTGCAACTGATGCGGGCACGATTTCCTGAGCGAAGACTCTAAGCAATGCGAAGCTATTGCTCTTTTCACAGTTTTCGAATGCATAGAATCATATGGCAAAAGATCTTTTTTAGCACTTGGGTAATAGCCCCAGCAAACGTGTTTTTCAAGAAAGGTTAGTTTCAAGTCTAAAAACTGTAAAACGTTAGTGTCGGGTAGTTCATGGGTAAAAGAGAGCCCAAGTCCATGTTTGTCAAAAACACTTAAAACATCACCTACGGTAGAGGGGTAGGTGATGGAAGTCTGCTTTTTTAAAAGCACTAAAAAATCGTCAACATATCTAAAAACATGTAACCCCCCCCCCCCCAAGCAATCAATTATCTAAAGATTTGTCAATCTTCGTTAAAATGATGTCGCAAAGAACCGGGGCAACGCCAGATCCTATACAGACACCATTGCGCTGCAGATAAGGCAGATTGTCAAAAACTATAAAAGTAGAACTGAGGTAAAAATGCAATAAATCGATAAAATTATCCACCGACAATACTGAATAATTCTGAAAAGATAGGGTCGCCGTTTGCTTCAATGCATTCCTTTACAGCCAACAAAAGCTGGTCTTGAGGAATAGAGTAAAACAAGTCTTTAACATCTACTGAAAACCCAAAGCCAATATCGTCAGTACTCTGTAGGTACTCAACATCAGTCGATTTTTTTTTGTCACGAAGGGATCCTCCAAAACAAGTGATTTTAGATGCTTCTACGTTTTTTTGCCACGAACCGCCCTCGCTGACAATCATTCGGAATGATATTTCAGGCTTATTGGTCTTGGCTGTAAAGAAACCAGTTAGGCTATTACCTCTAGATTTATTTATATCCTTACAAGCGCCTCCAAATTTAAATTTTTACAAAATTTAATGAACTTTGTCTTAACTCTAATAGCACTTTTCTTGACCTGTACAAAGTCCTTATTGACCGTAGCACGTGCTTTCTCGTTATACAATTTTTCAGGCAAAACAACAAACCCCGTCTCTTTGTCAGCTTGAACACGGTTAAGGCTATTCTGCCTAAAGAAGTTAATGACACCTTTCAACACTCGATCAGTCTGCATACCTTCGCTGTTTGATGAACAATTCCGCAAACAGTCCACGCCCTCCAGAAGGCAACGGTCTTGGTTCTCTTCATCTCTTACTTCAAGGGCCATTTTTCTGTTTGCAGCGATCAGCTCATGCGCCGGGACATCAAGCTCCAAACTGTATTTTGGTCTTGTTTAAAGAAGCCGCATGACGTTGTCTGGCACAGAGACGTCCCCCAGTACTGTTACATTTCTCTTATTATCTGGTGCCTTCTTCTCCCCCAAGCACAATAGCAGCTGGTTCAAGATCCTTCTCCAATGAAATTCTGTGAGTGGAGCAGCTGTTTTCTTCATGGCAGATAGCTTTTTAACGGCGAGGCAATCGGGATGATCTTGGTAGCACAACATTCGCAACCAGTCTTGGAAAAGACGAACTTGTCGCCAAAGCTCTGAACGCATTAGTTTACATACTCTTTTGATATGTCCCCACGACGGTTTTATAGGGCCGAAGAGAGCACTTACTTCTTCGGGAACGAGCCCCTTACGCATGCAGAAGGCATACCGTTTTGCTTGGCAGATTGCGTCCACGATGTGCGTCAATAAAAGGTCCTTAGTTCGAGAGGAAGGCGGAACACAAAAGAAAAGGCCCACTGTATAAGAAAGATACAGCAATAATACCGTTTCTTGGGATAGTTGGTTCATATTGCGCTTGGGGGAGAAGAAGACCCTAGATATTAAGAGAAATTTAACTGTACTCGGGGACGTCTCTGTGCCAGACAACGTCATGCGGCTTCTTGAAAAAAGACCAAAATACAGTTCGGAGCTTGATGTCCCGGCACATGAGCTGATCGCTGGTAACAGAAAATAGGCCCTTGAAGTAAAAGATGAAGAGAACCAAGACCGTTGCCTTCTGGAGGGCGTGGACTGTTTGCGGAATTGTTCATCAAACAGCGAAGATATGCAGACTGATCGAGTGTTGAAAGGTGTCATTAACTTCTTTAGGCAGAATAGCCTAAACCGTGTTCAAGCTGACAAAGAGACGGGGTTTGTTGTTTTGCCTGAAAAATTGTATAACGAGAAAGCACATGCTACGGTCAATAAGGACTTTGTACAGGTCAAGAAAAGTGCTATTAGAGTTAAGACAAAGTTCATTAAATTTTGTAAAAATTTAAATTTGGAGGCGCTTGTAAGGATATAAATAAATCTAGAGGTAATAGCCTAACTGGTTTCTTTACAGCCAAGACCAATAAGCCTGAAATATCATTCCGAATGATTGTCAGCGAGGGCGGTTCGTGGCAAAAAAACGTAGAAGCATCTAAAATCACTTGTTTTAGACGATCCCTTCGTGACAAAAAAAATCGACTGATGTTGAGTACCTACAGAGTACTGACGATATTGGCTTTGGGTTTTCAGTAGATGTTAAAGACTTGTTTCACTCTATTCCTCAAGACCAGCTTTTGTTGGCTGTAAAGGAATGCATTGAAGCAAACGGCGGCCTTATCTTTTCAGAATTATTCAGTATTGTCGGTGGATAATTTTATCGATTTATTGCATTTTTACCTAAGTTCTACTTGTATAGTTTTTGACAATCTGCCTTATCTGCAGCGCAATGGTGTCTGTATAGGATCTGGCGTTGCCCCGGTTCTTTGCGACATCATTTTAACGAAGATTGACAAATCTTTAGATAATTGATTGCTTGGGGGGGGGGGGGGGGGGGGTTACATGTTTTTAGATATGTTGACGATTTTTTAGTGCTTTTAAAAAAGCAGACTTCCGTCACCTACCCCTCTACGGTAGGTGATGTTTTAAGTGTTTTTGACAAACATGGTCTTGGGCCCTCTTTTACCCATGAACTACCCGACACTAACGTTTTACAGTTTTTAGACTTGAGACTAACCTTCCTTGAAAAACACGTTTGCTGGGGCTATTACCCACGTGCTAAAAAAGATCTTTTGCCATATGATTCTATGCATTCGAAAACTGGGAAAAGAGCAATAGCTTCGCATTGCTTAGAGTCTTCGCTCAGGAAATCGTGCCCGCATCAGTTGCAAACCAGCTTCTATAATCACATGAGCCGGCTTTCGGCGGCTGGGTTCCCCTGCTCTGTGTTGGTTGCAGTTTGCGAGACCCTCCTTCAAAATATCAAGAGCGGAACGCGAAGATGTACTGGAGAGGATCGAAGGAGGACGCAGAAGCCGCTTGTTGTGCCTTACATGCACAAAACCTCGCACAACCTGAGGAAAGTGGCCAACAGGCATGGCGTGAGTGTCGTTTTTACACCTCCAAAAAGCTGGGAAAGTTGTGCCCCAGAATTTTCAACCCAAGAAAGGGGGGTTGCCAGATAAAGCACTACTCTCTGCTTACAAAGTGTTCTGTTGGAGTGGTCTATGCTATTCCCTTGACGTGTGGAATGTTGTACGTAGGCCAAACTGGCCGATGCATCAACGAGCGTTTGGGGGAACATGCACGAAATTTGTAAGATTTAAAAGACAAGTACGCACATTTGGTTGCGCGCGTAATCAACTGCAATGGATGCGGGGCCAGGTTGCATGAGACGAAGATTCTTGGAAAGAGTAAGGATAAAACGGCACGTGTTAGTTTGGAGGCTTTCTACATTAAGAAGTTTGACAGCAGATGTATTAGCATCCCCTCATTATCTCTTCTGGCCTCCGAAATTAGGTTTTTAGATTCTGTTATCCATTAACCGAGCTTTTTCCTTGCGTTCTCGATGGTTGTTTGATGATTTCCCCTATCTTTCTCCCCATCCTTCTTTCCCTTTGGAAACTTCGCCTATATAAGATCACTCGTGGGTTTCAATAAATTCAGTTCTGAGTAGCGCCTTTGTCTCGTCTTCTTTCTTGTGGTGTGTTTAGTTGGGCGCAGTTTTTCACAGTACAAATATGAACCAACTAGCCCAAGAAACGGTATTAATGATATAACCTAAGTCCAAGGTAGTGCACTACTTTGTCTGACGTCTTTGCTTTTTTCGGTATGCATTCTGATAAGATTTTGCAGCAGCCAGAAGAACACCGTCGCTGGGGCGGGAAACCGCACCCTGCGCATGGTTCAAGGCGTGGCCACTTAAACAGGGGGCACATCCCTAGTTTGTAGCGGTTTGTGGCCCATCATAGTGACCAGAGCAGCCATGTTGGCCGTCTTCAGCGAGTGTGGATTCGGAGCCCGCTGCCCAGGCCAGGTGTGCCTGGGGCGGAAACGCCTCCTGCAAAGGGGTCCCGGTGCATCCAGAACGGCGCCTCGTGGAAAGGGGTAGACAGCAATGTAGAGTAGCAGCTCAGGGCCGCTTCCAGGCATACCCGCGACCGAGCCTAACTGCGCTGTGACCCCGAGGATGTGGCTGCTGCCGGAGAGGGTCCAGCCGGAACCGTCCCGCCATGCCTGCTGCTTCTCTCCCGCCATACGGACCGGCTGAGATTGCATCCCGCCAGAGCCAGGCGAAAAGCCTCCATAATGCACGCCGACCCGGGCTCGGACATGAACATTACCCGGCTGTTGCCAGACCCCGGGTCGGACGCTGAGGGGGGGGGGAGATTTGGGGACCGCGCCAGCCACTTTTAAAGGGAGCCCCTTTCCCGCGGCTACCGATGCGCCGCCACTTTGCCTCTTCCATCTCCCCGCTCATTCCGGGATAACCGGTCCCGCGCTAAAGAGAAGCGCACGCTGTCGCCTCGCTCTCTCTTCGCTCCTAGACGCTGGCTGCTCGCTGCCTGCCTTCCATGACGACGACCCCGCTGATCTCCCGCATCGCCATGGACTTTCTAGAGTGAGAGAAACATTTTTCTTACACTGTCCGCTGCGTGGGTTTGTCTTGCGTCTTCCTCCGGCTGAGGAATCGCCCACAACACCAAGACACCTAACTAAAGGCAGAATATGAAACACTGAATAGTTTTGTTTTAGATCAGCTGGTTGGCCCAGTGCACGGTTTTATTACCTAAACGAAACGGCTTTTGTTCCTCTAATATTAATAGCGAAATTGCGGAACTCTAGGATGATAATAGTATGAGGCCTTGGTTGGCGTCTGCTGAGACCACTACAGCTCTTCACTCGTTTTTCGCGAGCACCTCCAAATTAGCTATTCCCACATTTTTGGACTGACATTAATAGTGCGAGATTTCCCAGAAATCTGGGCAATGAATATGGCGCTCACATTCATTTACTTGCTTTGGAGTTCTTGTGACTCCATGTTCTTTCCTAAATATGCAATCCTCCAGCGACCGCCTTGTTAGTGAAAAGCTCGTATCTACGTTTGTAATATTATGAGACAGAGTTATTTATTTATTTTTGCTTGCTGATTATTGTGGTTCTTGATGTAATGGCATTTACATTGATTATTTTCGCTGATAAGTCTGTTCTTCTTGAAGCGCATACTTTGCCTTCAGTACTGCGTAAAGAGATACGGTTGCGGTTAATCGAGCTGCATATTATCACTAGAAACAGTCCTTGAAATTAAATTACAGTTGTAGGCGGCACCTCTTCTGGCCAGCAAACGTTTGTTCATTTTTCAAGCAAACGAAAAAGGTTTTCATTTGTACCACGGTGATTTTCCTTGGAACTACCAATCAAAAGCAGCTCATCATATCTTTGTCTAGCAGTGATTTTACAATCATCAGTGCCAGACTACAACATTACGCGAATAATTATTCGTCTTTTATACCAACAAACTTGACGAAATCATGGTAAAGCTACCTAGAGAGGTTTCAAAAAGATATCCCAAACCCGACAATCACTTACTTCTCATAGTAATAAATATGGCCTAGATTTTCCGTTTCCTAACTTAGGGTCAATGAGAGTAGAGATAGGAGGAGTAGAGATTTCTAAATATGTGAAATGATTGACTAGCAGTGTCTTAGAGGGGAATATAGGGAGCTTGATGAAGCGATGCATGCTGGTAATCCGCCATGATGTTGTCGCTGGCAGCAGACAGCGAGCAGCGCAGCCAGGCTGAATTGAGCAAATGCCTTGTCGTTTTCAACGGTCCACCGAGCAAGCACGCGACATCTAGTGCGCTGCTCTTACGTGCATGCAATTAGCGGCAGATTCCTGAGGAACGTACGAGTCGACGTACGAGTGCATTGGAGAAATGCAAAGCAGTGCGACGCGGACCTGTTCAAGCTACGCTTCTTCAAGCTCGAACGACTGACTACACCTTGCGTCTGGACCTGGCCGTCCGTCAACATCGCCGACATTCATGATTTCACTTCTGGCGAGTAGTTTGATACTTGCCTGGATTGGCGTATATCTCGCGTGTGTTGGCCCGTGCGAGCCAATCGCATCGGCATCGCTAGAGGAATCATTTGCCTTCTCGCTCTCGTGCAGATGTATTTTTTAAATCGTAAAGAACCCACGTTTAGCCTGTTCGATCGCGCCAGCATCGTCTGCGCGCACTACGCGACCATGCCGAGAAGGCTCAGTGGCAGTGCCATGTGGCGTCTTCTGCTGCCAACAACAACATCATGGCGGATTACCCAGCATGCATTGCTTCATGAAAGCTCCCTATACGTAAGAAATGCGTTTTACGTTACAATTTTACGTTAGAAGATAAGGCGATATCCGGTCTTGGACACTTAATTTTGCTATAGTAAATTTAGGAGTAGCATACACAATATGTCGGCTTAAAAATAACTATAGTTTTCTTCTTTTCTTAGTGAAAGTATGAAGAAGTTCAAGGAGTTTTCGATTTACATTTTCCTGCCTGCTGCTTTCATCGTACAGTCGGCATGTGCAAATGCAAATTCAGGTGAGTCATGCTAGCTTCTCTAATATAATGCGAATTTAGAAACATTTAATGTTTCGGAACAGTTATGCCGTAAATCGCACTAATCCTTGGCACTGTAACAAGAACGCTGAGATGCTATGTTGTTTTGAAACTCTTGGAGGAGAAGAGGCACCTGATCTTTATTTTATGCTTTGACTACAAAATGATACACAGTGCGCACAAAACTGGCACCTACCTAAGGATTGAGCAAAAAGTGTTAAAAACTGAAATGCTTCCTCTAACGCTTGCTTGTTTTCAGCTAGAACCGCCGACCGCCCTCTTTGACGTCACAGAGCAGTTTAGGGCTAGTAAGGCATACGAAACTTGCAGTATGGTAGCTGCATTCTTCCGTTAAATTCGCACCAGCTCTTACAGAAGCTAGCTCAATAACTGTCATCCCGAAAAAACAAGAGTTGAGAAATATATTGCAGTTTTTGGTGACACATCTTCCCTAAATTTTTTTCTGTGACGTCATAATCATCTTTGCGCGGTGGAACTTGTGGCGCGCACGCCAACCACGTTTAACTGCCGTGCGCATTTACTTGACTTCCCTTTGCGGCTCCCTTTGCGGCTCCCAGGACAGCCCTCCCCCTTTTTCCAGCCTCTATGACGACAAAAAAGCGCGAGCATTTTGCGGCACACACTGTCTACCACCAGAATAACAAAAAACAACCACTTCTTATTAAAAAGTGACGAAAACTGAAAAAAAAGCAAGGTAAAATCAAAGTTGCACAAACATTTTTTGAGCGCAAAAAACATCACAATCTTTAGGCTTTTTTTTTTTAAATATTGCTTCTTATCGATAGGAGCATTGAACTGGAGTTCTTTATAGGGTGGCGCCGCCTCGTGAATGCCAAGAATAACTTGAGTGGGTAACACAAAGGTTGCTCTGTCTATGCTACAGCGCGTATCTCGCAGGCTTTCTATGTCAACTTTCACTTGTTTCGGTCCCTTGGTGGGCGGGAAAATATGCGTCGTGTATCACGGACATCATTGTAAACCAGCAGTAAGCGAAAGTTAAAAAAGAACGCTGCAGCTTCCTTCTGGCGAAATGTTCAGAGCATGCGCCATCGATATTGCCGCGAACCCTTCCAACTCGAAACATCGTCACTGCCGCTATATTGCACCTTGCGTCGTAGTGTGGCACAGACAAGTTAATTCGACTCTACTGCTGCTCTCCTTCATAGCCGCACGAAACGGGGCCACGGTGTGACGGGTACGGCCTGGGCGATCAGATACATGCATGCTTGAGTTTAAGAAAAACGCCTTTTGCGCTGCGCTGGTGCTGCTCCAACGGCTAAATCTGAAATCATATAAATGAGCACACCCAGCTATGTGCAGGTTTATTTGTGGTCGCGATAGAAACCGTCTGTTATGCTACTTTTTCCGGCAGCTACAAAAATATAAAAACTGCACGTATGTCGACGAAAGGTGAGGACGGCAAACTAGAACTAACTAAAAACGTTTGCTATCTCAATGAAAATAGCCATTCACTTTCAAGAGGAAACTTTCAGCAATAGACGGCATTTAGCGCAGATTAGATAATTACTAAACATTCGACAATAGCATTTCAATCATTAAATACCGCGCGTTTCATAGCTGGCAGTGCGTTTCTAATGTGCGATGCCGCCCCTCTCCCCCCGTCTGCGCGAACAGGCAAAAAACTCTGGCTCGAGAGCTGCAAGAACATAGGTTGAAGGCAATTGGCAATTGAGCAGTAGAACGAAGTCAGCATGACTTCGCTGATAGCTAAACCTAACGACGAACACCGAAACTCCGGCCACTGCAAAATTGGAATGTTTCTGCAGTAATAGCTTCAGCTTTCTGTGTGCCGTTCCAGTACTTGGACTCTATTTTCAAACATTACGAGCGTGACGTATCCGCTAATTGGGGCGTAAAAAGCAAAAAGACCAGCGCAGTATCAGCTTACAAGTTCAGCGACAAGCATGCGTTGAACGCAGTCCCCAGCGGCCTATGCACGGCCCGCGCGAAGTGCCTATCTGAAAGGCTGTGCCTCAGAAGGGTTATTTAAGCTGGCTATCCCTGTTGCGGTTTCGTGTATTCATGTGCTTAAGCTTAGTTTCATGTAAAGTTTTCGAAGAACACAACTTCGCGTGACACCCGCCTGGCTTATCGGCTGGTAGCGCGCCGAGACTTCTCCGATTTCTGCACGTCTCATAATGCCTGACGTTGGATTAGGTATTGCCTTTTTCACATCGTGACAACCGTGCAATCATTTTCAGCGACTTAACCTTTTTGTAATTCGCACATAACACAAATTAAAGCAGTGGATCCGTACTGAGTGCATGCATTCGGATGCAGACGCTGACGATTTGTACTGCCCAGAAGAGATCTAGAGGGCGCTTTTCAGGACCGTTTTTATGGCGCCCCTTGGGCCTCGCAAGTCTTCAATACTGCCAAGGAAGGAGCTGTGTATTGGCTAACATTAGAATTAGTATATTTAGAAAGGAATAAGGCGATCATGGAAGTTAACTCACATTAGCTCTTTAGGTAAACGAAGAAAGCATAGCCAACATAGCATAGCCAAGATGCCTACATTTCGATCACTATAAAACGCTACTTTTATTTGAAGTTATCACACCAGAGTCAGTATATTTAGACATTATATTGGCGCCATTGAAAATGCCGGTCAGCTGAATCTAACTGACCTATCTGTACAATAAACAAACTGCACTTCAGTATGAGTGACGTATATAATGCCAAGCTAAAAACGTGCACTGTATAAATTCGATGAGCGTGAACAAACATATAATGTAGAAAAAATCGTGTTAAAACTGCCAACGTTTAGAGGAAGAACCCGCATATACTGGACGTCATTTGCTTATCAGTGCTTGAACATGTCATGTTTCAAGTAGTGATCAAGGTGTCGGCTGCCATTTTGAAACACTGAGGCGACATTTTTTACTTGATATGGGTTAGGCGGCTCTGAAGACAATAAGAATTCGGTACCTGGCAGCAGCGAGTATTTTAACGAAGAACCTATCAATTTATATTAGTATAAGCACTGAGGCCCTATCACCTCCCGTTCGCAATTTCATTATATCGATTAGCTTTCCCGATTTATTCAACAATGCTCTTTTTCTTAATGGCATTTTGCTTTTAGGCAATAAACGACGTTGAAAAATACCGATTCGGTAGTTTGTATCATAATTGTGAATAATTGATGATTATCAAGTAATCGGAAGTAGGTAATACTTTGCTGAAGGTATCACTGTCTTGCAAAACGGATGTTATCCTTTGTTGCTCGTTTGCTACTCCTTTCTTCTGATGCAAAAACATAGCCTAAATTTCTGCATTAAACCACAGAATTAGCTAATATTTTGATACATAATGCACGAAACGTTCTTCGAACACTCACAAAATTCTTAAGCACTGATTATCCATAAAGCAAAACTATATTCCATAGTTAAAACGTTTCCGCGGAGACACAAGCACAAGCCGAGAAAAACACTGACGAGCTATAACTCGCAAGCAAAGTTTTTCAAGACACCGTGCTTGAATAAATAGAAAAAACCAAACTAAACAAAACAAGAATGACATAACGAAAACATCACGCGTCACCCTGTGTATCCCCCTGAGCTGGCCTATAACAGAAATTCCCTATCTGATAAGAGAACGGATGTGTGACTTAAGCATCTAACTGCACGTGCAAGGCTTTCATAAGCTCGCGGGCGAGTCGATCTCCGTGTCTGAATATGCTCAAGGGTATCAATATGTACTTCACACTTAACTATTGCTATTCAAATTATTAATAGAAGCAATGTTTTGCTCTGTAGCCCATTCTAATATGTAAAACTGTAAATATTTAAAATAATTTTTTTTTCGAAGGGAAGTTCCCATTGAATCTGCATTTTCTTATCGTTCGTGATTGACCAACTCACTGGTATACAGAAGGTAACGTGTGATGTTCTTGATGTCAGCCTTGTTTTGTTTTGGGCGTTTTATTTTTTTATTTTCGAGCAGGGGGGGGGGGGGGATGCGGTGTCTTGAATAAACTTGGTATTGAGTTAGCGTTCGTCCTTGTTTTCTTAGACTTCACCTCATTCCTCTGCACAAACGTTTTGGTGTGGGCCTCAATGACCTCGCCCAACATTTTGCTCTCCGAAAATATCTTCGCAAGGCAGAATTGGCATGTGTGCTTAATTAAGTAACTTAAGGTATGCTAATTAGCTGCTGTTTTCTAAATTGAAAGCATGCAAATTTGCTTTGTTAAAACTATCCAGTAACTATTTAAGACGATCACATCAGCAATGTTTTGGTTGCCACAGTGAGAAGCAAAATACCTTGATTAGCCGAGACCCGGTTGATGTCATGAAGGTCACATGGACACGAAGGACCAATCACAGACCACCGTTCACAGGAAGCCAAACTCAGAAAGCCTTGTAACGTTTTCTATTTTTCGGATCACAGGTATCCCATAAAGTGAGAAAAGCAGTGAGAAAAAAGTATGCCACCAGAAAGGACATTCAGGAACTGGCCCTTGTTCTGCCCCAAACATTCGAGGTCTGACTTCAATAATTGCTTTGTATTGTCTGATGGGCTGACGAATGCAACAGAGAATCATCCGCAATTACAAAAGAAACGCTTTCTCGAATTCTAATGTAGATGCTGAATAAATTAGGAAGTCTTCATTGGGAGATGTGTTTTATTTATTGCAGTCTCATGGTTAGGAATAATTGTATGTTTTCAGCTGCACATATGACCTTCTAATTTAGTATGCGCTATATTTCATTGATTCATTTTGCGGCTTTCGCAGATCCTTGCTTACTTAGCGAATGCAAGAAGTGGCATTGAAAGTCACTTCAGACTAATCTGCAGTCCAATGGTAAAGTGTACTGTTCTCTACAGGTGCCTTTTGCACACCCTAACATCCGCGACAAACACATCTATAAAATTCAATGAATCACTCTTTAAACAATGCGTGCTGCTCCGCTGAAGTGGCACGAAAACCAGTAATAAAAGCAACATTAGCCTACATGCATATGCTAATTGCAACGTTAGTTGTAGGTATGAAAATACTTTAAAATGCTCAATAAATAAAGTAATATTCCAGACAAGTGACAATGCATACCGCAGGTGCTGCTTACAGATGCTTCAGCAAAGCCGTCGACGGTGGTGTAGCAGAATAGTGGTGGCATACGTTGTCGGCTTCATTTTCTAAAGATTTAAAAAGTAGCGAACCAATGTAAAACGAAAATATCTGTGCGTTATTTAAAGCGCGAGAAATCGAATGTCGCTGTTTTATGCGAGCAAAGAATAACTGCTTGTACAATGCTTAGGATAGTACTCCAGAGTGAGTTAAAAGTAAGTTAAATTTGCAGTAAAAGAATGCCTGCCGTAGCTTCCAGGCAATTTTCTACGGGTATAGTCCGCAGGCAAGAGGTTCTGATCATAAAATGCTATTTTTCCTTAATAGTTGCACTCGACGTAAGTATGCAGTGAGAGAATTAAGCTGAAGATAGCGCTTTAGACTGTCTGGAAGCAATATACCATAGTCAACGCATTACACAGGGCTAGTCGGTTGACTGTGATTAAATTTAAAACCAAAATAAACGGCACGTACAGTTGAGAAGAGGCAAAGCGACCGCAACTAAAACGTTTTAGCCCAAGCGGAGCAAACAACGGGAATAATTTGAAACGAAAACACGAGCAAGTCAATATGTCAGTAAATAGCGGTAAAGAAGCGCTGCGCTGAATCAGTATACAGGCAGGCTATTTCCTGTACAAGCCCCCAAAGGGCTGAGAGTATCAATAAATAATAAAAATTGTATTAATCAATCTAATACAAGGCGCGCTTCACACCCCTTTCGCTGATTGGTAGGTATTGCTAATATCGCCTGGGCATTTGTCACTTCTCACATCGCTGTTTATTTGTAGCTGCGTTCGCAATAATTCGAGCGAGAAGAAACAGCCACTGAAAATACAGCAACTGGGATTTCTTTGCACATTGAAAGTGACTTATATGGTTCAGAGATGAAAATGTTGCAAATACACTGAGGCCTTCGTTTCCACTTTGGCGCTGGCAAGCTGCACAAAACATCAGACCCACATTGATAATATGCGACCGGGGGCCCCAGTGTGCTGTGGCTAGTCGCCTTAGTGACTAAACTATTATCGATTAGGTGGCCATTATGGTTAGAAACATCGCAGGAAACGGGATCATACCGCGTTCGGCCTCTGGAAAGGGTGGGACATTTTCTTCAAATCCAATATTTCTGAACAACTCATATAACTTCTTAATGTAGCCGCATGGCCGAGCCTTGCGTCATGCTAGTCAACATTGCTTAGGAATATTTTAATTTCTCTACGACTCTTATACACTAATGTTGACGCCCTTATGACACTCTTGTTTTTCTTTCTTAAATGTAAAAGGGGGGTGCTCAGCACGCCATCTTATTTAGTCCAGTGATGTACCCATGAAGTCCAGTGATGTACTCTACACGGAATTAAGCGTGTTTGAGTTCTTTAGGGGAGCTAGGCTGAGAATTGGTGTACGTTTAATCTTATAGACTTTTTGAGAATATTTGCAGTGATCAATAAACCATCGGTTTTAAATGGTAGATTCAATGACGTTGTAAAGCCACTGATGCAGTTCTGCGGGGAATACAAAATTACGATAAAATCTGGAGACTCATTCAAACCCGCATTGGTAGGAACAAATAAGCGAAACAATCTGTTTATCACTGCTATTATCGCCTGTATATTATTGCGAACATAACGACCATTGCTCTGGATGTTGTCATGTCTTCACCCTGCCTAAAGTTAGAGCGTCTCTCATAGCCTGAGTTGCTTTGGGACGTTAAACCCCACAAACCAACCAACCTAAAGTTAGTACGGGAGAAGTAGGATGCGAGCCGCAGCTCGTTCGATCCCTGTTTTGTTCTTTTTTACTGAATGAAAGGCCCACACCATTTCACTGGTTTCAATATCTCTTTATTCATACGCACAGAAACATATTATAATGCATCGAACGATAATATGAAGGTATCGAATCTAGCATTTTAGAAAAAAAAGAGGGTGAAGTAACTAGTTCGAGGACTGAGAAGGGGTCGCCGGTTGAGAGATGTGCTGCTCTTGATTCGTAGGTGCAACTTACCAAGCAACATTTCTAATCATGTATTGCAATTTGTCCCTGAATAACCTCACTATCGCGTCACAGAACAATGGCCCACAGGTCTGGTATAGAGCGCCCAAACAGTAGAGGCTATATGAGTATACAGCAGCACATTCACCTGACATTTTAGGTATGTCGTTTAAAAATACGTTGTCCCTCAAAGTGCCCAAGCCGCTTTTAGCCTCCGTATTCACAAACCGGCCTAACCTTTGTCTTCCTGCAACTGCAAAGGCGACCTTCATAAAGGTAACGGAAAGGGGATGGTAACGCAAAGGCCAAGCCGCGTTTCAAAGACCCACCTTAGGGCAGCCTTCCGGAAGGAGCGCCTTAGCGCGGTTGTAAGCGATATGGTAGCGAGGCTAAACAGCAGCATATGTTCGCGTAGCTTGTTTTTGTCCTAGAAATTGCAGTTAAATATATACAAGAGCTGCCATGTGCTCCGTGCTGCATTGTGTGAGCGTTCGTTTTTTGTTTGTTTTTGTGGTGTCTCAAAATGGGAACCGAAAAAAAAAAAAAAGATGCTCATTTAAGGAGAATGAGCGTGGCGTTCTAGTAGTAGAGACTTGAATATTTGGGGGCTGGGATTTAAAAAATTCCTATGCAAAATCTACTACCCCATTCCAGCTGAAATAACGTTCACAAAGTAGCAAAATATCGTCTACGTTATCTGATAAGTGATTCAACATTGGTACTTGCCTAGATTTTCCGAAATCGAGGAAAAACTGCTCTCGGCGGCGTGCAAAATTTTCGCAGAAGAGAGTTGAAAAGCTATTTTGACATGATACGTCATCTGTCGAGCAGTGAGACAAGCTCCATCCCGGCCGTTGGCGCGCTTGCCTCGCTGCCCGACAGATGACGCATCATGTTAAAATAGCTTTTCGACTCTCTTCTGCGAAAATTTTGCACGCCGCCGAGAGCAGTTTTTCCTCGATTTCGGAAAATCTAGGCAAGTACCGATGTTGAATCACTTATCACATAACGTAGACGACAGTTTGCTACTTTGTGAACGTTATTTCAGCTCGAATGTAGCAGTAGATTTTGCATATGAATTTTTTAAATCCCAGCCCCCAAATATTCAAGTCCCTGTACAAGACAGTGTGCGCGTCGTCTGCTACCTGGAAAACGTAGTACAAGTGGAATCGTGGTTATCATAGCGCAAACGCCAACCTGTCTTTTTTAAAGAAGAATTTAAGATAAAGCTCCGCGAGTATCGTTTTTATTTTATTGTCTGCATATCCCCTTGAGAATAAGTCGACAGGGGCATGCAGACGGCAAACCACGCAGCGAGATCACCAGTACGCAGATGGTACGGCATAAAGCACGGGATCACCTGTCGCAACTTGAAATGTCCCTGCACCATAGAAGCACAGGGCGATCAGCAGTCACAGGAGCGGACGGGCAGGGTTAACCGCGGTTACGCGAAACCATGCTACGGCGGACCAAACCGTGGTTCCGCGGTTATCGCAAACCGAGCTTGGTGACCTCGGTTTGCGTTGTTAACTGCGAAGCGTCTGTTGACGGAGGCTACTCGATCGTCGGCGCCCGAGTGCGCGAAGCGTACGGGCGAGTCTGCTTCACAATGTCATTCATTTTCCAACTTCATCACGTTTAAAGATCGATGCATAAAACAGGCGGTGTCTACTCTACCGCCCGACGTCTTCGGTTACGGCCGACAGCGCAGCGACTGCTGAAGCCCCGTCCTGCCTGCAGTATGATTTGAACGGCTTGTTGCTGAATGGAACGTCAAAAAATGTGCGGCCTTAAATCTATCATGAAAGTACACGAGTTTGCAACGCTTTCAGCACGGGATGCAGCGAGCTGGCTGAGCTACGTTACACTTACCGAGAGAGCAGCGCACGACGGCGCCGTGCGTGACCGTCCCTATACTCCGTTTCATACATCAAGTGCAACACTACCAAAGCTACAGCTCTTTTTTGCGCTCTCCGCATCCGCGATATAAAATAGGGCCTGCTCTTGACGAGAGAAAATAATAGTTGCTTTGTCTGCAAGCTTAATACATTTTACATTTGCCATCAACTTCATAAAAAGCACCTTTTTTAGGAAGAAAAGGTCGGATTCGGCTAATTTGTATGTTGTTTTACGTCGTTTTTGTTCGTGCCGCGTTTTGCTGCCCCGCAACCTTGCCAGCTGTGCCACCAGATGGCGCTGGCTGTGCCATCCGCGCTGCGCATCTCTTTTTGAGAAAATGGTTCTTTAGAGCGCATTTTTTCTATAAGATCCGCTCTGTGGAGATGTCTAAGCATGCGAAGCATGTTATTGCAAACGTGTATGCTTGGAATAGAGCCCGTTTCGGCAGGAACCACTCGCCTACAGAACGAGCGCGTAGTGATACGCCTCCTGATTTTTTTTCTTGCGGACTACTTGCGTAGCTTTCGCTGCGTTGCACCTGATGTATGAAACGGAGTATAGTCGTCGCTAGGCCTAAATTGTTTCGCTTCGAAGCCGCAGCGGTCTGCGCTTTGCAACTCATCAACGCTATCGTAAATCGTCTACTTATGAAACTGCCTTATTTTTAACCTGTTCTGCCATAGTAAAAGAATGATAGGATTATGTCTGGCGACGCATTAATCGCAGAGCTAGTACAATCAGATCGAATGAACCGCAATGCACCGGCGGTAGCTGGCTTGAGCAGAAACTTGCTTGTATCGCGGCTATCGCTCATACCAGCAATTTGCTGCTGGTCAACGATCCTCACGAGTGCTTCATTCTTGATATTCGGGTCAGTATTCCAGACGCCAACAAATTTATCACGCTTTATTTCGGACATCGGCGCTAGCGATCCGCCGTGTCGTTCGCGCACGGTTTGCGGGAGGAGGGGCTACCACGGCGGTGTTTACGGCGGTCGAGGAGGTGCTGCCATCGTGGGGTGTTTGACAGCGCTATTGACGCCTCGTCGGACGGCACTCCGGTACTCCTGAAACCACGTTATAAATTAAGATATTTGTAAATATCATAATTCGCTCCACCGATCACCGAAGCGGTACCGTGGTATAAAGGAGCTGCTGAAGGTAGGTCAGACGCTACCTTAGCGAACGCTCCCTTTCCGAGGCCGACAGGCCGGCTAAAGGTGTAGTTTAAAGGGAAGGCTGGTTTCTGAAACTCGATAAGGAGCCGCAAAGGTGAGAACCTCGAAAGGGAAGGTAAAGGTTGGTTCGTGAATACGGGGGTAGGTGCGTTTCCATATCGCCTAGTACAGGTATACTTAGACGCCTAGATGGGCAGCCGCCATTTAGGGACCGAAGTAAACATAGAGGCTACTTAGTGGTATAAACAACTAGGTGGGCAGTGCGCGGATCGCTCTGAGCGAGTCGTGGTTGTGATGGTTGCAGTAGATGTACGGTGGTAGTGCTCTTTGCGAGCGCCGGAGTATGCATATAGACCATCTTGCAAACGTGAATTGTTACGTCAATGCGCCCGCTAGCTAGAGGTTAATTCACCTGCCTTAATAGTCGTGAGAATCAAAGTACTGCATATTCTTGAAACGCGCTCTAAGAGGAAAACGTGCGGTTGAGATTTTTGCTTAAGAGTTGGATGCTGCTGGTATTTTTTTTTTACCTTGACGAGTTGCTTGAATTTCGATGTTATCGACAAACTCGTCGCTTTCTGGAACCTCGCTGGAAGTCAGGACGGCTGCTGTATGGCACACATGTGTTTCTCTCGCTGTAATAGCCGTGGCAAACACTTCCGTGCATTTTCAGTTAAATCTCGGACGAACGAACTCGCCTGCCGATGCCGGCTGGTTGCGCATTGATTTTAGTGTGCCAGTAAATGAGTTGTCGTCTTTGGTTTCCTGGCCTAGTGACCGCAGAAGACAGGTGTAGGGCAGAAAGATTTTATTTTGATGTAGCCGATTATCGCCTTTCGTCCGTAATCTTTTCAAGTTTACAGCTTTTTTCATGTTTTCATGCTTACGGGTGCGTGCATGAGACATCCAGAAGCACGTACGCTTCAGCATAACTAACAAAAAAATAACAACGGATTAATATTTTCTTCCGCCAAGCCTTGAGCAGGTTCATTGCGTGAGAAGTCGATATCGATCTGCTACAAGTTAACCGATCAATAATCGATCTGCGTTGTCGCGATTAACCACGCAATATTATTGCTGCATAAAGTCGGGAAACCATTAAAAACGTGATTTTTACTTGTTTTGTTGTAAACATTTACAGAAAAAAACGTTATAATAGTTATTCAAATGTTTTAGTTTAACCTTTATGCCGCGAGGTGACCCCAGGCGTAGAAAGGTATACGCGTTCCATTACGCGAACGTGTAGACGTCTACGATGACATCTACGAAGCCGTCTTGCTAGACGTCTAATAATTGGAATGTACCCTTAAAGTTTGTGGCATAGAGTCAAAATCCATGCCAATCAAATTCGTCACCATTGCATATCGCTCACCATTACACTGCAAGCGTTCATTGTTTTCCTGAAGTCCTTAGGTTATCTGATGCGGCGCCATGCATGGGGCAAAACTGTTGTTTCAGCAAATTATTCGTTCTATCTGCGCCTTGAGGACATAATTTTTTCAGATATAATTACTCACGCGTCTTTAAAAATACTTGCGCTTCATATTACAGATCAAGCATGTGATGCACCAACAGACAAGGCACCCGCTTTGGTGAAGCTACTACGAGTCGGCGTGAACGCTCTGAGTCTAGACCCACTCGCCTTACCCAATAAAACTGTGGATGTTCCCATGCTGGGAAGCTTGGCCCTGCACGGCGGCAAAGTGGCGGGTTTATCAACCCTTCGACGGATGGGATCCGTCCTTCTCACTGCCGACGACAGGGGATTTAACATGAGCGCCGATATGGGAACGGGGCACCTTGCTGTCAACTACACCACAACTCTTACCTCAATGTTCATGTCGCACGTTGTGGTCATATCTGTAAATATCCGATGCACCCGGATTGCGCTGCACATCAATCAGTAAGTGCATCTCGTTTATTATTTATTCTCTGTGCCACCACTAACTTCCGAAGTCTCAAAAATCAAGCCATTTCACTCTATCCGTCACAACTTGGCACTATGCTCCTCCACTTGATAGAAATGCTTTGTCCACTACAGCCCTCGATTAACACGTAAGCCCCTGGGCGAAAGAAACTGCACAGCCGTAAAGTAAAATAAAAGAAATGCAGGACCGCTAATGAAACGCAAGGCATTTCTTTTTTTTTTTTCATTAAGCCGCACCCTACCCTAGCCACACCGTTATTTCCTGCCTTATAATGCGGCAGTGGTACGCCACTCTCAAAACACAGCCTTGCCTTTAATGAGAACCACTTAAAGATCCTATGCGGACGCAGAGCTATTCGACCGAAGCAGAACGTAGAGCTCGTGTGTTGAACTATATTTTCAGTCAAGTGTCACCACCGCGCAACAAGAGTTTTTTGCTCTCTCTAAATGCCCTGTGTATTACTTAGTTGTGTGACATTGTGTGCTTTAGTGGATTCATGCCCTGTGCGAAGTGCTGAAGCACCTTCAGAATCCCCCCTCCCCGCCCTCCCAATAACTACGGTGTTTTCGATCGACATTAAAGAACAGTGTTTTGAGGGGTTCCTTACTACCGAGTGTTAGTGGCTGTCAGGGTAATTATTATCAAGACAACTGTCGAAGTCCGCTTCAATAATATGAAGGAGTAAGCGTTGATAATTCGAGCACTTTTGTAGCGATTGCTACACTACGCCAGCTGCTTCTCCTCTTCGCCGTGATCGCACTTTTGTCGTGGTCGTACCTTGGCCGTGGTCGCACTGGCCTTGAGCCGTTGTCTAGCAACTGTTAGAAAAAGAATAAGAAGAAGAATGAAAAAAGGTCGGGGAATGCGGTACCTGGCAGCTGACATGGCCGAGCACTAAACGGACGTAGGGCTTCGTAATATTACTTTTGGCAGGAGCTGTCAACTCAGGTCTCTCCTTACACATTGGAGTAGGATATCACAATCAGCTTATTATCGATTGGGCAAAACTCATTAACCTCTACCGCTTTTTAATTACTCATAACTGATGCAGACAAACTTTAACTTTTTGCCTGTAGATAATTGGCTAATTACCTTTTTGGCCTAATAATTTCTCGGGCAACACATTACGTCACAATCTATAGACTGCCACCACTCTTTAACCTCTACCACTTCTAAATTACTCACAACTGCTGCGGACACGAATTAGCGGACGCGGTCTGCGGACAGAAACCTGGGAACATAGCGAAGTGATGCTCACGCATTAAGAGGGGAGCAAATGAAGCGCAAAAAAGTAGATAGTTTTGGTATTGCTAGCACAGCTTGTATTTTATGCCCTGTGAACGAGCAGCATAATTTGCGAATCGCTGCATTCTTGAGGGAGTTTAGGGTTCACACAATAAATACTAAATGATGTATGCTTGCGTTGAAGCAGTCACGAGTCATTGCTGGAGAGGAAATAGAAAAACGGAAAGTGAGGCTCGAGAGTCCGTCGCAATCGCGCGCGCGGCTGCGGGGGATGCGAGACGGAGACGGCGGCGCCTGGGAGGCTCTAGTTCGGTGCGGGCATGAAGTGGACAGCAATATAATCGCGTTGGGTTTTGCGATTATGGGACTGAAGCGGCAGCAGCGGCACATCCTTTCGTGCGCTGGCCGTGGCCAGACTGAACATAGTTTTGCAGAAATGCTCTATCGGCTGAAAGGAATTACGTGTTACTAACACGCTTATATAACAGCAAGTTACGAGATAGCGATTCGTTCAAACGTTTTCCTGCTTCTCTAATGTCGCAAGTTATACTCTCGCGTCAAGGTATGCTTGTTTGAGAGTTACTCTGAGTTTTTGGACCGAAAGAGCGACGGCAATAGCTCAACAATCAGGAACATAACGCTATTCTCTCCCCACTTTCGCGGCACATGTACACAAATATCCTTTTTATATGCGGGTGAGCTTGATGCTAAATCAAGCTAAATCTCACAAAGCAAGATATTTACACGCGTCTGATGGCATGCCTAAATTATAAAGCATGCGCCCGTCGATTTCGGCCTCCTCGGCAATCTCTAGATGTAGCCTAAAACAAGTCTGAATATCTCTAAGGTCGCATATTACATTGAAGGCTTTTCGAAGAAAAGAGAATATCTGAATAAAATATTTTTGCTGAAGACGACAAAACGTCAGTGACCACCATCCACGGCGTGCATGCAAGAGTGCAGCCGGCACTGCGAATAACAGATGACAAGGGGACGTCAGCATTGAGGTTGAGGTGTCAGCGGTCAATGGTTGTCAGACCAGAAAGCTGATTTCTATATCATTATTAAAAATAATTTTAAAACTATCTATTGCACGAAAAGAGCTCAAATTTCGAGGATTTGAAATTTAATGTGTGAGGAGTGAAATGCAATAATCAGTTTACTCTCAATTATTAGCTGTCATGACCCCTTTCAAGTTATTAACTATTTTCCACGTTTATTGCTGGTTTTCTGATATATCCCAGGTAGCACAAAGTGGGCTATGAAGGCGGGCCCCTGGTGGGTCCGATTTAGGCAATGTAGGACAGCCCCGGTGGGCTCAATGTGGGTGCTGCAAGAGGGGCCGACGTAGGCCTGAAGAAGGCTGTCGACAAAGCCCCAATGGGCCCCACTAGGGACCGATGCAGGCAGCCCTTGCGGGGCTGCCCACATTTTTCCCGCATTGCCAAAAGGGCACATCCCGCAAACTCCCCACGATGGTCCTACTTTGTACAGATTCAGGCAGCCGCTCTGGATGAACATTTATTTTTTTATTTCGGTTAGCCCCTCCGATAATGACATAAAACCGATGCGGGCTCTATAGTGCAAGCCGCACTTGGGCTTGCCCACAGTATTCTCATAGGGGTGCAATGCAGGAAATTAATGGGAAGCCCTTGTCCACGTTTTCCCAATCATTATTTATGAACATAATAAAGCAATTATTTTATGCATGTCTGCCCTTCTACACAGCCACAAAATAATAAATTTTACAATAATTCCTAACATTAATCTAGCCTAAATGACTTCGTGTACATCTTATTCAGGCTATAAAGATGTGTGTTCAGAACAGTAACTTTGTGCTGAGTGCTGCAGGCTATCCACAGCAACCACATTAGGGGCAACAGTTAACAATCAGTATGTTTTAGTATATTTAGCGCAATTTGCATGAGCGCGAGAACTAAGGCCACGTAATATTTCTAACCGACTAAACATGGCAACAACTGTTATACAAATCCTTTATAATAGTATTATAGGGCAGCATCTATTACCAATAAAGGTTGGAAAGAATCATTACACAATTGCACTCGCGCCTTCTAGCCCCATTGCGGCCGATTTGGCACCTACAGCGGTTTTGTGTGGGGCAGCCCCAATTGGGCTGGGTGCTGTTTTTGAACCTAAAGCCCACTTGCTGTTGCGCGTGCTTTCCAATTCCCCACAAGGGACCGATTTTGGTATCATGCAGGCCTGCCCGCCTTCCAGCCCCATTATGGCCCATGTGGGATATCAAGCAGTTTTGTGCGGGCAGCCCCAATTAGGCTGAGTATTGTTTTTGAACCCAAAGCCCACCTGCGGTTGCACGTGCCTTCAAATTTTCCACAAGGGACCTATTTTGGTACTATGCGGGCAAGCCCGCCTTCCAGCCCCATTACAGCCTATGTGGGACCTAAAGCGGTTTAGCTAAGGCTGCCTAAATTGGGCTTCACAAGGGCTTGCCCAAATCGACCTCTTATTCATATTTCACCTGACCTCAAGTAACCTAAAAGGGGCCGATTGGGGCAGCATGTGGGCATGACCATGTTTTTTTGCCCCACCATGGCCGATGTAGGCCCCACAAAGGTTTTATGGGGGCGGCTTCATTTCGGATCCATGAGGGCTTTCCCTTAAAGAGCCCACATTTAGGTTGGATTGCCCTTAAATATCAGACAAAGGACCCTTGCGGTCTGGATGCAGGAATGTGCTCTGCATTAGCCCGAGCAGCGCCGCTATGGGACCCATGCAGAAGGAACCGGGAAAAGCCAAAATGGGGTTTGCCCACATTTGCCCCATCGGGGACCGATGTAGGTTTTATGATGGCTGCCCTAGCCCCACTTGCCTACATCGGACCTACTGGGGCCCCACATTCTGTGCTACCTGGGTACCTAACGCGGTGTTTAAAGTTTTCTCTTTTTCATTCAGTTCAGTTCAGTCGTTCAATCATATCCGACTCTTCGTGACCCTATGGAGTATATCACGCCCCACTTCCCGGTCTCTCACTATCTTCCTAATATCACATAACTTCATCTGCAGCGCTTCGAGGATGCCATCTAACCACCGCGTTCGCTGCCTACCCCTTCTCCGGTGACCCTCAACCTTTCCCAATATCAAATATTTCCCCAGCGACTCTTCTCTTCTCATCAGATGACCAAAGTAGCTGAGCTGTAAGTTTACAATTTGACTCTCCAATGCGCCGTCAGGTTTTATGGTCGACAATATCGACTGATTTATTCTTCTGGCAGTCCAAGGAACTCTCAAGAGTCTCCGCCAGCACCACAATTTAAACGCGTCAATTCTGCGGCGGTCAGCCTTCTTCACAGTCCAACTCTCGCATCCATACATCACAACTGGAAAGACCATAGCGCGAGTTACAGAGATGTTGGTTGGCATTGTAATGTGTCTGCTCTTTACTAGGCGGTCAGGGTTAGCCATGATTCTGTTTTCCAAAAGCAGGCGTCTCCTAATTTCATGGCTGCAGTCTCCTTCCGGGGTAATCTTGGAGCCCAAGAAGAAAAAATCTGTCACAGCTTCCATTTCTTGTCCCGTGATGCTCCAGGACTTGATAGGGCAAGACGCCATGATCTTTGTCTTTTAATGTTCAGTTTAAGCCCAAACGTCTCACTCTCTTGTACGCGCATGAGAAGACTCTTGTGTTCCACTTCACTTTGTGCCATTAAAGCGGCACCTTCCGCATATCTAAGGTTGTTGATACGTTTCCCCGCAAGCTTCACTCCAGCTGAAGACTGGTCCAGACCGGCCTTTCTCATGATGCGCTCAGCATATAGGTTAAATAGACAGGGAGACAGTATGCAGCCTTGTCTCACTGCTTTCTCAATCGGAAAGCAATCAGTTCTGATTGTGGCCTCTTGCCCTTCTTACGGGTTCCTGAGGAGACAGGTGAGGTGAATGGGAACTCCCATCTCTTAGACACAATCTTGCCACAATCTGCTGTGATCTACGCAGTCAAACGCTTTCGCATAATCAATATAGCAGAAGTTGATGGGTTTCTGGAACTCTCTTGCTTTTTCAATGATCCAGCGAAGGTTGACAATCTGGTCTCTAGTTCCTCTCCCTTGCGAAACCCAGCTTGCACGTCCAGAAGCTCACTAAACACATACTGCTGCAGCCTACCTTGGAGGATTTTCAACATCACCTTGCTAGCATGCGAAATAAGCGCGATCGTGCGGTAGTTGGAACAATCTTTGGTACTGCCTTTCTTTGGAATGGGGATGTAAACTGACCTCCTCCAATCTTGTGGCCACTGCAAGGTTGTCCAAATTTGCTCATATAATGTATACAGAACGTTAACAGCGTCATGGTGGAGGTTTTGAAGCAACTCAGCTGGATTTCATCAATTCCTCTAGCTTTGTTATTATCAAGGCTGGTTAAGGCCCATTCAACTTCACTCTTCAGGATGCCCGGTTCGAGATCAGTAATCACAACCGTCTTATGTTGGGTATGCATATCGGAGTCCTGCTTGTAGAGTTCTATGTATTCCTGCCACCTCTTCTTTATCTCTCAGGCTTCAGTGCTGTCCCTGCCTCGTTCGACCTTTATCACTCCCAGCTTAGCACAGAAGCTTCCTTTAATATCATTGTCTTATACAGAGCTCTTGTGTTCCTCAATTGGCTATTGTCCTCAACTGCTTGGTACTGTATGTTCAGGAAGGTATTTTTATCTCTCCTTGATATATTCTGAAATTCCGCATTGAGAAGCTTGTATCTTTCTCTTTCCCCCATAACTTTTTCCATCCTCCTTTACTCAGCTATTTGAAAAGCCTCTTCAGAAAATCAGTTTGCTTTCTTGAATTTTCTTTGCTTTGGAACTACCTTAGTAGACACTTCCCTTGTTCATGCTTGTTGCCTAATATGCTGGTGCGTTTTCTTTAAAAGTTCTAAAGTTGTTTACGCTTGTTTAATATGCTAACGTAGAGCGGTGTGTTTTTCCGTGGGATTTTGATGTATGGATGCTTGTGCGTACGTACGTATGGCTCGGCTAGGAAAAAAACTTTTGGTGCAAACTAAAGTTCAGTTAATAGTCTGGTTAGTCCAGCTGTTGGTGTGTCTTTTTATACTTGTCCTCCGCACTCTATTCTTTTGATATTTCTGCCAAGTGTTAAAAAACTGCTGTTGGAGGACGAATAAAAATTTTTAGTTTTGCGGTATTTATTTATTAACGGCAAAGGAACAGTCACAGACTAGGAAGAAAAGTTTGATGTAGCACTGTTTCAAGTTACGTTGCAAGGCGTGCCCATGTTATATCTGTGCATATCGGGAAACGAAAAATAAGGACAGAATAACCTGTACGGTGTTCATATGATGCCCTAAACCTTGACATTTCTACACCATTCCTTTCAAATACATCACCGTGGTCAGAGTGCATCGAGTGATTGAATCAAAACTTTGTTTTGTAGAATAACAAATTGGAAAGACGTCAGAAGAAGCGTGTTGACGATGCACATGCCGACACGCGATTCACTAGCGGCAGGAACACTTCGATTAGAGGCAATTATGAATAGGGCTTAGCCTAGGTAGTCGCGAATCTGAGCCGTGTAATAGGCACTGTTGCGGTTTCGTCTGAATCCCAGTCTTCACATAATGAAGGTCCAATGTTCCGCTTCCCTTTAAGTTAAATTCAATGCTGGGTGCCCGAAAAAAACAACAGCCTCTCGAGTTTATTAAGCGGCTGCGTGAGGCGCACACTGTTAAGCCTGCCGTAGAAGAGGAGCGGTGAGGCGTGGTTTTGCAAATAATGACCATGATGGTTGCTTTCCATCCACTTCGGCGTTCACATGTAGTTAGACCGGCGCGTCGTACCTACTAAGTGGAAGCACGCCACACTACAAACAACTTCACACTGTAGCGGTGGGTGTCTGAGCCACTGCGTGCTCGCCGAGGTAACACCAAGACAACCGCACATATATGACTTATTAGGGCGAAAGCCTTTGGCAGAAAGTGACAGCCGAATATGACTGCCGGTCCTGGCCGCCGGATGCATCATTAGGATGTGTCCGCCGTGTGAAGATAGATAAAAATGAAAACGAATGATAGTGGTAGTTTGTAATTGATAGAAGATTGAATAGAGATCTTAAGAGGTTATAATGAATAATAATGACTACTAATTACTTGTAATGATCCATATGTGTAACGACGATTTGCAATGACTACGATTGATGAAAAATTCCTACATGTACTTAGTAATGAGTAGTGATGAATAAAATCACTGTAACTACTCGTGAAGGCTACTACTGACTTGTAATGACCAAGATGTAGAACGAAGACTTGTGATAACTACAGTCATTAAAAACGAATAAAAATACTCAGTAATGAGTACTAACGTTAAAATGACCACTAATGGCTCGGAAAAACTACTAAGGACTTTTAATGACCAATATGTGTAACGATAACTTGTAGTGATTTTAATTGTTCAGAAATGACTAAAATATGCTTATTCGTAATAGTACCGACAGAAATTACTACTAATGACTTGTAATGGCCAATATGTCTAACGACGGCTTGTAACAAATGCAACTGATTAGAAATGACTAAAACTGCTTGGTAACGAGTAGTAATGACCTAAATGACTGCAAATGACTTGAAATGACCGATATGTCTAAGGACAACTTGTAACGAGAACTGATTAGAAGTGACTAAACTCCTTAGGTATGAGTAGCAATGACTAAACAATTACTCATGACGACTACTATCAGACTTTCACTGTTCACCTTTAAAAGGCATGTGATATCGGTAATTTCTTCAATGTGTGATGTGTTTCTGAGATCTGTCATAAGAGTGCATAGGAAACGTTGCTTCACGGGAAAATTGCAGATCAGGCGCACATTCACACATTTATCTTAATACGGATGCGCACCGCTTGCCAAATCCCAAAGCACGCTTGTGGAGCTTGCATACAGTCTTATTTCTTTCGCTCTACCCAGCTCTTATTCACTGCGATATGCCGAAGTTTGCTTTTTCATTCGAAATGCATAGCAGGAATTCTCATAAGATTAGCTTTAAAACATGAGCTCATATGCCAGAGTGGAAAAGGAGACCTTCCAATGTGCTTGAAACAATGGGGACGACCTGATCCTTAAGCTGTGCTTCAATAAGAATGAACGAGTGTATGTTCAAGTTCAAGTTCAAGTTCAAGTTTATCTCCTTTTAGCAAGAAAAGAAGGGGCCAGAACTAAAAGCTGTAAAAACAGTTTGTTGGGGTCCAGGCCCCCTTACAAGGTTGGCAGAGCAGCAGACAGGAGAAAAAATCAATTCACATGTTTATAGCTAAACACGTTTATACAAATAGAAAACGGGCAAAACGTTGTACTGTTCCTTCTGTACGAACGAAGGAACGTTATAAAATACAGCACAAAGATACAAGGAAAGAAGTGGGAAAGCACTGCTGATACTGAAAACAATGGTACACAAAGATGCAAAAAAAAAAATATATATATATATACAAAATATACAAATTCATGACAGCTCTCCTCGACAATAGAGGCTGACATCGTGGTTCGACACGCAAACTGGATCAAGTCCGGCAAAATGTAGCTTATTCAACAATTTGGGCACAGTATAATGTAGTGACTGTGTATATGCGTATGTGCGAGGTACTGGAACAAGGTATTTTTCTTTATGTCGAGTTTGTCTGCTTCCAGGATTTTATTTTATGTCTGCAAGTGAAATTATACAACTGCTATTTGATTTTATGTGTGACTTATAAGTCAATATAAGTCTGTAATCAAATAACTGGAACACCGAAAGTATATCATACTTGGAAAAAAGCTCTTTGGTGGGATGGAAATAGGTTACACCAGCGATATACCGGACGGCTCTTTTTTGTAATACATGCAGTTTTGATAAATTGGTTATTCCTGTGGTACACCAAACTAGGCTAGAGTACTGGAAAAGGGATAACACGAGCGCATTATATAATAGCAGCTTAATTTTAGGAGGTAGAAGATATCTTATTCCAGCCATGTCGCCAACAGCTGATGACACTTTCGATTGAATATGGTCAATATGTTCATTCCAAGTCAGGTGGCTCGAAAATACCACTCCGAGTACTTTGACCGAATCTACAAGTTCAATTTGTTCGGTTCCTAGTCGTATGTTCATGCTACCTGATAAATGTTTTCCTTTCGGTGAGTAACACACAGCTTTTGTTTTGCTCGTGTTAATTTTCAAGCAATTTGCTTTCACACAGCGATCCAAGTCAATTAAAGCGCTATTTGCTCGTTCTTCGATGTCGATTTCCGTGATCCCGGACAAGAAGATAGTGGTGTCATCTGCGTAGGAGTTAAATATTACGCCCTATGTACAGTGTGCCATATCATTAATATAAATGAGAAATAAAAGCGGCCCCAGTATGCTTCCCTGCGGAACGCCAGTGTAAATAGTTTGCAAAGAAGATTTAAAATGATTTCTACGTACTGCTTTCGATTTGTAAGGTACGACTTCAGTAGCGCGTGGGGGTTCCGCGGACACCATATCTGTATAATTTTGAAAGAAGGATTTTATGATTTACCAGGTCAAATGCTTTTGAAAAATCTATGTAGATCCCTAGTACTACATGTTTCTTACTAAATGCTTGTATGACAATTTCTTTTTGCGTTAAAAGGGCTGTTTCTGTTGACCGGTGCTTCCTAAAACCATGCTGATAGTCTAAGAGAAAGTTTTGTTGTGAAAAATATGATGTAATTCTAGTGTGCAATATTTTTTCTATGCCCCTAGAAAATACCGGCAGCACCGAGATTGGACGGCAAATGGAGAACACGCTGCGATCTCCAGATTTATGTACTGGAACCACTCGTGCAATCTGCATTGCCCTAGGAAATACACCTGTAGACAAAATTAAATTATATATAAAAGTGACAACGGGACAGATTAAGTCAAGTACGTGCTTTACGGGAAGGAGCTGCACACCACATGCATCCTCAGTTTTATTGTTTTTGATGGACTGAATACAAAAGGACACCTCAGCACAATCAGTAGGACGGAGAAAAAACGATTGGCTGCCCACAAACTGAGATAGATACGTGTCCGCGTCATATGCACTATCACTTCCAGAACAGTTGTCGTTATTTTGTTTTAATATAGCATCCTAGCATAAAAAGCCCAATCCAATATCGCACTAAATGATTGACGGAGGTGAATAACTTTAAAGGAGTGATTTCTACGGCAGCGAAGAGCGCAGCAACGAGCGCCATTTGTAGGCCGCCCATATATAACATGAGATCTTGCAACTATCATGTGATACTCTATTTGTTCGTTTTGAGGTCGTAAACATTCTGTCAAGAACGTTAACTTTACATTTCCTCCTTTCACCCTTTAGTTTTCTTATGTGTCGCACTGTATAGTCATTACGCTTTTGAAACGCACCACTAGCACGGGGCCGCAATGCGCGTTCAGGAGGGCCATTTGGAACGCTTGCACGTACCATAAGCGAATGTGAAGCTATCGTGAAAAGTTTCGCAAAACCGGATCCTCTACAAATCAGGTTATAATTCTTCCCCACGAAGCTCGGCAGCAACAAAGGAAGTACTTTGAAACAATAGCGTCATTAGCAGAAACTTTTAACATCCACACTGCGTGATAGCCTGGTATAGAGCGTACTACTCCTCGTAAAAGACTCTGCTGATATGTGCTCTCTTGTCCCATCCGAGGAATCTTCTCGATGACTCGAAAAACCACGCATTATACGCCATCTCACCGAATAGTATGCGGTTACTCCTACTGTACATAGGACCCTTTAGGGATCCTGACTCTTCTTCAGTGAGCGGCGCCACAATGGGTAAACAAAAAATATCTGCGTGGTCATTTTCACCAGTCCGACATAACAGCGCTGACCACCACTCGAGTTTTGTTCGGTCTAGGTTGGGCTACATCAGGGCTCAGGAGCCCTTCAAGGGACGTTTCCACTCATTGGTTACCAGTAGGAACCTTCTGCGTGCGTGTAAATCGAGCCTGAGTGGTAGTCTCCTGAGGACACGGCACGAACGGGCGGTTGCAATGTTTGGGGTGGGAAACCTGTATAAAATGCTGGCTACATTTACGAACAAGATGGATGTAAGATCGAAAACAGATGAAAATATGCCAGGTAGTCTGGCTCAGAACTGGGGGGTTTATCAGCTTGAACCGAAGAAGTGGATTGGTAGTCTGGGCAGCGGTAGTTAAGGTTCTGTTTTTTTTTTTTCCACACAAGAACATTGCTAGCTTTGAAAGCGCAGGAAACAACGTGTTGGAGGCACTTAAACCTCTCTTAAATGCGGTGAGGCGAAAGTCTTTCCCACGACATTTTACTCGTTTGTTTTTTTCTTTTTTCCTGTCAGCTATTTTATTACTTTTAGCTTGTTTCCCTTTTTACCCTTTCTACTTTCGTCTTTTTTGTGTTTCTTTCTTTTTCTTTTTTAGTTTTACCTTTTTTTGCTATTTTACTACTTATGTCCTCGTTTGCTGTTGACTGACTGTTTAAAAAGTTCTAACGCGGTGACGAGAGCTGACATTAAAGTTTGGAATGTTTCTGCGCAATTTTGGCGCATTTTTCACAATTTCGACATCCACGGTTGTTCTGACGTCTGCACACTATATCGACGTCCTTGGCTATTTCGAAATTAAATTGATTTTTGGCTCAATATGACTACTTGTTCCACATGAACGAACTGCACACACATTTTATTTCGCCGTATACTTCATATATTCTGTTACTAAACAACCAATTCATTTCTCGGCATTGACGGTGTGACACACTCCGCGGACGCACGCATCCTATCCACACTTGTGAGCCTCTAATGGTTTTCGCTTTGTATAATTTCACGCTGCAGGTATTTAGTTAATGGCAATCCACCCTATTGTGGGACGAGCAGCCTATATCTGCATGGTACCATAAATGTGTTTATATCTCTCATTTCTATTCCAGGACTGCTGACAACAAGATCGCCCTTCGCGGACTGAACCTGAAAACACTGGAAGGTCTCGAAGTTAAATTGCACAGCATAAAGCTGACCGACCCATTCTTCAATTTATTCCTGCTCGGCACTACCACCGTCTTGAAGAAATTCATTGAGAAGGCCGCTGAGATTGCGGTGCGTCAGGTCGCACTAGACCTCATCGCGAAAATAAACGCCATGTAATAGAGATACCGCGCTTTCTGCAGCGGTAGACTTGACTGAAAATTATTTCGCCACGCGGTTGTTTTACCCCTTTCATGGCCGAAATACTCCCTCTCACTTTAACAGAGAGACCATCAGCTGTGTCATATTGTAGGGCTCCCCACTCTACGAGTCTTCGCGCAACAACTTGATGCAACGAATTAGACATTAATATTACGCACAATTTAAATAGCGACGTGTATCTTCGAGCACAAGAGCCTGTTTTACTCACGAATTGGCTTTGTACCCATTTGCAGCAGTCGTAGGGGAGCAGTGGTAATAAACAGATTAACCTTTCGCGAGGCCTTTTTGATTGCAATTACTCCGAAGCTATATGTTTTCGTGGATCATGCATTGTTTCCTCTTTTTTGTACACTTTATAATGAATTATATGCAAACTTGTCCGACCGAGATGGGAAAAAGGATATTGGTTCATTGTTCATGCCTTTAGTGTGAACTGCTAACTATCCGAGTCATTGAAATATCACTAAATTAGCGATTCGTTTCAAATGCACACTAACTTTGACAGGGGTGTCCCACAATAGGCGAAACACCTAAAGGGCAACTGAATTTCTTTTAGAAATAAATTAAACTAAAGTAGTAGAATGCGCGAAGGCTAATGTTATATCATGCTATGCCGTTTTGGCTAGCATTTAAATTCACGACGGAATTGCTGAATAAAACTATTTCGCCATTCAGGCTTTTCAGCAGCACACCGTAATGAATACAGACACCAGTGATGACGTCATCTCTGTCGGTGATGTCTTTTCAGGCACGGAAACTTTTGTTCTGAGGGAGACCAATGCCAACGAAGGTAAAGGTCACATGGCGTTGTTCAGCAGGATCGGGAAACTCATACAGAATTGGGCGAAAATTGTTGTATTAGAAACGTCAAACAGAATGACGCCATCTACTAGCTCTACCGCACTAGAAATACTTTGAAGACAAGCCTGAGGATTGTCGCTATTTTATTAGTAGATTATGTCATAACTTTAAATGGTAGCGCAAATTCACTTCGTGAGCTTAATCATTTCATATATTCTAATATATGCATCTCGGATAATATCAAAAAATCATTTCAGCTTACATTTATTATCTAGCATTTGGTGCATGACGCTATAGCACTAACGGCTTGTGTTTGCCGGCTCTCCTGATAGCTCGTGGCTCGAATTCGTTAATCTCTTGTTTACTGATGTCTTCGTTACTGATGTCCTCAGCATCAATATCATATGAGAACCTAACCAATATACTCATACATCGAAGTTTTAATTCGGCCTCCGAGAGTAGTGCAATAGTGGATTCTTATCCCCCTCCCCCTATATCAAATACGAAGCCTGAGCAAAAGGTCTCCCAACTCAGTCATGACGTGCAGCCTCGTAAAGTCCTAAGACCTGACAACTAGGCATTGCATGGCCATGTGGACTGCTAAATAGTACCTGCAAGAGCATGAACAGAGCTGTATGTCATTAAAAAGTTGATAGTAATCAACTGCTTGTATTAGTATAATATTCAATGATTACATATGAAAACACTTCCGGTAACGTTTTGATAAATTCAGTTATTTTTTTTTTCAATAAATAATTGCTACTTATAATTGCTACTTCTGTACAGAAAACTTACAGGGGCGAAGCGCGTGTGCCGAATTAATTTATGGTTGGCTGCGTGGCACGTCAAGCTCCCCGTGATATTCGTGATAGGGGTACCTTTATTCTCAAATTCCCAAATTTATTCCCAAATGGATGTCCAGTCAAAAAAGACGCTGGGAGCTCCAGCAGCGTTGAGCCGAAAGAAATGAACCGGGCTTGCTATAGTTCCACTCTAGAAGCGGCTGTGAGTTTCCTAAGCAAACACCGACATTAGTTTTCTAGCTCTGCAGTGCCTTTTCAAAGCGCCAAGAACGGAGGGCCGCGCTACATAGAGGATGTTTGCTTTCGTTTTAATGGGATGTTTTCTATCTTGTACATTCCAAATCAGCTCAGGCTACAGGCTACGCGGAGTTAAGCTCTCCGGAAATTTAACCGCCTGTGGTCTTTAACTTGCCTTAACATGAAACAGAACGCGGACGCTCTGCCTTTTGTTTCCACCGGAAAGCCACTGCCATGGCTGAGATTCTATCTCGACTCCTTGGGTTCAGCAGTCGAACATTCTAACCGCTGAGCTACTCCCGCGGGTCATAAAAAACGTATAAACCATTTTAGCAGCATTCCGCAGCAAGTTGCGAGTGCGCAAGGTATCCTTTAAATATTGCGCCGCTCTAACTTTTAGCGATCACATGCTGAGAATGCTCGCGTAGTGGCTGAAGTATTCACGTGAAAATGTAGCAAACTCAGCGACAAAACCTTTAAAATCGTTCAAAATGAACTGCCCGTAAAATGTTCATGAAAGCAGCACCGGTTTATTGCAGTTCAAACGAAATAGTCTTATTGCAGTAAAGGTCCAAGAAAAGTCGGGCAGTTGTAATCAGTTACTGTTCTGTAATTATTGTTCCGTAGTTATTTTTGGGCTCTAATTAACTGTTTTATACAGTTGCAGTTGAATTTGAGTGATATTAATATTAACAGATTACTTATTTCCTGGAACGCCATTAAACTGATTATCTGAAGAGTGGGAGCTTTATTTCTGCTGCGTTAATACAAGCCAACTAGAAGGGAAAAGGCAGTCAGTCTAAACGTCTAAGTCCTGATCGAAGACTATAAAGCATTCATCGCTTTCCAGCTTGAGTAGAAATCAATAGTCACGCAGGATGCTATTCGCATGTCTTTCACACGGGCAATTATCATTGCGCTGTATAAACTTATTTATATATAGTTAAGCTGGTGACTGATATCGCCTGCGATAGTATATATGGCCTATCAAAGCGTTGCTTAAGCTCCCAAAACATTGAACCCTAAGTAAAATCATGCTTTTCGACCTAAAATTTATTCAGTACTTATTGCAATGAATATTGGCATCACCACGCTATGGGTGAACACTTCTGAAAGATTTTTGCCAGTATTCATGCAGCTTTACTTGTTTATTGATTACGATTAGTAGCTACTCTCTAGCTACCTTTTATAATGACGGCTAAAACTGAGGTATGCTTCAAACTGAGTTGTGGTTGCATTTCGTTTGAAGAAAAACAAGATTATGACTGCTGTTTATACAGAATTAGAGCAAATCTTCAGAGTCTGATGGACGACTAAATCACTCTGATCCGCTGGAGGAAAGGCTAAGTTCGTGACCCAGAAATGGACAAAAAATCTATATCATGTAAAGATTAAAAATCAGTACAACTGCTCGATAACGTGTGACTCGGAAAAAAATTTGCATGCGCGGAATTCCTATATGACGGAATCAACGATTCTCATTTAATGACACACTGAACAAACTCACACCTTAAGAGTGCCCGAAAAATTCTCTTTAATTACTGCTGTAATAACAAAGAGAACAATAAAATATGTGTACAGAATTGTTTACCTTATATTACGCTAATATCGATAACCTTTGTGACATACTCTTGCCGGCTATGAAACATGTTTTAGCAATCTGCGTTTACGTAAAATGGCATACAGTTTCGTAGAGGGGCACCACACACTTATTCATAATCATACCTGCGCTGGCAACATCACAGCTACATATTTGAAGTACAGATATTAAGCGACGTAGTTCTATCATGGTGAAACTATATTGTCACGTAGTGGGGACAACACTGTCAACCAATGAGGAGACTTGATCTTCACTGGTATAAGCTCTTTATTGGGCTGACTTGGGCACCAAAAGTGCTGAACAACTCGGCATCGGCGATAAAATAAAAGTGCAAGCTGGTCGTCGAATTACGAATGCTCGTTTCATCCGTCAACGTTCAATTTAAAGGCGGCGAGGACATATCTAGATACAGCCGCAAACAGTGACTACCACAAACTCCAACGTTGCAGAAATACACGCGAGTGGGCGGAATCATCTAGACACATGTCGACGCATCTTGCGAGGCAAAAATTGATAATGCGGTGGCTCGCGACAGCGAGCGTGTAACAAACAAGTATAACACAAACTATCCGCCCCCGGAACCAGTGATAAGGCCGCATTCTGACGACTGCCGAAAAAGAACAAATAAACGATTTCAATGGCTCGCGGCATTACTCAGCCCTTAAAAAGACATGACTCGATGCTTACAAAATAAACACAAAGAGGTAAACAAAATACTAGAAATTAACAGGGCTAAGGTTTTACCACGTGTAATAAGGTTTCAGGACGATTTCATAACGTAGACGATTTCTTGGCACGCCCTGTGCGGCTGCGATATGGTCGTGCCATCAGGGATGACCTCATATTTAGGCTGCCCGGTGCAAGAAAGGACTTGGTATGGGGCGATGTACCGCGCCGGAATAGCTTTGCTCTCCGCCCGCGGCGGCGTATCGGCGTCCAAACCCACACTTGGTCTCCAGGGCTGTAGTCTGCGACTCGTCGTTGCAAGTTGTATCATCCGCAGTCGGTACCTTGCTGGTTATCAATGTGCACCAGGAGAGTCGTCGCGCTTCTTCTACGTGCTGCAGATAGGCGGCCACGTCGAGCATGTGCTCGTTGGTTACATGCGGCATCATTGCATCAAGCGTCGTCGTAGGCTGCCTACTGTATACAAGGCTGGACGGGGTAGACCTGGTTGTCTCCTCGAAGGTGGTGTTATAAGCGCAGATGACGTAGGGCAGAACGGCATCCCATGTCATGTGTTCGGCTCCGACGTAGATTGCAATCATGTCCGGAATTGTTTTATTGTAAGTCTAGGATAGAACGCAGTTGTTCGTCGATGGCTTGTATTACTGCATTCCAGAATGGCTTGCGTCAGCTTTGCCATAAATGCTGTTCCCTGTCTGTGATGAGCCATTGTGGGGCGCTGTGTCGCCAAAGAAATTGTTCGACAAAAAATTGGCGACTTCGCTTGCGGTAGCATTGGGCAGTGCTTTTGCTTCTTCGTAGGGGGTAAGGTAGTCGGTGGCCACGATGATCCGCTTGTTAACCGTAAATAAAAATTAAAAATAGAGAAGATGCTTCCCAGTTTGTTGAAAGGGCAGGGTTGGACCCGCTATCGGGTTCAGTAGTCCAGCTAGACTAATCAGCGGCGCCTTGCGTCGCTGTCAATCACGGCACGTTTTCCCGTAGTGGGTAACGTCTGCCAGCAGTCGCAGCCAGCAGCACGCCTGGATTCGATGCAACGTGCGCCCTAACTTTAGATTCCCTGCTGTTAGCTCGTCGTGCAACGTGTAAAGAATTTCCTACCTGAGGCTTTTAGGCACCGCAAGAAGCTTTGCGGTCTTGTTCGGAGCGAAGTTCTTTACGAGGAAGTGATTGCTTAATGCGAACGATGACTCCTGACGCCTAAACACCGCAAGAAGGAAAGGGGTCGTGCCTACCACGTAGTCGGCTAGGTCTTTCAGGTTAGGAACTGACCGCTCCTGTTGTGGAAACCTGCTGGCAATTACCGGTCCCAGAGAGGTGTCGTCGTTATCGTCTTTCGGCGGAGTGTCGACGGGAGCGTGGGATAAGCAGTCGGCGTCGGAATGCTTAGGGCTGAACTTTTACACTACAGTCATGCCAAATTCTTAAAATCGTAAGCTCTATCGGCCAAGGCGGCTGGAGTTATCTTTCAAATTAGCCAGCCAGCAGAGCATGTAGTGATCGCTTACTACCTTGATATGGACGGAACTTGAAGTGACCCAGATGATCGCGATGTACTCCTGCTCGGTCGTAGAGTCATTGGCTTCCAGCTAGCGTAGGCGATTACTTTCGTTTGCGCGGTACTCTTCTGAACGTGAACGGCACCTACGCCCACACAGCTCGGCTTCAGTGTAAAATTCAGTATCGACGTTTTCATAAAAGTGACCAAGAACAGGAAGGGACTGTAGGCGACGCCTAAATTCGTTGAATGCTTCTCCTTGCGGCGCTTCCCGTTTAAACGTTACGTCAGCCTTTGTAAGCTGCGTCAACGGTTCGGCGATGCGCAAAAAGATTTCTGACAAATCATCAATAGCAAGCACAGAGCCCAAAGAACCTGCGTACAACTTTGTGATCGGCAGGTAGCAGAAACTGTGTAATCGCACCGGTTTTCTCCGGCTCTGGATGAACGCCATCTTTGGTAACGATCTGGCCTAGGAACCGGACTTTCTCGTAGGCTAAAGGGCATTTCTTTGGTTTGAACGTTAGTCCCGATGGCTTGATGACATCCACCACTGTCCGCAGCCGTTTCAGGTGGTCTTCAAGTTTGACGAGAAGGCAACGACATCATCCAGGTATACTAAACAAGCTTGCTACTTCAAGCCAGCCAGGACAGAGTCCATATAAGGCGCGTATATAGTCCGACGTGTTCTGCGCGCTCGCTAGCCTCGCTCGCGGTTAGTCACGCTACGCCGGGTTTAATACGCCGGACGAAATGTATCCCCTTTATACTTCGGCGCTGCGCGCCGTCAGCGGTTCTCTTCGGAGCATGCGCAAAAAGATCGCCAACCCGCGGGCCGTCTGCATCCCGTTCGCGGGTAAAGTGATCCCCCAGCTCTTCCGCAACTTGTGACATTCGTCAACTACAGATGGAAAGGAGAGACAAAAACAAGGATCAAAAGGTGCGGTGTGTGTAACAAGTGGGGAAACTCGCTTCGGCCTGCAAGCATAAAAATGAAACCGAACACGGCAGAAATGGACAGCTCACCTGTAAAGAGACCGCAACTACGCTTATCCGTTCACACACGCTCTATTTGCGCTGCTCATCTCTGAATTCGAGTCTCTTCGGGTCGCACACACTAGAATATTGCTTAATGGTTTCGATAAACTTCTCCAAAAGGCTGTCCGACGCGAGTTCAATATTTGGGCCGCTCCCGCCAATCCCGTCGTTTATAGAGCCGACCGCCATCTTCCACTGTGCGATACATTGTGGGTCGACGTGGTCGGCGGCAGAGCCATCTCTACGCCCAGCCTGTCGGGGGCGCGCTGGCCGTCGCCGGTTACGTTGGGCGCTGGAGCTCGCGAAACTATAGACGGAGCCTTATGATAACGTAACGCAGCGTGTGCGACCGCGCGCGTGCATTGCGTCGGTCTATATTCGCACCTTTACTCGTTAGAACGCGCCTGGCGCGGAGCAGACAAAATGGCATTACCTTGAATTCGAAGAGACCATCTAGTGTTATGAACGCTGCCTTCTCTAGCTCTCGATCGTCGACCTCAATTTGCCAGTACCCGCTCTTCAAGTCAATGAACGAGGAATACCTAGCGTTGCAGAGATGGTCTAGAGTGTCACCGATGTGAAGCAGCGGGTAGACAGACCTCTTCGTGACAAGTTGTTCAAGCGGCGGTAATCGACGGGAAAGCGAGGTGTGCTCTCTTTCTTCTTCACTAAGACGACTGGTGCTGCTCAGGGGCTCTTGGATGAATAGATGACATCATCAAGAAGCATTTGGTCGACGTGCTCATGGAGGCTCGGTGCGGTCACGGCGTACACGACAGGGGATTTGACGAAGAGGTGAGACGTGTTCGTCTGTGATAATGCGGTGCTTTGCCAATGGAGTCTGTCGCACGTTTGACGCTGAAGGAAAACACTCGCTATAGCTTTCAAGAAGACTGTGAATCCAATCTTGTCTGTCTCGGGTAGACTGTGTTTATATCGAACGTGGGCTGCTTGGATAGGTTGGTGCATTGTCTTCGGGTTGGCTGGAGAGGGCGAAGACATCTCGACTGTCCGCTAGCTCTTCGAGGAGAGCGATCGTCGTGCCGTTGTTATGATATGCCGGTATTCGTCATTGATGTTTGTCACCAGCACCTGAGTCTGTCCGCCTCGGATATGGAACGTCTCTTGAGATTCCAAGCCCTCTTTCCAAAAGCAGCTGGGAGATTCCCTCGACGACGCCTTCGGCGGTTTGGATGTCTGCGTGGCTAACTCAAGCGATGACACCTGATCGAAGCGGCGCGGTTATCTATACGTCAATGATATCTAGAGTGATGTGGTGTGTCGATGTAGTCGTGAAAGGTATGGCTTTGTTGGTCAAAAGCTTGATACGTTTTAAACGAAGGTCGAAGATCGCCCGATTCTTAAGAAAATCCCACCTAGAAAACTATCTCGCGAGCAGTTCTGTAGGTCCACAAAGCTCGTAGGATAAGTTCGCCCATTTACTGTCACTCTTGTGGTGGATCGCCTTGTCGGCGTAATAAAGTTGCCACAAGCGGTGCAGATTAGTGGGCCATCCCAAGTGGTCGCCACTTCCTTGAGCTGGGCGGCGAACGCTCCATTCATGAAACAATAGTCAGCTCCGGTGTCTGCTAGGGCTGTAACTGTGCGACGGTCGTCAGCAACTTCAGGTCGCTTCTTCTAGTCCTCGTATTGCTGGTGGACCTTGGTATTTAATCTCGCCTCCGTCCTTTATTGAGGTCACGGCCAGGGTACACCGTTGTTACTTCGCGGGGCGGCGATGTCGGCTTGCACTCCGATCGTGTTGTCGTCGATGTTGTCATCGTACGTAGCGGCGCTGTTACTTTAGAGCCTGGCGCGTGATCGTCGAGGTAGTCTTCGTACACTCTAAAAAAAACGTCTGAAAAAGAAAGTAACGTACACATTGGTCCCCAAATCGAGCCGTTACTCCGCGAGAGGAGACCCTACGACGAGAAGCGTGCTGTGCGTAAATTTTGAAGACACATGTTTAGTCCTGGATTGAAAAAAACTAACGAGAGGAGGAATAGAAGACGAAATGTTCACCTCATCCCGGCCTATCACCCTTCTTTCTTGTCGCGCGTTTCGGGTGCAGAGCACGTGTTTCGGTATCAATGGACAATACGTGCGTGTTTACAGCACTGCGAAAGGCAGGGGAGCTCTTGCCTATTCATGATACTGCACACTGCGATAGGTAAGTGTGCTCCATCGCGCCCCTCGTCCCTCGAATTGGTGAGGCGACAGCGGGAGCACAACTGCCTATTACAGTTCCCTGTGGCAAGAGGTGCTAAGAGCATAATTACTCATGTATCGAGCATGCTCCTGAACGGCCCAAGGCGCCTCTGCATTTGGCAGTGCTTCAAATATTTTGTTAGATAAAGTATAAATATACAAGAGGAGGCACAAGAAAGGCGAAGAGAAACCAGTTCAGAGGAGAAAGTAATGCCTCTTGCAGCCAAGCAGCAACCGCACGGCATGAGCCAACCTGCAGTCGCTACAGCCGCTGCCGGTCGGAATAGTTACATGACCTGCGAGGGACTCCGCCTGCCTTTACGTCTGGAGAGCCCGGGTGCTTTGTTTGCGAAGCAGTTGAAGCCGCTGCTCCTTGAGCATCTCGGCGCCTTTATGCAGTTGACGGTTCGCTTGTTTGTGTCAGTTCAGTTCAGTCGTTCAGTCGCGTCCGACTCTTCGTGACCCTATAGACCATGTCACGCCACGCTTTCCTTGCTCTCACTGTCTTCCTAACATCACATAACTTCATCTTCAGTGCCACGAGGATGCCATCTAACCATCGCGTCCGCTGCCTACCCCTTCTCCGGTGACCCTCAACCTTTCCCAACATCAAATCTTTCTCCAGCGACTCCTCTCTTCTTATCAGATGACCAAAGTATCTGAGCTCTAACTTTAGAATTTGACCCTGCAATGAGCAGTCAGTGTTTATGGTCGACAATATCGACTGATTTGATCTTCTGGCAGTCCAAGGAACTCTCAAGAGTCTCCGCCAGCACCACAATTCAAACGCGTCAATTCTTCGGCGGTCAGCCTTTTTCACAGTCCAACTCTCGCATCCATACATCACAACTGGAAAGACCATAGCACGAGTTATACGGATCTTGGTTGGCAGACTAATGTCTCTGCTCTTTACTAGGCGGTCAAGACTAACCATGGCTCTCTTTGCCAGAAGCAGGCGTCTCCTAATTTCATGGCTGCAGTCTCCTTCAGGGGTAATCTTGGAGCCCAAGAAAAGAAAATCTGTCACAGCTTCCACTTCTTGTCCCTTGATGCTCCAGGACTTGATAGGGCAAGACGCCATGATCTTTGTCTTTTTAAAGTCGCCGCGCCATTTTGACTTGCGTGTTGGAGAGAGGATCTCGAGGTTCGGCGCGTCACGGAGGTGCAGCGACTTCATCCTCGAACCATGTGCACCTGATTATGGTAGGTATAGTGCATGTTTACTATGCTTAGTGAGAACTTTCTATGGCCACGAGGAGTGCTATATAAGCGCATGAGCCATATAGTGCTTCAAACAGACGCTCATTTTTGGGCGCGAAGCATATCTGTGAAATGGCTGGTTTGCACTCGTAGCATCAACTGCATGGCTACATAAAGCTTTTTGCTGGCATTCGTTCACGCAGTGATGTAGGCAGGAGCTTCTGGAATAGAGAACGTGGATGTTTTCACTTGTGTTTCATGTGCAGCGGCCTTTTGAGGGTGGCGAAGGCGAGGGGGTCCAGCTTGTGCTTAAAAAGTTGGTCTCTGTTGTGTGAGCGTTCCCGTGCTGACATTCCGGGAGGCGGAGAGAGAGCCAGGCAACTACGCCGCTCCAGAGCCAAACAAAAACTGATCTATTACAATCCCTCAGCTTAGAGGGCGCCGCTATTAGGTTCACAGGTGGCGAGCCCAACATCTCCCCTCCTCAGTCGCACGTTCTAGCGGTCCGGTAGTACCACACAGCGGCCGCTACGGGTAAACACAACACCATCACCAGGACATGAAGGTCCCACTGTAACAGGCGGCGGATCAGCTGCTGCTGCCTCTTCAGTTAGGGGATGAGGCTCGAGAAGTGCGGGATCTGCTGCGCTCAGCACAAAGAAAACACGGTGTCGACGATTCCGCTGCAGAATCGTTCCTCGCTCCGTTTCGACGACAAAGGTCCTTGAACGCTGTTCCTTTTCAGAACTGTAGCACGCACCTGGTGGGGTCGAACACAGACCTGCTCTCCGGACTTAAATGATGGCAGATCTCTGACGCGATGATGTCGGTTGAAGTTCTTTGCGGTCTTTTGCTTGTAAAAATCATCTCTGAGGGCTACCTCCTCCCTTTCGGGCCAGTGTGGACGAAGCTTTTCATCCGGCTTTGGGACTCGAGTTCTCAGTTGGCTTCCCATTAGGAGCTGAGCCGGGCTGAAGCCACTCATACCTGGTGTATCCCTATAGCTGAGAAGGGCCAAGTGAGGATCTTCTGCCTTACGGAAGATGTATTTCACAGTGCGGATCATTTGTTCAGTCTTTCCCGTAGGCTGTGGGTACTGGGGGCTACTGGTGACGTGGTCGAAACAATAAGATGCAGCGAATGCGGCAAATTCGCGTGAAGAAAATTGTGAACCGTTATCTGACTTAACCTGTTGTGGTATCCCATGATGGGCGAACAGGCTTTTGAGCACCTCAATGGCCACTGGAGCTGTCGTGCGTTTTAGTGTCACCACCTGTAGCAACCGTGAGTAGATGTCCACTGCCGTCAAGAAGGTTTATGATTTGCGGTGAAAGAGGTTCATGCCCAGACCTTCCCAGGGAGGTTTGTGGGAAGAAGTGGTTCCGCACAATTCACTCGAGTAAGAACTCACTTTTCACAGCTGGTCACGATTGAAGTTATCTCCCGGATTGGCATCTGTCGAGGTACACTGAGTGAGAACGCCACGACATCTTGTTTCAAGCGAATGGTGTACTTTTCTATAAGCATGCCGAGGCCACGGAACAGTTCTGCATTAAGTGTTGGCTGAGGAGTGTCGACAGTACCCAACAATTTAACCCCTTCAAGAGCTTGGATGGATGGTAGACCGAATAAAGGTACTGAAAGTGACTCAATGATGTAAGACGCTGGAAGCTGGCCTTCCCTTGCCACGATAGCTGTGCGAAAACAAATCGCGTACACGCAAAGGTTGGCCACCGCACACTGTCAAAATAGCGTCTACCTTGGCGAGCTCAGCCAAGACTTCGGATAAGTCACTTGGAACTGCGGATACCTCGGCCACTGAGTCTACTTTGAACTGAGTTGTGTAGGTGCCGACTGTGACATCCACATACTTGGCTTGACCTGGCGTCTCGAGATCATGCATCTGGATAGCATTGAGTTTGGCCTGCCTCGACTTCCTGGAGCGGCAAACTTCAGCAAAATGACCTTCCTTACCGCAGAAGTGGCAAATAGAGCTCTTTGCGGGCACTCCGAGCGTGCATGATATGCGCGGCCGCAGAAGAAACAGTCCGGAATGCCACGATAGCGTTCCGGCTTCACGTCCGTTGAGCGCGTTCTGGCGTCGAGAACTGAAAATCATTGAAATATTACTGCATTTTATGTCATGACCCGCATTTGTAAGGTTTGGCAGTCTACAGGCCATTGCTACCGCTCTAACAATTACAACTTCTTGATCGTCGGATCTTGCTGTCTGCTCTCACGATTTGCAACTAATGTTCTGGGTGCCTATGCGCGCTATTTTGAACGTTGGAATCATTTTAACATGTGGAGTTTGACATCGCTGGCAAATTTACCAACGCCTGCTCTTCGGTGGTGCTTGCTACCGTGGGCGTAATTTTCGCTGAACTCGGAGCTTTAGTACAACCTTCAAGGAAAAAAGTGCGACCAAGCTTCAATACCGGCAAGCGCAGCAGCGATGAACATATATTGCGTGTAACTAAATCTTATTTGTATGTAGCCATTTCGGGAAGCGTTGCGATGACCGGGGGCTCGGCTGCTTCATACGCAGAGTGAGAAGGAGCGCAATTGAGAAACACGCCAAATATTATGCATTACAAGCGCTGTATGTTCTTTTTTCTTTCATGGGCCCATCGCTCGGTAAACTACTGTCTTCCTCGTTTTAGTTTTTCTTTCTGCTGTTTATACTGGACCGTGGTGCAGGCTTACGCTCGCCTGCGATTGCGATTGAGCCCGCATTGAACATTTCGGCAGTAATCTTTGTGTTAGAGTACCCTTAAGATCAGCTGTGAAGTTGGTTATGCATGGTAGCCCATATTATTCAATTCCAGCTTTTGTTATGCGTTAATCGTCAGTGTGTCATGAGATAGAGGCGCGGCGGTCGTGGCCTGTATCGAAACGCTCGAAACAACCTATCGAAACATGGAAACTCTAGAAAAAAGATACTGACTTTGTTTTCTTACAAATGCGCTACGACTTCGCAGCAAAAAGCGCTTGCTTGAGCCATATTTTTCATATGCGCCCCGAAGGTCGATTGCGAGTACGCTGTTGCTCTGTTGGCCCCTGAGGGATGCTACTGGGACCAGTGCGGCCCCAGCGCGCATACGGCGCTTCTCCTAGTGCATCGCGGATGCCAGCGGTACACCCAGCGTCAAAAGGCTTATCCCAGCGTTTTTCTTCCATCGCACCAGTGCAGCCAGTGTCTTCCCGTTACTCCAGTGAATATCGCAGACCTCCACCGTGCCCAGCAGATCCAGTGCAAAACCAGCGCGAAAATCTTACTGGTTTCGCACTTGACACGCTGGTGTTTGCAATAGGAAGGTGCAACCTTTTGTCCTCATAGACTCCGTCCTTTAGAGACTAAGTGGTTATCCCTTTGCAGTCAGTCCTCAAAAGGATTAATGGTTGTGGCAAACCAGTTGGTCTCCAAGGGGACTAGCCTGCCCACCCATTTAGTCCTTTTTTCTTAGAGTGTAGGGTGCGTCGTCGTAAAAGCGGTGCCGTCGTCTGTTGTCGCCGGTGGAGAAAGAGTTTCGGTTTTTTCCCATTGAGCAACCTCTAAAGGTTGCTGCCTTTAGTTTCCCATACGGGGGTTAGGGAACCTTCCTTGACATAATCGCGCCCAGCGACGCAAATCGGGCGTTGTACAGTGATGCAGAGCGGTACTAACGGTTTTGTGACTGTCCTTGGGCAAGTAGTGTTCGATTTCTTCTAGTTGTTCACCAGCGCGGGGTCGCGGGATGTCGATGGCGAAGGTGCGCAGGTCAATGCATCTGTAGGAGCAGTGGCGTAAAATTTGACCGGCCTCACCACAATGAAAGCATAGTGGGTGGTTGTTGGAAGTCCTCCAGCATCGCATTTCCTGGGGCTTTGGCGTTGGTCGTAGGTGTGGCGGGCAGGGGACAAGAGCCGCCGTCCGGACAGGATGCGAGCAAGGGAGGCTTGGCGTCACACGTCGTGGATGGTGGTGACAACGTTTAATGATTTAAAAGGGGTGGAGGTATGCATGAGCCGGATTTTTGAAGATCCAGCCCTTACAGATACTAGGTGGGGTCCCTAGCACAGGACCCCAGTGGCGTTGGCCGCTGCCGGGGCGGGCTCGACCAAGGCCTTTTGGGCCTGCAGGGCATAGCAGCCGAGCAGCGTCGCCTCCCAGTCCTCCTGAGTGAGGTTGGGGTGAGGAGGAATAGCTGGGTTGTGTGGACGAGCTCATACCATGTGGTAGATGTCCAAAGACTTCTCCGCGCAGTGCTGACAATTGCCCGTGAAGGAAGGATTAAAATGTTTTAGTGCTGCCGGGCACAGCAGAGTGCTGGTGTTCAGACGGAACAGAAGCCTCTTCTCCGTCTTTGATAGACCTTTACTCGGGCGAGGGTAAAGGCTATGGCAAAGTTGATAATAAAGAACGATGTCTTTAAAAGAATACACGGGTTCGAATTCGAGATCCTGTTCTAGTGGGTCGAGATGGGAAGCCCAGAAAGAAAGCGCGCGGGCGGCGACGTCGGCTGCCTCATCCCCTCGAGAACCATGTCCATACTATTTTGCGGTATAGGTGCAATTTTTAGGTAGTCGGTAGGCTAAGTATGTCGCTCAGCCTTGCTGGACGTTCCGACAGGCCCCTCGCAAGTCGAAGATAATTGTTTTGGAATCAGTGCGGGTAGCTGCCAGCGCAATGACGACCTCCTTCACGTGAGTTATGCCACGGGCGCGGAATGTGAGCCCGTAACAGGTTTCGACAGGTGGCTCACTGCGGTCGTGTACCATCCCCCATAGGGGGGGGGGGGGCGGGGCGGAGGCGTCCACGTAATCAATGCCGCGTTTCAACCCATAATGGCGGCCCAGGGCTTCCGCCCGCGCCAGGCGCCGGCCATTGTGGTCTTCACGTGGCATGTTTTTAGGAAGAAGGCGTACGTGGAGGGCGCATCTCCACTCGAAAGGGAGACGTACACGATCTTCCATAATGGTCGTATGTTGGATGGGTAGCCGGGCAAGGGCAACCCGACAGTGTCTTAGAAAGACATGTTTATTGATTGGTTAAGTGAGTCTCTCGGATCTCCCGGAACGTATTCACCATGCCAGGCCCAGTAGACGCTGGTTGGAGGTGTTCACAAAGAGATCAAGGGCTCTCTTAAACATTTTGCGCAGGATGACTTCGAGTGCATCCTCGTCTTGTTTCCGAAGGTGGAGGTCAGGAGTCGAATACAGGATTCATTTTTTTTATTTCAAATACCTCAAGGGCCCTTGGGTGAGGGCTTTACATGAGGGTGGGCAAACAACCTGGTGTTAATAAAAACAATGCCTCTATGGCTCTGTTGAAATGGTCCGGGCTTGTGAGAAGGATGGCATTTGTGGGAAGATTGTTCCAGTCACGAGCTGTTTGAACAAAGGAGTGAAGATGGGTGACGGTGCAAGCAGGTGGAGGGTAAACGACCTTATGGTGGCTTGTGCGGGCTGAAGAATGGTAAGCAGGCTGAATAGCACAGTTATAAGGAAAATTGTGAAACATTTTATAATACCAACTAAGTCTTGAAACAATACGGCGTTGTTGGAGGTTAGGTAGGCATGCATTATTTTTTAGACATGTAACACTGGTGGAGTACAAGTAATGTGAGTAGATGGATTGAACGGCATGATTTTGAGCAAGTTCAATGAATTTAGTTAGGTTAAGTTGAGCGGGGTCCCAGATGGCAGATGCATACACTCATTTTGAACGAATTAATGTTTTATAAGCTAGTAATTTAACCGCTGGTGGAGCCAGGCATAAATTTCGACAAAGATAGCCGAGAGGTCTATTAGCATTGTTAATTATGCGCGTAATGTGTATGGACTAATTAAGGGTACCCGAGATATCAGCACCAAAAAAATTAATGCAGTTGAGAGATCAGACAGTGGAACAGTTCAGAAGGTAATTTGGGGTAGGGTAATTTTGTCGCCTGTGGAAAGTAAAAACAAGTGCCGTTTTGTTAGTGTTTAAGACCACAAGCCGTCCACAACACCACTCTTCCAAAATTTGTAAGTCGGACTGAAGAAAATTGTTGTAAATCGGATTGAAGAGTATCGAAGAAATCGACTGGTCATGAACGCATGTGCTAGCCGCAATGCGTCATTGCACCGCAACCCCAAGTTTGTTCGAAACCCGGCGGACCATGCAGCCCACCTGGTCCCCCACCTTACGGAGTTCCGCCAAGGTAGTGTCCGACCGTCTATATTGATGAATGAAGAGCCCAAGTACCCGGACTTCTGTGCGTTCAGGAGAAGGTCCTGTCTCCAAAGAAAGCTCAATTTTGGCCGTACACTACTTTGGTGAGGGACGCAAGTGTCAAATTCAGATTCTTGAGGGGAGCTTTGAAGGCACAACGGCCAGCATAACGGTCCACTATGGTTGCCGCTTGCTGCAGTTTGGCCTCAATATCTCCAAGGGAACCTTGATTGGCCCACAGGGTGATGTCATCGGCATACAGCACATGCTGCACACCAGGGACAGCCCCCATGGACCGGGAGATGCATCATAGCTAGATTGAATAAGAGAGGAGACAGCACTGCGCCTTGTGGTATTCCTCTGGTTCCAAGTTGAAACAGGCAATGTTCGGTGTCCTGAATTTAAGTGTAGGATTGGTGATCTGTCAAAAATTGCCGAATGTATCTGAACGCGTTGCGTCCGCAACCGTTTATGAAAGATGAGTGAATATTACTTCATGAGTATACGTTGTCGAAGGCTCCTTTCAAGTCTAAGGCGAGTATCACCCTGTGGTTGTGGCGACTACTGACCGGATCAAGAACGTTCCGATTAAGCTGTAGCAAAACATCCTGTGTGGACCTGTACTGGCGAAATTCGAACGTGGTGTCTGCGAAGATTTGTTGATTTTCCATGAACTCGGGCAACTTGTCACGCACCATCGTCTCCATTAGTTCGCCCGCCCACGAGGCTAAAGAGATGGGGCGAGTTTTCTCCGTGTTGATGCTTTGCCAGCTTTTACAATGAAAGTGACCAGAGCAGTCTTCTAATCTATGGGGAGTGGCGCGTCCCCGAGCCAAATTGAATTGATGTAGTCCAATAAGGACTGGTAGGCATGGTCGGCAAAGGTAGCTAGTAATTTGACTGTAATTTTGTCCCGGCCCGGGGTTGTGCCTCGTTTCAATTTCGCCAGAGCCGCCCGCAGATCGTGGATATGGAACAGCTGATTTAGCTCAGCGTTCTCCGAGCCTGTATAGGAGTGCGCCGGTCCGCGGGAGTCCTGGGTAGTGCACAACTATTGGTCCCGCAACTTGCGCGCTAGCTAAGTTGTGTTGCCCTGAAAGCTGTGTATGGCACATTTTAGATTTTTCTGAGTTTTTGTGTGTGTCTGCTTTCGGTCGATAAGAGAGTGGAAGAGCCGCCAGGTGTTCCTGCTTGACATCTCCCGCGCCGACATGTTGCAACGATCCACCCAGTTAGCGTCTGCGAGCTGGGCCGCATACTCGGCCGCCTGCTGGGTGAGCTCGGAAATTCGAGCCTTAAGTTTACGGATATGCTTTTTATCGGGGCGACCGCCAGACTAGGCAATGCCGCTCTTCCCAGAGGTGGAGGAGGTGGCTATCCACATCTGATACCGCCTCGGAAAGCTTAATTTTGGTTTCGGTGGAGCGAAGGCTAGAAACCAATTGTCCGGTCCATGACTGGTTGCCTCGCTCGAGTATAGATGCCACTGTGTTTTAATGTTTTATACATTTGGACCAGTCTGGGAGTCGAGCCTGTGTTGTGGGCTTTGCTAATAGCCTAGTCCGAATTGTAGTGTTTAGTATGCAGTGGTCGCTACCTAGGGTTTCCTCAGTGTTGACCCAGTCAGCATACTGAATGCTGCGGGTAAAGGTTAAATCCGGACACGTATCCCGAGTCTCGGAGATACCTATGTGTGTTGGGTGGACGGGGTCTGTGGAAAGAGCGATGGTCAACGTAGACGCAAGCTCCGCCAGTGTGAGCCCCCGTTTCTCTTCACGGCGGTACCCCAAACTCGATTGGGGGCGTTGAAATCGCCCACAATCAAGAGGGGGTCCCGACCCGCAGCTTTCAGCGCACGGCTGAAAGGGTCCGGGAATGATTCATTCGGCCATTTCGGTGGGGAGTAGACATTTAGAATGTGCAGTGGTGGGTCGTGCTTGCGGAGCCGGAGGAGAGTCACCATTACATAGGAATAGCCAAGTTGGAGGTTCACGTCGATCATATTTGCTGTGAACGTTTTATGAACGCATAGAAAAGACCAGAGGTCATTCTGAAATGTCATATAGTTTATTAGGGTGGCATCTCTTTCTGGCTCCTGAAGGGCCATCACGGTGGGCATATGCTCGAAATTTGAGAGGAAAAGCCGAAGGTCGACCCGCTTAGTGCGAGACCGTAGCCCTCGGAAATTCCATTGAGTTACAGTGATGGGGGAAGCCAATTTAAATAACACGTCGTGGAGGCGAGCTGCTCAGCGCACCGGCGTAGTTTATGGCTGGTGGTTGCTCAGGAGCGGCCGTGTGGGTTGGCGCTGTGCCAAGGGCCTGCTGTACCTTTTCGCGGACGATGTCCTTAAGGGTCGCTATAGGAGCTGGTGAGGTGTGGTAGCAGCCGGCGAAGCTCTTCACGGACGCCTTCGCTTATAAGGTTCCGAAGGCTGCTTCCGCTCGCGGATGCGCTGCTATACTGGCTAGAGGAGGCCGGTTGTAGTGTTCGACCATAATGGTGCATTCGGGCATCCATCGTCGTCTCCGAGGTGGATGCTTCTATTTCACCTTTATCCACAGCCTTTGTTGGATCTCACAAGTCGTGCGAAAAGCAACTCTTAAAAGCTTCGCATAAAAAATCTCACCTTTTCGCCTTTCGTCATATCAGGGTCGGCACGGCGAAAGATGCCTGTCATCTTCTCAACGTAAGCCACAGCAGGCTCACTTAGGAGTTGAACTCTCTAATTAAGTACGATGTGGGCTCGTTCCATGCGTATAACACTCGATACCGTCAAAGTTCATCTTCAATGTCTCCCTATTCTTCAAAGAGTTCTCCGATTTTCGAGCCAGCACCTCCACCAGATGTCACGTAGTAGTACAATATCATTGCCAACAAATGAGGAGGCTTGATCTTCCCTCTAAGAAACCCTTTCTTGGGCTGACTTGCAGCCTCATAATAACTCAACATCTTGGCGGAGGCGAAAGCAACAAACGTACTGTGTGGTCGTCGAATTATGAATATCTCTTTCACCCGTAAACTTTCAATTTAAAGGCGGCGAAGAAACATCTAGATAAATCCGCAAACGGTTAGCACAACATCGAACATTGCAGAAATGCAAATGAGTGGCCGCAATCTTCGAGACTCATCTCGACACATCTTGTGCGACAAGAAACTTATAAACTGGCGTCTCGTGATAGCGAGCGTGAAGAAACAAAGAATACACAAACTATCCGCGCTGTGGAATCACAGCGATAGGGCCGCATGCCGGTGTGTGTTGAAAAAGAACAAATAACCGATTTCAATGGTAAGCAGCAATATACTCCAAAATGTACTGACAACTCTTCAGAAGCTAAAGGAGCAGTTCGTGCGCGTTCGTTGGCACAAAACTGCGAATGAGCTGTTCAACCGACAATAGGTTAACAAACCATCGAACATTTTTTTCTCTGCTTCCTACTAAAGCCCAAATCTCGAACCTTGTGGCTTATTTCATTTGCCCAGAAATGGAGGCCTCCGTTGCAACGAAGAGAAATGTACTTGTCTTAAGACGTTGCCTACGGCACATCCCTTTCATATATGGATTGGAAACTTTGCAAGCAAAATTTAAACATTCGTAATTTGCCATCGTGGGTGGCCTTCTAAACACAAATTCTCTAATTTGGTAGCGCGTAGGAAGAAGTATCCCCCATGGTACCGCTGTGTTCTTGAGACGTTCTGTATGGAATTTTAGGAGTTCATAGCACATACTGCTACATTGTAGTAATATGTCCGTGGTATATGACGGCCCCATCCGTTTTGTGCGAGGGGATGTACTCATTTGCAGCTGCTGATACAGGATGGCGTCGTTGTCAACAAGAATTACTGAGACAGGGTTGGCTCGCCGGGGTCCTCATGGCCCCAGCGTAAATGCTCTCCGTAGAAGAAGCACCCCTTCAATATCTGCCCCTCCATCTGCACCAAATCGCTTACTTTCTCAGGGCCAAAGGAAAGTTGTAGCAGATAGGTAATCTGACTGGAGTCAAAACTTAGGGTTACTTTCAAGCTTCAGCTTAGCTCTCGCCTTCTCTAAACCCGCCTTGTGTCATATTTTCCGCAGATGATAACCATCCTGTGGTTGTCAAAAAACGAAGAGAGCTGTCAACGCGGTAACCCGCATTGAGAGGGTGCTTAAGTCACCGTTACCCACTCTTCGGCACAGTGGAAGAACAGGAAGGTTCCTGGAGAGTATATTAAATACTCTTCAAATAGTAGCAACAATGCTGACTTCTAAATATTGTAGCGAAAGCTACATTGGCCACCGTCTCACCATTTCGCCGGGCCAGAAGAGCGAAGAAAGAAAGAAAAGAAGAATAACAACAACAAGAAGAAAGAGAAAAAGAAGGAAACGAAGAACAGAAGGAAGGGCAAGACGAAGTAGAAGAAGAACATGCAGAAGAAGAACCTTTAAATTTCTCTCTTTACAGGTCTGGTTTGGCACTGTCTCCCGTCTGCACATTTGGTGGTGAACAAGAAACATTAGATCACTTTTTATTGTTTTGCCGCCGCTTTACTACGTTGAGAAAACAGTGTATGAAAAGGCCATTGCAACAGCTTGGCCTTAATTTAAGCAGCCCGACATTGTTATCATTTGGCGCCACCATCCTTGGGCACAATCACAGGTCTGTTTTTACCGCCATGCAAAATTTTTTACTGGACTCAAATCGTTTGCCTTGCTAAATATTTAAACATAACTTGTTCTACAATTATATTGTCAATATCCCGTGAGTGTTACCACTTTTCATTTTATATTTCACTTATTTCCCGTTTTGTTTCCTTTACTCTACCCCTCAAATCATTTTTTTTATGCAAGTATATTTAAAAAAAAAACAATTCTTTGCTACCCAATTCTTGGCCGATCCCCCTCTGTGGGTATGTGCCATAAGTTATTTGGACAACAACAACAACAACAAGAAGCAGTGGTGGTTAATTTGTTTGACCTTACCTTGCCATTCTTAGAGAGTGAACAACTGCTTATGGCAGTTGTTCCCTCTCCAAGAATGGCACATGGATACGATGGGTTTGGACGAGTGGTTCATAAATACTAAATGATCATCTATTCGCTTGTTTCAGATTGCTCGGTACACAGCTATATATTTTTGTCACATGAAAAAGAAAGGTATTCTGAAAGATTCTCACGTGGAGAGAAAAAAATGGAAGCAATGATGATATAGGAATTATTGATTAAATATAGAAATTTGGTAAGATTATTTAAGAGAACATTCAACACATAAACTATTGCACCTACAATAATCAAGCAATTCGGCATTGGCTTCCGGGCATGCTGTCTGTCTACTTGACCTGAAGAGAAGAGAGCTGTAATTAGGAGTTGTAACGCTGGTCGCGAAAGAACCAATCACATGTAGTTTATAGTTTGGGGTTTGTGTGTAAACGTTCGGCGTGAGAGAATGTAATGGTCCACCCATTGAGCACGAGAGCACGATGCAGCGTCCGCCGTACCGTGTTCCAGGCGACATCATACGATTCTTCATGCATATAGCATGAATCTCTGCACCAATATGGAGGTAAGCATATGAGAAACATATAAAGCTTCATTTCCATGATTCAGAACTGCCATTTCAGCGATCACTGCTTTCAGATGCCGCGTAGAACACCAAAGCATTCGTTCAAATCGCAATGCGTACATAGACTACAATATTAGCTGTCATAACTTAATTACTTGCTAAAACGCTCCACCAGAAGCATTCCACCGGCCGATCTGTTCCTTTTCATACATTTAATAAAGCGTTTATGCGTAGAATTTTTTTTATCCTTTGCCAGTTCCTTTGCTTTACTTCTTTTCCAGGTATAACGCCACACTGAGAGTTGAGAAAGGGGAAATAAGCTGACATTGAAGACAACAGGCTAAGATATATGCGCTCTATAGTATATCTTCTATAATGCTTTATGAGGCAAGATTTTGAAACCATGGTCCGAAATGCAGAGTAACATGCTCGGTGGCGTGTTTAGAACTCTTGGCAGCATCGTTTTTCATGGAATGTAAATTCACAACTAAAGCGAGCAAGGAGGTGAGTAACTGCACTCATATCTTGCTGTAATGAAATTTTCACTGGCTAAGAAAGCAGTGTGTTCTATGCAACAACCCTTTACAAATACGAGCGGAGCCGATATCAATTAGCAATAATTATAAATATTTTTTTTTCTCAGCTAGAATACGTCGGCCTATAATACTGCAATTTTTCTTTCGAATGAGGTCAGGACACAAGAGCTGAGCATATGTCGTTGGGTCATTTCGTAAAATTGTTCAGAGACATGATAATGTGCCTGGCTTTCCCCATTACCGATGCCATTTATAATATCGCTCAAAAAATTATAATCAAGAAAGTTTATTTTCTATTTTATTTTATTTTGTTAGTTTATTTTTCCGCAGTCAGTTATGTATTGAGTTATAAGTCTCAATAAAATGGTTAACACTGAAAATACACTATGTTTTGAAAGGTAACAACTCCAAGCTGGGAATATATTCTGGTATGTAGGAGAAGGGGGTGCATTTCAGCTCCGTATCTTCCGCTACAAGCAGTTCTCGCGACGTATGCTCGGTGTAATTCTTCATCGACGGTAAGTTGCCTTAATGGAGCGCACAAAAGATAGTGGGCGGTGCAAGATACTCTCATCTCAACTCGGAAGGTTGTGTCCGACGTTATATTAGCAATCGTTTCAAAGTTTGTTCACATACTTGCATACCACCATTAAATGAGAGCATTTTCACCTGAGAAGAAATAGCATTGAAATATAGTTCTCATTATTGTTCACCAAAATAAATTTTAATTTCACAATGCCTTTATTATACAGGGCATGCATGATGCGCAAAACACACTGTTTCAAGCCGTAGCGACACCATATACGTGGTGATTGTACATAAATGGTATGTTCAGAAAGACTTCTTGAAGGTCTACAGAGGCGAAACCAGCCGATTTGATCGCGTCTCCGCTGTCCCTGTTCATGTAGCAACCGCACGTGATGTTCAATGCAAGCGGCGCAAAGACGTCCTGCAAGTATCTTTCCCAAGTGCCCTTCGGGTGCCCGACGTGTTCGCAGCACAGCAGCACTCCACCCTGCAAATCAGCAGACAAAAGCAAGACGCAGGCCGATCAAAGTTGTCCAAGGTTTATCAGTGGCAACGAGCGCACTGATCAAAAATACATCTCCTTTGAATCATGCTTGCAAGGCGCTTAAACATGTTTCACAAGCTGTCACCAGATCCGCGAAGCGTAACGCTGATATTGGTAAATTGATATGATGCGCGAAACACACCACCTGTTTCTGAAAACTTCTTGCACCATAGCCGACAGGCTCGTAGCAGCCCCGTCATGTATTGTGGGATGCTGAGTGGCTCACGTAGTCCTAATAATTCGTAGCGCTGCAGACAGCTTGGGCAATGTAGTGCAGGATGCGTAAAACGTAAAATATTGTAAGCAAGCCACAGTTAGACAAATGGCTTTCCAGCACAGAAAGAGAACTTACACATACAGCGAGAGCTTCATAGGTTCTTCGTGTCGGGTTTAGGCTCCCTTTCCCATTGGCATTGCCAATGGGAAAGGGAATTAACAGAATTAAATATCTGTTATGTTCCGTGTTACATTTAGCTGAAGCAGATATGGTACGGAACGAGTTGGTATTTTGGGACCTGCGTATCGTTCTTCATAACAGATGCCACTGCCTTCAGAGTGCATGCCGGCAATGGCTCTTGGCTTTAAAGTCACTCCTATTGATATCTCAGGAAACTGTGACAGAATGCACAGTGTTTGATTTGAGGAACTGTAGGAAGTTCACACGCATACAAATTGCACAATGAATTTGACGATTTTGGAAGCCAACACTTGTTGTGCGATGTATGGTACCAGACACCTTATACGAAGCATTTAAAGAAGCTCGGAAAAATATTTTTGTGCATGTTACGGCTTATTCGATACAGCTATAACGTGGCTATCGAAGTCAGATGAGTCATCATGGCACAGATGGTCTGCAAGTGATTGCCCTGCTTGAACGGGCTAAAAAGCGCTAGAACGCCGGCGGCCACGTATTTATTTTTCGGTCACATGTGGGCCCTGCTCCTCGAGCTACATAAAGCAATATTGAAAGAAATAGTGCATGGATGCAGAAATAGTTGAAGCCCTAGTTACGAAATATATAGGAATATATATGCCGGAAGAGTATGAAATGCCGCGCATGTAAAAAAGGTTGATCTAACCGATCATTGATAAGAATACGGTCTGCCTCTTTTGAGTGGCTGAAAAATATTCGGGGTATGAAACTGTATACAGTAGAAATGTTTTTCAAACTTTGTCGAATCTAGTGAACATAAGCAGCTTAGTAGAATACAAAGAATTAAATGAATATCTACCCGCGAAACGGTCGGTCGGCTCATTGCGATAACATATAATATCTCGGCATCACACACATCTGGTACCAACTTATGTAAATTATATACCCTTAATGGTTTGGATGGCTTAATGGTAAATAGGATTTTCATAATTATTGGAAATGTCTGAGTGGTTTTCTTCCAGACTGGTGAAGGTGTTACAAATAGTTATGTTTCAGAAGTGATCGTTGCCTAGCATAGAGGTATATGCAAAAGCCGAACTGGATGATCAGTGTTTTTTTGTGTGTGTTTTGGGCGACTAATAGCATAGCTTCCTTCTTGAGCACAGCATACGCACTATTCAAATAAAATAGCCGGTTGAGTTTCGCAGTTTATTGTCGCAGTCGTGTTTTTCTTGATCCAACCTCCTTGGAGATGTATAGCGTTTGTTCGGTACGTCAGGTTCGTTATTTTCAACAGTTATGTTCACCATGGCGTAAGGAGCGGAGATACGTCTCAGTTACCTAATTATAATTTATTCAACTAAGCACAATGAGCACTTCAGCGCATATGTTTATTTAGCAGAAACCGATAAAGACCATCAGCAAAAAACACAAGGAAATTGGCATTGTAATTCGTTCCTGTGGCACCTCTGATCAGGCCAGTTACATTTCATAACATCTCACCTTTACCAGAACTCGCTTGCACTCGCTGAGCAGTTTCTGGCAGTCTTTCGCGGAGCAGAGAACATACGTGAGTAGAACCGCGTCGAAATGGCCGTCAGGTAGTGCACTCATGTCTTCCCCGAATCCACGAATAGAGCACTTCATCTCCACCTGCAAACAGCCCACGTTGCATAACTCTACATCTTCGAAATGCTAAACATGAATATTTTATAGGGCTATTTTCATATTGTCATCTAATGCACCGAATGCATTCTCTCAAAGTTGTGAAGAAAAATGTCAGTTATGCTCATCAGCGCGAGACCCAATTTTTTAAAATGGCAGATACTGTTCCGAAATTTCATGAGTTGTCGACACAAACTACATGATCTAGTAACAATAATAATATTACTCCAATTAATTCAAAAAAATGATGCAGGATTCAGACGCGCCAAAGCCAAAATTGGGTTTGTAGGGTGCCGTCCGGCAGCAGCAACAACCTCTGTTACAAGTTTACAGTATTTGTATGTAGGCGAAAACAGCATGACCTAGAGCTGCTCAAGCTCGGCACTAGCATCCCGTAACTGCCACTCAGTGTTCAAATTTAAAACGTCATCAGCAGCTCATAGAATATACATGGCATATAATACGATCTCACAGACATACCAAAATGAGTTCGCACAGTAAGGACAAAATATCGATGAATTTTCCGTAGTGATGTCAGGCTTCCAGTTGGCGTGTCAGTTCTAGGACAATCAGTGATGTGACACGTGTTTTTGTGACCTATTTGGTGTATTCAGCTGCTGTAAACGTGCACTGAGGTGGATACAAGGTCCCGCAAATATTGCGCGATTCGCCATTGCGCTGTAGCTAATTAAATAAAGCACCGCCTTACGGTTCATTTGGGCCTGAGCTGCTTTGACTCGATGCGCTGCAGCGCGTCACGCTCACACGTTTCACGGACCACCACCACACTGTGCCTTATTCGTACTGAGTGTCGAAAGCCCTTTTGTCAGAAGGACGAGTTCTGCCCTTGTAATGCTTCCTTTATCCGGACCTGGGTGAAATGACTTTGCGGACAGTAGCGAGCAGAAGGCACTCTCTTAAATTACATGCGAAAGTGTGATTATATTAAAAATCCGAAGTAGGCGCAGGGGAACATATAATGTGAACAACATGTATGTAGTCAATAGCTAGCATAGCAGGAGTGGCACAGAGTAAAGTTGCAAATGAGATTAGTTATAACCGATGTGGGGATAGATGCCTGGGCTGCTATTGCAGGATAGAGCAATATGGAGTTCACTGGGAGAGGACTTCATTTTGATGTAAGCATTTTCTTATGATAATGTGTTGTCCCATAATTTCTTCTCCATCTAAAGTGCGATATGTTGCTCACTCTTTTTATGTAACAACAAGGACCTTGTTCTGTGGAAACCCTGGCACCTGTAGGCGCAGTGAACATAAAATCTGGTTGGTCGAGGGGGAGCCAGCTATACCAAGCTATCGCTTCTATTTTGGTTTTACTGAAAAGAAAGCATGTGTGCTAAAATGATGAAATAAAACAGCCGACACTTAATTCAAGAGCACGACCGTTATACCTGCGTCACCGAAGAGCCAGTTTAATTTGGTTGAAATGCTTTACGGAAAGGCAAGACGCGTGTCGAGATCCAAGAAAACCTCTACCAGGGAGCCCTAAATCATTAGTAAAGACACATTTAGTTTACCGCGTCATATTCTAAAAATCAGTGTAGTATAACTTCACGCATATTCGTAAAATTTATTTTCCGAAAAACTTCAAATTTATTTTCAGCGTTCATTCGAGGGAACGACCAATCTTCTTAAGTTAAAGGTGTTGTCGGATGGCCGACCAACAGAATTTCTAAATGATCGCAGCAGGTATCGGATTTATCCACGGTAGTGAGAGTAGTTTGTATTCTGAATATTTGCGGATGTCAGCGGATTAGCAGATGTCAATTTTCACATTTAGGGTCACATTTTCGTCATCGCAGGTCAATATGCTCGCCTCTGTCAATTTCAGTTTTCATACTTGAGGCTTACGTTTCATACGCTGTCTCCATTTCTTATTCCTTAACGATCTTGCTGGCCTAAACGTTTGGTTTGGTTTGTGAGGGTGTAACGTCCCAAAGCGACTCAGACCATGAGAGACGCCGTAGCGGAGGACTCTGGAAATTTCGACTCCCTGGGGTTCTTTAACGTGCACTGACAGAGCGCAGCATAGCAGCATACGGGCGCCTTGCTTTTCGCCTCCATCGAAAAGAAACCGCCGAGGTCGATATTCGATTCCGCGCCTTTGGGTACACAAGTTGAGAGCCGTAACCATGGGGCCAGCCCGGCTGGCTCTGCATTAAAATGACGGGATAGAGCTTCAATTCTCTCATTACACAATTCATTTTTCTTATATGCAGGATTATCTCTCCCAAAACCGATCTTGATGTTTCGCCAACACTGCAATTTTGTAGTGAAGCAAGATCCCTACAAAAATTAGCAGAAAGCTCCGTGAGCACTGACAATAAATCATCACGCTCTATTGCTGTTCCGTGATAGGGTCTTCGCAGCCAGTGTTTTAAGTGATGCAATCCATGTGTCATACTGTCTGGTTATTTACCTTATAATGGCTTTTTGTATGTGGTGTTTTGGCGTAAAAATTCTCTAAATGTACTGCGATATTATTTCTCGAGAACTTCAAATCTTTTGCCTGCGCACTATCGCTGCTAGGCCGGAACTCGAGCGGGGAAAGCTGCGCCGAGATTTCTTCATCGTACGAATACTACCTTCATTGTTAAGCCCCAACAGAACCTTTTATTCTTGCTTTTCGCAAACTAGATCTCTTAGTCTAGAGAAGTGTAACAAAAAAAGAGTGTCACTGGTACATAACATAAAAAACAAGTACCTTTGGATTCGCTGCCAGATTCTTCTGGAAACTAGGCTCGAAAGCGGCGTTGGGCTCTACCTTCCAGTACTCGACTTGGCAGTCGACAAATTCCAAGTTGGGTCCATACGCAGCGCCAACCTCCAGCATACGCACTGCACCCCGTGACCTAAGCGACAAGTCATGCGACTCCAGGTGGTTGAGGCGGGCGAGCACTCTGCGTCTTGCAGTGGCATAACTCTTGTCCCAGACCTTCTGACACATTTGGTAGAAGGAGGCAAAAAACGCCTGTTGGAACCGGTGACTCACGATCAAGGCAGGGAGGAGCGCTATACCACAGAGCGCATTAAGAGCAAGAACGGCGTAAGCCAGGAAAAAGTATGCTAACGTATGCATCGGTTCACTGTTAGTGAGTCCTTGGATCTTGAGCCTTTATCCTCTATTCTCCTGGCGGCCAGTGAAACGTTCTTGGGTATGTTGTTAGGGCCTTCGTTTTCCGCACCATTCCAGCACAGGGCCTATCAGTAGCAGTTTCTCTGGGTATTGCGATTGAAATGCACCTTTTTGTGGCTTCTCCCTTTTCATTTCTTTCTAGAGTCCGGTGAATCCAGTTTCTGCAACCTGAAACGATAAAAAGCCGGTGCAAGAAGTCCAATACCATCTAGGATTTAGGATGTACTGTCACTCGTTTTCAGAATAAATGATTTACATTTCTGCAATGAGAAAATAGAGGCTTCAGTTTGTACAGATATATACATCCAGAATCATTCTTCACTCTCCTTGTCGAATACGGAAGTTTGACCGTGCGAAAACATTCGCGAAATATACTAAATGCGCTCTCACCCAATGGGAAAATATGAAGCCGCCGAAGTTTTCGCAAGTAAGCTAATCTATGGCGCTTCGTTTATCACAGCCACGGGTATGGTCCAAGCCAAGCTGGAACCATACACCTCAAATTCTTAGTAACACTAACAGGAATTGACAAGGACAATCTAGGATAAAATGTATGTAATAATATTAGGTGGGGCAAATATTCAACGAAAAAATGGCGGCATATGAGGCAACAAGGAACGAGCTTCACATGGCACGAGAAATGATGCAGAGACAAGGTCAGTTCACTAGTGCAACAATGTAATATATTTCTACGTAGCAGCTGGTGCCCAATGGTCGGTAAGTAACAATTGTGATTTTTAATGCATTTCCTGACCGGAGGCTTTTTTCTCCGTGCCTACTAAAATATTTTTTGCTCTACTAATCTGCTCTTTGTGCGAGGCATAAAGGATGAAGTAATGAACTAGACAAGAGAAAATTAGAATAATATATTCGCTTTCAGTGGTCAGTCCTAAGAGAGGAGTCTGAAAGTAAATAAGTGATCTTCACGAAGTCTTTGATTACAACCTTTATATATATATATATTGCGCTCATGTCTGCAGCTATCGAGGCATTAATTCTGAAGTATGGTTGCTTGTTTTTCTCAATGAAAGACAGATAGGTTACAGAACATTTATTATTTCGTATCTTCTTCTGCAAACCAGCATCATATGCAATTTTATTTCAGGAACTGTAGTGGCGGAACAAATACGACATAAATATTGAAGCACCTGGCCTGGCTTTCATCAAGCCTCATGCATTTACTATGGTGTTCAAGTCCCCGACGTGGGCGGCTGCAGTAATTGCTGAGCCCTGCGAGTGTGAACTACAATGCTTACGGAGCACAGTGCGTAGGCAGGGCCCGTCTTGCTCGAATAACATTAGCAAAGGAATAGCTCATTAAGGATGCGAGTGTGATTAATGTCCGAGTTATACTCTAACACAAGTTGATCAATTCTCACAAAAGGCTCAGGCCATTCCTTGAGACAGCGTCCAACGCAGCCACTGGCCACCAAACTATTTGTGTGCTTACTGTGCACGGACGGTGGGAGGCACGGGGGCGTTCTCCAAAACAGTATAACTTTAGAATAATGCATGAAGATGGACATCATTCATAAGAGTGCTTTGAGCGTCGCAAGCTTTTGTCAGGACTGTTAAAGGCCTGAAATGGGACTCAGAATAATTCCGAAACAACCAGAGTTGTTGTGTAAAAGCATCCATTCTAAAAAATAACTTCAGCTTCTGACGTTTTTGTGGGTACCCGGGAGAATACCTTTGTGGAGGGCAGAAGGGGGTGATAATTCTTATAGAACCCAAGGTTTAAAGTTTTGTGTCAATGAAATTGCGATCAAAATGAGTTCCTCCGCAATATTTATCGCTCGTCAGAAGACGGTTCCCTCGTTATCTCGCTTAATTTCAAACCTAATTGTTTATTCTGTCTCTAGAAATATTACGTAAAAATATATATTCATACCTGTGATGGCTTGGTTACTCAACTTCGTTCTTTTGCTTCCTGTACGTCGAAAGCGTCCACTACGTCCGAGAATATCGCTTGCAACTAGTTGCTAACCGACCACTTTTTCGGATCGACACCGAACTCGAGGCGCGTACTGCGCTTGTCTCCCTGTTAGGCGAGGTTTCCTTCATGCAAATAGAATCGCTGGCGAGTCTCGCTCAGCTGTCATCTGATGTATTTGCTAATATATTCAGCGAAAGCTCCTCGAGATTTATTTCGCACACATGAAAGGATCGGCCATTGAGAGGGCTGTAATAACGAAGCCATCCTTCTTTTTTGTGGCTCTAAGTAAGTCTGAGAGTCTTACGTCGGCAAAGCTTCCTTCATTTAGAAAAACAAGGGTGTCTGGGGCAAATGATGGGCCTCTAGACATAAGAATTATTTCCTTGCCGAGAACCACTTCCACAAAAAGCCGTAAACAAGCGTCCTGGGGCAAATGAAGGGCTCCTAGACTTGAGGAGTATTTCCTCGCGGAGAACCACTTCCGCAAACAGCCGTAAACAAGGCGTCTTTCCTCAAGTGGGGCCGTAAAAACAAGGCGTCTTTCCTCAAGCGGTGCCTTCAGATGCATCTTTTCAGCTAAAGGAATAGCAGTGGAATCGCCCTCGAACTTTGCTGGATATCAGCAACCAATGTCAAAGCGAGCGACGCTGAGAAAAAATCCTAAACATATGGCGGGTAAAGCTCCAATGAGGGCATATTTTCGCCTTTCTGCGACCCGAAAAACGTTGACACGCGTAGCCACATTACGTCTAAAAGCGTAGGTCACTGAATGGAACCGTCGTCCGGCCTGTCATGTAATGTTTACATTCCTATGCTCAGCTCGAATACTGTTTACTGTTTGAGTGAAATACAAAATGCGCAAAAACACGAAAAATGTGTTTACCAGCAGTTGCTGCTGGTGAGTGCATAGGGGTCATATCAAGGAAATGGTTTGTACCTCTTGGATCTACTGAGGATCGATTTAGAGGACAGCTTTGTATACCTGTTTTGTTTTGCACTGCAATGTTTGTTTTGCAATGAACGGTGTTTTCGGTATCAGACCTACTTGCGACCCAGGCAGGCTGTAGCAGAACGAAACGCCGGCTGCCAAGTGTAATAAGTGGTGATGGGAACAGATTTAGAGGGAAGCGAAGGGCCAGCCTGCCAGAGCCAAGCACGAGATATTTCGCTGGTAAAATTTCGAACACAGACAAGGCGGATTTTTTGATAGCGAGGTCATTCGCGATATTGTGTTTGAAGTAGTTTCATGAGAGTTGCCTCAGAAGACGTTGCGTGCCTCACAAGACGTCCAGAATGGCTGCCTGCCAGAGGAGTTGTGAGAATAATGAAAGCATCTGGCCGCGTCTGTAGAAGCAAAAGGTATCTGTTCTAGCAAAACGAGTGACATCTGGTTGCGCTCGTTCAAAACCAAGCACTGTTTCGCCGTTTTCACTGCGCTGCCTAATGTCGGCGAGATTTCTTTTGAACGAGGTTCTACTATCACCTTAAAATTTTCTTTCAATCTACTTTATAAGCCCATTGGAAAGCTTCTTCTCACCCGAAATAATAACAAAGCTGCTTCAAAAGTTATCGCACCATCTAAATGCGAATACCGCTTCGTAGCGCACAAAATGACCCGTCAGTTATTTGTTGCCTACAATATGTTTCATTTAGAAGCGCCTTTTTTATAGCTTTTGTACACTTTGTATTGTCTTTATGCCTTAAGCGTACATTGAAAATACTGTTGAAAGTTTTATTTCAAAACAGGCACATTTGTAACACTTTATGCCAATTCAATATACGTGCTTAACGCGTAGCAGCTGTATTTATTATATACACTATGTCAACGCGACCAAAAAAGCCTTAGAGGTCACCGCAGATAGTAATCTCGAATTAATTCAAAACGGAGTAGCCATGATTTATAGTGTCCACCTCCTTTACGTTCATTTACTAGACTGGACCTAGGGTAAACGTTCAACCCAAGAAATATGTAGCATGTGCAGGTAGCAGCGAGAGCCCACCTTGGGTAGATATTTATCTTTATCTCAAAATATCCTGTGCTGTTACTGTTTCAATCGCAAGTTTTTACCGCGGGCACTGCCCAAGGAGGATATAAAAAACTGCTGGTGTGGAAGTCAATAGGCTGTAATGAAGCTTGCGGCGGCCATCTTGGGGCTGCGAAGCGCTTGGGAGCTCGGTTCGCCAGCGTTGCCAGTGGATTTCAAATGCCTAAAGGATTTTTAGGTTTTGATGCAATGCTTTGGGCTATCAGGTGAGCCATATTGGACGTCTCCGAATCGATTTGAACCACTTGTATTTTTAAAGATATCGGTGATCTCCGAGTACTGGGGCATTTTTCGCTCCACTCAAAGCAAATCTCGCAGCTCAACGTCAATATCAAACCTATGAGTGAAACCGTGGGAATGCTAGTATTATATATTTGCGTAACTTATGTCGAGTATAATAGCACTGCATTAATTACACGGCCTAATTAAATACATGGTGAATTTATTAACTGCTAAAGAACTTTGCATATTGCGTAACATCATCCAGTCATATGTCGTTAGATAGCATATCTCGAGTATAATTGCACTGAGCTAATTTTAGATCCAAATTGTTTACTGCTAACTAGATAATTGTGAATAAATAATAAAAAGCATAATTTGGCAACAAGTCGTATACCGTTGGAAAGTCGTATACTGTTGGAAGGTAATACCGTTAATTTACAGTATTACCTACGTTGTGCCACCATTTCAGCGATATGTGGCGGCTTTTTAGCATAATGTTCAATTTTGATCATGATTACGAATCATCAGCAGTTATTCCCTTAGTGTATTACAATAATATTAGTTTAGTACAACTGCACTCGATATAAGCTGCGCCACGATATATTACTTGAAGGGATAGCATACATTTCAGGTTTATTCACAATGGACTAATTAGCGGTAATTATTTAGGACGTGCACTTAGTCCAGTACAGTTTTACTCGGCATAAGTTATCCAACAATTTACGACTTGTAGCCTAAGCATGTATTTTAGCATTTATTCAAAATTATTTAACTAGGACCTGAAGTTAGCCCAGGCGAGGCGGTGCCGCTGGTGTGACTTGGTTTTTGTCTCGTTTCAGAGGTTCCGAAATAGATTCCATGTGCAACCCCGGTGAAGTTGTTTGCCAGTTCGTCTGCAGACTTCATTTCATTGCTGACGGCACAGGACCTTGCAGTGATGTTGAATGACCTTGTTTAGGTCGGCCACCTTCTTACTCAATTTTTGATTCAGCTGTTGCCTCTTCCAGCTCTCCTGTATCGAAAGTCTGGCTTCGATCAGATAGGCCAGACGGCTGTTAATGGGTACGACATCCTGGTCCGTTTCGATAGTCTTGGTGGCCAAGTGTACTGCACGCGGAGCTTTGCCATCCAGGTTTTGATGTGTGTGATGTATGGTGCTGTGGTGGGTCGTCCCATACGGAAACCGTCCCAGTCTGTCCAATTGTGGGTAATGATGTTGCCCGGAATCGGCTGGGTATCGTAACTTCGAGGATGTAGCGGTCGCTGCCCAGGTCGAGGCCGGTGTTGCGCCCTGTTACTTTGCCGCTGTAGTCATTCCTGGTGAATGTAAGGACTGGTGTGGTGTCTCGTGCTACGGAGTTGCCAATTCAGGTATAATGAGCGTAACCGTGACCAGGGTACAGTTGGGGCTTAGGGTGTCCTATACTAGGTCAGGTCCTTTGGCTTGTCTTTCACGCAATTTCACACATGATAAGAGGCGTTGAAGTGACCTCCAATCAGGAACGTGTTGCCTTTCGCTTGGGTGCTGGCTGTGTGTAGTACAGTCTTGAATTTCTGTGTTTGGTGCTTGTGGTTACTGTAGATGTTAGCGATCAACAGGCTCCCTTTCTGTTGTTTGCTTCGGATGATTTCTGGGAAGGTGCACTCCACCATCCTGTGGCCGCGTCTTAGTTGGTGTTCAATGAAAGTGAGCCCTTTGCAGACTGACGTACAGACGCCTTGTCCCTCCGCTTGGCTAATGTGAGTGCAATACCCAGGGAGGGTGCGGACGCCGCCTCCGTTTCTTCCAGCAAAATGATGTCAGGTTTCTGGTTACCCTGTTGATGCGTTGTTGCAATACGGCTCTGTTGTTGTGGTTCAGAGTCTGCTCAGTGAAGTCGAAACGCTCTTGTATGACGAAGTAAGGTGTGGTGATTAGCTCCTCCAGCCGCACCAGTTATTGGCCGGTGACTGCAGACGCGCTGGCGAGCGCTTCAATTTTTGTCTCCAAGCTGAGTTTCCAACTATATCAGGTCCTTATGATGTCGTGAAGAGGAGCGTGCTCGTTTCTTGTAGGTTAGCTAGTGGTTTCCTCCTCCTCGAGCTTGACTTGTGTTGATCCCATTGATTGTGTGCCTTGTTGCGAAGCCGTGTCAGTGTTCGGCTCGGAGATAATGGCTCGCGGTGCTTGTCTTTCTTGACATCGACTAGCTCGTGCCCTTGTAGTAGAGCATCCGCCTCGAATTCGGAAGGTACCAGGTTCGATCCCTGGTGCCGCCGGTTACCCACCGGCTTTTTATGGGTACAAGCTTTCCTCCGGCCTGGTGCTCGGCTCTTTGGGATGAAATGTTTGGGAAAAGGGTCATAGCTCTCAAATAGTTGCTCCGATGTGGCAGTGATCACTTCTGCCATCGGACAACAAAATTCTGCCTTGTGCGGCAAAGCCATCTGATGTGGCCAATTTTTTCTGTCAGCCCGGCTTTTGCAGGCCATTGTTCGAAACTTTAAGCTCTCGAAGGAGCATAGCAGAGTTAGCAGAGCCTCTTCCAAACGCACACCCCTGAAAGAGCCGGGCGCTGGGCCGGGGGACGCTTGTGCCCAATTTTAAAGGTGGATGTCCGGCGGCGGTTTTCGAACTGACCCCCTCCCGCAGCCAAGACGGACGCCCAAACTACTCAGCCGAAGCGTAGACCGAAGCGTGTCCTTGTGGTAGAGCATCCGCCTCGTATTCGGGAGGTGCCAGGTTCGATCCCTGGTGCCGCTAAAGCCCCTCAATAAACTAAAAGTAGCGCCATCTCCTCTCTCCTCCTCCGGCGGCGCCGCTCCTCCTCTCGCATTTCGACCGTGGCTCCACCTACGGAGTGCGCGACTAGCGCGCGCTCTCCGGAGCAGGCGCGCTTCACAGCCGTCTCGATCAGCGCCGCGCGCGCGCCGATCGAGGCGGCCGTGCGCCGGGTCTCACCGCCACATTGCGCGCTGAAAAGTGGGAAAGGGAGACGTGGTGCAGTAGGCATCTGCTCCGACGCCACTTAGCACGCACAGAGTCGATCCTCTCAGCAGTAACTGACCCCGATACAGGTTCCATTGAAAAAACACCTGAGGGCATTTTGAAATTGGCAAGGCAGTTTTATGTTAATTTGTACACAGCTCCTCCTCCGTCAACGACCTCTTTTCCTTTTGAGAGGCCGTCAAAAATGGTAGATGTCCCAGGTGGTCCTTTAGAGGCAGATGAAATTTTAGCAGCCATTAAGGCTTCCAATAGGAATCGCAGTCCAGGGACGGACGGCCTCCCCGTTGAGTTTTACGTCAAATTTTGGGGGCAACTGGGGGGTCCTTTCACCTCATTAGTGAATAGGCTCCTTAGTGAGGGGGCTTTGTCAGATACTCAAAGGGAGGGGCTGATCACTCTCCAGTGTAAGGACGAGTCGAGACGCACTGACCTGAGAGCCTGGCGTCCCATCACGCTCCTGAACTGCGACTACAAGCTCATCGCGAGATGCCTGTCCAAACGGTTAACATTGTTCATTAGCGACCTATTAGGTCCGTATCAGGCTTGTTGCGTTCCAGGCCGCTCCACCCAGCTTCATGGTTTCGCCCTTAGAGACCTCTTTCTTTGGGCGTAGGCGCGTAATGTATCAGGTATTCTTTGTTCATTTGACCATGAAAAGGCATTCGACATCATTAGTCATGCCTACTTGTTCAGAGTGTTAGAGGAGGCTGGCCTCCACTCTGATTTTCAGAGGATGGTGAGAGTCTTGTACTCAAGGCCTACCTCTGCGGTAACAGTTCAAGGTATGGTTTCGAAGGCTTTCGATGTAGGCCGTGAAGTTAGACAGGGATGTCCCCTATCACCTGCTCTCTATGTGCTTGCAATCGAACCTCTCCTCCAAAGATTAGCAAAAGACTCCCAGATAGGCAGATTTCCTTTACCGCCAGGCTCTCCGCCTGTCCCCATGTTTGCCTATGCAGACGACCTGACTATCGTCGTTTCGAACGAGGCATCTGTGTGCTCCGTCCTTAACGTCATAGAAGGGTACTGCAGGACTAGTGGGGCTAGGCTGAATAAATCCAAGAGTGCCACCCTGTACATCAGGCAAGCACCGTCCAGTCCAAACCCCTCTCATGGCCTTCCTGTGAGGGATGAAGTTCGTATATTAGGATTCCACTTCCGTTCCGACGGGTTATCCGAGACCAACTGGCCTCTTGCTAAAGAGAAGCTTGAGAAGAGAGTTAGAGAATATGGGACGTTGGCGTGCCCTCTCACGGCACGGGCTACTGTCGTTCGGTCAATTCTGTTTTCGTTCCTGACGTATGTTGCCTGCATAACACCTCTGCCGGCACGTACCAAGCTGCAGCTTCAGAGAATCCTCTTCCGTTTCCTGTGGAATGGAATGATTGATCAAGTCGGGAGGCCTGTGGTGAAACAGCCTCGGGACAAGGGAGGCCTTGGCCTCCCCGACCTGGGCATAGTAACCGCAGTGCTACACGTCAGATGGACCCAGACAGCCCTGAATTCAGACATGTCCCTGACCCGAAGCTTGACCTCGTTCTTCCTGAGCACCCGCCTTCGTCTTTTTTCGCAAAGCACGTTTTCCCACTGTGTTCCCCGTTCTGGCTCTCCTTCGCCCTTTTACGCCCAAGCAGCTAACTGCTTGGAGCGACTCAGAGGCCTCCAGGCCGACATAGATATTCTGGCAGTACCGTTAAATGATCTAGCCAATCTTTTGACACCGAAGCTCCCCCCTAGGTATATTCAAACAGATCTGTCCAATATGCGTCCAAGCTGGAATCTGATACTGGCAGACTTTTTGGATGCAAGCAGAGCAACGTTCATGTATCGCTTTGCACACGGACGGCTTCCCATCCGCAGCAAGGCATTCACACGAGCGAGCTTGCATCCAGTTTGCCCGTTCTGTGGTGGTCGTGAAGATCTTGTGCATATTTTTACACAATGTCTTCTCCCAGCAGCCCTCCTTCGACGAGTGGCTACCTTGTTTAGCATTCCAGGAGTGCCATATCAAACTGTCCGGTACCTCAACCCGTTACCCAGGCATGCTGCGAAACAGTTTGTGCTCTTGCTCGTTGAGTGCATGTACCAAGTCTGGTCTGCCAGGTGCGCCGCTGCTTTTTCGCGCAGTGTCCCAGGCCTTCATGAGGTACTCGCACGAGTCCGCAGGGAGGTCTGGTTTCACCTAAGCCGTGAGCAGCGTCACCTCAGCGAGCAAGACTTCATAGACATGTGGAGCAGGCCACCGATTATTTGCGAGGTTTCTGGGCGTACCATAACAGTATCGATATGAAGCCCTTTAAAGTTAAAGTTGTCCTTCAGGGCATCCGAGGTCCAAAGAAGGTCCGGTCTCCATGTGTTTGGCCTGCTATCACAGCGGGGACCTTAAACGCAGTTGGCATAGTGTTCGGTGACTGCTGTGTGCGTGTCACCACACGAATGCCCCCTTGCCAGGCTATGGCCATCATCCCGAATCAAAATCCTCCTCCCCCCGGACATCCGGGAGGAGGGGGAGGTACCGGGGATGATGTATGAATGATGACGGGCAGATAGGTTATGTGAGACCTTGAGGTGCGGTGCCTTCTGGTGCCAAACCTCCTCCCATCTGACAACGGTACCAGTGCCTTGCATTTTGTCGCAATGTGTTCAGGCTAAAATATTACTCACTGCTGAAACATAATTACCGAATGTTGACAGGGATTTCCCGCCAGAATAGTTTCAGCTGTGAGTGTCATACACCACATATACGCGATTTCGGCGTTGGTTCAACTCGCCGTCATCTCCGTGTGTCCGTAGTTCGTCACATTTGGCCACTCAGCGGCATGCTTTATAAAATTTGTGACTAGGCGGCGGACAGGAACAATTTTGGAACAGTCTGTGTATGCTTTCTTCGCAGCGTTGACTGGATTGCGAGCTGCCGGTAAACTTGAGAAGTGTGGCAGCATCTGTCTTCCATATATTTTCAACTTCAGCTGCAGATCAAATTAACTATAGGCGGCGGAAGCTGCAGTCTGTGTTTAGTCTTTGCAGCTTTGATTCACTTGTGAGCTACCGGTAAACTTGGGGAGGGAGGTAGCAGTTATTTTTTTTATATTTGGCGTTGAGACGGTGCCGTGTTCAGCTGCCATGGTGTGTCACCATACGTACACGATTTTGGCGTCGATTTAACTCGCCTTCACCTCCTTGAGTCCGTCAGCCGTTGACAAAAGTGCGCAATATGCTTGAAAAAAAATTAACTAGGCTGCGGAAGCTGCAGTCTGTGTGGTTTCTTTGCAGGTTGGACTGAATTGTAAGCTACCATGAAACTTGAGAAGCGTGGTAGCAGTTTTTTTTTTATATTTTGCGCTGAAACGGTTCCGTTTTCAACTGTCAGTGCGTGACACCATTTGTACGCGATGTCTGCGTTGGTTGAACTCGCCTTCACCACCGTGCTTCTATCAGCCGCCGGCCAAAGAGCGCAACATGCTTGAAAAAAAAAATTAAATAGCCAGCGGGAACGATTTAGTAGCAGTCCGCGTGGCAGCAAAACACACGGCGATATGTGCCGCGCGCGCGCCGCCCGCCCCGCTGGAAAGGAGGAAGCTGCACGCCCAGCAAAAAAAAAAAGCGCGCGCGCGCGCGTGACGGCGCTCGGCCAATGAGAGGGCCGAACGAGGAAAGAGAGCGCAGGAGAGGAGGCAGGCGGCAAACTTCACATGTTGGCGCTACTTTTAGTTTATTGAGGGGCTTTAGGTGCCGCCGGGTAGCCACCTGCTTTTCAACCGCCCATTATGTGGCCCTTTGCTGCTCACAGAGTTGGGCGTAGAAAGCGCGGGCTCCTTTTCCAAGCCACGAGCCCTGGTAAGCCGAGCATCAGGCCGGGCCGTGGCTTGTACCCATTTGAGAGAACCGCTGGGTGTCCGGCCAGCAATGGGAGTCGAACCCACTACCTCCCGTAGTCGAGGCGGGTAATCTACCCCGGGTCCACGGCTGCGGTGGTTTCTGACAGCGCCGCGTTGGATGCGCGGAGTTGTTCGGGTTCCTTGTAGCAGGGCCATTCCTACTACTATAGGAATGTTGCAGGCTGGTAGTTCATTCCTGCCAGCTGATCGGTGTGCTTCAGCCACTAGTGTGGCTGTTGGGGCTAGAGCTGCTGTTTTAACTTAGACCTTTGCTGCGTCCGCCCAGCTGATTTTCATGTGGGAGCGCAAAGGCTTAGTGTCGCGTCTGTTTCTGTGAGGAGAGTCACACCCACGCGACGCGCTGCGTGACGCTCTGGGGGATCCGGTTCGGGAAGCACTGCGCCAGCGAGAGCGTCCAAGACATAGACAAAGTTTGATTCGAGTACTTGCTTCTGATGTTTTTCGGCGTTACGGCATTCGAGGGATTGCTCTTGATGTTCGTCGGTGTTACGGCATTCCCATCGCCATCGCCGCGCGACATATAGAACCTTTTATTTTGTTTTGTTGATATGGTCCCCGGAGGGGTGTTCTTCCAAGGGTGAAAGAACGGGCTAGTTGGTAAATCACCTTGGAAAGCAAAATAGCGCACTTCAAAACACAGACACAGGAAGGGAACAACACAAAACCTCTTCGCCGCAGAGCTTGCACATGGGAACACACGTGTGGCCCTCTCTTGGATCAGAAACGCCAAATGCAAATAAACACATGCGTGTTGTGTGGGGCACACGTCGCGCTTGTGGCCGACATTGCGGCATACTCTGCAAGCTTCTATTTGCTTCCTGTAGAGACTGCAGGGGTATAGCGTGGATCCAAAACGTACAAACTTAGGAACATTGATACCGTTGAACACTGCAATTACTGTAATTGTATTCCCGACGCGCTTCGCCCCAGCAGCGTGGGGTTGCACTTGGTGACAATCTTCTGCATTATTTCGGCTTCTCTCTACTTGATCACTATGCCCCTGATCACGCCCTTGGTTGTGTTGTAGGTGGTTGTTCCGCAAGTGCTTACTTGGTACGTGCTGCCTTGACATTAATAGGTTGAATTCGATTACACTTATCCGCTCGCTCCTCGCTCGGAGTGCTGAGTACCATAATGTTCTGCTGTAAATTGGGACAAGCTGTATCCTCAGCTCGCTGCGTCATCTAGATTCCAACTGCCACCATGATGGCGGTAGTCACGCATGCAGCTCCTGCCTTGGAAATATCGAGCTCTCCGCAGGGACGCACGACGATTGTAATTTCTTTTCAAGGCATGGCGGGTATGCAAGCTACCTGAATCACTGCGGTCTTAACGTTCTTGCTGAAGTTAAGCTTTTTCTGAGAGCTCGAAGTATCGGTTTGAGAAGGCGACTGACCCGACATTCCTTGCAGTCCGTGGTCGACTCTTGTGCCCGCCTATGTACAGCCATCCGAGCAAGCGTTGAAATTCCTCAGGGGTAATTCCTCTTCTTTCTGCTTGTACACTCATCGGGTAAACCTGAGTACTTTGCTCCGACGCAGCTACGGAAGCATCCCTGTCGTGGCAGAAGTACGGATGGGTAGGCCTAGTGAGCCCTGTGTTCGCTTCGGTCTAGACTCTCATCTTGACTGTGAACCACGAAGTCTGCTATATCAGTGACTACGCACATTTGATGCATGAATATCTGATGATAGCGGATACCTTCACGAACTCGGTGATAAGAAAATCATCTGGAATGAAAGTAATTAGGGCTGCGATAGCAGGAGGTAACGACAGAGCCAATATAAATACGCTTGTACCCCATGGCGACCGCATCGCCCTTCCCTGCCGTCTGCTGCTACGGCACCGATTCGCTCAATATTTGCTCTCCTTAAGGCGCGGCTGATGTTTCCAGAGAGAAAGTGCGGCAAGTACTACGTGTTCCCTTTCCCATAAACCAATTATCAATGCAGCAGCATAACTAGGCTGGCTAAAAAATAATCATTAGATATATTCTCACCGCTAACCTACCTGTAATTCAGAATTAAAACAAAAAATACAATTCAAAATAAATATATAAACAAAACCTAAGAAGTAATTAGGAGCTACAAAGTTGAGGTATAAAAATGATAAACAGACATTACAAAGCAAAAAAGCACAAACTACGTGAACCTCGCGTCCGTGCTAATGACTGAATTCTCCCATTGCAGTCTCTGCAGTGATCTCTACTTTTTATGTCGGCAACAACTAGTCAGTCTTCGGTAAAGTGCATTTACGAGAGCGGGAGCACCGAAACGATCTGCCCAAGACACGGCTGTTACTGTCAGTGCTTGCTTGCGTCTCCTCGAAAAGCGTCGGCCGCTTTTTACATCCGATGATAAGCGCGGAAACTGTATCCTATTTTCCCACCAAGCGAACAGCATCCACAAAAACCGAGATGGCATAATGACATCATGATGCCTTCCACCAAACACGTGCGTTAACTAGCGCTCTGAACAGCCTGCTGCTGTTACTTCTCATTTCATCAAACTAAAAGCAGAAATCCTGTTTTTGAGCCGTTTCAATGCAATCGTTGATTTCACAAGGCAAAAGCTATAAACGTCCGCCCGAAATTCAATTCCACAACCACTTCACATTCCCTTTAAGATTGTTTATAACGAGTGCAGCTTCTCGGTCTGCATTCAGAGTTTGCGTAGTTATCTAGCATGTCTCTATCTTCCTGATCTTGCGGTATATGATTGATGAAGATTGCTGAATCAGAAGTGGTAGCCATTTCCAGTGCCGGCGTTTACATCGATCATACGACTCGAGGTGAGGGAGATAGTTCCACTTTCAATAACACCGCAAAATTGTGGCCTTCTCGAGTTTTAGCAGTATGAGTGCTTTGAAAGGCCCCATAAAAATTGTGGCGTTCCAAGTACTAACTCTTAGAATGCACTCTAAGGAGAAAATCGGCTGAAGTGGGGAGTAACGTCCACTTTGGTCCTTAAATCAGACCGTTACTCTGCAACAGGACCCACTGCGAAGAGTAGCGTGCTGTGAGCAAATTTTCAGGACTAAGTTTAGTCCTAACTCGTAAAAGATTAACGAGAAAGGAAGGTGAAGTCTAACCGTTCGCTTGATTCCTGTTACCTATCTCTCTCCCCGACTCTCTCAGCACGCGTTTCGGGTGCAGAGCAGGTGCTTCTGTATCAATGAACAATACGTGCAACATATTTTGCAGCACTGCAAAAGGCAAGGGAGCCCTGGCCTATTCATGATAAAGCATACTACAATAGGTAATTGCGCTGCGTCGCGCCCTTCTCCCCGCGAATTAGCGGGGGCGACAGTGGGAGCAGAACTACTGCGAATATTTTTTGAGACGAAGTATAAATATGAGGCACAAGAAAGGAGACAGGGGAGTGCTTTTCTCTAGAAAAGCTGGTTCAGAGACGAAAGTGGCCAATCTTGCCCACCGGGCAATGCCGCTTCCAGCTACGCGGCAGCCGCGGCATGAGCGGACATGCAGTCGATAAGCCTCTACCGGTCGCACCTGTGAGGTGCTCTGCCCTGCATTTACGTTAGGAGATCGCTGCCTTGCTTTCGAAGCTGTTGGAGCCGCTGCTGTTTGGCCATCTTGGCGCACTTTTTCAGTCGACGGTTCGCTTGTTTGTGTCGCCACGCCATTTTGTCTTGCGCGTTGGAGAAAGATCTCTAGGCTCGGCGCGTCATGGAGATCCGACAAATTCAGCCTCGAACCATCTCTACCTGATTGCGGTAGGTATACTGTCAGTTTACTATACTTGGTGAGAACTTTCTACGGCCATGTAGTGTGCTATACGAGCGCATGAGCAGTGCAATGCTTCAAGTGGACGCTCAATCATGTGCGGCGAAGCATGTATCTGTGGAATTGCTGGTGTGCACTCGTAACATGAACCACATGGCTACATAAATCTCCTTGGTGGCACCCATTCACGCAGAGATGTAGTGATGTAGGCACGAGTTTCTGGAAAAGCGCACAGAGATGTTTTCACTTGTGTTTCCTGTGCAGCGGCCTTCAGTCAACGCCACTTGTGGGGATGGCGTAAAAGGTATGTCAATAAAGCTTTATTCTCGAGGACTATAGTCGTTTATAAAGCGGAACACCCATGAAAGTGTACTAGCACATTTCTCGCGACTCTGGAACGTCTGCCGTTTCTGAATTTTCTTTGAAATCTCATCACACCAGTGGCATATGTCGCATCACGAATCGATAACTTTTGTACTGCGGAATTACATCATTTCCGAACTGTATCTTATATATGTATTCCCTGTATTCCTTTATAGCTGAACAGCACCGGAGTGGAATTGCCTGCCTGGCACACTGGAGCTTGCCAACAATGTCAAAAACTTCAAAAGGAAGCTATGTGTACTTTTCAACCACGGTTTATCCTCAATAACTAATTAGAGCCTTATGTATGTTAGATTATGTACTTTGGCTTACAGGCGATAATGTTACGAGTTGTACGCAACTTCATATCTGCTCCTTCATTTGCTTTTATTGAGGATGCTGACTGTATATTCTGAGTGTCATTTATATTTCATTATCTCTTAAGTCCACCTTCTCCTGTGCTTCTGGCATCAATTGTTTGGTACTTAAGAGAGCAATCTTTGTTTAATGCTATTGTTATTATTTCACGGTGTTATCTCTGAATTGTCAAGATTAATTGGCTTAATAACTAACAACGTTATGTACTCCCGTTCTTCCCTGCATTCTTTTGATTATTTATGTGCAGTCTCACTCCCGTATACATTACCGACTGGGCCAATATGATAACTAAAATAAATAAAAGTTTACAAACTAAGGTTGAACTCTGCGTTTATATTCCTACACAGCGGCGATCGAAGCACAGTCGATAGGAGCTAGCATGTCCGCGTCGGGTAAGGGTGGCCAGCCTGTGGGTAAAAAGTTTGTCTCAGTGGTTCAATAGTTATTCCTTTCAAAACAGTTCATATCAATCATTTTATCTTGAGGCAGCAATATTTGGGGGGCTTCCGAGGATCATTTCTTAGGATAAACAGTTAATCTCGGGGAAGCAATATTAGCACTCCCAGAGACGTTTCTGTTGACAAACAGTTCATCTTTAAGAGATCGACAAGTCCTGTCCTTAGGGGTAATCGTATGTGTAGTGTTTCGCAATTCACATATCGTACGATTTCAGGTGAAACGAGCTTGCACAACTTCCCCAGGCATAAATAACTGAACTGTCTTAGGACTTGAAGCTGTAAATTGGAAAGAAAATGATTGTCTACATGGTTGTATGCAGCGAGTACTTAGAGAAATGTTTTTTTTTTCTGAAGTAACCTCGAAGAGCTGTAGCGTCGTTGATTGTGACGTTAGTTCTTCGATGTTATCCTAAGACGTGGCATTCATTTGTTTGAAGATCTGAACCCTCTGCAACAATTCCTGAAGACCGGCGCAGTGCCGTCACAACAGATTCCCGCATGCGCTCACGGAAGGCCATCAAGAAAGCTGAAGAAAACAAGACAGAAGCCACTTCAAAACGCTGCAAATGCGTATTTTAAAAGCGTCTTTTCAGTGCTAAGATTTGAAAATGTTTTAGGCTTCGTGTTCATGCAACATGTTAGTGTATCGGCCTCTAATACGCAGGAGTGTTTTGCGAAATTTTCTGTTTATATTTATGTTCGTTAGTTGTTATTGCGGTTTGGGTTGGGGGTTTAGGGTCTTACGGGTTAACGTCCCAAATAGACTCAGGTTATGATAAAGGCTGTGGCGGAGGTCTACAAAAATTCTGATTACCTACGGTCCATAAAGGTTCACTCACATCGCTGCTTGAGCAGGTGGTGGAAAACATTTATATCACATACAAATAGGAGCGTCGCACCTTTCGCTGCTTCGAAAAGCTTCCGCCGCGGCCGGGATTAATCGCGCTTAGGATTTGGTAGAATGGGCCATGTGAAGGCAAAACATCATTGGCCAATTAAGATAAAGCAGGTAAAGCGCCCACGCTTGTTAAACACTAATAATGCAAAAAAGGGGATCGGAAACTGCAGGTATATGACTAGGTGCCTGGTTTGACTCTTGCTTTCGCTTGCGTTGTGTGGTTTCAAGCGGTGAGAGAATGCTCCCTCTGACAATCTTGAGGGCTTATTTATCACTTAATTCATAATGGCAGTGGACAACTACTCACGAAAGATCTATCTTGCAGAAAATCGCGCAGCACCGCAGGGCCCGCTGAATGATAAGGCTCTCGAGCCTATAGGCTGCGACAACGCAGCATATATGCTTGCATTGTCGAAAACATGGTGAGAATGTTTCATTGGTCTATGTTGGAATTTGCAAGTAGCTTCGCCAAAAATATTACTCTGCGTATTTCATTTCCTTTCTATAGGCTTTCTATTGCACTAAAGTGAATCTAGTAAAACTGCAACTTTTTAGTTGAAATTTTGGCTAGTAATTTATGCTAGGGCATGGTCATGGATTCCTTGCAAGCCTGTTAATAACCTTCTTCATTCAACACTTCGTCTCATCTCTATATATAACTTTGATTTGGTGTATTTGATTGCTACAGAACTCCCTGTTGAAGTGTGGTTTTTGCTTTGGGCACTAAAATAATCTGTTGCACCTCATGAAGAAGCTTCAACAGGTGTGACACCGTTCATCTATATGACTGAAATCCCTGAGATTTTCGCAGAAATTGGAAGTATGGCCAAGTCAGGAAAAATATTTGCAAGCTGACCTGCAGCACGACTCCATCCAGAAGCTCCGAATTTCTGATTTTGTTTCCACCAATGCTGAACTGAAAACATTACCAGGAATTTCAGAGCACGGACTTCTAGACAGAGTAGTTTTACCCGTAAGGAAATGTGAGGGATAAAACAAAATGGAGGCTACAGCAAGAAATAGGGTCTTGTTTGTGTTCATTGCTTAGAAGCATGCACAGTCATTTTCTTGCCTAGCTGTTTTATTTCAATTCAGCGTAGCAGCAGTGCACAGGTATTTTGGGCACACAGTTGCTCTTCTAGCTGCAGTGTTGGAGCCACCGATTGAGTAGCGGGGAAGTATTCAACAACATGCTTATGCACTTCAAGAGCAGCACAAAGGTACGTGGTGTAGTGGACAGCACTGAAATTCCTAGTGAGAGGTCAAGATGTCAGGCATGCCATTTACTGACCTACTCACAGTACAAATTTGCTACACAATTAAATTTCTCGTTTTTGTGAGTCCTCGTGGAACTACACCTTTCATAAAGCGTATGCATGTGGCCGAGCCTGTGATAGGCTATAACCAATTCAGGCTGTTAGAAAAATTTCAGTCCTTCACTGATGACATCATGGTCCACAAGGGGTTAGTTGGTCATTGATAAGATATGCATGTCACGGGCAGTTGATATTGTTAATCCCCCTTTTTTGACAAAGCAAATCAGTTCCAGTCTAACGAGGCTATGAAAACAGTTAAGATAGCTAGGGCTCATTTTCTCGTAGAAAGAACTATTCAAAGAATCAAGGTCTTCAAGTTCTTCAGGTCCGCAATAATGAGGACGATGTTGCAACGTCTTGACTACCTATTCATAGTGGGATGTGCAATTACTAAGCTCTGTGCCCCAATTCTGGCTAATGACAACTTACTTTAGTCCCTATCAAGGCCTGTCAACTTCCTCTTTTGAACTTCGTAAAATTTTGACCTTCATATATGCGTGAACGATTTGTTTTATAAAGTTTAGTGTAGCGAAGCTACCCAGACTATGGGCAGCCCCATAGTGGAGAGGTCATAAAGTTTTGACCAACTGAGGTTGTTTAACAGGCACTGACATCACACAGCCCACGGACGCCATGTTTTTCCTTCACTGAAACGTGGCCGCTGTGGCTTGCACTGAACCCACGCATTTAGCCACAGAAACCGAGTGATCAGATATTAGAGTTTGTCATCTTATGCGCTGCTTTCTCATCAGGCCAAACCACACTTTTAACTTTCAGTCCTACTGCACAGAAGCATCATTTAAAATGTCAATGCATTCAGAACATACCTTATCCCCATCATGGGATTGAAACTTTTAGACCTTTATTGAAGTATGAAACATTTGTTTATTTAAATCAACAAAGAGCTATCTTTCCTTACGGAGTTTACATATGAATCCATATTGCACGTGTGTGTCTAGGAAACTAATTTGCTTGGAGTTATTGCTGATCTTGGCATGTGCATGCCATTTGTGGAATGTGTATTCGCTGTAGCTTATACAGTTGACCATTCTAAATGTACACTTTAGTTTGAAACCAGATGTCATTTTTAAGCCTAGAATGTGAATTGAGAAACCCAGAGAGGTGTAAATCTCAAAAACCAATGTTTACTGCATTAATAAAGAACAAAACAATGAAACGTAAGGGCGTTACACTGCAACAGCAATCATGCACATGCACATTAATTCCACACGCAGGTGAGTTTTATGCAAATGAACAACAATTGTAATTTTAGAGTCTTTATAATCCTTAATCATAACTAATAAGTGAGAATAAAGTCTGCTCCAATATGCTTGTGAAGGGTGTCACTCGAATTTGTCTCGCTGGGGCGTCCGATGCATAGTCGAAGATGCGACTCAACGATGCGAAGCACAGGTCGCGACACAATGGCCCAGGACTTAAACCTCTTGCGCGTCTACCGCACCAGCTCCAAAACTTGAGTCCCATTCTCTACCCGCGCAGTAGCTGCGCGGATCAGGCGTCGTCGCCCATAGCGTCCTCCTCACCCCTGGGCGCGTTACGCCCATATATCTTCACGGCTGGGAGCCCTGTGAGTTGCAGTGAATTCATGGTCGCCGAAACCGCAGAGACACGACTGTCTGGATTTCTTCTGGTTCCGCCGTCTCAAGGGTTTCCTACTGAGAATATTGTGCGAGGTTCTGCGTGGTTATCTGTTCGTGCTTATCGACCCGCACAGCGCGAGGTTGTGCGATGCGAGGATGTGCAATGCGAGGATGTGCGAGCGAGGATGTGCGAAGCAAGGGTGTGCGATGCGAGGGCGTGCGATGCGAGGGTTTGCGATGCGAGGACGTGTGGCGTGTGCACGGTGGGCGAACGTGCAACGTGCTCACGGCGCGAAGGCGTGCACACTGTGAGGACTTTTGTACCCGTGTGTGTGCGGCAAAATTTGTGCATAGCTATCAACATTCAGAGTGCATGGATGTGGGCACTCACTTAGTGCAAGGAATGAGTGCACTCTGAAGGTGCAAGACATTAGTCTGGTCTCATATGATGAGACCTTCGGCATGGGAATGCTACGATGCTATGGTGATACTTTGCATGGTTGCAAGGCTCCTACATCACACCTCATGTCTGTGTTGTGCATAAAACTAATATGCCAGCTTTAGGCCTTGTGCAAGGCCTCAATCAGTGTCTGCTACAGTTATGACACAAAATGTTTTGCAGAAATGATGCTCTCTATGAGATGAGTCTCAAGTGCAAAAAATGCAAGCTTCCAAAAGATACATGTGGTCACCTGGATTGGCTTTATTGGCTGATACACCGCGGTCTCAAAACATCTGCTTTCGGTCCACCAGGTTCGAGCTCGGATACAGCTTTCCTTCTTCAGCTGCTTTGGCCTGTTGGATTCAAGCTTGGATACAGGTTTTCACTGTGCAACGTCCGCAAAATGCAAAAAAAAAGGCAGGACTATATTCCAAAGTCCGAAAATTCAGCTCATGTCTTTACAAAACATTCTGAGAAAGGGGTAAGCAGGTGCTCTATTATTAATTGATAACAATTCAAAATATTTCGATTCTGAATTACGGAAATATGAGGAACTGACAGAAGAATACAGGCTGTTCAGCAAAATCTAATACCTTAGTCGAACAGATATTTCAAGGGTCTTGAACCATATCCTATCAATCAAAGACATTTGAGCACTGCTTCATGGAAAGCTACAATAACTAGAGTGAACAGAGCAGTGCAAAACGGGAGATTTAAATGGCCTTTGAGAAATAGAAGTGTGCATTCTAGGATATGGCTTAGCAAACAGGGCTAAGGAATAAAACCGAACCTGAAATGAAAGATTATGCAATCCTACATATATGATCATAGAAGGAAAACAAAATTGCACACAGAACAGTGCGGAAAGTATATCATCATTGCAACTTGTACAAAAAACTGTTAATAACACATCTCCAAACGTACACGAGTATTACTTGAGCCCAGCAGAGAATTATCGATGGCAATCAATAGCAGGGTACAAGAGCTTACAGTGAGATGATGGAATCTTTCAATGGTGATCGAGAATGCCATGTAGAAGTGGCACAACTCCCCCCAAGTTTACTAAAAGCTTGGTTAGGATTCATGACGGCCCCTCAGCCTTCCTTCCAAAAAGGTCTTGAGAAATACCTTAACCACCCGGTTGGTTTGGTTGGTAGGTTTGTGGGGTTTAACGTCCCAAAGCAACTGAGGCTATGAGAGACGCCGTAGTTGAGGACTCCGGTAATTTCGACCACCTGGGGTTTTTTAGCGTGCACTGACATCGCACAGCACACGGGCGCCTTGCCTTTCGCCTCCATCGAAAAGCTGCCGCCGAGGCCGGGATTCGATCCCCCGTCCTTGGGAACAGTAGTCGAGCGCCGTAACCACTGCGCCACCCCGGCGGGGTACCTTAACCACCCGAGGCAGTGGAAACAGTGCATAGGGATCAGGTTAACTGATATTCACAAACATGCCTTGACTAACACCTTTACTCCAAGCGGTCCTCGAGGCCCTTTTTTTTAATGAAGCTCCACTTGAATTGCTCCTCGAGTGCATGAGAAATTAGAGAAACCGAGAATTTATAAGGGGCAATGACACTACTATGGGGACACGTAGACTTCCATTTGCAAACATAGGGCATCGCAGCTTTCACACTGTGCAGACTTCGTTCTACTGAATACCAAGCCTTTCATGAAAGTGGATACAATAAGGATTCACAGACCCACTCTCTGAAGCATTGGCTCCGAGAACCTCAATCTGACTCGAAAATACTGAAGCATCGTTTCAAGTACGACAAAGAAAATGGATAACTGTCGTCAGATGCAGATTTCAATGCTGTAGTTGATCATCGCATTACGCTACTGTGGTGCAGGCACATTTCAAGTCATCACCAGATACCTTAGCAACATTTCACATGGAACACCTGTGCTGCACACAGCTATAGCTTTCTGATTGCCTCAAATATACCTCTATGTCTAGATGCAGTGCTGAATGGGGGGGGGTGTCAATTTTGTCTTTTTACCTGTGGAGAGATATTTGCAGTTGGTGGAAGGCATGGCTTTTCAAGTGCGTTTAAAATTATAGCTCCTAGCTTGCTTGGAAACAGAAGCGGCATTTGCTTCTGGAAAGACAAATTTGTTGGCTTGGGTGCATGCGCTATAGCATGCTTCTTTGCACCTCACATGTGCTCAACGCTCGCCGCTGAGCACTCAGAGGGCAAATATGCAGCTAGGGCACTAGAGTTCACAGCAGTTCGAGCAGTTCTCAATGCCTAAATCCTGTTCTACATGAGCCATATGTCGCTGGCAGTGAATGTTGGTAGATGTGAATTGTTTTCAGCCATTTTTCACAGCTGCCTTGTTCATGCAGTCTGCAAAACATATTTTACTAGGCTGTGACTTTTTTTAACGTCCAAAAGCGACTCAGGCCATGAGAAATGCTTTAGTGAAGGATTTCAAAAATTTCAACCACCTGGAGTTCTTTAACGTGCACTGATGTCGCACCGCAAATGGGCGCCTTGCTTTTAGTTTCCATCGAAAAGCCGCCGCCACAGCCTACTAGCCTGTGGCTCTTGAGGCAGCTTGTGGATGCTGTACACAAGGACTTGACATTAGAAAATGAGCATGTTACACATAGTGGCATGCACTTTCCGGGCCAAATTTTGGCCTTATGGCCCATTCGGTTGGGGGACGAGAGCAGAGGCGCCGAGCAGTACAGAGAAGTACAGGAGCACGCCGATCGAGGGTGTAATTGTCCTCCCACGGGAATGCTCTCTGCGTGTCGAGAGCAACGCGCCACGACAATTGTGACCGCACTTCTCTCCCCAGCATTCTCCGCCTGCCCGCAGTAGCAGCAGTTGCAACCCGAGGAGAAGCAAACACTCCGTGTAGAACTGCTTGCTTTGCATGTCTTTGTTCTCACAGCGCGGCGATCTGCCTCCTTTGGCCCTTTGGATGCCAGCAGTGACTCTCAAACCTGAGCAATGCGTTGCAACCGCCATTTAGAGCGTCACTGACTCGAGAAAAGAAAAACGATGGCGCAGATACAACGCTTTATGTCATGTGGCTTCCTCTACACTCGCTTTAGATGAGGGAGCAGCCGGGACTGCATTCAGGTGCTCTCAGCAAAGGAAAAGACCTCCTCTTCTACCATTGGAAGCCAGTGATTCTACTCCTGCTCTACCACTGGAGGGCACCCGCTTCTCCACTGGAGGGCACCCGCTTCTCTGAGAACACTTTCGAAGAGCTCTCGAGGCCGCCTGCTCTCCCACTCAAATTCGCCATTAGTCTTGACCCCGTATGCCACTTGTGCTGTCTGGAGTGGAGAAATATTTCTGAAGGGTAAGTCGGAGGAAATGCTGAAAAGCATTCAAGAATCTGAACTTAACCTTAAGTAGAGAAAAGACTGGTTTCTTCACTTTATGAAGCTTAGGTAGCGTCGAGTGGAGACATGTTTTTGAATTCGGCCACAAGGGTAAAATTTGAATTAACTATTCCACACGCAAAACACTCATGTTCTAATGTCAAGTCCTGTAACATTCAGAAGCAAACTCGATATTCACAGGCTAACAGAACATGTTTCCCAGGCTGCAAGAAAAGGCACCTGTGAAAAACAGCTGAAAACGCTTAATGTTAGGCAAAATGTCGCTGCCGCTGTGATATTGTTCATGTAGAACATGGCATATGCATTGAGAAATGCTGGAAAATTTAGTGACCAAATTTGTTTATTAAGATTTGGTTTGCAGTTGCTGCTACACTTGATCTTTGAGCTTGCAGGGCCCAGGGGAGAGGGAGAAAATATGCGTGCTTCTTCGCTACATATACACCCAAACCAACAAATTCAACTCGCTGATTTCAGTTTCCAAACAAAGCTGGGATCCACAATAGTCACTGCACTTGAAAAGCCATGCCTTCTGCCTACCGTGAATATCTCTCAACAGAACAAGTGAACCAACCGCTTTGACAGCACTGTGTGTCCGAAGACGTACATAGTACCCTGATGTGACAAGCAAGTCATTGATGCCTGTAGCACAGATGTTGACAATGTTCACAAGGCTCAATCGCACTACTAGTGGCCCCAGCTTCCTTTATACGTACTTGCTAAGACCAAAAATGGGAAGACTGCAAAAATTGGGGGGGGGGGGGGAGGCAGCGTTTGTGTACAAAAGGGAGAGGCGGCTGCTACTTTCATGCAGTGTCTCATGCGTCCTAATCTAAACACATAAGCGTAAACAGATGCAGCAGCAAGCATGCAATGCATGTCTAAAGGTATGCGTCCGGCGAGATATCTGCAGGCCGCCACCGAGCGTTCTCACCACGTCTCTATAGCCAACGCAAAACTAATCTGCATGCCCACCCCCAGTTTTCTCTCCGCAGCATCGGAGCGCTGTTTAAGTTTTTTAATGCAAAACCATAACTATAGCCCTTTTACACGTAATTTCGTCCGTGACCGTTGTTGGCTGCGTTGGTAACGAAAGAAGAGCAATCACGCCTATGTTGAGCATAGAGAGAGAGAGAGAAAGAGAGAGAAGGCAGAGAGGTTAACCAGGAAAGCTTCCGGTTCTTGGTAACATAAGGCATGCGGCTGAGCTCAATAAGAAGGATCAGATAACATGACATTTGGGCAAAGCCTTTAACCTCAAGTACACTGAGTGGCTGCCCTTAGCTGAGATCGAAAGCGAAGCCAGCAGAGCATCTATATCTACTGTGGCTGCATTAGCTGTGCATCGCTGCCTACAAGAAACGCAGTACACCAACTGTTTTCGCAGCGAGCGACACCTACTCTTGCTCGGCTAAAGTCTGCTTTGATTGATTTCCTGCTTAGCCAATGGTGCCGATGGTGTTAGTGTGGCCTCTGATGGAGATGCTGGAAATTATAATGCGGCTGCTGATTCCTCGGTGCCGTTTCCGCAAAAGTCATTTTTTGCAGGCAGAAGCCCCTTATCGAAAGATTTAGGGCAGTGATCGTGCAATCAGAAAGTTTGGTCAAAAATCTTAAGCCTTCTAGAAAATTGGAAGTGTTGGCTGCAGGAATGTACGCAACATGCCTTCCTCACAAGTGTGTCCTTATCTGTGGAAGCCACCGAGCAGAGCAAACTTGCTATTAGTCCTCAAATTTGTACCGTAGCTCGGCACTAAGTAGGTTCTGAAACACTGCTCATATACAGCGACAACTTAAAATGTGCAGCACCACAGATGTGATCAATTACAGCACTGGAGTTAGTGATAGACCATGATTATGCATACTTGGTGTCAGAAGCTGGGGTGTCAGGAGGGATGACAAAGCCATACCCAGAAAAAATAATGTGCCAGAAGTTCTAAGTTAACCAGGGTTGACCTGGGCTGTCACTCAGCCAATTCTTCAGAGAACAGATCTGTGCATACTCGCTGTATCCACTTTAGTAAAAAGCTTGTAAATCCGCAGAACAAAGCCCACAGAGAGAGCAAATGATAAAATGTCAAGTGTTTACAAGTTGAGTGCCAGTCTATAAGCCCTCAAGGTCACATACCTGCCACTAAATCAAAAGCCGGCATTCAGGGCTGCCTGGAGTTGAAGTTAATGTATTCTTATGAAGTGAAGATTTCCTGTCACCATACTCAATCTCACAAGCTGTCTGCTGCACCTGGCCCATTCGAGATCATATAGATTATAGTAGGTAATTGTGCTCTTAAGTGCCTCTCACCCCTTGAATTGGCCAGGGTGAAAGTAGGAGCACAATGACCTACTTGGACCCTTTGCAAAACTTAATGAGTCATCTAGCTTATATAGCAAAATCCTTGTGGGAGAATATTTTTGCACATCCTGGGTGCACAGTCACGTGACACATGGGTGATGCAGCCTATATGTCACATACACATATCTCCTAGATTTTTTTTACAGAGGTATGCTGCTCACTCAAAAGACGCGATGCGCGGGAGTGTAGTGCGCACCGATTCTGTGCGTTTGCAATTTTTTGTTTTCGTTCTGTTTCTTCCGATAGTTTGGTGGGCGGCTGGTATGCAATGCGATGCGGGGATTCTGGAGTCGTGAGTCTGCTTTTTCGCAGCATGCCGCCGGGATGGTGCGTTTGCTTTCTGCAGTCTAAAATAAATGTTCAAGAGTACTTGCCGTGCGCGGCGCTGCATATATATTGAGTACCAGAGTGCGAGTTATTTGCACACACGCACGCCCATACGTGCCCATACACATGCAGTTTTGTAGTGGCGCAAAAAAGTCACTATGTCAAGAAAGAGCATCTTCTAAAGGGCGCGTAAACTTTGACGTTTGGATTAAGCAATGGAATTATACAAGATGTTTCACATAAGGTTTGCTTTATTGGGTTTAACGCCCCAAAGCGACTCAGGCTTGTAACACATGAGGGGCTTAACTCAAGGTACAAAACCGGCCCATGTGCGGACACAGAAGCAGTCAAACCTTCGGTGCTACAAAAACAAAAAAGAGCAAGCGTGCATACTGGTCTGTGCTTTGCCGAGGCAGCTCCAAGTCATCACTCACTAGAAACCGTGCTGCGTGCGTTGGCCAGCCTGCGCCCCCCCCCCCCCCTGATACATTCATTTTTTTCGCACTGCTAAGTAAAAAAAAGAAAAGAAAGCATTCACCCTGCTCTGTGCTTTGCCGAGGCAGCTCCAAGCCATCACTCACTTGAAACCGTGCTGCCTGCGTTGGCCAGCCTGCCCCCCCCCCCTCTCTATTCATTCATTTTTTCCGCACTGCTAAATAAAAAAAGAAAGCATGCATACTGCTGTGCGCTTATCTCGCAGGAATGCTAGACTCCCCTCCCATTACCTCCACTCCCCCTTCCCCACCCGCCACTCATTTTAAAGGACGGCCAGCATCCCAGCACCCTTGCGTCCTTCCCGCGCAGACCAGCAGCCCTTTTCTCACTCCCTCCGAGTAAAATGAAAAAAAAAACCATGCAGGACATGCAGGAGTGACATAGTCACGTAACCTTTGTTTCAACGAGGTTTGGGTCGCTTTGGCCTGAGCAGCAGTATAGGGAGCGCTCAAGATTTGATTGCTTCTGTGCTCAGCACGTTAGAGCACAGGGCTCGATCGGCCACCTTTGTACCTTAAGTTAAACCCGTTGTGTGAAACGATAGTGCCGGAAAATTGTTGGTTCATAAGCTAAGCCACATCTTTTACGAATTTACAGCTTAAGTTCAAACACCAACGTTTATGTGTCCTTAGAAGATGCTCTCAGTCTTGGCAGTTATTTCTTTTCTGCCACTGCAAAACATCATATGTGTGGCGTGCGTGTGTGCAAGTAACTCATGCACTAGCCTTGCATGTTTTCATTACAAGGAGGAAAACAAATGCACAATCCCTGCAGCGCACTGTGAAGAAGCAGACTCATGACTCCGTGTCCTTGCATTGCTCGAATACCAGCAACGCCGCTAAACCATCGGAAGAAAAGAATGAAAGCTAAGCAAAAGATTGCAAACGCAAAGAATCGGCGCTCACTCTAAATTCCCTTCCATCATGCCTTTTGACTGAGCAGCGCTACTCTCCGAAGGAAAAAAAGAATACAAACTCCACAAGATATGTGTACGTAACATATAGGCTATGTCACTGATGTATCACGTGATTGTGCAATGAATACATGCAAAAATATCCTCCCAATTCCCTTTGGGGCAGAAGCTGGGTGCAATGCTGATTATTTCTGTATCTAACCTCATGTTATGCACGAATCTGACGAGGAGCATGCCTTCACTATTGAAAACCAGAAGGGGCGGAAGTGGGGGGGGGGTATGAGTTTTGTTACTTAGTGGAGCAGGTAATGGATGTGGTCACTGTCACAAGAAATGTCTCCTGGCAGCCGCCTATTTCTGCCCAAAAACAGGTTTGGCCACCACAGTGAAGGGGTTTGCGCTGAGCAGAGAAGCATTGCAGAAATATTCTGCCAGAAAAACGCCATGCTTCATTCATGTTCTATGATTACATATGGCATAGTATTATCAATAACACTCCCCTCTTTTCTCTTTCCACTTTACATAAAAATCATATTCGCACTCCGTTTAGCTACCAAAAAAGTGCAGGGAGGCCTTTTAGGGAGGAAATTTGTCGGAGCTGATTTATAAGAAAGCAGCCATCAACAGGTCGAGTTGAAGACAGGAAGACCAGAAAAATAACCCTCCAGAAAGGTCTTCAAGGAGTTACAATTTGAGAAAAATTTATTCACAGCAGTTTTGCATAAATGTGTGAAATTTAGGAAGACAAAGACAGACATGCTGAAAAAAAGAAAAATTAAATAGGGACAAGAGAGGTGGCAACTGCGAAAAAGAGAGCCACCTGTAACCATGGTCTGGACGCATGCCGGGCTGTCACTTTGGGTTTATATTATATAGGCTCATGCTCTCTTCGATTGTTCCCTCGGAAGTGCACTTTTAGTTTTCATGTAGGCTCACTTTTAGAGAAAAACCATGCAATTTTTTGAAAATTTTAAGAAGCAAATAATTTCAGGAGTTCCAAAGCTCCTTGAAATAGTTCCTGAAAACCAAGGGTACTCAATGATATCAAAGGCCTGTGTAAACAACACTCCATGATCATCATATTGAAGAGAACGGCTTACCAGCCCAGCCTCTGGGGCCTGTGCCCAATAAAGTATGAATGCATCATGTAGAACTTATGAAATCAGCTGGTAATGACATCTGTTGCAAAACTTCTGGCTTTTCCTATCTTGAAGTAAGCTCGCATTTTCAGTAAGTAGCACTTTAGTGGATAGAATGCAGTAATTTATAATAAAAGACAGCTTCACTCAATGTCCTTTTGTTACCCTAAAGCTGAACATGAGCTATGAGAGACATCATGAAGGAGGGCTCTGGGTTAATTTCTAGAGCCCTCTTCCACAAAAGTTCTTCAAGCTATGCAATGGCACCAAATGTGGGCAAATTTGCATTTTGCTTGTATCAACAGGCCACAGGCACCATTCCACTCCGCATTCTCAAACTCAACAGCCAAATGTCATAGCCAATAAGCAACGGCAGCAAGCAAAGAAAACACTGAAGAAACATAAATGTCAAAATAAACATGAGGGGTCACAAATGCAGTAGTGGGTTAGGCAAATAAAAAACTACACATGCTGAAAGAGCACTTACATCAATGTCCTGCTTCTTGCCCACCACAGTTCAGTTCAGTTCAGGCGTTCAGTCGTGTCCGACTTTTCGTGACCCTATGGACCATGTCACGCCACGCTTTCCGGTCTCTCACTATCTTCTTAACATCACATAGCTTCATCTGCAATGCCTCGAGAATGCCATCTAACCATCGCGTTCGCTGCCTACCCCTTCTCCGGCGACCCTCAACCTTTCCCAACATCAAATCTTTCTCCAGCGACTCCTCTCTTCTCATCAGATGACCAAAGTAGCTGAGCTTTAACTTTAGAATTAGCACAGCACAATTCCAGCAAAGGGTATAGAGCTTGAAGGAGCCATTGCTTACGAAGCCACATGGAACTTGCAGCAAGGTAAAAAGTACCATGACCCAACAAATTAGTGAAAACGTAATATAGTGCAAAACGTACATGCTTTGTGAGCAAGAAATAAAGGCACAGAGCAGGAACACCACAATACTGTTTTTTTTTTTCTTGAAATGATGCACGACATGCTGGTGCAGATCACTGCATGAAATTAGCGTCTGCCTGCTAAATAATCTTAAATTATTATTTTTAATTCAAAATTTCACTTTGGGATTCAATTAGTTGAAGGGCGATTGCCTACAATGCCAGAGAAGAAACAATGTTGACATCACCCGAGACATACCAACAGTGAAATAAAATAACTCTTTTCACTCCATCTCGTCGCCAGCCTGGCATGAGCAAGTCAGGCATCACAGTGCCCCTAGTTACAAATAAAATGTATTTACTTGACTTTAACTGCAAGTGCATTTTAACAGCCTATCCATAATCCACCAGTTACCACTAGGTACGAGATCAGACAAGTCCTCCCTTTCTTTATGCTTTACATCGAGCGAGCACTTTAATTCGTACTGCAGGGCCTAATACATGCCTGCAACTACAATACTACTTTTCTAAGAGACGTGGAACTTCATTAAAATTCATTTTATGACCGAAGTAGCAAAGATTGTATTTTATCTTGAAAGAAGCAGCAAGAAAAAACAAGGGTATAAAAGGAGATAATAAGGGCACGAACGTAGAACTAATGTTTATTGAAGCACACATGAAATATATAAAAAAAGTTGAGCAACAACGCAAACCACTCTATCACTGATAAGCAAAACGCAAGACATGAATCACTAAAATTTAAGAACAGTTCCCTATCTAGACAACCCAACTCACTGCATGGTAACACGATGGATGGCTCACTAACATATTCATTACCTAGTTGTAAAATGTGTCTCGCTTCAATGATTTCCCAGCTGATTTGCAATGGATGACAGCCAGAATGTGCGCAGCAGAAAGCAACTGAAAGCAACCAGTGCATTCTTTACAATGCACAGCCAAGTTGACCTTTACCTATATCTACTGAAATGGAACCGTTCGGAAGTTTTAGTGATTCATGTTTTGCTGTCTGCTTATTGGTGATTGAGCGGTTTGCGGTGTTGCTTGGCATTATATATTTCTTATTTGCATAAATAAACTTTAGTTGTGAGTTAGCATCTGCTTACTTCTTTTCACGTCCTTGTTTTTTTGTGCTGCTACTTTCAAGATGACACCTTACCAACTCACCCAAATTGCCATCCTTATGATTGTATTTTGGTCACTGAAATTTTACTTCATGTGACACTAATCAACACACATGACCACGTTTCATGGAACCTAAAGCAAATCAATGAGAGCCTCATCATAAAGCATGAAAGTTGGCTCAGATATGCAGCTCTCCATGCTAACACAGCTTGCACAGACATGATTTTCTGTGGTTAAACAAAACACTGGGCTGCTGCAAGTGTGGTACAGAGCAAGCAGAGGGTGCTCTGACACTGAGAAGAAATGTGGCATTGAATCTTGCTGTACATGGGGACAATGTTTTGGGGCTATGCAGCCGAGTCTAGGTACGAAAGGAAAGGAGAAACGTTTCTGTCCCCTTGCCGTGAAGAGTGGTTTGCTCACTATTTGGGCTAGGAGTGTACTGCGTTGAAGTGAAGGGAGGAAGTTGGAGAGTTAATGCAAGGTCACTAGGGCTGAAGTAACCCACTCTACATGGCAAGGGGAAAGAGTAATGTTGCCTCCTCCTTCCTGCCTAACGTCAGCTGCATAGCCACAGTTATCCCCGAGTATAGTAATGTGCTACCGTGATCAAGACTTGTAGAACTGAAAACTGAAAGTAACAAAGGGGTATGGCATGATTAAAATATCTATGGTGTCCAGGTGAATAGCACGTTGCACTCCAGGTTTGCTGACGGCGTATTTACCTATTTTATATTAAAAAGAACAGTATTTAGTGAACAATAAATATAATACTTCTGCTATTGTAAGGATTCCACAGCTATGTAAACTGCATGAAGTGAAACTATCAATAGCTTGCACTGACAGCTCACCAGGCACCCACTGGTGAAATAAAAGTGGAGCAAAATGTCATCTGCATTCACCACATTCATCATGAAGGTATAGCAGACACTAAGCATAGTTCACCATCATAGCACTTCTTATATCATATCCAAGCCATCTATAAAGCTACCTAGCTTGTCACATGAACATTTCAGCAGATGACTTTTCAATGGTTATATGACTGACCAAATTCTCAAGAAAAAAAACGTTTATGACCAAATCAGCCCTTTTCTCAGAGTTCACTGCATGGGAGTGAGTTCGTCAACTGCTAATGTTTCAGAAAAAGGGGTCATCAAACTGTAAGCCCCCGAGTTGAGTTGCAAACAACGAAATTTCGGAGAGTGGTTAGGGGCAGACTTTGTGGCATTACAAAGGTCATCTACTAACGCTAACAGTAGGCAGCCTTGATTTGATGATAGGGTTCAACATGCCATAAAAACTTAGACAATGAGGGTGAGCAATAGCAGGTAGCTCTGGATAATTTTGACTATCTATACTTTTTCAATGTGCACTGACACTGTACAGCACATGGGGACTTGGCATTTTGCTACCACCGAAATGTAACCAACCCGGCTCGGACCGAGCCTGCGTCACCCAGCTCACTAGTCAAGTGCACTAAACACTGAAGCCACCACAGTAGGGTGTAGGCAGCCTTGAAGAGGGTTACATTTGCAGGCATGTTTTGTACAACCCAAGATTATATAAGCTGGGTATGTCCAAGCTGCAGCTAATGAGTAGCAGGAAGCTCCTTGCAAAGTGCAGATCACGACAGCTTGGCACCTGTCCACCCACCATTTGCAGTATTTCTGCCTCTACAGCCAGCTTCTCTGTTCTTTCTCCTTTAAGTTCCAAACCACCTATTGTTTAGAATTCTTTTGAACAATGAAACAATGTGCCACCCTTATGGACACACATCTAACAGAGCTGCTCACGACTGTAACCATGCTCATTCGAGAATTTCAATATGCTTGCTTTACAGATGGGGCAGTAGAGGCATATTAACAGTCGTGGGATGAGTTCTTCACTGTGACCACCAGCTTTATTAATGAAAAAAAAAAGTAATTCTTATCATTTACTTTGCTCTTTGTAAAATGTTGCCTTTTTAGTCAAGAGGTCTTATTAAAGGTATGGCAGCAGTTGCTGTAGGCCCATAGCTAAAGAGCTGTCTGACATATGCCCGCATTGTACTAGCTTGCTCGTACATGGAACTGAGCCTTAGCAAGCTTCGCGGTGATGCAGAGATGTTTGCCCATGCTAACATCTCGGCATTTCCATAATGGCGCAGATCAGTGTCTTCACTCTACTTGCTCTATGAGCATTCCTGTCACTAGCACATATTGAAAGTAAAAGGGATGACAGCAGGCAATGCGACATATGCCAGCAGAGACACGTTCACCTGCATTTCCTCTGCACATACAGTGAATTACAATCCCAGAAGTGAAGTGGTCTGCCTGCTCCGCAAAAGAGCACCTGCATCCAGTACAGATTGTGTCCCGACTGCGTTTGGAACTCATGCCAGCGCAAGTAGGTGGTGCCCATGAACTGACAGAAGAATTGCCTGTTATTCTGTGTGCTAGCCCGTGCTTCGTCTACACGTGCCAGCTGTTTTTAAACCTGTAATAGGTCTGCATTTCTCCCGCTGCTTCTTGGGATGGTATTGACATCAACAGTTTATGCCATTCTTTCGTATAGCCGAGTGCGAGCAAGCAGGGTAAAATTTCTTTGGCACTGTTTTCAAATAAAAGGAAGTCGCAGTTCACCATTTTCAGTGTTTCGAAATCCAGGAATGGCTTTAAGTTCATGAATGACACATAAAGATGGTTTCCGCTCAGTCTTCTAGTTACGCTCCGAGCTGAGGCCATTAAAAAATATTATTGCATAATACTGCTGCTCTTAGACTTGCTGTCCTCAAGAGTAAGCACTAGTTCATAAAAGCAATTTGCATTCATAGCAGCGGCAAGTAATAATCATCTATTATGGAGCACAGAGGGCACAGTCAGCACAGAAGAGCATGCTACTGGAAATGGAAGGTGCAGCTGAACAAATACTCAAGCAAACTTCTAGCCGGTTCTGTTGATTTCGGCAGAGCAATCCACTGCTCCAGGGACCGATCTTGGCTCAGTAATCGCTCCCCATGTGCATTGGGAAGATGGGACTTGTGTTCCGGATCTGAATTTGGAATACAGTTACTCCAAAAAGAGCAGAAAACAATGTTCTGTAAGTCACCATGCCCTGTGATTGGAATTGATCATTAGTAAAGTCTTGTCCGGGTTAAGTGGAGAAATATGGGAGAGGCCTTCGCCCTGCAGTGGGTATAATCAGGCTGATGATGATGATGATGAAAGTCTTGTCATCTATCACCTCGATCTGCTCATAATTTAAGTAGGATTATAAAAGTCTGCAATTCTGCAGGAACCTCTGATCTCATACCAAGAATTCAGTGCCCATAGCAGGCACAACGCGCATCTAGAGATGTCAGGTAATGTAACTCGTAAGAAATGTTATGCTAACTCTTCTTTACCTACTAAGAGAGCAAACAGTATTTCTGTCATCGAACCTTCTTTTAAACACGATTTCACGGCAATTGCAAAAGGCATTTCGAGTCAACTGGAGGTCTAACCTAGTACAGTGGTGATGAACGAGCCCCTGAGCCTGCCATGTGCCAAGGCGTAAATGCGCTTCACTGCAAAGCACGAGTAAACAAGTGGAAGGCTGGAAGCTTGAACAATCTGCTTCCAGTAAACAGTGACGTTTGGGTGGTTAGGTTGGAATACCAAGCAAGCACTCTGCCCATAGCTTCATCTACTAGATTTCCTCTCAAATGTATAACCAGCAAACAATGTCTGCAACTTAAGCCAGGAGTACAAGCACAGCATGTTCTGAATGTTCTGAAGACTTCGATCATCACATTGACTTTTTAATCATGCCAGTCACCTCAACATCAAATCAAAGCAATATATGTGGCAGCTTTGGAACCCTCGCACATAGAAAACACACCGAGAAATGCAAGCCAGTCAGTCTACAGGCAGCCTATCATCAGCATATTGTTCATGGCCTTCACAGTGCCACCAAGTTTGTTTCCTCACCACCCTATGAACATGCAGTGTTTGCACCCCAACTCGGGTTACATAAAATGTGGCGGCTCTTTAAACGAAATAGGAGCAGTGCACCAAGAAAGGCAAAAGTTCGTTCCTAGCTCCAGTTATGCCAACTGAAGGATGTGCAGAGTCGGACCAGGAATATGGATTTCTGAAAATATGTATCCTGTATAGAAATATGAGTGATATCTAGGAATCTAGGAAGATAGTGGTACCAGTGCAGTAAGCAGTCTGCCCCTTGTGCATCATGAAGGGCCATTGCTCTCGAACTTCCAAATCTTTTATCATGCCAAAACATGCTCACCCGATCAATTTGAATTGTGAAAGGCTACGCACTCTAAAGTGGAAACACTTCCATGCAAAAAAGTAAAAAGAAGCCAAATGCAGAATGTGATGTGACTGTTCAAACAATGTCTGGAATTGCATGTGGCAACCAAGCAATTCATAAATGTGGTTGCCATTCATAATCTAGATCCAGACACAACACTAATTCCATGTCAACATCTACCTTTGCTTCTACAAAACATGCATAAATTTAAACATAAACACCACAACTGAATGATACTTTAAGAAGCAAAGGCTTGCTTTGCTTGGAATTCTGCATGCACTCTTCAATTTGAAACCTGCATGAATTTCATATTGCCACATCTGTGATGAATCAGTGGTACACTGAGTACGGAAAAACTGCACACATTTTGATTCACATTTCATATCAGAGAATATACCAATGGGGCATCTCAGCCCTATGTCAGATTTTTTTCGCTTTATTTGTAAATAATTAAACAAGAAAATCAATACTATTGGTACTGTTGAATGCATAATTACCTTTACACCTAACTGACATTTCTGGACTGAAGGTCTCAGTTTGGTGTCTGTCATTTATATGCGCTTAGTAGTTTTTGGGAATTACTTCAGTCACGATCAAAGTATGAAAAAGAAAATGTCAAGCCCAATACAGGTGAAAAAGTTCAAAATAGCTCGAAACTTTTTTTTCCCTTCTACTACCCAAGGCTCGACAATGGAGTTTAAGTACGGTTGCTGCTGAATCATACTGCCGTCGCATGTTCGCCGGCTCCATATCTCATAATTCGCAATATTTATGGAACATAAGAATAATGATCTAGCCCTGTTGTACCGCAGGTAGGTTTTACCGCTTATTCAATCCGTGTAGTTGCAACTGCACAAGCGCCGGATCTTCAACTGCAGCGCAACATAAGGCCCGGGTCGAGGCACTTGGAACTGGCCCATTCTAAATTCTTGCCGAAGGCTGAATTGCAGTAGGCGCCAGCATCGTGCACCCCGCAATGATCTTACGAGTGATGATTTGTACGGCATATTCTACTCTGAGCGTGCAGCCACTGGCACTAACTTTCCAAGACACTGCACACGGATTCACCCTTACCTCGTCAAAAGCATACTGCCGTATGTTATAATGACATGCGCGTCTTGATGTTTACGAACTAGCGCTGTGTTGGCATGCATCAGCAGTTCTGCGCAAAGTTTTTAGGAGAATGTACAGGGAAGATGGAAATTTACTTAACTCCGAGATGTCATATGTAGGCCGGGTGGTGGCCGCCCTCCAATAGTTTCGTCGTCAGCGTAGTGTTTGCAGTGAGGGCGCACAAAGGAAACGCACTACCTGTCGGGCACGCGAGCACACTTTTTGCACAGGTAGGTGAGTTCAGGTGAGGTGAGTTCAGGTTTTTTCAGGTGAGTTCAGTGCCCGTCCTGTCTGTTCTTCACCTCCGTTCACGTCTGTTGCGCTGTTTTTCTATCATGTCACCATACCAACTCGCCCAGATGTCTCTTCTATTATGCACACAACCTGACCACGCTTCTGCACATCGCTCGAGCTATTTTGTTGCGCTCTGTGCCTCGTAAATTTGGAAAGAATGAAGCCGCCAGCAGCAAGGCCCCAAGCAGCACACAAGAGAAAAAGGCGCGACGCCACCAACTCATAATGGCTACGGCTAGCACTTCAATTTGCTTCGGCTGCCTCGTCTGGTTTCGACTTGTTTCGGTTTCGGAAGTCACTGACTTAACGACTTTGCTGTTCGCCGAACAGTGGCAAGCACGATGTCGGGCGTCTACGCGCTAATGCTGCATGTTTGTCGTGTATGCGCGCCTGTAGTTTGTACATTCAGAAATGTAGCAGTGCTAGCAAAAGACCACCGTGAGTTTCGCTTCTTTTCTCGCGATGCTGGACAAACTAACTGTGTGCTTTGCTTGTCATGGACGTTAGGTTGACCGCGGTCTGTGTTTCGGCGAATCGGAGCTTTGGCCCGAATTCATTGCCAAGTTCCTTGCGAAAACTCCTGTTCTTAAATAGTTACAGTGGCAATTATTTGTTTGTTAATATTGGAAGACTATACGGCGTTTTACAGATCAAGTTATTTGTTTGGAAACCGAAGGTGCTGAATTGTGCTCGCTCATAAAGAACAGTGGGCGAGCCCAATTCGGCTCGCCCGCTGTTCCTTTATGGGCGCCTCATCTATGGCTGTCAGCTCAAAGTGGTCACCTGAGAGCGATCATTTCTTGTGTGTTATGTGCCTCACTACTTCAGTGTTTAACTCTTGAATGGTGACGAAATGTTTTGTGCCTATAGCTTATACCAAAAGCAAGGACAGTTGGGTGAAAGCCTGAACTCTCAGTCAGAAAAGATATGCGATATGCAAAAATAGCTTACCGGTCCAGCTTCAAGTGAAGGCAGTGTGGGGTGTTTGCACGCTCTTTACTTCAATTAAGAAACTGACCATACAAATATTTCAACTTATCTCTGTGGCCTACAGCATACAGTAAAGAAGCTAAAGCAACCAAGTTGCTCTTTCCATGCAGAATAATGATTATGCACTGCTGGTGGAAATTGCACAACATATATTTGTGTAGTTGCACGTGCAGCTTTCCTCAATGCATCTCGCATGACGCAGCCTACAGTGACACAGAAAAATATGCCATTTAAAATACATTTCCGTGCAATGTGATGATTCAGCATATATGTGTATAGTGTGCATAGCTTCAAGATGCAACACATACTGTTGGTATCACCTCTCATAAAGTACTATGATTTGTGTATCTCTTCATTAGTCTAAGATCACCGATTCAATCCTTTCTTTTTTTTCTTTTTATTTTACAATGAGACGGACAACATTTGCAAGTGTCATTACGCAGAAGAAAGCTTCAATTCAGAGTAGTGCAGTTCAGCAAATATTTGCTATAGTCTCAGGAAACTTAAAAATGGTGTATATAGATGTAGATGTGCAAGTCAAAACTCAAAAGGCTGTAGAAGCTGTTTTGCTCAGCCTATCCTTGTGCTGAAAAAGAGAGTCAGGCTGGTTGGTTATAATGAGTCGTTTGAGTGAACAGTGCTCTAAGTTAGTAAGGGAGATAAAGAAGCAGAATTGTTGTCATCTTCTCTCCCATCCCATCTGCTAGTGCTGTTCAGTCATTTGAGAATTGCCTTTCTGTGGTCTTTACAAGTGAATATGAGTTCGTGAAGTTCAGTACTGGAGTTGGCTTTCACATTCCTGCTATCACATTTACTTTTCCTTCTACAGATGAAACTCCAAGCCAGTTCTTCATACAAACTTGTGAAGCCTGATGGGGGTAATAGTGTGCAGTTATAGTGCGTTACCTCCATTCATATGCAAAACACAATGTAAGGGAGATTTTGATCGCTAGTTTGACCGTCATCTACTTGGCAGGCAACACATCAATGTTGTGCACAAAGCCTTTGTCGTGCATCTATGGCTGCGTCCAACTTTCAGAAACGAATGGTTGAGAGAGAAGCAAGTGATGCTGTTAGACCTAGTTGAAGTATCTCGCTTTTGACATTGTTTTACAGTGAGCTCCATATGTCGAGTAGTTGTTGCTCAGCGTGCATGTTTTCATATAAAGATTTCTGCATAATGAAAGGAAGCAAGCACTTTTCTACTAATGTTGAAAATCTACTGCAGGGTAAGATCAAAATTGTGAAGTATGAAAAAGTGTACCTGTCGCAAATAATCATGAAGTAATCATTCGATGAAAGTTCTAACTTTGACCACTTTCATATTGGAAGGACCTACACAGTCTCAACGACTAATTTTTTAGCATGCAAGCATGTACATGGCCACGTAGTTTGCATGCTCTCTTAGAGCATCTTTTCACGCACTGGCTCCATGTGCTTCTACAAGCTCGCACAAATACGTGGCCAGCTAATTCTCATTCAATCTTTCCCAGTGGCTGTGCGTGCTCAGCTCGCTCATGGGCTCATTCAAACTCACAAGAACTTGTAAAATCTCATGCGTTCCTGCACAGTGGCTCTAGGTGCCCTCATAAATCCACGTTTAATCTCCCAAGAACTCACATATTCTTATACATTCTCATTCACTCTCACACTTTCTTGTACAGCTCACGTACAGTTTTTTCAGTAGGGTTATTACTTTTGAGCAGACGCGTCTCTTTCGCTCCGTTCCCACGGATGGTTGCGTCGACTTGGTAGACTGCGCGCCGACAGTTTCTTGGTTCTGTTCGGGATGGATCCTGGTTTGTCTTCTTCAAGCAGCAGTTTTTAAAATGCGTCATTTATTTATTGTGTTGAAAGCAATTCTATCGCACATAAGCAGCACCATTAATGACATCACACAATAGTTGAACAACCGTTTGCAGTTTTCGTTCCCTGCAACAAAAACCCAGTGTAATCAGGTACCATGAACTTTTGATGCTTTAGAACAGGCCATTAATTGAACATGTGCTTTAAATGACTTTGTACTTAGTTTCTTGTTTTTCGCATGATGACTCTTCTGCAAAAACATTTCCTAAAAGTCTTCAACTTGTTCAAATACATAAAAATAAACAAGTTACTATTGTGCCTAGCTTATTGACTTCTACAAGCTTGACAAGCACTTTTAAACGTATACATTCTGCATTTGGCCGAGTAGGTCAACACCATTAATCACTGCCATCACATCGTGCTGGAACAACCACCTTCGCATTTCTCGGCATAAGCCAGAACCACATCTTACTGCTATACTTTTTTCTAAATAACAGCCCTTCACTGAACTTGTAGCTTGTTGATATATAGAAATAAATAAATTTCGTCTGTACCTCAGTGACTTATAGAACCTTGAAAAGCGCTGTTTCAAAGTATACATACTATAGTTGCCCGATTAGGTCAGTTTCCTTTCCCTGCAACAAAACCATGTGTAATCAGATACCATGAACGTTTGATGCTTTAATATAGGCCATTCATAGAATAGGACTAGGTGTGCTTTGCACCTATTTTCTTGTTGTCCTCACGATGTCCCTCGTGCAAAAGTACTTCACAGAGCCTGCAACTTGTTCAAATAGATAAAAATAAAGAAGGTGCTCTTGTGTCCTATTTATTTGTATAACCTTGACCACCACGTTTTAAACGTATGCATACTGTATATTTGCCTGAGTCGCTTTAGGACATTAAGCCCCATAAACCTATACCATACTGTAGTAGGCCGAGTAAGTCACCACCATTATTCACTAACATCGCACAGCTTGAACAACCACCTTCACTTTGTTTTCGCTAGAGCATGACCAAGTGGAATCGGGTACCATTATGTTTTGATGCTTTAGAAGAAGCCGTTTATTGCAAGCTGTGTCTTGTACAAATAAAAAATGTAAATTGGTATATAGGAAATGAAAGGCACACTATATATTACATTTCTCGGCGTACTCCCGAACCACACATCACTGTTATACTTTCTTTTTTCATAACCCTTCTCTTAACTTCTAGCTAATTCATACACCACAATAAATAAGTTGCTACTGCACCTTAGTGATTTGTACGAGCTTAGGAACCACTTTTTTTAATGTACACATACTATTCTCGACCCAAAAGGTCTTGCCTGTGCTACTCGTCGCGTTGTACTTCGACAATGAAGCTTTCCACTTATGAAAATAAAAGTAAGTGCCAGATGTCTGCATGAAGAAGCAGGAGCCCGAGCTGAATTCGGGAGTAGTAGGTATAGGAGGTCCTCAACTTGTAATTCTGGCCCTTAAGAGTCATGAAGTCTAGCTTCGTATTCTGGATGAGAGAGGTAATGTTTTGGGACTTGCCAAGCACGGGGCACTTCACCTCAATTATTACCTTTTGCCCCGTGCTGGATTGTCCCATTAGGGCTATATGCCAGCCGGGGAACTTCTTGAGGAACAAGTCCTAGCCTGTTTACTTGTGTCCCTTTCAAACTGCCGTATCCTTTTATAGCAAGAGGTCCTGTTTCTTTTCCGTAGGCAGCTGCCTCGATCCCTTCGAAACTACTGCAGTATAGTCTCTTCTACTTTGGCTTACCATGTGCGCTTTTCAGTTTCTTGAAAAGTATACAGTTCACGGCAAATACTGCCTGAGATCCTCTTTTTCACTCTGCCACAGTGTACATGACTGTCACTGTGGTCTGACAAATTTCTTTGCACTGCCGTGGCTTATGAATACAATGGCATCATAGAAATTTTTTCCTCCTGTATCAACATGCCAAAAGAAAACGTTTAGAACACAAGAGTGGTTTCACTCTTGATACACTCATAAAAAACAAAGCTCGTGTAATCCTACATCACAGGATTAATGTAGCCTGGCGTAAACACAATGTCGGTGCTATACACATACTGTCTCCAACAGTAGCTATTGTCGGTCTTCGCTTCCTGCTTCAGTACTTGGCCAGTGCGGAATTTGGTGCTGCTTCATTCAGCTCCTGCATAAGCAGTCTTGCACTTCCTTTGGTAAGCATTTATACTTAGGCTTCTCCACAAGGCAGAAGGTGGGAATAGGCCGCAGTTCGTAAAGGTATGAAGCAGTGAGACATTCCTACCAATAAGGGTTCAGTAAAGAAGCACAAACTGAGACAAGAAACACAAACAGCGGCAACATATGCAGAGTAGCCGTTCTAGGCAAAACAACGTCGCGAACATCCAGCATGCAAATACTTCCGAGGACACTGAAGCGGTCCTTATTGAAATCATTACGGGTGGCAAGAAGATTCGAGCATCCTTATTCCAAACGCATAAAATACACCGAAGCAAAAAAAAATACTATTCACGTCGCTCCCTGATCATCACCAGTGACTTCAATGCCGCGCACTAAAATGGGAATATAACAAATAAGGCATGAAAGGCAGTTCGCTGTTGGGAACACTCGCAAGAACTAGCGCTCACCCTCCAGATAGACCCAAGTTCTCGTACGAGAACTGGCAACAGTGTTTCAAAAGGCATATCTTCAGACCTCACCTTCCCCCAAACACTAGCGAGTCTCAAATGGGCAATGCGTGTCCGCAGGGTATCAACATCTGGCTTATAACGGGCTCGGACGCAGGAATAATGAGGAAGATCCAGCGCGCGGCTAGAATGGTCAGAGGGTCCGCGGAAAATATAGGCCTCAAGTGCTCAGCACAAAACAACAGCTACTAATCTACACAATCGAAAGTGAGAAGCCAAGCGTCGAAATCCCAGTGGATAGTCGAAACGTGGACCACGTTAATACGATTATAATTAGTGTCTCAATCAATGCAGACGGCAGAAACGGGTCCATATAGCCACGCTACATAACTTCATTGCACAAGTAACGGGTCTGATCAGAAGGGTATCTCTCAGTAACAGCCGACCTAAAGGAAAGACCGTGCCAAGTTTAATAAAGGTTTATATCATCAGTAGGGTAGGATATGCAGCACCCCATCTAAGCCTGACCGCAAGGGAGAGGGAACAAATATACATCGCAATAAGGAAGAACATCAAAAGCGCGCTCAGCGGCACCTCCACGACGAGACTGGGGCTTTTTATTCTCTATCCAAAAGAACCACGACTACTTTTATTTAGGTAGCGGCTCGAAAGATTCGGCCTCTTTTGAGTGATCCTGTTAATTTTAATGTGCACTCACCTCGCAGAGCTCATGGGTGTCTTTCTTTTCGCCTCATAGCAGCCTCGGCGGCCGGGATTCGATCCCGCATACTAGGCAACAGCGCAGTCAAGCGCCCTATCCCTTGCACCATCGGCGCGGAGCCGACTTATACAATACCTTCTCCTATAGTATTCGTTTATGCGCAGACAATTGCGCCATTAACGATTAAGTTAAAAGCCGTCGTGATTACAGTTCCATACAGGATACCTTTAATAAGATTTCTGACCGGGGCAGAATGTGGCTATAGCAAATACTGCAAAGAAAAGTACTAACGTTTACTAAAAAAGCAGAGGCTGCGCTTTATACCTACTTCATTACTGACGATGCCATTAAAACTGTCGTCAATTAATTATCTAGAAGTACGTTTACCTTCCGACCGTACTTCACGTCGAGAACATTATTAATATGGCCGCCAGGACATTAGGATTATTTAAGCGCGCCGTACATCAAGCTAACCAGCAAACAACACTTCCATCCTCTACATCGCTTGCCAGGTATCGACTGGAACATACTTCCATCATTTGGTACACTCATCAAGCTTATTAAGCAAACCACATTAAATAATTCGAGCGACGTGAAAAGCGAAGGCCTCCGTGCGCAGGACTATGGCCGTCATGTGAGCCTGAGATCAAGTCACGAAACATATGTTGTGTCGCTTAAGTGTCGTACAAAGGTCAAAGTTAAAGTTAATGATGAAAGCGATTCACTATGGCGTGGGCTTACGGTTCGGTGTGACGTGATGACTAACCTCACTCCGCACCATAGGCACACGATGATGAACGTCACTTTGTGACTGAGTATATAAACGGGAGTGCGCAGCGCGCCAGGCTATTGCTGCAGCATGGACCCAGAGGAGGTATGCGAATGAAGCTATCACGTACACACTAGGTATAACCGTAGTTAAACCACAAGGAATTATTTTCCACATGATTATTTATATCTGACCAGCGATACCAGAATCAAGAAGAAATGAGCATGGGCAGGGTATGTAGTGCGAAGAGAGGATAAGCCACGGTCGATTAGGGTAACAAATTGGATTCCAAGGGAACGAAAGCATAGGAGGACGCGGCATAAAGTTAGGTTGGTGGAGAAGGTTAGAAATTCGCAAAGTCAAGTGGATTCAGTTAGCCCAGGACCGAGTAAACTGAAGTATTGTTGGAGAGACCTTCGCTCTGCGGTGGACATAGCCCAGCTGATCACAATGAGGAGCGCTAATAAAAAATATAGCCTTAAACAACTATTTAGAATGATTTAGCTGATCGCACCTTCAAATTAGAAGACGAAATGTCATCCTTTGTTCTTGATTAAACTATATCATGAATCTATATCCTGCTACCCACATATATTCACGTTGAGACCACCCATTTAAGATCAGCCCCATTATTGCGCGCATAAATTTCTTATAATATTCACCTCTTGGCATATCACAATGAAACAGCTTGCCTCCAGATGTCACTTGAATATCTGACCAAGCAAACTGTCATCAAGACTTTAAGATAATAGAATATTAAACTGCTTGGCTTTGGAGAGTATATGATGCTAAACTATTGCTTTCTTGTTATTATAATGTGCCCTGTTTTGCAATTTAATTCCTTTTTATGTACAAGACTATACTGTTTGCTGAATTGCGTACCCTCCATGGTATTTCGCGTGCATATAGTGCATATTGCGCGTGCATATGGCTACGTGTAGTGTGAAAACTGGGTGAATAGTGCAAACAACGTCTATATTGTGAACATTATTCAAATTGTAATCAGTTATATGTGCATTCGTATTTACCAATAGTAAAATCTTTGAGGGAATGAAATGCGCACTACTCTGCTAACTTATTAACCTTAATAAAAAGCAAGGAAATGCATTGTACACTTCTTCCTTCATTAGAGTGTGTGTAGGGACGCATTACTGAATGCACGGCATTATAGTTTCATGCTTTGGCGACAGTGGATATTGTCCTTCAAGATTAACACCCTTCAAGGCCATGCATACTCTACTTTTGCGGTGAGGGTCAAAGGAAAAGGGGGCGTAACAGCCTCTTTCGCTTTCACTCATGCGTTACACTTTAATTACGGATATCCAAATAATTTAAAAAGAGCTTTTAATAACAAACCATCCTAATGACAAAATAGCGCCACCTATGTTATTCTATTCTGAAACCGTCAGGCTTAATGGGGACGGAGATGGACGTGCGCGCATGCTTCCCAAATCAATCCCTTGTAGGGAATATGAAGGATTGTTGAACAGCAAGGTGGGCTCTGTGTACAAAAACATCATCTATGTTGATTGGGAGTCCAAAAAAACCGATGCAAGTCCTATATAGACCTTGGCAGGAAGGTGAACTCGCGCGCGCGTCTGTTCTTCGTGGGCACTTATTTGCGAAACAGCGCAACCAAAGTGGTGCAATTCAGCTGTCGGTCCTACATTGACCACAGCGCTGCTGAACACACCGAACTGTCTACATAATATCGTGAATATATTCTCTGCTACCTTTATTTGTGGTAGACGTCCTAAATTATTATTATTATTATTATTATTATTATTATTATTATTAATTTTATTATTATTATTATTATTATTATTATTATTATTATTATTATTATTATTATTATTATTATTATTATTATTATTATTATTATTATTATTATTATTATTATTATTATTATTATTATTATTATTATTATTATTATTATTATTAATATTATTATTATTATATGTTATTCGTCTACCTATTGTTAGCATAAATAACTGGTTAGAAATCTTTAATGGCTTTGCTTCTCGTGCCCATATAAATTGCGCAGAAATGAGTAAGCCACGCACACGAGTAGCTCCATAAACCTCAGAAGCTGCCTGTGACTGCCTCCATCGCTCCGTAACTTATTGTCGTTCAGAGAAACCAAGTGAGCTTCCAAAAGTAGGCCTCACGGGAAGTATTGAGACTAAAACGCTCATATAAAACTTGAGAAATACAGTACACGATGCTGGAAATAAGGCTTGAATGGGAGACCTCCGTCTGCTGCCTTCGACCAAGTACCTACATGACCCCCTATACGAATGTGGGAAATCTCAAACTGAGCATACGCCAGTAGAAGCGGTACGATCCTATCTCATTATGGGAAACGCCAACCGAAATAATTATAAGCCTAATCCTCATAGACTACCCATATCTGTCCAGAGGAGGACTAACAAAGTAAATCGGCGCGTAGAACACATTTGGCAAGAGCGAAGGAACGTGCGCAGCACGCACAGACGTTCTTTTTATGTCTCATGTGGCTCCTATCGGCCCGGGTGCCGGGAGCTCACTTCAGGCCAACGTCGGCGCAACTTGTAGAGGCCAATTTTAGTCCACCAAGGCTCACCTACAGTGCTCATATAGAACTCGCTGGGCGCTCAATTCCATGGTCCGTTTAGTGCTGCATGGGAAAGTTTAGGCCCATGAGCGTAAGTTGCAATTACATCAAACCGGCTCTCCACTGTCTCCTTTACTTGATAAAGGAGTTAACTGAATCGCTCCCTCGCATGAGCGTTACTCGAGGTCCAGAGAGTTTAGAAACAATCACTTCTTTTTGACATGACGTTCTATAATGTAAGAATGTCTTCATATTTTCCGCTAGAAATACTGAATAATCCAGGCTCACGCGCGCTTCTCAAATGCCATATTAGCATAGGCATTACTACACCATACTTTGGTATACGTGACGCCCCATTCTCGTTCTTGCTTTCTTTTTGTGTAAGGTTTACAATTACCATGGGAAAACTGATATCTCGTCGCATATAATACGTCTGAACGGAGGACCATGGGATATCCGTTTTTCCTTTTGTATGGTTTTGTAAGTGCTGACGTTGTGCCGGAAATTGGAAAGCGCTAGTTGTACTGAATAAGACAATTCAAGAGCCCTCAGCTGGATTTCGTTCGAGACCGTGCAAAATATAGGATAGTGGTTCTTACAACATGGCCGCATGATTTTTTTGCGCCTATTTTCATGCAGTTGGAGCACTTACCAAAAAGTGGATTCCACACTGAAAAAAAGAGATACCTTTTAAAGCGAATGCCGGAATTTCGTGACCCTAAATATTTTTGTGCTTGTTTCAGTACAGGAAATTCAAGAGCTCCCGTGGTATGTTTTGGTCAATTTATTGCTACTTACTCTGCGCACTGCATGTTACCAGTCATCGTTGCCGCAATGTAGGTTACTAGCACTGAAGCCGAAATTGGCACTGAGCTGCTTTTCAGGTCATGACGCAACATTGGACGCTCTAACTGCAAGGCGACGGCATATGAAAGGTGGCTTCCAGTATCCGCTGATACGTGCATTGGTCACGTAAAATACACATGTATTTGGCCTTCTCGCATGGGCTACCGGGACAAAGCATCTTACTCTAGAGTCAGTGCGAGCGCCTATAGAAAGCCAGAAGGGCCAACAGCATTTCGCTTCATATTGCACTCGGGGAGCCATGAGTGTAAATATGATAGACGTCGAGCTAATAAAAACCTCAAAGGACGACCTCTCTTATTTGTCATTTTCTATCCTCATTTGCCATTTGAATTTCTTCTCTGCTAAAGAGCAACGGCGCAGTTTACCAACAATTGTAGACTGCAAAAACCTTCAACTAAACACACGCTGTCATCAGGTGGTAGGCCCTGTTCACTGAAAATATCGCTGTGGGCTATTTGTGATCTCGTCATTCTTCGGGATGGCGGGCGCACGACCCCTGCGTCCACCCGCCACCATCGAACAGGCTACGGCGTACTCGACGGGTCACCTCGACGTCGGGGATGTGGAGCTTCCAGACTCGCAGATGCCTCCACAGTGACTGAGATGGATTCTGGCAACAGCTACACGCCTGTACAGTCGCGCCGCCTGAAAAGGAAGCTGCGCCGAACATCAGTAATGAGTGAGAAACCAAAAAAGAATGCTGCAAAGCAAGGGATCGTTTCCGTGGCCTTCGTACAACAACGGCAACGGCGAATCTGACAGCACCTGACCCACTTTTTCGACCAGCTGGTTCCCGGTGAAGTTGACGAAGTCAGAATTAATCCCTGGAAGAATGTCCTGACCGTGGATGTCAAATCCCAGGCAACAGTGGACAAGCTGAAAGGAATTGGTGCGCTAGACAACATGCCGGTCCGTTCCTTTCTTGCACATGGGAAAAAGACTACAGCAGGTGTAATCACCGACGTTGACCCCGAGATAAGTGAAAGCGATCTCTGCACGCTGATCAAATCTACGGCGCACATTGTGGATGTTCATCGTTTCGGCCGCTCAAAGTGCGTTAAATTAGTCTTTGAAACTGAATCCCTCCCATCCCACGTTAAAGTGGGCTATGTGAGAAACCCAGTTCGGATGTATGTTCCAAGACCTGTTCAGTGCCACAAATGCCACAAGATCGGACATGTGAGCTCCGTTTGTCGAAACGAGGTATCCTGCCGTCGATGCGGCGGTACGCATCCTCATGACATATGCCAGACGGAGACTGTCAAGTGTGCGAACTGCTCGGGTGCCCATGAAGCGACGGCTAAGAACTATCCTAAAATTCGGAACGAAAAACGTATACTAAAAGAGATGGTGAGAGATAACTCGACTCATCAAGAAGCGGCCGCGTCTATTCGTCGTCGCAAGCACCGTTCCCGACGCCGACACAAGGAATCGGAAGGCAAGCCTAGCCTGGATAAGCCATATTCAGAATTAGCGTCAGCTCAGGTGCCACAACAGATTGAGTCTAATCACGTTAAGAGTACTCTTGCTGTAATGTCGCAGACAGTGTCACAGGCCAAGGATCAGAAAGAAGCTGTTGTATTGCCCACCACCTCTGATGTTGAGTGGCCTGCTCTACCATCAAAGGCCAACGCCGGGCCTCATCCCAGTTTGGTTGCCACACGTACTGAAAATTCCGACAACCCCGACAGCCAGCAGGTAAAAGAAATGCTGAAACTGCTGGTTCGTTCAATGCGGGTGCTGCTCTCCAGCATCAACACGCAAACAGCAAAGTTTGCTGTTCAGTTTTTGGACGCATTTGAGCCGCTCTTGGCGGCTTTGCAATAATTCACAATGGCGCAATAAACTAACCCCACCTTGTGGGATTCGGGCTTGCTGCGGCTGCCCTTGCGTGGCCGCCTCCCGCTTCCCAGTTGTTCTCCCCGTTCCTTCTCCCGCCTGAGGCTGCGGAGAGGGGCTCGAACGACTTGTCACTGTCGTCTGGGCCACAGCTCCGCCCTGGCGTCCCAGTGGCTGTTCCCATTGGCGCCTTTTGGCGGGAACACGGCACCGCTTCGACAGCCGCGCTCGCGCGACTGTCCGAGCGGAGCTGAGAGAGAGACCCCTCCGAGACATCGCAAGGTGCGTACGCAACTGTTCTTGTCTGCCGGCCTTTGTCCGCGCAGACCAGTCTGTACTCGAGTTCGTCTGCTCCGGGTCGTACCTGAGAGCGCAACTCGAGCCTGTCGATCGTGATCCAACGACCCGCGACAGGCGTACCTTGCGGTGGTTGCCCACACTCTCTCTAAGGAACCCTTTGGTCACTGCGAGAGAGATCACAGCACGCCCTTGCGTGCTTGCGGCGCGCACTCCGTGTCACTTGTGCGCGCAGGGGAGCCTTGCTCCTCGCGCGCTCCCTTGACACGGTGACTGCGTATGTGTGTGTATGTGCGTTTGTAAATATGCGTATGTGCGTTTGTAAATATGTGTATGTGTGTGCGTGTGTGTGCCGCTGGAGGATGGCGTTTCAATAAACGTCTCCTTTGTGAACTTGGAGGTTGGTGTCCTTGCAGCGAAGTGCTCTCCTCCCGGTGGAGGTTGAGTGCGCGCTGCAGTGTTTCAGTGCACGCGCGGTGACGGCTGATCGGGGCTCCGGCTCGCGCGACGCTCGAACCCGCGGTGGTTGGTGGCCTATGTCCAAGTAGAAACCACAACTGGCGCCCAACGTGAATTGTCCTTGGCTCCATGAGTCGTTGGACAGCACATCGGCCGAGCCGGTCGCCTTGACGATCAAGCTCATGCGCCATGCCTGCCGCCCCCTGCGCGGCACTCGGCAAAGGCACTGAAACACGCTACATGGTTCTTCGGACCACCCTGCGGTGCGACCGTTGACCATATGCCTCCGCTGTTTCAGCTTTACGCCGTTGCGGAAGCAATGTGCGCGACGCCGCCGCTGCCGGCATCTCCGCACAACAGCACCCGTACCCCGCTTGCATTCATTTCTGTTCGGGGAACGGCGAGGCGTCGGCCGGGCTCCCTCTGGAAACCGGACCGAAAGCGCGCTCAGTTGGCTGATGCGGCTCCTTGAACTTGCGAGCCGGCTGGCGCGCCAATCTCTCTTGGTACAGCATTTCGACTTTTCGGTGCAGTATCTACAGGGGAGAACGAACGTGGTAGCTGACGCGCTATCCCGTGCCCCACTCGCCCGCGGCGGCGTCTTTACGGACGGCGGGCGAAGGGGGCGAAACAGCGGACGAGCCGCAGAGCGGCACGGAGGGGACGCCCGCAGACGGGTTCCCCATTCCGCTATCCGGGTAAGCAGCGCTTCACAAAGCAGGCGAGGGTGAAAGCTCTTTGTGAGCACATCTGAGACGCCGATGCTAGCGGAAGTGTGCTGCGAACCTGCGGGGGGACGAAACCAGGCTCTTCTTTGAGATGACTGGGATCGTTTTCGGCCATGAAGAGCTACGACGGTCCAGCAAAATGACCCGTTTTGTCGCGATGTCAGCGACGGCCTCTGGGAGACGACGCGCCGTTACGCTGCTTGTATTGCAGCGGGCGCAGCGCCGTTACGCTACTTGTATTGAGCGAGCGCAGGAGGGCACGAGCCAGCGTGTGTCGCGGCGTGCCCCGGGGATTCATGTTTGCTGGGCCATGACGGGCTCGCGCTGAAATCATAGCCACGGATGATGAGTCCATGAACCACTTGAAGTGGCTATTCCCCAATGTCTGAGCGGCGCTCTGTTGCGTTCTCTCACGACAAACCATTGGCTGGTCATCTGAGTGGCTCCAAGGTTTCAAGAAACTGAGTCAATCGGTGACTGCAGCCCGGCATGAAGCGCGACATTTTCCGCTGTTGCCGTTCCTGCCATGTCTGTCAAATGGAGAAGTCGAGGGGTGGCAAGCCACCGGGCATGACGAAACCAACTGACAGTGTGCGTCCGTGGCAGATGGCCACCTGCGATTTCATGGGGCATTTCCCCAGTAACAAGCAGGGGCTCATTGCTGGAGAATTCCCCTATGGGGAAAGCCAGCCGTGCCTACATCGCAGACCTGAAGGCCCATGCGTAACGGTCTGACGAGCTTGCGCTGGTGCCCATTGTCACCACAGGCAAGTGCCAAGGCACAACCGATGCGGTGGAACGCAGCCGTGCCCCGCACCGGTACAAGGTGAGGCAACGTTCACCTGTGTGAATGATGCCGGACGACGGGCCTTTTCCGCAACCGAAGGCATACCGCCCCACCGAGCGAGCTTGCTCGTTTAACCCTACCCGGAAGCAAGGTTGGTCTCCCCCTTTTCTGGCTCGCTCAGTTCCAGCCTGTGTGCTTTATTATTTTTTTTTGTTTTGTTTTGTGTGCCTATGTTCCCAATTTTCGCTTTCTTCTGTTTCCATTCTTGCTTCTTAACTTGTAAATATTGTACAGTGAGTGCCTTCTTTTGTACAGCGCGTCATCTCTCTTCTTTTTTTGAAATTGCGAGGGTTGCTCATATAGGCAGCCCCGACGCGCGGCTTTTTCGGTGTGCGTGGAAATGAAGTTGGGGCCGTTTGGGGACGGGGAGCATGGATGATGCCCCTTTCACCCAAGGCCACCGCGGTTGCGAAGGTGCTCGGGACAGGTTCGCCGCTGAAGGTCGGTATCACCCTTTGTTTGGTGTGTGAGTGGCTGTGCGTGTGCGTGCCTTGGCGTGGAGGCGACGACGTCGCGCCATGTGTGTTTGCCGGCGTGTGCGGAGCGCGGTGGAAAGGAAGCCACGCGCGGTCTTCCCATGTGCGCCTTGGATCGCCACGGAGTCACGGACTTTCCACACCCGGGGCCCCTTCGGCGTGTTCGCTGTCCCTGCACCTAACCTGTACCACCACCGACCGAGATCGTTTGCAGCCAAGGATGAACGCTGGCCACCCAGAAGTCAACGAGCGGTGAGTCACCGCAGGCTCTCTGAGCTGCACCGACGAACTTTGGAACTTCTGTACATAGTTATGTTTGTACATAGTTGTTCTGTACATAGTCGTTGTTACTTGGCCTCCGGAGCTTTGTACATTATTCTTCATGTCATCTTGTTCATTTTTTTGTATGCCTTGCTAATGTTTGTCTTTCTTGAGTGTCTGTCTGTTTCGAGATCTTTCTTGCTGGAACTGAAGTGTAGTTGACTTGTTGCGTGAGGATAGCATTCTTTTCCTCATGCTGGGGACCTGCCGCGTGCTTTCACTGATGAGTAGGAGGGCAAGTAAGGAGAGGAGGATGTGGGATTCGGGCTTGCTGCGGCTGCCCTTTGCGCGGCCGCCGCCCGCTTCCCAGTTGTTCTCCCCGTTCCCTTTCTCCCGCCTGAGGCTGCGGAGAGGGGCTCGAACGACTTGTCACTGTCGTTTGGGCCACAGCTCCGCCCTGGCGTCCCAGTGGCTGTTCCCATTGGCGCATTTTGGCGGGAACACGGCACCGCTTCGACAGCCGCGCTCGCGCGACTGTCCGAGCGGAGCTGAGAGAGAGACCCCTCCGAGACATCGCAAGGTGCGTACGCAACTGTTCTTGTCTGCCGGCCTTTGTCCGCGCAGACCAGTGTGTACTCGAGTTCGTCTGCTCCGGGTCGTACCTGAGAGCGCAACTCGAGCCTGTCGATCGTGATCCAACGATCCGCGACAGGCGTACCTTGCGGTGGTTGCCCACACTCTCTCTAAGGAACCCTTTGGTCACTGCGAGATAGATCACAGCACGCCCTTGCGTGCTTGCGGCGCGCACTCCGTGTCACTTGTGCGCGCAGGGGAGCCTTGCTTCTCGCGCGCTCCCTTGACACGGTGACTGCGTATGTGTGTGTATGTGCGTTTGTAAATATGCGTATGTGCGTTTGTAAATATGTGTATGTGTGTGCGTGTGTGTGCGTGTGTGTGCCGCTGGAGGACGGCGTTTCAATAAACGTCTCCTTTGTGAACTTGGAGGTTGGTGTCCTTGCAGCGAAGTGCTCTCCTCCCGGTGGAGGTTGAGTGCGCGCTGCAGTGTTTCAGTGCACGCGCGGTGACGGCTGATCGGGGCTCCGGCTCGCGCGACGCTCGAACCCGCGGTGGTTGGTGGCCTATGTCCAAGTAGAAACCACAACCTCTGTGTCGATGCACTTGCGCCGCAGTGTAGTGATCCAATGGAATGCCTAAGGCCTGCGTGGTCGGCTGAGTGACTTCGGACAGCGGATACAGAAGTACCGCTTTCCTGTGATTGTGATCTGTGAGCCCAACATGCCGGCTGTTTTCCGCCTTTCTGGATATGTTCTGTTATGGTCTAGAGAAGCAGACGAAACAAGCAAAGTGCTGGTATGTGTACGAAAAGACATTGCGCACGTCCGCCATGCTCTGCAGCCCCACAACACGAACCACTACATTTGTTTGACGTTAACCCTGAAAGGATGAGTATGTTCTGTAATTGGCGCTTATATTCCACCGAGGGATGGCTTGGACAAATCATATCTATTTTCAACAATCCATTGTTGTTCAGCTGCTCGTATTATTGTGGGGGACATTAATGCTCACCACCCTCAGTGGTTTAGTGCCATAATGAGCAATAGAGGAAGACACCTGGCAGACTTTATGCATACGCAAGGTCTCGTCAATATAAACGGCGGCTCACCGATGTTTCTACGAGGAACAACCTACAGCAGCTGCTTGGATGTGGCGTTTGTTTCCAGAAGCCTCCATCCCTCCGTTTCTTGGTGTAGTGATGTGGAAACACATGGAAGTGATCACATACCAACGTACATATGCATCAAGTGGTTTGCACCTGCCACTTCACCTCGTGTGCAATACACAGACTGGCCCGCCTTTAGGGCAGCGGTGGAGACTTCCAGCGTGGACCTCCAGTCACCATCTCAAATAGAGGGACTCATTACTTCCTCTCTCAGTGAGAACACTCGCTATGTTAGTGTGCGGTGTCAGTGTACCAGCATCGACGTGGAATTCGAGTGGCTTTGCGCGATCCGTCGGCGGGCTGAAAGGAAGCACAGAAGAACGAAATCCGCGCAAGATCTCGCACTTTCTCGCCGAGCTAAACGACAAGTTTTGCGCCACCTGGAGAGGTTCGGACGACAACGTTGGAGACAGTTCTGCTCATCACTGGATCCCCGTAAGACCCTGTCGCGTATCTGGCATGTTACGAGAAGCTTGCGCACACCTCCGCGAGAAAGGCCCTGGCCCTTTCCCAACGCCGCAATAAAGTTGACGTAGCTGAAGATTTTTGTAAAATGGTTGTGGGCACAAACAAGGCACAGTTACCAATCTCAAAGGTTGTTGCACCACCTTCATCGAATGATCAATACGACGAGCCCTTTACAATAACTGAATTACACGCCGCTCTTGCTTCTTGTCGGCATTCATCTGCACCTGGTCCTGACGGGATTACTTATTCAACCTTATCAAACCTAGGCAAGAATGGTAGATCTGCTCTACTTAATTATTTCAATGATATATGGGCTTCTAGTACTGTTCCTGAACACTGGAAAATTAGCCGCCTGGTTGCTCTTTTGAAGCCTGGAAAGCCTCCTCTCGAACTTACCTCATACCGGCCAGTTGCCCTAGCAAGCTGTCTTGGAAACGTTATGGAGCGCATGGTGCTGGCAAGTCTTGAGTGGTATCTAGAGAGTAATGATCTTTATACGAATATCATGTCTGGATTTCGCCGCGGGCGCTCTTCCATTGACAGCGTCATCGACCTTGTGGCGACATTAGAACACGAAAAGCGTCACCGTCGACTAGTAGCTGCTGCATTTTTAGATATAAAGGGAGCGTACGACAACGTCCTCCATGAAGCTATTCTTGATGGACTTGACGACGTGGGAGTCGGTGGCCGGCTGTACTTGTGGATTGTAAGCTATCTCAGCGGCCGCTCTGTTTACATGACTACGCCTGAAGGAGATACTACCCGCTTTCAGGTCGGTCGTGGAGTTCCACAGGGAGGAGTTCTCAGCCCAACTTTATTTAACGTTGCGCTAATTTGCCTGGTGAGTGAACTGCCAACTAACATCCACATAAGTGCATATGCTGACGACATGTGCACATGGGCCTCTGGTTCGACGCGCCCACAACTATGTGCGAGACTGCAACGAGCTGTGCCATCAACATCGATGTACTTACGGCGTCAAGGTTTATTTTTAGCGGCAGAAAAGTGTGCAGTGATCACGTTTACGGGAAAATGTGTCAGCCGCTACCCGATTACACATCATGGAGTCGTAATACCATACGTCTCCAGGCACAGATTCTTGGGAGTAATTATTGACCACCGACTACCTTGGTCGAAACATATTGCTATGGTGAAGAAAAGGCTAATTAATTTTTGCCATGTACTTCGTTACATAGCTGGCATCAAATGGGGTCCAACTGAGCGCTCCTTAATACGGCTTTACGAGGCTCTGTTTGTTGCCTACATCCGGTACAGTCTCCCAGTACTTCTAGTATGAGCATTTCCGGTTTGCGGACTTTAGTGAGCGTGCAAGCACAGGCACTGAAAATATGCCTTGGACTGCCCAGATGCACCTCTAACAAAGGCACAATTGAAGAGGCACACGCTCGCCCAATGTCCATATACTTGTCACACGAACCACTTCGTGTATATTTACGAGCACTTACAAGACGCTGTTTTCACCCACTCAGCAAGTATCTGGGTGAGAGGCCGGACTGCAGTTTTACAAGTGCACTCCGCTGCCATCAGTCGCAATTACCGACAGGATATGCCCTCCCATATCGTCCCACCCAACCACCATGGACGATGAATAAACTTTTGGTGCACCTTCGTGTTACCGAAACACTAAAGAAATCAATGGTACCAATTAGTGGACTCAAACAGCTTACTCTGGCACATATCTGGGCAGAATATCCCAATTATATTCACGTATACACCGATGGATCTGTGTCAGCACAGGCATCCGCTGCAGCTGTGGTCACACCAGCTCAGAAAACGACTCTGCATTTTCTTTTGGGACATACCTCTACATCAACCGCTGCCGAACTTATAGCCATTCGGGAATCTATTCGCTATATGTGTGGGGAACCACCCTTAAATTTAATGTTCCGCGCGATATTCCGCGTCATCAGGCATGCTTGATACATAGACTTCATTTAAACGTGGCTTTCACGCGCAAGTACTTACATTTAATTGGACAGATGGACTCACCGGAATGTTCAACTTGTGGCATCCCAGAGACTGTGGACCATGTATTATTGGTGTGCCCAGAGTATGGGAACGAAAGAAATGTGCTAGCTGCTTCCTTGAAGCGTTTAGACAAGAGACCTCTGTCGGAGGAACTGCTGCTGGGCGCTTGGCAGGACAAGGGGAAGGGCGTCCAGGCAGTGCGTGCGCTTTGCGTTAATTGAGCGCCAGCGGACTTGATTCGCGCTTGTAAAGCAAGCTGCTGTGTCTGTATATATATTTCATATGCCTTCTCCCACATCGTCACCCATCATGACCTTCTTTCTTCTCTCCTTCCCCTTCCCCAGTGCAGAGTAGCAGGCCAGATTTGAATTATTCGGGCCAACCTCTCTGCCTTTTCCTTTCAATAAATCCATCCATCTATCTATCAATAATTTGCTTCTGTTTTGCTGACGTATCATCCCTTATGTAGCACCACTTTCAGAGGCTGTTATGGCAATACAGTAAAATGAAAGTAATACATGTGTAAGAACTGACGGGTATCGAAATTCTATGGCAGTCACAATTCCTTTCTTCACACTTTCGTCACATTTTATTTCATTAGAACCTCTGACTCATGCCATGAGTAGGGCCTTCATGCAGTTATATCTCGCAATCAATAGAGCTTATTTGGCATTATAAGGGAAAGCGCAGGAACATTCTTCGGTTTGATTTTCAAGTGGTTAGTTACAGACAAAGTGTCCGTATTCAAATTTTTTTCTAGAAACACAAAATATTTACCACAAACTTCTTGTCCCTAGACATACCACACTTCGAATAAACAATTTAAATAAGTCGGAATTTCTCTTTATGAGCTATCGCCCCTATGCGGAAAGGGGGAGGGTGGTGACAGCGATAATGGCTCAGAAACGAGTTCAGTAACACATGGATTGTGCAGCTGGGTCACGGATTTGCAGGGAACAGCTGCGACATTTCCTCTCCACGGCCAAAGCTGTGCAACAAAATGTTCTCCTCGATTGCTCACTATGAGGCAATCTTTGCATGGCACTGAAAACAAAGTTCTTACACACATTCGAATTGTGCGCACAAAAATGCTGCTTGTACTTGCTACGCGTGTTTTTCTCCATTTGTGGCAAAGCAAAACGACTCGAATATGCCGCTAACGCACTTGGTAGTCCTAGTTGGAGTGATTTGGTCGCCATCGTACGTGAACGGACGATCAGGTAAGACCAACTTTCACCTGTTTTCGTAGCTTAGACTGCGATGAGCATGCCTGAGCAGCGTGTACGAAACATCTTCGATGCAGCACTTAGAGAAGATACCAAAAGATATTTAATTGGTTCTTTGTAGTTCTCAAACCCTTTGTTGCTTCGTCATTTGATCAATCCTACCCTTGCATACTTTGTAATCTCTTCCCCACGTGAGCATCTTGTGTAGGTGTTATTCTAAATCATTTTCTCAGCCGAGCGCCGCAGCCGTGACTAGCATAGGGACAGTTAAGTGCTGCGCCCACACCTCGAAAGACATGGACGAATGTCCACCACTGCTCTATCTGATACTACGTTCCGCATAGATTATGCTTATAATGTTGGCAGAACGCCACCTATTCAACTTAGACATTACGATGTAATATCTGTTACAAACCTGTAAGGGTAACTCCTGTCTGATTTTGGTTTTGTCAGGGAGGCATTACTTTTCAATGGCGTCAATTTGATAAACTTCGTTTATTCTTTCTCCACTTCAAATCAAGGAGTGCCTAGGTTGTCTTCCTCTCAGACGCCTCCTACTTTGGATCATCATCAGTCATATTACATTCTTGCAAGAAAAAGTCTCTTCCACTGACATTTAACTTTTTGCTCGTCGCCAGATGCAGCGACTCTGATTTGCCTAACCCGTAATATCTGAATGCCCTTTATTCCTCATCTGTATCAGAAATCTGCCTGGTTGCAGCACATGCATGTGGAACACTTTGGCGCATGACTGGTTTAAGCATTGCGTCATTTTTCGCATTACCGACCCCTCGTTTCCCCCCTCAGGCTGCACAAGAGTCCTGCCCAGGCGAAATAAGATCAATTTTAGCAAAAGCATCAGGATATAATCTACAGAAACAAAACTTAGTTGTCTCGCGCATGCGCCTTAACGGACGGCACTTGCAAATTAGAATGAGCCGCCTTTAGTATATTATTATGTTATCATTACTTGACGGCGCAAATTGCATCATTGCTTTTATATACCACATGCATTTCTATCATTTGCTTCAACACTACTCACGTTCTATTTTCTCCGCCACTTTCTAAAAATATGTTCCTCCAAACACAGAAGTGCTCGCATATGAGACTTTCGTGAGCCCGAAAACAAAATTTCTCGTGTTTGCGGCACTTTTCGCCAATATAACTGATGCCAGTTTTTGAAGTCATTGAAAAGCCGTCACTTCACAATACTCTAAGGATACCATTGCTATTTTACTACGATGGTCTCTTGGCGTATTTTTTAAACTAGAAAATTTCCACCAGATGTCACGTATTTATGTTTTTCACCGTTTTCTATATTGTTTAAGAAATATTGAAGGCTCAAACAGCCCACAAGATTCATCCCCCCCCCCCCCCACGCAAAAAAAAAAAAAGTTTAGCAATTATAAATTCACCCTTGTCACAAATCTTTGAAACTGACCATACATATAAACGCAATATTATACTGCCATAACTTCCAAAACCACCAGCATGTTTTCCTCTCAGTGTAAACTCTACGTTCAGCACTGGAAACTCATACTTAATTTCCAGAAAAAATGCATTGATGCGCAACTTTCTCATGTACACCAATACTACTGATTACTACCAAGACTAAGACAAGGCCAACACATGTTGAGTGCGTCCTTTCGTATGCCTTGTATTTTGATTCACTGATTAGAATACTTGTTACCGCTTGATCAAGTGCTGAATCACTTCCCTATGCCAAGAGCATTTCTGTATGACGCAAATGTCCTTCACAGGGCCTGATTTTACAGTTCACTTTGTTAACAATTTTAAATTTTTCATACGACAGCTTTATTACTGTCCTGTTATGAAGAAAATAATTCGTGAGCTTTATCGTTGTCGATGCTGTGACCGACGAATCCCTAACATCCATTCATCTGGCGAGTGATAGTTCGAATTCGAAAAGAGGCACTGCTTCTAACACGATCATGTAAGGGTGACAAAACAACTCATCGGAAAATTTACCCTGATAATTACATACGTGTGCATCTACTAGTTGATTCTTTTTATGACCTGAAGAGACCGAATAACATCGAGTTGACAAGAATTTCCAACTCAAAGAGCACATGCAACATAGGAGGGTTAAAGATGACTTTATTTTGGGTTGTATTGTACCTAATATTATAGCTTTATAATATTGGCCTCGTAATTAGGCTCAACGAGCCGCTTAAAAACTGAAGCTTGTACAGGCCTATGCACCTACATGTAGTTATGATGACTATGCAGGCAGTCTAAACCTTCTATGAAGATGTCGAATTGGCAATGTGGAAAGGAAAGCCGCCGTATACTGTACTAATAGGCGACTTCAATGCCAAGGCAGGGAAAATGCAGGCAGGAGATTAGGGAGTGGGTGATTATGGCATTGGGTCTAGGACTAGCAGGCGGACAGGAGTTACCATGAACCCCTTCTTCAGCAAGCGGAAGAACCGGAAATGGACATGGAAACGTGCTAACGAGGAGACAACAAATTAAATTCATTTTATAATGTGTTTTAACCGCGCCATTATGTAAGATGTAGATGTAATTGGGAAAGTGCGATGCAGTAACCACAGGATGGTGAGGTCCAGAATTAGCCTAAATCTGAAGAAGGAACGCAACAGATTAGTAAGAAAGAAGCCCATTAACAAATTAGCGGTGAGGGGGAGGGCAGAAGAGTTCAGCATCTTGCTACAGAAAAGATATTGAGCTCTAACCGAGGATGGTGGCATTAGCCTAGAAGTAATGAACAATAATTTCAAGAATATTGTTACTGAGTGCGCTGTAAAAAAAGACGGTAGGATAGTTAGGGAGTATACCGGTAAGCTATCAAAGAAGATGAAGGATTTAATTAAGAAATACCAAAGTATAAAAATTTTCAATCCAACAGATTAGATAGATTTCGCAGAGATATCAAAGGTAATCAATAAGCGCAAAGTGACAGATATAAGGAAGGATAGCATGGTAAAACGTGAGCATGCTGTAAAGAACGGGGGAAGCCTTAAAGCGATGAAGACGAAATTGGGCATAGGCAAACATCAGATGATTGTGCTAGGGAAAAGGCGGGCAATGCCATCACGAATATGGACAAGATAGTCAAAGTAGCCGAGAAGGTCTATACTGATCTCTATAGCAGCCACCGAAGTCAAGACAATAATAAAATTGGCGTTAGAGAAATGCAGTCAGACGTGCCAGTACTGACAAAGGACTAAGTTAAGAAAACATTAGAAACTATGACAAGGGGGAAAGCAGCTGGAGAGGATAGGGTAACTTCAGATTTATTGAAGGACGGGGGGGGGGGGATATCGTGCTAGAAAAACTGACCACCTCATGTATGCATTGTGTGGTGTCATCCACAATACCGCAACTATGGGAGAACGCTTACAATATCTTAATTCTTAAGAAATGGGATGCTAAGGACTTCAAAAATTACAGACCAATCAGCTTACTGCCTGTAACGGTATTTACCAACGTGATCGCTAATAGAATCAGGGCAACTTTAGACTGCAACCAAACAAAAGATTAGGCAGGTTTTCGGAAAGGATACTCTACTATCGATCATATCCATACCATCAACCATGTGATAAAAAAATGCTCGGAAAATAACTAGCGCTTATACATAGCACTCATTGATTACGAAAAGGTTTTTGACTCAGTAGAAACCTCGGCGGTCATACAGGCATTGCGAAATCAAGAAGTAGATGAGCCGTACGTGAAAGTGGTGGATGATATATGTAGCGGGTGCACAGCAACCATAGTGCTGCATATACAAAGTAACAAAATTCCCATAAAGAAAGGTGTTAGGCAAGAAGACACGATTTCCCCAGTACTATTCGCAGCTTTCGCAGAAGAAGTATTCAAAGACATGGAATGAGAGCAGTTAGGAATAAGAGTAGATGGAGAATACCTCAGTAATCTGCGGTTTGCTAATGACATTGCCTTACTAAGTAACTCAGGGGATGATTTGCAAAGAATTATTGACGACCTAGACAGGAAAAGTAGAAAGGTAGGCAAATCAATATGCAGAAGACTGAGGTAATGTTAAATAGCCCAGGGAAGAAACAGCAGTTTACGTTAGGTAGCGAAGCACTGGAAATAGTAGGTGAATATGTCTATTTAGGAGACGTAGTAACCAAGATCCGGACCATGAATGGGAAATAACAAGGAGAATGAGACTGGGATGGAGCGCATTTGGCAAGCACTCCCAAATTGTGACTAGCAGCTTACTGGTATCGCTCCAGAGTATACAACATTTGCATCTTACATGTACTTGGCACGGGGCTGAAACGTGGAAGGTCACAAACAGGGTTTTTCTAAAGTTGAGGACAACGCAGAGGGCTATGGAAAGAAAAATGATAGGGATAACATTAAGAAATAGGAAACGTGCAGAGTGGGTCACAGAAGTAGCTCATGTCGCTGACATTCTAGTAGCACTCAGAAAGGATAACCGACGGTCGCTTAGGGCAACAAACTCGATTCCAAGGGAAGGAAAGCGTAGCAGGGGGCGGCAGAAAATTAGGTGTCCAATGAGAATAAGACGTTCGCAGGGGTCAAGGGGATGCTGCTCGCACAGGACCGGGTTAATTGGAGGAATATGGGAGAGGCATTCGCTCTGCAGTAGGTATAGTCAGGCTGATAATGTTCATGATAATATTGTAGCTTACGCTACGCTAAGAGTTTGTGTAAATAGAGGAGTCAAAATTAAGGGAGTTTCTATTAAGCAAGTAAAAATGTCCATGAAGGAAACGAGGATCGGTAAGGGAAGCAGCAAATGGGAATCTTCAGTGTCCTTTTGTGATGCACTAAGGGCAAAGCTCAGGCTAATTTCAATTTTTTTCATTTCTGTTACTACCATTTAAACATGCACATTACTATTGACCCCTGTCCCATGCCTTTTTCGTTGTTAGGTAAAGTGTTCAGTTCTCTGAAGGAAAGTAGAATAATTAGACCAACTTACAGGAGCCAAACAAAGCAGTCTATATGAGAAGTCCAATCTGGCTCTCCGCGCCCGAAGGCTGTTCTATATTTTTTTATTCCACCCTTCTAAGTGTTGTATAACACTCGATGTTAGAAACATCAACGGTATAAACTGCGTGTTGGAGAAAGTGAAAATGACGGCGGATATAAATAAAAAGTGCAGGGATCAAACTTGAAATGCCCTACCCTGCTGGGTACAAAAGACAACTACAATCTCGGACGCTATCAGCTGCAGCGTTCCTGAGAGAAACCTGCGCGGATTTAAGGGTAGTTGACGGCGCATTTCGTTTAGGCCACTGCATCTTTGCGGCTTTCTGGATTTCGACAAGGACTACTCAGTTACTACACTGATCAGGCGGCAGGATTAATTATATTTCTGGCCAGGGTTATACTATGATTTCACAACAAATTACTCATGCTGAAACTCTCAACATCATACGTATTTGAGATATCTTTAGGCCTGAACACTGGGGACACTGGGAACAGAAACATGGGAAGGTGATCACTAAACGCTAAATAAGCGTGACCATAAAGGCAATCTGCAGTTCATTCGACAAAGTAGCACGTTCTTCTACTCAGCGTTTTGAATGAAACTCGGTGAGGCTTCGCACTAGCACGTGTTCAGGGAGAATCAGACAGACCTTACACGCGTTTCTAACGTGGTAGCCTTAAAGCGCACGTTCGCCGAAGACTTTAATGTGTGGAAATGAGTGATTGGCCAAAACTTTGATGTCTTCGCCGGTCGGGATTGCATACGACCAGTGCTGTAAAATGCTACATAAAAATAAAAATAAAAAATAGGAGGAGAACGTGTGGAAAAGATATTTCAGATCACTGAGGAGCCTGAAACCGTTAAATACGAAAGCTTCAGCGTTCTTGGTTCTATTGTCGCGACGTTAGGTGCGTAGTCATTGTGCATTTGTATCTGTTAATCTTATTTTTCATAAATTTCAGTGTTTGTTTTATTACTTGATATAACCTTTGATGTTTTATTTCCTCTTCAAGTGGTGCAGCACAACGGCACGAAGCCTAGACAAGAGAATGGGACAGACACAGCGCTGTGTCTGTCCCATTCTCTTGTCTAGGCTTCGTGCCGTTGCGCTGCACCACTTGAAGATGTCAGACCCACTAGCCCTCCAGTTGATGTTGTATAGTTTTATTTCCGTCTATGCTCTCCAAACTCTTTATGCTCTACAGAGAGAATTGTGGGCACGTCAGCATGAAGTCGGCGTAGTAGAGCATAAAATCGTCGGCCCAGTGTGGTGGTCCCCGCGCCTGCCTATGACACAGAATGATGGTGGTTCGGTTCGTGGCATGGGCACGATCTTTTTTATAAGTATCAGTTCATGAGGACAAGCTCGGATGAGCCACTGTTTGACACGCACTGATGACATGCTCTGATGATGCCACACACTAGCCAAGAAATGCAATCACATTAAAAGACATCGAGCGGAAATTGAACCTCTTGCGTCCTGGTTGCAAGCCGTTCGTGCCACCTCTTCACTAATTGAGCAGCATTTGTTCAGGACAAAGTTCCATGTGTTAATGAAAAGGTCTCTGGGTGAAGGTCAACCACACTCTACATTTACTGGAACACGTTGTGTCGATGGAGCACGTATTTGCACTGGCACTTGGAAATGAGCACGCCTTACTTTATGCAATTTACAACACTTATACATAGTGGGAATAGTCAATGTGAACACTAAGCTACAACAAACCCTTTCTACACAGCAGTCCTGTGGCACCATCTTTTAAGGCTGCTTACGAAACATTTTTGCATATTTTATTACATGCTATTAGAGACGCAATGTGCGTATGCAAAACCGCCGCCTTCTATACCTTAGGCTAACTGCTGCTTATATTCCTATGCTATCACGATCGAATACATGTTCTAGACATACCCTGTGGCTCTACTTTCCCCATTCTTTCTTTTACTGTAAAGAACTTCGAACTTCTGCCACAGAAGTTCATACCTCGTTTTCTACGCAATACATTTCTACTCACATCCGTCTGCAATTACTCCTTTGGCGGTTACTTGAGTAGCTCCGTGTGTGGTGTCTTCTAATATTGCAGCCAAAACCTGTGAAGGAGTGGCGGATTCAGCGTCTGCGTTCGTGAAGCTGCTACGACTGGGCGTGAGCTTTCTTAGACTTGATCCACTTGCTTTACCGGAGCGTTCTTTGGAGGTTCCTATGCTTGGAGGCATCGCGCTGCACGATGGAACAATGTCAGGGTTGAGCACCGTCCGAAGGACGGGTGTCAACTCTGCGGTCGACGACGACACTGGATTTAACATGACCATCGACTTGGGGACGGGGCTCCTTGCCATCAACTACACGACTACCCTCTCGATGTTGTTTACATCACATGATGTGCTCATTTCTATTCAGGTCGAATGCACACGGATCAGTATGCACATTAAAGAGTGAGTATCATTTTTGGCACTGTCCTCGCTCCTGCCTTCAACCAGCGCCGACTTAGAGCGATAAAACTTTTTTCTTAACCCACAGTTTCCTAAACATTTGAAATAAACAAGTGAATTAGTTTTAGCAAACAAATGGCATTTTAACAATTCTTGGATTATCGATCTCATCTGGGAGACGTGTACAACAAAGTCGTATCGAACCATTCAGACAGCCCGCAGGAAAAACGTTGGTCACTGGCTGAAGCAGATGATACCTAGATATAGAACACCAGCGATCTTATCAGCCGCAAAAAAAAAAAAAAAAAATATATATATATATATATATATATATATATATATATATATATATATATATATATATATATATTTGATGTAATCGTCCACCGCCCACCAGTTCGAGCCATAGCGGTAGCGCTTTATATCGAGTTTTATTGGCGGATCTCTCATCTGGGTTCTATGGACACTGATAGCACACACCCTTCTTTAACGTACGTGGGTGCAAACGCCGTCCAGAGAGCGACTGCGGGGAGATATATGTTCAATTTTTTTCTTGGCACAGATATTTAACTTAAAAAACGTTGGCAGTACCAGCTGAGGAAAACCTTTGAAAGCAAGCGAGCGTGCGGATTCACTTAACTATAATCGTATGCTGTTTGTAGTGTTTCAACGTGCCAAAAATAAAAGGAAAGGCGGCACAGCGTTAGAGCGCACTGTGTCCGACAGCTTTTTTTTTTATCTTTGTAAAGCCAATCTAGGAACGTAACAAAAGCAGCACAAGTGTTGTTATGCATATTTAACTGATATTATTGGCCACAGTACGCGTCTGAAGAACAGAAGGCTACTTGCTGCGGAGAATGGAGGGGATGAGTCTGTTTCAGGCCACAATCTCGATCTCGTTCCACATGTGTTGCAGTTAGTGTGTAGGACGTATGACAGGTTCATGCACATGCATCTATTTAGGTTGAAATTAGATTCCCGATATAAGTAAGAAGATATGTGGGACGATGTTCCAAGCTAGTTGCTAAGGTTTTATTTGACAAACAAGGCACCTCATAAATGCGTCTCTAACATCAAACAGTGTTCGCGTCTCTATTTATTCAACGACCACGGCCCAGCGTGATTGCGCAGCAGTGACGTTCATATCCAATGGCGTTATATTATCCTTACATTCGCGCTTTCAAGAATGTGTGCACTGATACCAGGGTGGTATTTAGGTACAGCATTGAGCTATAATGCGAGCACATTTTGCACAGGGCGAACATTTTCTTCTCTGAAGGTAGGCTCGAGATTTTCTAAGCCAGTGTTCAATTGTATGTTTGTTTTCGGAAAAGAAGCTATAATATCTATACTTAAGCATATACTTGAGCAATATTGAATAAACTGCTGCGATCACTAATTTAAGGGCGAAAAGCAGCCAATATATTTCGGCTGAATTTTTTTTACTGTTGGCGAAGCACTTGATTCAATACGCCACGAGCACTGTTGCGGTTACATGGCACAAAATATTGAACGATTAGCGCAATATTGTTGGCGTTTTATAACTTTATCACATTAATCAATGTATCAGACACAAATTTTTTTTATTTTTTTTCAATATTTGTTTTATTTTTCCCCCTTTTCCATTTAAATTTGTTATTGGAGCAATCCCTATTCATTTTCTTACTATTGGTTTAAGCCCGTTATACCTAGTGGCTCGGGCAGAGGCACATTATATTATGTTTTTTTTTGTAGGGGTAGCCTCAACATAATATATGTCCCTATATATATGTACTTTAACGCTTTGTGGCACGGGCAGAGGCTCTTTATTTTTCTTTCCTTTTGCACTGGTCAGCATAATATATGTACCTTAGCGCTAAGCCCGTTGTACCTAGTGGCATCGGCAGAGGCACATTACTTTGTTTTTTTGGGGGGTAGCCTCACCATAATATATGTACCTTAAAGCTCACGTTACACTTAGTGGCTCGGGCAGGGGCCCTCTAGTTTTCTTTTCTTTTACATGCCTCGGTTTAATATATGTACCTTAACGCTAAATTCGCCTAAACTGCCAGCTAGATGGGCGCGTAGTCATGTCATGCGCGCCATGGCGATCGTCCTTACTTTTCTTATCGCGGGAAACGGTCAACATTACCTCGTGAAAACGAAGACAATTTCCGCAGGGTTGCTGTAGAAACTTCCCGTTTGATTTATGCGTGAATGAAGCTGAGTATATCGTTATTAGCAATTTGTTTCACGGAAAAGTAATTTGTATACCCGCTTAGCTTCCAGAAAGCCTCACTTTTATTTTTGTTACTTGCTTTTATCGGTAAGTTCAGCAATCATGCAGTCTAACTATAGCGAATGCATTCGCTCATCGCCCGGAACCCCCCGGGAGGGGGGGGGCAGTGGTTACGGCGCTCGGCTACTGTTCTCAAAGGTGCGGGATCGAATTCCGGCCTCGGCGGCCGCTTTTCGATGGAGGCGAAAAGCAATGCGCCCGTGTGCTTTGCGATGTCGGTGCACGCTAAGGAACCCCAGGTAGTCGAAATTTACGGAGCCCTCCACTACGGCGTCTATCATAGTCTGAGTCGCTTTGGGAGGTTAAACCCCACAAACCAAACCAAACCAGCCATCGCTCAGGGAGCACGACGCCAGAAGTGGCGTGACCGCTGTTTCAAATACATTATCTTGTTATGTGCGCCCAACATTATGCCGAGAAAGGAAATGCGATAGGGCCTCTCGATTTTGATGGAGGGTGAGATGATTTCATAACTCTTCATAGAAGTGTCAAAGTGATAACGCAACTCGGCTACCCTGTGTGGTTCTTCACTCTATACTGACATATATTATGTTGAGGCACAAAAAGGAAAGAAAAATAAAGAGCCTATGCCCGTGCCACTTAACTTTATACTGACAGTAGGGCACAGTAGTGCGCCCATATGGACCAAATAATGAGCATCCCGCAAAGTCTCTAACTTTCCTAATAATGTTTCCTTCTCAGGACCGCTGATGCCATGCTCGCCCTGACATCTCTCAGCATAGATGCCATGCAAGGCCTCGATGTTCGCTTGCAAGCACTGAAGATGGCTGACAAGCTCTTCAACACATTTCTAAAAACTGCCACGACTCTCTTCAAAGACATTGTGAAGAAGGTGGCTGAGAAAGTGCTGCATGAAGTGGTGAATGACTTTATTGAAGAAATAAATGCAATGCTATAGTGCGCAACACACTCATTTTGCTTCAGAATGCACTCATCCTCGAACGAATTGTAGTGGTAGCGATGCTTTCATTGAACATGTTTGCCGATAGCAACCTTGAGGAATCTTCTTCTGGGTGGCCCGCACTGAGCCAGGGGAGATGCAGTAAAGTTTAAGATGCACTCGGGTGTTGCAAATAACGCAGCCTTAAGCTCAGGACAACAGGCATCCTTATCATTAAGTGGTTCCCGCTGCAGCCTTGTACAATAGCCACTGAAAATTAATAATGAAAGATGACATGAATATGTCCTACTAAATTGGCGAAAGCAGTCAATAAACAGTTTTCATTACATTTTCGTTTTAGTTTTCAAAAGGCTTATTCTTTTCTAGAAGTACAAGCAAAGGACAAATCAGGAACTACAGCTGTTAGCAAAGAAAAAAAAAAGAGATAAATGAACTGAAATGCGCTGATATCTATGCGACGCTCAGCCGGCTATCCTACACTCAGGACAAGTAATAAAAATTCCAGAGGGCACTTTGAACCACTTAAGTGCGATGAGGCGAAAGCCATTATAGAGTGGCGAATCGCAGCCTTCCACTACGGCACATCTATCTTCCTCTGTTCTTTTACTCCCATCTTCCTCCCTTCCGTCACGGCGTGGCGCGTGTCCGCGGAGAATTGTGACAGATACTGCGCCCTTTCTATCCTGTAAATCAATTTCAATTTTAACGCGATAGCGTTAAGGAGATCGTGTTGCAGAAAAGCCGGTGCCGTCGGCGTCGGCGGCGCTGGCCGTGAGCGATAAATCCCGGCATGCACTTCATAAATAAAAAGCAACTTCCAAGATGGGCTGGATGGGAATCGAACCAGGGTCTCCGGAGCGTGAGACGGAGACGCTACCACTCAGCCACGAGTTTTTTTTTTCTTTATTGCATGTTTTGAGTTCACATCAATTCAAATAAGATCCACAATAATGGTAAAACTCGCAACAACCAGACTTCGGCTGTCACGAAAGGTTTAAAATTTCTTGAGGACAGCCAGTTCATCGAGCACACTGATCCAGTCAGGTGGATCAGAAAGCACCCGGTACGTTTCTCTAAGGAGCAGCACACTCTCGATAAAGTTCTCGCGTACAGAACGCGTGTTGACATCTGCATGTTGCACTTGCATCCTTGTTTTCCACAGGCTGTGGAGGCCCAAGACCATGACTAAATCCTAAGGAATACCCTCACTCTCGACTGGAAGGAATCGTATGCCATACGGATCTAACGGAAGGTCTTTCTTTAGAGTTCTCTGGAGAACATCCCAGTGAAAGACTGGGTCCCAGCAATCCAGAAAGACGTGCTCGATTGTCTCTCTTTTATTGCAAAGGAGACAGTCTGCTGTCCAGGGAACGAATAAGCCTCTTTCACGTAACCAGGTTTTAACAGGTAATGTGTTGGAATGTAGCTTAAAGAAGAACGTTTTAACTGAAGGCCTAACTGGCATCTTTTTCACACGCTTTAAGACATCCTGTCCGGGGCCTCCACGGTGTGGGGCACGGTAAATCGGCGACGGTATCGTCACATCCAGAAGATCTTTGTACAGCTTCTTCATACACACCTTGCTCAAGTATTCCATTGAAAAACGCGCATGCAACATTCTGAAAGACAAGACAACTTCGCGCATGTACCCTTTTAAAGCGCCACTCATATTCTCACCGGAACAGACAACGTATTCTGGAAGCATTTTACACAGTCTTACTTGCATGACCGTCCTCAAGAATTTGTCGTTCTGATCACGAAGGAAAAAAAAAACCGAGACAACCTGTCGCAAAAAGAGATGCACAAGGCCCAAGTTCCCCGCCTTAACAGGAAGAAAGAGGTTGGTTCTGCTGCACTTTTCCCATGTTGATGCCCACATGAAAACGGCAAAGACACGCTCAATTTTTTAATGCTAACACGCGTCGCCGAAAGCACATTCATTACGTACTATATCTTTTCCACAAGGAAAACATTGCACACAAAAGCGCGTGAGAACATTGAAAACGGCTTGCACTGCCATGAATCAGCTTTCTCTCTCGCCCTCTCTACTTGGCCAGCCCAGAAAAGGGTGGGATCTTGGTACGATTCAAGCGGCACGCCTAAATACTGGGTCGGCAATTTTGACCATTGCAAATGAGAAAAGTATTCAGGCGTAACATCCCAGTCTCCATGCCAGAAACCGGCACTTTTTTCCCAATTTACTTCACAGGCTGTCTGTCGGCAGAATTTTTCAACAAGGACCGTAACTTCTTGAATGCTTTCTCTGCTTGAACAGAATACAGCGATGTCATCTGCATATGCCAGCATTTTGACCTGTACTGACTGTAGCATAAAACCAGTTATACGTTCATTGTTTATGATAGACCGGCAGAGAGGCTCGCGGTAGGCCGCAAACAGGAGGGGTGACAGGGGGCAATCTGCCTCACTGACGACAGCACACGAATGCTGTCAGTGAGCTTTCCATTCACAATTATCCGTGTCGTGCAGTTCGCATACACCATTCGAACACCTTCCTCAATCACTAGCCCTATGTTTGAGTGTGCCAATACTTCGAACAAGGCATCGTGCGAAACGCGATCGAATGCTTTGGTGAGATCCAGCTGTATCATTGCCACTCGAGATCCAAACTCAGCCACGAGTTCGATGCTTGAAAGCGGTACAAAAGCGCTTCTAGTGAATGCGGTGTTGCCTTAGAAACGTGCCGTAGAACGTTATACTGCGGTGTATATCGGTAATTATGAGCATGTTACTTAGAGAAGTCGCAGTTACACGAGTAGGTACGTTTCCGCTACATTTCTTCTGCGCTCTGCGCACATGCAGAGCCATCTTGCGGCAAACACAGAAGAACCCCTCCTCGCAATGTGCGGCACTGCCCCGACACGTGGCGCGCCACTCGCCCCTGACGTTTCGCCGTGCACCCTCACGGGTTGTAGAATCAAGCGTCTTTCCTTTAGATCACCATCTTCGCTCACCCGCTTCTCCCCTTCGGGCCGCGCGGGTACCGGTGCGAGGATGCCCCAATACCCTTGCGTTTAATAAGTTTTCTCGCTCTCTCCCCTTCCAACATCCAGCGTGCGTCACTCGAACAGTGGTGTTTAGGCGACGCGGCTCCTCTTTCCGCTCACAGCGCGATTGCTAGGTGCAGCGTCTGATGCCGGACGCCTCTGACGTGATGGCTGCGCCGTAGCGCTTCTGCTGGGAAAGCGTCCCCTGCGATGTGTGCCGAGCTGCTTCCGAGGAATCATGCTTCTGCGTGGGGCTCCCAAGCGAGATAGAGGACGATCCCATCAAGGCGTCAGCCCCATGATCGCGTCCTCCTGCATGGCGCGTCGCTGCCCGGCTTTCTCCCTCCGACATACTCAGTGCGTGTGAACGCTAAAGGAACACAGGAGCAAGAAACGTTGTATAAATTGGTTCACAGGAAGGGAAAGGCGCAGTAACTGTCACACTTGCTCTGTGGACACCCGAACCGCGCCGTAAGGGAAGGGAGGAAGGTGGGAATGAAAGTGGAAAGAGAGAAAGAGGAGCCGTAGTGGAGGGCTACGGAGTAATTTCGAGAAACGTTGTAGTGCGCACAACACAGTGCGATAATGTAGATTGTGAGAAGCACTTGTTTGAACAAATAATTAGAAAAAAGTTGTACCGTGCACTTAGAAGTGTTGAGTATGAAAACTCTTTGTGTGACTCAAGTGCATACCGAGCGAATGAGTGGGCGTTGCGAACGAGGTGCAAAACGCTACCGCGTTCCACTCTTGAAGGCGAAGCTTACGCGCCCTCCAAATCTTTTTAATTGGTTCACAGGAAGGGAAAGGCGCAGTATCTGTCACGCTTTATAAACACCTGAACCACGCCGTAAGGGAAGGGATGAAGATGGGAGTGAAAGTCACAAGAGAGAAAGGTGAGCTGTAGTGGAGGGCTACGGCGTAATTTCCTCCACCTGGGGATCATTAATGCGCGCTGACATCGCACAGCACACGGACGCCACTTCGTTTCGCCTCCTTCGAAGCGCAGCCGCCGTGGTCGGGTTCGACACCGGAAACGCCGTGACACTCCGACGGCGCCAATCAAATGCCGCTGATGCCTGCTGTACTAACGCCTCCTAGAGATCTGGGTCTGCTTCTATTTGCTGTGTGGTGCGGCTTTCAAGAAAGCGGCGAATGAACTGCGCCGCACAGACGCCTGGATCGAACGCCCGGTGTTGCTGCGACTGAAGGAAAGGAAAGAAGATGCACGGGTCTGCTACTGGCTGTGTAGCTGAGCCATCTGTTATTGTGGATATAGGAAGGAGGAAGGAGGTGGTGAAAGGTGGCAGTTCCTGACCCTACCGGTCTGGGACGACAGGTCAACGGCGCTTGCGGCGGGGGCTAGCCAGCCACTGATTTTTATCTGTTGTAGACCGTCATTGCACCCGCCACAGCTTCGGCGGTGATGGACGATGGCTGTTGTTGCAGCGCGCGTCTTTCTCTCCCTCTGCTTTTTTCTTTCTTGTCAATTATCTCTTCTGTCCGCCCCGCCTGGGTGGTGCAGTGGTAAGACGCCCGACTACTGTGCCGGAGTACCCGGGTTCGAACCCGAACTCGGCGGTTGCGTTTCGATGGAGGCGAAACGAAGAGGCGTCCATGTGCTGTGCGATGTCAGTGAACGTTAAAGATCCTCAGGTGGTCGAAATTACTCCGAAGCCCTCCACTACGGCTCCTCTTTCTCTCTTTCCACTTTCACTCCCACCTTCCTCCCTTCCCTTAAGGCGCGGTTGCGGTGTCCACAGAAGATAAGTGAGACAGTTACCGCGCCTTTCCTTCCTATAAATAAGTTGAAATCAGTATCTCTTTTGTCCACACGGGCCTGCTACTGGTTCTATAGCTGAGAAACGCCACTTAGACTAGCACGTGGTGTTGAGCTAAGACACCTCCGCTGTCTCGTGCGCACAAAGATAAAATAAAGAAGAAAAAGAAGAGGGAGAGAAAGACGCGCACCGCAACCGTCGTCCACAACCAAAGCGATAGCGGGTGCAATGAGGGCCTACAAAAGATAAAAATTCGGCGGCAGGCTAGCCCCCGCCGCAATTGGCGGTGACCTACCTGTCCCAGACCCATCAGGGCCAGGATCAGCCACCCTGCCTCGGGCGGAGAGAAAGAAAATAGAAAAGAAAGAAAAAGGAGAGATGAAAAGACGCGCGTCGCAACAGGCGTCCTCCACCACCGAAGCGGTAGTGGGTGCAATGACGGCGCAAAAAAGATGGTTGGTTAATTCACAGGAAGGGAAAGGCGCTGTATCTGTCACACTTGCTCTGTGGACACCTGAACCGCGCCGTAAGGGAAGGCAGGAAGATGGGAGTGAAAGTGGAAAGAGAGAAAGTGGAGCCGTAGTTGAGGGTTACGGAGTAATTTCGACCACCAGGGGATCTTTAACGTGCGCTGACATCGCACAGCACACGGACGCCACTTCGTTTCGCCTCCATCGAAACGCAGCCGCGGCGGTCGGGTTCGAACCCGGGAACTCCGGACAGTAGTCAAGCGTCTTACCGCTGCACCACCCCGGCGGGGCTCGTAAAAAAGGTCAAACCTACCAGTCCCGGCCCGTAGGGCCAGGAGCAGCCACCCTCCGCAATCTGACGCCCCACGAAAGTGGGGTCACCTTCGTATATGCTTGAATTACCTGGTGACGTCATCATCACCTGGTAATCACCTGGTGACTTGTCGAGACTGTACATCGCGCGCCCCTTGTCGAACACAACCAGCAATTTATCAAACTCATCAAAGTTCATCGGCGTTCTATAATTCTTTTACAGGAAAGGAAAAGCGCAGTATCTGTCACGCGGAATCCAGCTATCATTCACACGGTCCCGCTATTATTAACTGACGCGCTGAGCTGGGGATACAAGGAATGTAGGTTCGATTCCCGGTTTGGATAAGGTTTGTAATTAATTTTTAACATTCGCTCTCGAAAGCGTGATACTTATGCTGATAAACTTCTGTCGACAGCAATACAGCATTAAAGGCTTTCGCCTATAAAAGAAGAAATGAAAGTAACTTACTGCCTGAGCACCCCCGGGGTAATGCAGTGGTAAGACGCCCGACTATTGTGCCGCAGTACCCGGGTTCGAACCCGACCACGGCGGCTGCGCTTCGATGGAGGCGAAACGAAGTGGCATCCGTGTGCTGTGCGATGTCAGCGCACGTTAATGATCCCCAGGGGGTCCAAACTGCTCCCTAGCCCTCCACTATGGCTCCCCTTTCTCTCTTTCAACTTTCACTCCCACCTTCCTCCCTTCCCTTACGGCGCGATTCAGGTGTCCACAGAGCAAGTGTGACAGATACTGCGCCTTTCCCTTCCTGTGAACCAATAATTATTGTTATTAGCGGCGGCTGCAACCTTTTTTTAATTGGAAAAGTCACATCAGCGGCCATAGAGTGGAAATGAAGGTACGTTTCTTGGCCTAGCTGGCGACTTTTGATCCTAAATACAGGCTCGAAACATGAGAAAAAAAAAGGAAGCTAGACGGAACTGAGGGCGAATCACAACTGCTTTATTTGTAGGCATACGAAACAGAAATATATAGCCATCATGAAAGCAGAGAAGATGATCATAATGTTTTGTTATTACGACGCACTGGTGAAATACTTCCTCTTAGAGCAATATCAAGGTTTTAATAATGCTCATTCTCGTTTTGCTTCCACTAAAGAATGCAAGTTACTTCCCTAGATACGCTTTTTTAACTTTTACAATCTGTGCAATATGGTTTGCTGGTCCAGCAGTGGTCATTGCAATCAATATTAGCATTGTTGAGCCCAGATGCACGTGCGTTGACCCCATCCTGCGAATGCGTAGCAAAATGTTTAAGCAATACATAACGAAGCAATATGTTTTCAACCCAAAGTTTCGGGATCACCTCGTCTCTTCAGGGGTTGTTGTTGTGGCTGTACGAAAAAGGAAAAGAAAATGTACGGGCCTGCTACTGGCTCTGTAGCTGAGCCACCTCCGCTGCCTCGTGCGAACAGAAGAGAAAATAGAGAAGAAAAGAAAAAAGGAGAGGGAGAGAAAGACGCGCGCCGCAACAACAGCCAATGGTCCACCACCGCGGCAGTGGTGGGTGCAATGACGACCTACAGCATATAAAAATTGATGGCTGGCTAGCCCCCGCCGCAAGCGGCGTTGACCTTCCGTCCCAGCCCCGTAGGGCCAGGAACTGCCACCCCATGTGGTTTTCAGAGGTGAATTAATTGCGACCCACCTGCACCAGGGAGCGGCTTTGTTGGCACGTGACGATGTCACTAATAATAAACGCAGAGGGAATTATTCCTTGAGTCCTATTCCTTGTCGCCTTTGTGAGGCGAATGAAGCCTGACTCAATATGGTGCCTCTCGAACGGATAAGGCTTCACGGCGAAATTTCTAAACAGGGAGAAAAATAGTACGAGAACGCGGTGCTAGCTAATCGCCACAATAGTGGTTACACACGCAGTTTTATTCAAAGCGTTTTCCTCCTGTGGAAACATTGAGTTTAATCAGCACGGAAACAGTTTTCTTCGCACATTCCTTCCAAATATTAGCTGTCCCAACGGAGCAGTCTCACGTATTTTACGAAAACACGACATCCACGTGTAATGATGGTGGCAGTCTTTTAATTAACAGTCGGCACAAATTGGAAGGAAAATAATTTTGTTGTTGGCGGCAGTAGCTATTATATGAGGCGCTCGAGTTGGATCCGCCGTAAAGAAAAGGAATAGGGAAAGAATGGCGAGGAGAGCTACAGAGGGCGGCAATAGAAATAAAAGACAGAAGGAGATTTGTATATTATTTACAAATACAAAATAAAGTGAGTTCGCGTTGCTCGTGAGGAGATGTACAAGCACTGTTTAAGAACGACCACGAGTGAGCGACGACTACGAAAACCCGTTCAAGTAATCAACCGCTTCTTAGTACGGCCCTAACTCCGTGACCAGTGAAAAACAATCTGGCGAAAATAAAAATATCCCCCTGCTCCAAGTGTTCGGCCTCATATAATAGAGCAACAAAAACCTCAATCAGCAAATCAAGCAACACACGAATAATGAGCGGTTAAATAATTACCAAGTGAACCACCCCCTCCCCCCCCCCCCCCCTCAACAGCACAGGTAAAGTGCCGACCACGTAAATGCATTTGAAGTGATGAGCCTCTTGGCCAAGGAGGCTAGAAGAGACGGCATTTATTTCCAATACATTCGTTCCAGAAAGGCAGTGGTGCATTGCACATCAACCCCCCCGCCCCTCCCCGCGTACTTGTTTAGGAAAATGTGGAGGCCGCTTTACCCATGAAGAGGGAACAGATTTGGTACCGACAGTTTTGTTTACAATAAAGTATTGAATGGCGTCAGGATTCATAATATATTGAGCTACATATAGACCAGCACCTATCTGTGACGTAAACAAGATGCGATGGGGCTGCTGTAGCCAGTCTGGGCCAGTGGGGGTGAAAGAAAGGCTTAGCGCCAACAGGAATACGTGGAAATAAGAGATTTCAAAGCAGTTTTTTGATTTCGCAGTTCGCCTACGATGCCGTCATTCGATATAGAGTAACTATAATATCGTAGGACAGATTGACAAATCTTACATCTCATTACCAAAGCGGAATATTTAAAACCTAGAAAAACATAATGGGATACAAGCCGAGAGCAAGACCCATAGAAGCAAGAAACATTTACCAAAATAATATTTCATGTTCGGAGTGGAGCAGGAAAATTAGACGATGGTTAAACTTTAGCGAGGTCATTGAAGAAAAAAGGACGAAGTATGCTATGTCATTTCAAAGTCAATTTTTAAAAATTCCTAGATATCTCTGCATTGTGATGCCCGACATACCTCAGAAAATGCAATTATGCGCTGGGTGCTTCTGACAACAGCGAAAACGTGCCGTGTTGCCCATGTTGCCGTTACCTACTAAGTATTGCCGCTCAAATAATACAACCATTTAAGCTGAGGGCAGTCCTCATTCAGCACGACAAACGAACCGCGCGCAGCGGCAGATGATCAAAATCCGACGTCTGCTCACAAAAGTCGCGTATGCGAAGGCCGGCGTCGTGTGCGGCTTCTGCCTTCGCTCGAAATGAGTGCCGTCTGCGTCGCCGTCTGCTGCGATGGACTGTTCTCTTTCTAACCGATGGAATGGGCCAAGGGTAGGATTACAGGAGAAGAGATAGAAAGAGCGCCTACTACGAACTGAGTTTATTTCAGAAGACACCGCTTTTTATACGCCAATGCACTTCAGGTAAACCCCATTGCAAAAATAGAATAAAATTGATTGTTAAGACAAAAAAAAAAAAAAACAGAGACATCATACGTTCAAAGATATGCACATCGCATCTAAAAAAAAGGTGCAAAATAAATTTGAATACCGATAAAACTTGCTCACTGTTGTGGAGATTCACAATCCCCTGCCTCCATTACAACGGTAGCTCGTAATTATAACGCCTGTTACGTGCGCTGTTAGGGACGTTGGCGAAAGAACTGGCGCACTGGTCATCCCACACCATCAGCCAGTCTCCCGCAGTGACGCAGCTGTGAACTTCCCTCTTTCCTCCGAGCCTAACAGGTATACCTCCTCTCCTGGTCAGAGTCGAGAAGTGTACGTCTCGCGACCCGCTCGGGGCACTTCCGCGGTTGAGCGCGCACGCGCCCGGTTCATGATTTGCGCAGGTGAAACCACCGCTGCCACTGAAATATCCGCCCGGTCCTCGTACGCACCTCCCGCAACGGGCCGTGAGCAAGAAGGCACGCCAAATGAGAACACTCATCTCCCCTCAATGCGTGTGCTTCACGTTTAGGTAGGCTTTTATTTCACCTCCGTAAAGGGGTTGCATTTGTGTGCTGTTGAGTTGCCGTGTATAATTGCTCGGGAGGATTAAAGCTTGTTCGAGTGCGCAACTCGTGTTTGTCCTCTCTATCCCAAACTCGCCGCGGTGGCGACTTTTCGCACCACGGGTTGTGGCTCACAGCTCTGTCTGCTAGGGCTGGCACGCCGAGGCTAGAAAGCGACTCTCTTTTCAGAAGCCTTAAAATAATCTGGTATGGCATTGCGCGATTTAAACGTGGAGTTTAACGAAAAGTGTTTGAAATAACTTGAGGGCACCTCATAGAGCTACAGAACAGAAAATGGCAGGTGTAACGTTAAGAGATGGGACGCGTTCAGGGTGTGTCAGAGAAATAAGCGGACGTGAATTAAAGAAGATGAACTAGACCTGGGTATGACGTATAGTTCGAAGTGATTATATCCGATGCTCGAAAAGCGTAACAAATTGCATACCAAGGGAAGCAACGCGTAGCAGGGAGCGGCTGAAAGCCAGGCGGGCGGATCAGGTTAAGATGGGCGCAGGGCCGGGTAAAGTGGATGCAGCTAGCACAGGACCAGCTAGATTGGGATAATATGGGAGAGGCTTTCGCCCTGCAGTGGGTGTAGTCGGGCTGTAGATAATGTTGATAAAATGGCCTATGCCATTCTTTATCGCACGATTATGGTCAGCAAGGTGATAATTATTACAGCGCCCCATTGCACAACGTAGCATTTCCAACTTTCTTCACTACGCCCACCAGACATTTTACAAATGGTGCCGCATGTCGTTTTTGACATTCTACCTTTTGCTTTGTTTGTTGGGTTTTGTTTTGCTGCACTAAGAAGATAGCTGCTTGTATAAAAATTAGAGCAATTTTAAACTTTGCAGCAACGTGTTTCAAAATGTGATGCCACGCTGAATATTCTGAATTACCACAGGTTTATTGTCTGTCTAGTAATAACGCTATTTGCACCTAATGCCTTTCGTTTTTAATTTTTAGTAGCGCTTCTGCAACTGAGCTTATCATCAAATGGGGATACCAAGCTGGTTGCGGCCTCGATACATGCCTTTTGAATTTTTCGCGCATTATGTGGTAGCAAGAGTTTTTCAACAAAACTTGAAGGCACATAACCGCGTTGGTAGGTTAAACGTCTTAGCTGGACGGAAGAAAATGGCAGAAAATATTTCCGCGCACGTCGGCAATAGATCCAACATCTGCGTTCTTTATTGACGGTTATTGTAATAATTAACAACTTTTGCTTCTTGTCTTCCAGAAGCTAATGGCTAAATTCCAAACAATTTCTATATAGTGTAAAGGTAGATAACACAGTCTGCACGATTTGCGCATAGGTCAAAGTTGTCTGCTCGTTCCAAACATTAATTACTCACTAAGGTACCTAAAACATTTCTCCTGGGAGAGCTCTGTCAAGGCCCGTTTGAAAATAATGCACAATACTGTAGCACGAGAGACCCGATGCTATTTCCCTTCTTTTGCACATAATGCAGGTCCTGAAAACAGGCAGTAGTGGAAGACAGATAAACCTCTAAAACGCTTATATAGTCTGATGCTACAGCGTGTTTTGAAGATAGTGTCATTCTTCCCTATTCAGGATTCAACAGCAATCATCAGCTGGCTCTCGAAAGTGAATATAGAATTGGAAAGAATGTCAAGTCATTCCCTTAAGCCTGAAATCACTGAGGCGGACACATCTGCTAGCCAAACAATTACCAGCCTTCTCACTTCTAGCCTTATGCTCTCAATACGTACGTACGCTTCCCTTCTTATAGAAATCCATGTGTATGAAAACGAGTGAACAGATGCTGCTTGAATACTCAGATTCATGCCGCTTAGATTGACTTACATTAATTTGCCGTTAGATTAGATTAGATTAGACATGATTAATTAAGGTTCACTTAGAATAATGCTGCCGACAATTCCAATGTCTAACAGAGGGTTTACAAAAGTACGTCTGGCAACCATGAGCGGCACGCTGATCCCGCTCTGGCCGCCATATTTTGTTCGCTCTATCCGTTCAAATTCGTGTCCGTCCGTCAGCGCTCGCCGTTCTGTTCGCGCTTTTCACGTTTTAACCTAGTGTGCTGTGCTTGGACCTCTCTTCGGTCCCAGGCGGTTTCTGTTAGCGACGCCTAGAAGCGTATTTTGACAGCCGAGACGTGGCGGGGCCCACCGGCCGCGCTGCCGAGCGCAGTTACAAATTGCTCTATGAGTCGTGTATGAGCCCCTCGGCAATCCGCAGCGTCATCCCTATCCAGGTACAGTATCCAGAGTTCTGTAATGTTAATTTTTTTTATCTGTGCTCCTTTGCTGTTTATTTAAACGCCTATGAGAGATCATCGCGAGTTTGCTTGGTTTGCGCAATCACCGTCGCTCATCCCACTGGAAGATACTTGGTTGGTGAAATGAGCGAGGATGCATTTTATTTTATGATAAAAGGATCGTGCGTAATTTGACGTACGTTGGACTGGCGCTTAGCACTTTCCTTCCCATGCCGTCGACGCAGTAGTTGGCATTAGTTTCGGAAATAATCGGGGTCTGCGTAAAAAAAAAAAAGTGCCATGGTAATTTGTGCTTCCAGTGATTGAATATTGATTGGTGTGCGATAGGCGATGACGAGTTAATAAAATCTTTGTAAATAATTGATTAATTGATAAAATAAAGAAACTAAAAAAAAGGAAAAATTGGAAAGTAAGAGTTTAAAGGTGACAGAATGAAAAACCAGTGCCTGGTGATGCTAAGAAAGAAAATATAGAATGTGTAATTTATTAATTGAACTAATTGAAGAATGTATTCAAAAGTGTCAAATTGCTCAGTATGGAAAGCCGATTGTTACTGATACATGCGTATTGGTGCATGAAAATATAAAACGTGAAATAGAATAAAAATAAAGGAAGAAATGATAGAAATATAACATAACATACATAACATAGAAATATAGCATACATAACAAAATATAACATAATACACTTGTGTGTAGTATGTTACTTTTGATGAATACATATTTCGCTGCATTGTATTCTTTTCGCCCCTCCTGCTAGGGCCCAGTTAGGACCTGCAGTATTTGGTAATTAAAATAAATAAATAAACAAGAGAGCTAAAATATAACACGTGAACAAAGAAAACATTGTGCGTGTGTGTGTATGACAGAGAGACACTATCGCGTTATACCTTTAACGGCAGAGCTTAAGTGACCCCCTAATTTTTCTATAACGATATGATATAATATAAATCTGATTTTATGAACACAGCCAGTTGCACAAGGCACAAACACTTCGCAGTAATGTGAGTTGACTTTTCAAATTTCTTTTCGTTTCAGCCGAGTTCCTCCTCTTCCGAGTTCCTCGAAGCTTCCAATGTCAGCTCTCATATGAGATATTACGGCTTCAAATGTTTACTTTCTAACAGAAGGAATAAACAAGAAATCGACATATTTGAAAATTCTAGTGAATTTCAGGTAGCTGTGAATTAGCGAACCATCGGGTGACTCGAAAAAATACACAAACGTGAAGCGCGCGCTTCGTTATTTTATCGGCTGCGCTGGCAGGTACAAAACCTGAGTTGCGCGCTCTGGACGTGGACCGGTCGAAACGGGCTTCACGTGAGCATACTACAACACACTAGTGGGATGTTATCTTTTCCTGCTTTTCTAGACGCCGCGGGTTTGGCAGCCGCTTGCTTTTGCAGCGTGAAACACGCACTTCGGGCACACTGGACAACCGTATTGCTCTCTTCACCAAGAACTACTATTTCGTACGACTGTGAAAAGTAGTTTCGGTAACCATGCCCGTTTTCAATACACAGTGGTAAATGCCACCTACGTACAAAATGTTTCAAAGAACGTATTTGCACAATAGCGTTCGTTATACATGGATTGCTCCTTTTCCCGTGTCTTCCATCGCAGCATAAGCTTATCCTTCATGTTCACAAGGCTCCACAGCGCGCAAAACAACCTTGCTGTTTGAGATGATGGCACATTCTGTGAGCTAGCTCCCAGTCAGAGGGACGTGTAGTAATGCTTTACATGACCCTTGTAAAGCCGATTAGGACTGCAAACGAACGGTCGCATACACACGTATACCTTGATTCCGTGCGCGTCTACGACGGTGCGCTAGCTGCAGAAGGGCACGCAACAAATGCTGGCATCATTCCGAATAGAGCTTGTATAGCTAACAGCGACTGCTAGGATGTTAAAAAATGAAACAATCGCTTGTGAGCATTCCAAAGCACCTTTCGGTGCATGCACGGGTTCTACAAAGGCGCACGTTGACAGCGTACTCGATGGGAGGCGTGGGCGGACTGAGCAAAACATGGCCGCCGCGCACAGTTTCTGTTTCTTTCACTAGATGGCGCTAACTTTTGTAAAGCCTCTATTGCTCTTTTCAACAGCCACCAGCATGCGGCCTTATCACTCTGATTCGAACGCACGGATCAATTCTGAATTCGTTGCTTGTTCATATTCGTTGTCGCAAGACGCGACTTTATCATTTCCTATGTGGCGGCAAGTCATTCGAGATGCATCTCGAAAGATTCCAGCAACGCACATGTGCTTCTGCAATGTTCCAGGGTATGGTAGTCACCGTACGCAGTTTTCTCTAGATTATTCTTAGACGCCTTTAAATGGAGCGCTGACGAGTGTAACTGTATTCTTATTTCGACGACCGACGAGCACGATTGCTGTTACTGCCGCCACCGATTCACTTATTTCTTTTAAAGGCGCAAGGCAGCCCACTAAAGAGTTACATTCAAGTGCAACGCCAGTGTCTGTTTAGGGCTACTTGGCATGTCACCGCTATGTGACATCTGGTGGAGGGGCTGCCCTTAGAGATCCGGCCTATTTCTTCAAGAGAAGACCTCGGCATCATTCCTGTCGCCCTGGGGGACCAGCCTGCAGATCACCAACCAGCCGCCTACTTCAAGGGCTCCTACCCGAACCCGGTCTGCTGCCGGAACCCGTTCGATCCCGGAAGAAGGCCCTTACATTTACAATGGCCAGTCTGCAGCACCGGTTTTCTCCGTGCAGCCCAGGGAGCCGCCACCTTCCAAGGATTGCCTACAGAACATGCGGAGGACTGGATGGACCATTTAGACCGCGTGACAGCATTCAATAGCTGGAACAGCAATTCAAATTTCAGTAAAGTCTACTTGCTCTTCAGGAACCTGCTCGAGTCTGGTTCGAAAATAACGAGACTTCTTTGAAGAACTGGGAAACATTTAAAGCGGGGTTTATGGCTGCCTTTGCAAGTTCCGTCGAAAAAGAAAGTGCCCAGGCCCTCCTTCACTCAAGAATTCAGCTTCCAAATGAGTCTGTCCTCGTACGTCAAGGAAGGGAAGCTCTTCATTCGCCGCGCTAATACAAACATAATGGAGGAGGAGAAAGTGAAATTGTTAATGAGAGGTGGGAAGGAATCGCTTTTTGTAGGCCTTGCTAGGAAGCCTCCGGCAATAGTGGCGGAAACTGCTGCAATCGAATTGTTTCCGCAGTCTTTCGACAAAAGCGTTTCATTCAAGTGCAACGCCAATGCCTTTCTTTGTGGCTACTGGGCTTTTCACCACTGAGTGATAATTGGCAACCTGAAATGCGGGTTGCTGTGTCGATCGCCGCTCCGTAACGCATATCCTAGCCAGAAGAGCAACTACTATTTAGTCGTCTTCGTAGGGAGCTTTCACTCCACCTGCATGAGCTTACAGGGATCAAAACACGCTCTGTCGAAGCTTTGCATGACGTGTGTCGGATAACTGGGCTACATCGAGAGCACCTGGGCTGTTATCTGACAAACGCGTATCTATTATATATGTTGCTCAGTAAGCTCAGTCTTTTATCGTGAACCAAACGACTAACAGCAGCATATTTGAGTCACGCTGTGGGACAATTGCAGTACTACCTATGCATGCAGGTTCCCTATATTAGAATTTTGGATTTCCACGAGAAAGCATCATAGGATTTTCATCGAAATTTGCGGCCTCAACATTCCGCATCGCTCCATCATTTTGCTGCGACATACACTCAGTAAGACCATATGAAGTGTGAGGTTTGTTGCCTCAAAATATCTGGTACTTGCTGAACGATCGTTTATCAAAGCATTTTCGAGGCGCTATCATTTCTTTCGGAGGAACCCTCTGCTGCCTTCTAATCAGATTTGTTCACAAATATAAATGTGTTCTTTGCTCAACTAAAGCAATGGCAAAAGGTGTTTAGTGTTGTGGTTCGGTTTACTGCATTGCACATGAAGTAGACGACTGTTATAATTATGAAACCGAACATCACACCAAACAACCCTCTATATTTTCAAAGTCTGGTCATTCGCTCCGACGCCGCCATTCAAGATTTTTATTTACAAGCCTGTTTACAAGCGTCAACTCGCTACGCATACCAAAAAGGTGTTCGTCTGAATAACGCGCATTTCTATAACGAGGCGCTTTCATATATATTATCGCCGCTTGATGCGCGGCGCGTGATTCGCAGTAAAGATCACTGCGCTTGAGATTCCTGCCATCCAATCCCAGCGCCTGATTTCTGTAAGCGCCTCATTCATTATGCTATGCTGCGAGCACCTACCTTTGTATACTGACGCAAAGTGGCGCTCGCCGTGAGCACCTCCCGCCCACCCACTGTGGCTGCCTAGTTCTCGGTGCACTACGCGACCAGAACGTGGCGTGAGAACCGTTCAGCTAGTTTTCTACTCAGGATGCTGCCACAAGGAGGAGCAGGTAATGCTGGAGGAAGGTTTTTTTTATCTTTTTTTTTTTAATTTGGCGCTTTCATAAATCAATAACTTCAATGAATGATTCATTTTCGAATATTTTGAACTGAACTGTTTAAAGTGGAGACACGTTCCTTGGAAGTCCTGCACTTCGAATTCTGTCTTCGGGAGCACTGGAAAATAGTTTGTCCGTTCAGGGTGGGTAGCCGCTACTGAAGCGACACAAAAATTAAGCAGAAATATAATGCTCGTCTTTACGTCGCCAAATGCACAGAATATTTAGGACGGCAGATCAAGTTATCAATTCGCAGTTGCAGTCACAGAAAATTTTCAAGTCGATGTTGCACAACATCGTTCCCTTGTTAGCTCAGCTGCCGATCATACAACAATGGATCGTTGTTGATGACACGATGGTACTAAACGGCTCTATAACTGAGCAGGTGAGGCGATGATCTACTGGAAACTAAAGCGGCGAATCTTCATTGATGGCGCACTAGGCGACGCACGCCTGTATCTGCATGTACCTTCTCCCAGTTCAGCGTTCAAGTAAAATGGGCGTATCTTTATGTTCCGAGTTTCATAGCCAACAGAGGTCACGAAATATCGGACGCGTAACTCTACCACATAGGACCGCCCAAATGATTGCCACCTAAACAAGTGCCGCCACTATCGGCGCTACATCGCTTCTGCGCGGGCGCACCGATAGAACGTCGCCTTTAATCCACTATGGAAGGTAAAGCAATCCCTACATCCTTAAATCTCTGTGCTTATTGCCGGGCACGAATAATATAGGGAGCTAGACACAGTTTACTTTGCTTCAGTTTCGTGAAATGCTTTGTATTGTAACTTTCTGGCATGCAGCAGAAAGATGTCATTGCACTGGCTTGCAAGTCCGTACCACAGAGGCCGAAGATGAAGAATCGGCGCTGTGGAGCATGCGCTCTGTCCTCCGCCGAAATCATGTCCTAGCTGTTAGTGTGCACAGTCGCCCTGCCATCGTCGATGAAGGTGAGCGGGGCGAAACTATGCTGGCGCCGCCTACTGAATGAATCTCCGCTACAGCGTCACCACTATTATTGAGAACCTAGCAAATCTTCCTCGCTATGAAATTCTTTCTCACGTACGCACTGTATAAAAGGCATTCGTAGAAATGTGATGAAATAATTTAACCTCTCTGCGCATACTTATTACAAGCTTGGCTTAGACGGTACCTGTTTCATATACCACGTCGAACACCATGACAGTTTTCGCATAACTGGACCAAAACGACAACTTTAACCCGAGAAAATTTGTGCGACATAGCTTTGGCCGCATCGATAGAACCAGAAGTAACGAGAATCGGTCTAAAACAGTGACCAAAATACTTCTTACGCCGAGACAACTAGCGAGGATGGCACAGCGCCTCTTATTTTTTTCATCTCAGTGTAGGTCCGCTATCATCATCATTATCATCAGCCTCACTATACCCACTGCAGGGCGAAAGCCTCTCCCATATTTCTCCAATTAACCCGGTTTTGTGCTAGCTGCATCCACTTGACCCCTGCGACCTTCTTAACCTCATCCGCCTACCTTACATTCTGCCGCCTCCTGCTACGCTTTCCTTCCCTTGGAATCCAGTTTGTTACCCTAAGCGACCATCGGTTATCCTCTCTTCGCACTAGATGTCCTACTCATGTCCATGTCTTCTTCTTAATTTCCGCTAGAATGTCGGTAACTTGAGTTATTTCTCTGACCCACTCTGCACGCTTCCTATTTCTTAATGTTACCCCTACCATTTTTCGTTCCATAGCCCACTGGGTTGTCCTCAACTTAAGTAGAACCCTCTTGGTTAGCCTCCACGTTTCAGACAGACAGTACCGACAAGATGCAACTGTTGCATACTTTCTCCTTGAGCGATATCGGTAAGCTGGTAGTCATAATCTGCGAGTGCTTGCCAAATGCGCTCCACCCCAATCTTATTCGTCTTGATATTTCCTTTTCATGGTCCGGATCTGCGGTTACTACCTGTCCTAAGTAGACATATTCATCTACTACTTGCAGTACTTCGCTACCTAATGTAAACTGCTGTTCCTTCCCTACTTTACTGTTCCTAGCCGACTCTATCTTATCCGTGTGTGACGTCCTGCACGTTGGCTGACCTTTCGCCATTAGAGGCATAGTTATCGCTCAATCCACTCGAAATCAGACAAATAGAAGAGTGCAAAAAGAACAACCCCTGTTTGAATTGTTTACCATAAAATGTAAATACAACATACAATCAACGCAGACGCACTTGACCCGACCACAACACGAGTACTTGAGAGTGCGTAGAAAGATTGTGGCTGAACCATAACATTGCGCTTTGAGTGGTCAGCTGATAATGGTAAGCAGCGCTGCGGTGTTTTGTTGCTGTGTCTGCAATGTTTGAAACAAAGATACGGCAGGTGCAGGGTCCTATTGAGTGGACGTTCGTGGCTTTGTACCAACAACAAAGTTGCTATTGATTTCTTGCTGTGCGCGCTATCTGCCTGCCCTGACTGCCCTGACTGCCATCACACAAATACCAGTAAACATTGCGCACGCACCGAGCTAGGAGCACCCTGCATATAACTCCCATTGCTTTACTTCTACAAGAACATCTACTCATTTGTGAAGAGCCCCTTAAAAAATATACATATATATAGTTTCATGCACTTTCCGCGGTCCTGTATTGAAGGAATATGAGGTTTGGCGGAATAAGCAGAGGAGGACGAGGAAGCTGGGTCTTTCCGCTGTGGTGTGCTAATCTCCAGCACATCCTAACATCTGTGTATATAAACCTAGTAACAAATGTGGTGGAAATGCTGGGTCCGGGAAATGGGAATCCGTGGTGGTGAGTCCCGATAGAAATCGAAAGCCGTAGTATGTTTCGCCAGAACTTCCACTAAACTGTGACGGTCACTTGTTGGCAGGGATGTGTTAATCATGGCAGGAAATTTTGTCTCATCTACTTCTGAGCATGCGGTTGGCTGGGAATTGTCTGTGCTGAGCACTGCCACTGATTTAAAAGTGTCTTCGTCAAAGTTGGCAAGTTGTAGACCACGTGGTAATACAAAAGGTTCGTTAGAGCAGTTAGTCGTCCACAAAGAAGAATGGCCAATAATGACAGAGATGATGCAGCGGGAAATCAGCATACTTTTCTTCGCGCATTTGAGGGTGAGTGGTTCAACCACCGCGTCTAACGCGTCACTGGCACACCTTGAACTAACAACTCGTAGAAACTCTGCTGATATTGCGGGAATGGCTATGTCGTCCGAAACCGAAAGCGTGCTAGGATGATGTGGTCCGCAAATTTTCACGCAAAGCAGATTCAATTCGAGTGCTCAGAGAAATGTATCCGTTGCGAAAGTCGAGAGTGGCCGAACATTGTTCCAGGAAAACGAGTCCAAGAATTACGTCATGCGTTGATCGAGCAAGTACTGTGAATTCAGTTCGGAATGTGTGGCCGGTGATAACAAGGTTCACGGAACAGACACCAAGTGGGTTAAGCGGTTCGCCACCAACACCACACAATGTCGTCGCACTATCCCAAGCAAACAAAATTTTACGACCAAGGTAGTTTTTAAAAGCGAGATTGCACCTGTATCCAACAACGCCATAGCACGTACATCGTCCACAAACACGTCAATACGGTTCTTTAACATCGAAACGGGCCGAGGGATGGGTAAGATAGAATCATTTGCGACCTCACCTCCATTGGCCGCACTCACTAGTTTCCGGAGGTGGCGACCGTCGTCGGGGAAAAGGGGAGCGTCGTAGGAGCAGAGATCGTGTTGTCAGGCTACGGTCAGAGGCCGCTGATTCGTTTCGGTTCAGCGCCAATCTGCGTTCTTGTCGGCTAGCGGTTGCACTGTACTCATTCCGGCCAGGTTTTCTATATTGTGAGCGCAGCGCGTGAACTTTCACCTCTTTCATCTGTATAGATCCATCATCATCATCATCGTCGCTCACTGCTGCTCGGAGCGTCGCGTGATGTGGGCCAGCTGGTTCTGGAATAGAACAGACGTTTGTGCAAGTGCTGTCCCACAAGTGGTGGAGGTGCTATTCGTATTCCCAACCTCTCGCTTTAGACCCACCTACCGTTCTCCCTGGAGCCCCGTTCAGGCCTTCTCTTGCGCCCACGGTCCTGTGCTATGGATGAGGACAACGGTTCTCGCTCACCCCCGGCGTCTCCTGCTCCTACTGCGGCTGCCCCTGCCTGGACAGTCATCAGCCGCCAGCGCGATCCCCAAATCTTTGCTGGCCTTCGCGGTGAAGATGTCGACGACTGGCTCGACAACTACAAAAGGGTCAGTACATTTAATCACTGGGATGACGATCATAAACTGCTCAAAGTCGTCTTCTACTTGACTGATGTCGCCAAAACCTGGTTCCTCAATCATGAGGATGACATCGCTTACTGGCCTACATTCACGGACCAGCTAAAGAAAATTTTCGGCACTCCGGCTGGTCGCTCAGAGCAGGCAAACAAAAAACTTTAAGCTCGTCTCCAGCAGCCCGGCAAGTCCTATACGTCGTATATCGAGGACGTTCTGGCCCTTGTCGCCGTGTCGACTCTGCTATGCCTGAATCTGGGCGTGTTCGCCACTTAATTAAGGGCATCAACACTGCTGCTTTCAATGCCTTCGTGGTTAAAAATCCGTTGTCCTAGTCTGACATCACATCCACACGTCAACGTCTAGACCAGCTACAGTTGTGCCGCCTCATGCAAGACTCCAGTGAAGGCGGCTTCCTCATAGATGAAAAGTTGCGGTCCCTAATACGCACCATGATCCGAGAGGAGCTCTACGGCCTCACCAATCCCTCTGCTGTATCTGCAACTCTTCCGCCGGCAACGGTGAATGTGCGCAGCATCATCAAAGATCAACTGACGAATTTCAACTGCACTGTGGCACCTGCCCCACCTCCCATTGCCTCCATACCTCCCTCGCCGCCTCCCAAAATCCCTTGCCAACCTATGCCGAGATTACTTCACGTCAACCCACCCCGCCTTCCCCGACTTGTTCGGCTCCCGTGTGCGGTCACGTCGCTGCCATGGCACCATATCCTACAGTGCAACGTCCTGTTACAGCCTGGCTCCCGTCCCGCCCTGTGTGCTATTATTGTGGGATACGTGGCCACATTGCCCGTGTCTGTCGCCGCCTCCAGCAATACGAGCAACGGGGTTATGCTCCCTTTGAACGTGCCCGCGTGCGCTAGCCTGATGATTCTACACTGTCCTACTCAGACTTTTACCAGCGTTCTTCCTCTCCTCCGAATTCCACCTACGTTTCACGGCCCTCGCGTTCATCCCGACACCGATCCCCTTTGCCTTTTCGCCGCACGTCCCCGCTTCGTCCTGCCTCGCACCCCTTCCAACCTATAACGGAAAAATAACCGAAGCAGCTTTTGGAGGGAAAGCTGCTTCGAGTTCGGAATCTACAATTCCTCCTGGGCGACCGTCGAATATGTTAGTAGTGATTGTTGAAGGATTGTACGTTGAGGCCCTCATCGACACCGGCGCCGCTTATTCCGTCATGCATTTTTCTCTGTGTTCTCATCTGCACGAAGTTCTAACGCCATACACCGGTCCGCAACTTCGTGGAGCTAATGGAATTCTTATGAAACCTACCGGCCAATGCACAGCACGTGTCCTCATCGATAACCAGCGGCATCATATTGAATTTATTGTGCTCCCCACGTGCGTCCATGTCATAATCTGGGGTGGGATTTCTTATTGTCGGCGTCCGCCCTCATCTCTTGCCGTGAGCGCCTTATTCATCTTGCGGACCCCGATATCTTACCGACTGCTGATTGTCCACCACCACACGTGTTCGCAGCAGTTGATTTCGTGTTGCCCCCAGGACGCGAGCAGCTGATCATCGTGGCATTGGACTACTCTCTCGATGGCGAGGCCTCCGTTATGGTGGACCTCCGACGGCCTAGCTCTTGACTCATGCCTCACCCCCTTCACCCGTGGTTGCGCGGTGGTTGCGGTCCTCAATACAACTCTCCAGCCGTTCTTACTGCCCAGAGGAGCCCCAGTTGGGTTTATTTTTGACTGCGATCCCGTTCCCCTCAACGCACTTTCCAGCGCACCATCGCCTGCTGCCACGCCTTCATTTCCGACATCCTCTGCGCTCGCAGCCGCCATCAGCCCTAACCTTACATCCGAGCAGTCCATAGCTCTGCTAGACTTCCTCTTGCGGCACCGATAGTCTTTTGATGTGCGCGCCTCAGCGTTGGAGAAGACTTCCGTCACCTCTCATCGCATAGAGACGGGCGGCTCTGCTATTGTTCGACAACGGCCGTATCACGTTTCAGAGGCAGAACGCAAAGTCATTTTGGAGCAAGTTGCTGGCATGCTTGCTCGAAATGTCATCCGGCCATCCACGAGCTCTTGGTCCTCACCTGTGGTGGCTCAGTCTGCTTCTGCGTGGATTCCCGGGCACTTAACAAAATCACACGCAAGGATGTTTACCCTTTGCTCGTATTGATGACGCATTAGACCGTCTCCAAGAAGCTGAGTATTTCTCCAGTCTCGACCTGCGCTCGGGATACTGGCAAATTTCTATACACGATGCAGACAAGGACAAGACTGCCTTTTCTACCCCCGATGGTCGCTACGAATTTAACGTGATGCCTTTCGGTCTCTGCAATGTGCCGGCCACCTTTGAGAGCATGATTGATACCGTGCTTCGCGGCATGAAATGGAAAACATGCCTATGTTATCTCGACGACATCATTGTCTTCTCGTCAAACTTCGCTCAGCACTTACAGCGTCCCGTTGAAGTCCTCACGTCCTTTGGCCAGACGGGGCTTCAGCTGAATACCAAGAAATGCCACTTTGCCAGTAAGACCATCAAAGTACACGGCCATGTCGTCCGTAAGGCAGGAATCCAGCCTGATCCTGAAAAAATTGCGGCTGCCGTTAATTTTCCTTGGCCTCAACGTCAGAAAGATCTTCGCAGCTTTCTTGGCTTAGCCTCCTACTTCCGCCGTTTTATTCGGAACTTTGAAACAGTTGCGGTCTCGTTACACAAGCTCGTGTCTTCCCAAGCGTTTTATACCTGGTCCACTGAATGTGAAGACGCCTTCAATGCTCTCAAGCAGGCACTCACTTCCACTCCTGTGCTTCGCCATTTTGACGCTGACGCACCCACCATTCGATTGGTGCATAGCGCTAAAAGGACAAGGACACAGCGAGACACACAGGACGGGCGCGCCTGTCCTGTGTGTCTCGCTGTGTCCTTGTCCTTTTAGCGCTATGCACCAATCGAACCATCACCAACTCGCCCACGCTTCCACTCTTGCACCCACCATACTTCACACAGACGCCAGTGGCCACCGTATTGCCGCGGTTCTCTTGCAACGCAACCCAGTGTCTGAAGAGTAAGTCGTCGCATACGCCAGTCGTACACTTACTGCAGCTGAGCATAACTATACTATTACCGAGCAAGAGTGCCTCGCCGTTGTTTGGTCGGTTCAAATATTTCGACCTTATTTGTATGGCCGCCACTTCACCATTGTCACAGGCCATCACGCATTCTGTTGGCCGTCATCGCTGAAGAACTTATCGGGTCGACTGGGGCGCTGGGTACTACGTCTTCAAGAATACACCTTCACCATCACTTATAAATCTGGGCGAAAACACCTCGACGCTGACGACCTCTCTCGCTGCTCATTGCTACCTACTGACGCGGCCCCACATACGGTTTCCTCTCCCTCCTGCCATCCAAGTCAGCCTTCTGCTGGCCACCTGAATGTTGCACCCATCGCTATAGTTCAACTCGAGATAAGTTAAGTTAAATTGGTTCACAGGAAGGGAAAGGCGCAGTAACTGTCACACTTGCTCTGTGGACACCCGAACCGCGCCGTAAGGGAAGGGAGGAAGGTGGGAATGAAAGTGGAAAGAGAGAAAGAGGAGCCGTAGTGGAGGGCTACGGAGTAATTTCGACCACCTGGGGATCTTTAACGTGCGCTGACATCGCACAGCACACGACGCCTCTTCTGATTTCTCGTCCCTGCAGCTGACCGACCCTTACTGCCGCACAATTATCGCTCGCCTCCATGGAGAATCAGTTGTTCCAAACAGTCGCTTGGGCCCTCAGCTTCGTGGAGGCGAGCGATAATTGTGCGGCAGTAAGGGTCGGTCAGCTGCAGGGACGAGAAATCAGAAGAGGCGTCGTGTGCTGTGCGATGTCAGCGCACGTTAAAGATCCCCAGGTGGTCGAAATTACTCCGTAGCCCTCCACTACGGCTCCTCTTTCTCTCTTTCCACTTTCATTCCCACCTTCCTCCCTTCCCTTACGGCGCGGTTCGGGTGTCCACAGAGCAAGTGTGACAGTTACTGCGCCTTTCCCTTCCTGTGAACCAATTTAACTTAACTTATCTCGAGTTGAACTATAGCGATGGGTGCAACATTCAGGTGGCCAGCAGAAGGCTGACCAAACAGTCGCTTGGGCCCTCAGCTTCTTTTGCCCCGCCGGGGTGGTGCAGTGGTAAGACGCCCGACTACTGTGCCGGAGTTCCCGGGATCGAATCCCGGCCTCGGCGGCTGCGTTTCGATGGAGGCGAAACGAAGTGGCGTCCGTGTGCTGTGCGATGTCAGCGCACGTTAAAGATCCCCAGGTGGTCGAAATTACTCCGTAGCCCTCCACTACGGCCCCCCTTTCTCTCTATCCACTTTCACTCCCACCTTTATCCCTTCCCTTACGGCGCGGTTCAGGTGTCCACAGAGCAAGTGTGACAGATACTGCGCCTTTCCCTTCCCATGAACCAACCAACCAACCAACCCTCAGCTTCGTCGGTTCTGATTTCATCATGGAACACTTTACCGCGATGGTTATCACCCTACGGGTCAAGGCTGGGTACCCGTTGCCCCTCGCTCCCTTCGTTTTAAAATTATGAAGGCTTACCAAGACGACCCCACTGCTGAACATTTAGGCCACTTTGAAACTTACGAACGTATCTAGAGCTGCTGCTTCTGGCCTGGGCTTTTTGCCAGCGTCGCCAAATACATTTCATCATGTCCGTCTTGCCAGCATCGCAGGCGTTCAACGTCCCCTCCTGCTGGCCTACTGCAACCTCTACCTTGCCCATCTGTGCCTTTTGACACGGTCGCATTTACTTGTTTGGCCCTCTTCCTTTGACGTCAGACGGCAACCGTTTTGTTGTCACTGCCATTACCATCTAACGCGGTATGCTGAAACCGCACCTCTTCGCTCCGGTGCCGCCTCTGAAGTCACCGATTTTATCTTGCGTGCGATAGTTTTGCGTCATGGTGCTCCTCGCATTTTTCACTAGCGTCCGTTGAAAGACATTTCTTTCTCAAGTCCTTGAGGAAGTACTGCGCGCAGCCAACACCGTCCATAAGACTTCTAGCTACCACCCTCAGACCAACGGATTCATCGAGCGGTTTCATTGCACTTTGTCCGACATGATATCCATGTATATCGCTCCTGATCCCCGAAACTGAGACATCGTTTTACCTTTCGTCACCTACGCCTACAATCCCGCTGTTCAGCGCACTGCTGGTTATAGCCCTTTCTTTTTAGTTTATGGCCGTCAACCATCGACAGTATTCGACAGTACTTTCTTCCCTGCTCTCTCTACGTCTGAATCTCTGGGCGAAGAGTTTCCCACTCGTATGGCCCAGTGTCGCGAAATTGCCCATTTGAACACTGAAGATGCTCAACAAGAACGCGAAGCCCTATATGATCAACACCATCGAACTCCCTCCTTTTACCCCGGTGATGAAGATCTCCTGTGGACACCAATCCGCATTCCTGGCCTGTGTGCGAAGTTCCTCCATCGTTACATTGGCCCTTATACAGTACTCCAACAAACGTCTCCGGTGAACTATCGCGTTATTCCCCCGCACACCGTCGCAGATCGACGTCGTCGCTCCGAAGAGATCGTCCACGTCTCGCGCATGAATCCTTATGCCCGTCGTCCCTCATCCCTGTAATCAGCGACCAGGGTGGCCGGTCTCTTGTCGGGGGGATTTGTGTAGAGCAGCGCGTGAACTTTCACCTCTTTCATCTGTATAGATCCATCATCATCATCATCATCATCATCGTCGTCGTCATCATCATCATCATCGCTGACTGCTGCTCGGAGCGTCGCGCGATGTGCGCCAGCTGGTTCTGGAATAGAACAGACGTTTGTGCAAGTGCTGTCCCACAGTATGAATCATCATTGTCAGCAGGAAACCTTGTACGGGAGCTCGCCCACTGTCGGCGATACTGCTGGTACGGACGGGGGTTGCGGCAAACGCGAAATGTGGTCGATCATTCCAGGCATAACACACTGGCGGCTCACGTTCATTCGATGAATAAGGCTCATCGTCGCTTGGATTAAACGCTTCATGTTCTGGATGTAGTCGAAGAGGAGGACGAGAATGCTCGCTGTTGTAGCCGTTGATGGTGAGAGGCTGGATGTTCGGGCGATGAGCAGCAGATCATCGGGTGTCCGAAGGAGACGTAACAGAGGGAGCATAACAGGTAGAAGATGGGCTATTGTCTGCCGAAGAGGTGCCACTGTAGACGGGTCTGAGTGGCCCGCAATATTTTGATGCCTGCGAGGCTCTTCGCGAACGATCTGTGGAATTGTATCTGCCATGCTTGTTGTTTCAGACACATCTACACTGGCGACAGTTGTCACATTAGGCAACCGACCAAACTTCGGAATGATACGACGTCGCTTCAAACATTCAAACGTGCGGCAGTATCGTGTTACATCAGCGGTGGTATTGAAATCGTCCTTGCAAATAATAAATTTGAACACTTCTTGCGCTACTCCTTTGAGGAGGTGACCCACTCCGGTGGTATTCAAATCGTCCTTGCAAATAATAAAGTTGTACATTTCTCGCGCTATTCCTTTGAGGAGGTGACCCGCTCTGTCTTCCTGATTCGTCCGAGCATCAACTATTCTGTACAGCTTGAGGAATTCTATGTAAGTTGTGCAGGTCTCCCCCGGTACTTGCGCTCGTTGAGCCAGATTCTGTTCGGCGCTCTTTTTTCGATCATCGCCATCGCCAAATCCTACTTAATTTCTTCCATGTTAGCGCAGTTTCATCAAGAAAAAATACCGCATTCGCCAACTTGGTATTCGCATCCCAGCGGTTGTATTTGCTCACCCGATTGTAGTGGGTGAGCCAGTCATCCACGTCTTCCCCGGGCTTGGCATGGAAGTGCCGGAGTTCCCGATAAGGCTGTGCGGTAGTCGGTTGAGCTGCTGGCGTGAGCTGCGTTGAACCATCCTCTTACGCCATCTCTGTCCGTAGGGGGGGGGGGGGGGGTGTTGCCCAGCAGTTCTTCTGCTTCGGCGAAATAGGAGAAGTTCTCGGAACTTCTCCTATTTCGCCGAAGCAGAAGAACTGCTGGGCAACACCCCCCCCCCCCCCTACGGACAGAGATGGCGTAAGAGGATGGTTCAACGCAGCTCACGCCAGCAGCTCAACAGAGGGAGCTGCTATATATATATATATATATATATATATGCTACTTCGGCAAAATAACGTTTTTTGCACTAACTTCTAATGCTGCAGGAAAGTGAATAATGGGTGGCTGGTATCTAATACACACGTCAGTGTAGAAATACTACTTTCACTTGTTAAAACACAGTAGCGAGCACCGCATTAACATCATTCTACTCTTAATTTGATCAAAACGATTCTCACATGGGGATATACTTGTATTGAGAGATATCAGCATATGTTTTTGCAATTAATAGGAAATCTGCTGTTTTAATTCGTTCAGGCTGCCATGGATTTTACGTGGATTATAGACAATGTCTAACCTTGTCAGAACTTGCTTGCATTAGCTGTGTAGCAAAAACCAGCACGGACGATTATTAGGAAACTCTTCACTTTGCTTCATCTTTCCACTTCCTTTACGCGCAATATCAGCATCGCAATGCTTACCTAATCAGCACTCGCTTGCTCAGTACTTTCCTACCGGCCTTCGCGAAGCCTAGCACGTGGTGAGCAGCACCGCTTCAATGTGACTTTCGGGCGCCATGTGCATGTCTTCGCCGAATCTGCACACGGAGCCCGCCATCTTCACCTCAGAAACAAAGCAATGGTTTGGTTTATAGAATTTAACGTCGCGAAGCGCCTGAGGATAAGAGATAGACTACATACTAGAGGCTCCGAAAATTTCGACTACCAGAGGTTCTTTAACGTGCACTCACAAAGCACGGTAGACGGGCGCCTACCTTTCCCCGGCCATCGAAACTCCGCCGCTGCGGTTTGGTTTGATCCAGCAAGCTTGGGCGCTGCAGTGGAGCGCCTCAACCACTCCACCATCGCGCCGGGATGGAAAACAAAGGATTGGATCACCCACTATATTTACTTTGTGTGTATAATCTCTTGCGGAGCAGTAACTTCAAAATATATTTTGCTGATTATGTTCTCATGAACAGAATATGGGCTCACTGATATGCAAAAGCTTTCTGTGATTTTACCTCCGAAATTAATGACCTCTTCATTACTAATGTCGGATTTCAACCAATAAATTTCTTTCAAAGTTAACTCTTCGCCTATCATTGAGAAGCTTCATTGGCGAGTTCTGCACAAATCTCAAGGCTTACTTCGTAAAAAAAGAGCTGTTCAGGACCCACTAGTCATTGGGTTCTCACCTTGTGAGTATTAAAGCGGTTTTTGTGGCTGCAGGATTATTAGAATGATGCAGGTTTGTAGGGCAAGTGTTAACTCCAGCCAGCCTCCAGGGTGTATCCTGGTAGCTTTTTGACCTGTCATTTTTTAGATGATATATGCCGGTTATTCACAGTGTAATCTTTATGTTCTTTCTACGATGCTGTTTTACAAGGCTGCATCAAACGTTTTGAGAGCATTTTGAAGGCCCTCCCTTCTCGACCATTATTTCGCTATTTCAAGCACTACTACAGCAAGTAAGGATTCAAGGGGCATATTTATAAATACCCACCAGAGCATCTAGCCGTAAACACAAAAGAAAAAAAAGTTAAACTGAATAAAAAAAGTTCAACAAATCCAGAAAAACAAGATATTCTTTTCCTGATAAATTTCGGTGATGATAAATACTGAATTACAAGTTCAATCATTATCGCCTCAAATTACGTCATTAGACAAACGTTTATAAACTTAATTGTTTTTCCTCTGCTTCATGAATATTAGACAAACCCAAAATGATTCAACAACTAACGGCTTAGTGTTCAACAGTTTAAAAACAGGAAAGGAATTCTTCGAAACTCTACTTAGTGTTTGTGATCATTAGCACTTTGCTAGTGCGTATGTCGCAATGAGCTCCTCCCTTTCTTACTGTAATGTGGGGAATACGAAAGGGAATAAATTAAAAAGCAAAAGGAAAAATTGGGTAAGAAGCACGTTTTATATATCTTGGTTACACTCACCTGATTCAGAGGGCCAGCAACTACTCAACCACGCACCATGATAACATCTTTATTAAACGGGATCAATGAATGAAGTGTGGAAAACCATACATTAACCGATTACATTTTAACCCCATGCAGAGTACAACACTCTTAAAATAATGGGAGTCGGACATGGGGAATCACAACAATTTCACTCTTTCTGCCCCTTTCTGACTCTTATTATCATAAAAGGAGTCATATAAGGGATCCGTGGCTGCAACCCCCTTCGCTGCGGGACTCTGACCCCCCGAAGGAGGTTATAAAGAAACTGCTGAAAGGGGAAAGCTAGTGGGCTGGGACGAAGCCTGTGGCGGACATCTTGAGGTGCCAAGAAATGACCTGCCAAGCGCGTGGGACCTCTGTTAGGCAGCGTTTCTAGTGTGATTCAAGTGCTTAAAGATTTTCATGTTGTGATGCAATGCTGTGTCTATCAAGTGAGCCATACTGGACGTTCCCGAATCGACTTAAACCACCTGGTTTTTTAAAGATATCGATCATACCCGAGTCCTGGAGCGTTTTTCGCTCTCCTCAGTGTAAAAGTCGCAGCTCAGCATCAAATGTCAAACCTTTGAGTGAAGCCGTAGCAATGCTAGTATTAAATAGTTACGTAGCTTTCGTCGAGTATAAAACCACTGCAATTATTGCAAGTCCTAATTAAACAGTGAATTGTTTACTGCTTTTAAACTTTGCACTTTACGCGACATCAATGAGTCATGTGTCGTTAGATTGCATATGTCGAGTATAATGGCACTGGGCTAATTTTAGGTCCTATAATTTAAAATTTATTAGATAATTGAGAATAAATAATATGCATACTTTGGCTGCAAGTCATTTATTGTTGGATAACTTATGTCGAGTACAAATCACTGGACGAACTGCACGTCTTAATTATTTACCGCTAAATTCTCCGGATTATCTATGTCTTGCGTGGCTTTTACATAGTTTAGCGCTTGATTTTGGATTTAATTCGTCGAGATCATTTCAGCAATATGTGAGTACTTTGAAGCACAAAATTCCATTTTAATCATGATTACTATTCATCAGCAGTTAAGCCTTTAGTGTATTGCGATGATATTAGTTTAGTACAACTGCACTCGATATAAACTACGCCACAATATATGACTTGAAAGGATAGAGTACATTTCAGATATAATCATAATTGCATAATTTGCTCTAAATGATTAAGACGCGCAGTTAGTCCAGTACAATTGTAGTCGGTATAAGCTGTCCAACGGTACGTGACCTATAAGCATGTATTTTAATATGTATTCTCGATTATCAAATTCGCAGTAAATAATTAATACCTACATTTAGCCCATTAAAGTTATACTCGGCATAGGCTATTTAATGACATATTACTGGATGATGTCAAATACAATCTAAAGTTCTTTAGCGGATAATAAATTCTCCATGTTTATTAGGACTTGAAAATAATGCATTGCTATTTATTCGAGATAAGCTACGCAACTGTCTAATACTAGTGCTGCTACGGCTTCACTCAAAGGTTGGACATCGATGTTAAGCTGCGATGTTTGTACTGGGTAGAGCGAAAAACGCTCCAGTAGTCCGACCATCCTCGCTATCTTTAAAAATGGAAGTGGTTCAGATCGATTCGGGTGGAACGTTCAGTATGACTCGATTCATAGCCAACAGCATTGCGTCAGAACTTAAAAATCATTTAAGCACTTGAAACACACTGACAACGCCCGCGAAAGCTCTTGGCAGGCCACATGCCCTCCTCAGGATAACCGCCGCAGGCTTCATTGGCCAGTATAGGCGACTTCCACTTCAGCAGTTTTTTTTATAACTTTTTTGGACCCCCCGTGTGTTTCGAACGCAGTCACGGACAAAGACGGCATGTAGGACTTGATACAGCTTCTAAAACATAATTGGTCAGCAAAGCCTTAGAATGTATTTATAAAAAGTCAAAGGAAAAATCTCACTTCATATATGTCATACTTCTAACAAAACAACGCTTTTGTCTGATTCGTAGGATCACTTGTTTCATGAATATTGACTCATCGAACTTTTATACCCCCGGTACTGTTCAATGCAAACCAAATTCGCGTAATAAGGGCCGGTCGTTAAATTTGCGGTGCATCGAAATCAGAAAATGACGCTAATCACTGTATGTTCCCTCATATCCGTTGTTGTAGCCTTAGGAGCATGAAATAAAGTTTTAAGTAATCGGAACTAAAGCCGAAATTGAAAGCAGGAAAAGTATAGTAATCAGTTGTTTTCCCGTTTATCACGCCATCCACGCGTATACTGGTGTTCTGCATAATGTCCTGCCAGTCATTACAAGAACAGTAAAGGATAAAACTTTGATGCGTACTAATTCAAAGTGCGTTAATAGCGCACAGCAAATAAGCTTTTCTGCATTTCGAATTTTCTGAATATATAATCGCAGCGGCAGCGGCCATGGTCGAACCCCCGGTCTTGGAATCAGTAACCGAATGACAAATCCCGTGTGTTAGGTACAGACTAAGAAGACTGTGGTGTGTTTAAAAATCCATTTCTGCGGGCGTTGCATCCGCATGCGCTTAAGCATTTTTGTAGCGGCATAAAAGGTTTTACTACGCACTTCAGGAACCATAGCTTTATGTTTTCATTTGTATATATTCAGGGCGGCTTCTTTTGTTCTTTATTGCATGCAAATACTAATTTACAGTGCACTTAAAGCATCCAAGATGGTGTCGTGCTAGATATGAAGCAGCAGGAGAAGCGTACGCAGCTACGCTAGAAATAAGGAAGCATCATAGCTTAAACTATTTAAACAAGCTTTCGGGAATAGAAATCGGGCATTTTAATTTTTTTTAGCAATGAATGCAATATAAAGAATAAACTTGCCATAAAAGAGCAAACAAGACGCTTAATCAAGCAAAGCAATCTAAGAAGGTTAACGTCGCTACGAAGCCACTGCTACGAGGAACAACACAGCTCATGCCTTCCCACAGCACAAGCATAGATGGAGCCAACCGGCCCGCGAGGAGGGGGGGGGGGGGGGCTCACGGGTATTATCAGCCAAAAGGGGAAAAAAAAGTTCGTTGTTCTTTCACTCTGGTTAACCCTAGTTGAATTGTGATGACAACGGCGGAAGTTTCTTTTGCCTGCTGCATTATTCCCTTATCGCGCCCTGTTATGTAAGGTCCTGCATTAGTGGGAACACTTAAGGTCGTCATTTAAGAGTATGACGCGAGAGCGTAAGCTACCAGCCCATATATAATTTAGAAGCTAGGGTTCAATGCTGCTGAACCGTATGTGGAGCGAAAGCATTAGCTGCCGGTGACCGAGCGTACTTCTTCTACTTCGTCTTCGTCTTCTTCGCGGCTGTTCAAGATCAAAACGTGGCTCTCCTCGGGACGACGCGACGGGCCGAAACCGGGCGAATATTGCTATCGCAATGAAACAACACGGGACCATCCCACGTGGTGGCCAAGAAGCGAAAAAGCGGGATGAAGCATGGAGGGAGCTGTAATTTTGCACTGTGCTCTTGGGCTGCGGCGTATACTCGTAACGCTGAGTCATATGTGGGAGATTCGTACTTCTAGCTGCCCTTTCTGTTTCGCGAAAGGCGCGAAACCTTTCGTCGGCAGTGTTGCGTTACTCGTTCGAACATCTCGGCGGTCTGTCTCTCGCACTGGAGCTGTCGTTGCCGTCGTCTAGGCACTGAGAGCGACAGTCTCGGCCGTATCGGCTCTCACTCGTCGAGCGGTTATGGCGCCAGCTTCATAGTCTACCCGCGTGTGGCTAGCACGCGGGTCAAGGCGGTTCTTTATGGAAGCTTTCTTACGCTCGCCTGTACTTTTGCGGCCTTGGATATGGATGAAGTCTACAAGCAGAACTTTCTACATTGCCTGAACTCGTCCTTAGCAAGGAATTAGCCCTGCGGACTTGTGTGTGCGCTCCGTGAATCTCCCTCAGCCGCTCCTCGTACGCGCCGATTTGATTTCGTCTGCATGGCCATCTTGTGAGTACTCTCTCTCTCGGTGGTCGGCCATTTTGGGAACTTTAAGGAGCACACTCCTTGTGTGTCCGTTCTTTCGTTTAATTGTGAAGAGCTGCTTAGTGTGAAGCGAACTTCACGCAGAGAATTTGCTTATTCTCTTGCGAAGAGTTAAGAATAGTGATCAAATTTTTAAGCCACGCAGAAGACTTGCGCGCCAGCATTTTAATCGGCGAATTCACTAATTGGCATTGCAAGACCGCCTGCTGATTCAGGTGAGTGTTCGGTTTGCATGTACCGACACATATTGCACCCTAACCGTGAGCAGATGCGGGAAGCACATAGAACCTTGAGCATACGCGTAGAAAAAGCGCTAGCCAGGTACTTGCGGTCGAAAGGGAAATTTTCATGTAGTGATGCATGTTCACTTGTTAAATGTTGAGCATATGCTGGAGGCACATACAGCCATGAGCCTGCTTAACACTATCGTTGGAAATATGCTCTACGGAAGAAAGAAAATAATTTGGATCTATTGCTGTGTTTTACGCACAGCAAGGTAACTGCTTATGCTCAAGCGGAACTTCAGATCGATTCGAGCTCTATAGGCAATTAGGACATTCAGTAAGCACTGATCTCGTAACCCAGGTGCTGTTAGTTTGGATTTTCGCTGATTCCGAAAATTACCACACCCGCCCCTGCCTACACGTTGCTGATAACTGTAGTGCAGGCGTGCCTAACTGAAACACGCTAATTGAGCCGTTTCCCACGCGTGTTCATAATGCATGTTTTTGAGGGTTATACCTTCGCCGCGCTTAATATAGTGAAGTTAGGGTGATTTGAGGATACGGTTTTCTGTAACTATAAAAAAATCTGTTACTACGGAGATTTATGTTGCCACACAGGCTCATGGTCAAATACCATCAAATATTGAAATGAACAGCGCGAAGGACGAGGACAAAGACACAAGCACAACAAGTATTTTCCTGTAGTTTCTTCGAGTTGGGGGGATTTGTGTAACTAATGTAAAGATGAGTGTTGAGAACAAATTCTGCTTCACATTAGTGCTTAACTTCAGAGAAAATGCATTTCTTTCGCCCTGGTAGTGATTTCATTAGCTGGTCTCATTGCTTCTGTGGTGACTTGCTTGAGCACAGCCACAAGAGTATTATTCTTTTCAGGTTGAGGGAAGCGCAGAAAATCGGGGCTGCTTGCGTGAACTTTGTTTTTGATGATCCCAGTTTGTGAGATGATCTCGTTTTGCTGCTTGCATGTTTCAGGTCTATCGACAGACACTGCCGCCGCTTGAAATGAATTAAATGAGACAACTGTACAGAAAATTTGCTTCAATATACATTGCCACAAACAACTTTACATATGGCTGTGAAGTAGAGAGGTACTAAAGGATGGTGGCATGCCTCCAACTCTCAAGCTACTTGCTTGGTTCGTCTTCAACGGCATGACATCATATCTCAAGTAAGCAGTGAATCGTTCTGGCCTGGTGATATTTTAAGCTTCCAGGGAATCACAGAAATCTGAGTAGTTTGCTTCAATCTAGTTTTTGATGTTCCTGGTTAGCTCTGAGACCTTATTTTGATGTCCTGTTTCATATGTTTCAGATCTGTGAACACTGCCCCAATGTACTGCCTCAGGCAAAAACATTTGAAAATAACATACATGAAATTTGGTTGAATGTTTGTTGCCACGAACATATTTACACATGGCTAAGAAGGACGGCAGTTGTCTGGCTTTTCTTCGACGTGATGCCACATCTCAAATAAGTAGTGAATCCATGCTGACCGGATCCAATATTCTGTTTCTCTCCAACAGCCTTCCCTATTACCAAACCAGATGGTTGGTACAGAGGAATCAACTGCTGGCCTAGTTGGTACATCATAAGAGTAGCTACACGGTGCAAAATTAAAAGGACGAAACACAGAAAAACACGAACAAGCGCTTTGACTGTGTGTTTTTGTGTTTCATTCTGCTCATTTTCCGCCCCTTATGAAATCCAGATAGTCGGATCTGTTTTTGCATTTTATGTTCAGCTCAAGTTCATTTCCTCCTCTTCAAGTAGATGCACTGAAGTGTGGTTTTGAAAAGAAACAAATGGGTTGAACCGGACAATTGTGCACTGTTTGCTACAGAGACAATGTTATTCCATCCTGTGATAAGATTCAAATGACTACTGAGTACTTTTTAAATTTTGTTGACTTGGTTTATTGAAACAAATGTAAAAATCAGTGTCAATATTTGGCGAACACAAGTTAATCAGAGATTAAAAATAAAACCATTGGCAATATGAAAAATTGCAGCAAGAAGTGAAGATTTTAAAAGAAAAATCCAGGCTTTAGGCATATAGTTGTGAGCAGATTGAATATGACCTATGTTACCTACACCATACAACTGCCCTAAAATCTACCACCAATTATATCATATGTGGAGTTATAAGTTGTTACAATGGGGATTTATATTTAAGCAATATGGAAGTTACAACCTGCACTCTGTTGCCAAGAAATGTTTAATTTGACAGTAAAATATCTCGCATATAAAATGGGAGCGCGTCTGTTGGTTATTGAGTAGGCTTCCTAGTCTTTCTCCGCAAGGCACCGGATTAGGGTCTCTAGAAAGCGAAAGCCCCTGGCTGCACCGAATCTGATGCACAAAGTGAAAATGGTAAATTCGGACGCTGATGATAGATAGCGTAAAAGCTCAATCTACCAAGCGGTAATCATAATGTGCAAACCTTCTGGATGGTTCAATCACTTTTGTTATTCCATTACTCCATGACAAAAATTTCCTTTCTGATTTTCAAACTGCTTTAGTCAATAACGCGTTCAGTACACGTGATTCGTTGCATGAAGCATCGTCTTCTGGGTAGGCAATGGCATCCTGAAGTTCTTGTTGCATAATTGAAGACTGTTCTGAAGTGCATGAAAATTATTTTAATTCCGGACACCGGTAGTTTTGCCCTCATAATGTAGATTTTCATTAAAGTACTGCTTAACTGTTATGCGTTTCTAGCATTGGACAGAGCAGAAAACATATGTAATGTGCTGTCATGGTTCCTTTACTTTCAGGCCGAGGTTTCAAGCACATTTGACGAGAATTGTATTTTTTTTTTCTATTGCCATTCTGAACTTTGGAAAAAGAAACTCAAGAAAGCCGCCCTTCATATAGAGATCAGGAAGGACACCATAGATAAAGAAATTGGACATCATGGACAAGAGTGCAACAGCAAATAAAGACCCTTCAAAAGTGAGGAAATTTTGAAACTTTTTCTAAAATGTGTCCCACTTTAAAAGTTAGCAAAGAGGTGAGGCTTCAACACCTCAAGGTATGTTAAATTTCTGTTCAAAGGAAATAAATAGTACTATAGCTGCCTGGTTAATGTTATGGTTCAGAGCTCATGTTGCGTTATGCAGCTTGTAGCCAGAGTAATATACTGTGCTTATTAATAATAATAATAATCTTTATTCAGAATATTGAAAACAGCATTCACAAACGGAAGCGCCGAAGCCACAAGTGGGCTTGTGCGGCGACAACCGGCAGCCGCGGCAATGTACGTGCTACATCCGAACTCTATCAGAGGCAAAAAAAAAGAAACAAGGAAAAAAAAAAAGAGAAAATAAGAAACATTTGCCACAACATATTATCAACACTGCCCTGATAACATGAGTACATATTAAAGGTTCTCTAATGCTTGAACAGCAACTCACACTGTTTTGCGGGTGGTCAAAGAAAACACATAGTCCGGTAGTTCATTAAATATAGCTGGAACATAATGGAGTCTTGTTGCTTTACCGTAGTGAGTGCGTACTCTCGGTTTAAGATAGCGAGGAACGTGTCTCAACGGTACCGGTTTTGTGTTTATGTGCCTGTATGCACTGCTTCAAAAATATTTTAGTACTACTATTTGTTTAAAAATGTTGTCAAAAGAAGGGCAAACCGGCTGTTCTAAAGACACTGCTGGACAAATTCACCTGTGGCATGTAGAGGCCGCTTGTAGCGATGTTTTTTTAAAATCCTATTAACTCGACATTTCCATGTGAACGAGCAGCTAAAAAAACATCACCTACCGTGTTTTAAAACAATATACCCTAAAGCCTGGGCGATTAGGTTTCTGATAGAAAAAGGCATCATGGTTTTCAAATTAATCAACAAACACCCAAAACTTCTGAGTTTCCTACAAATGTGGGTCAACTGAACATTCCATGTCAGATCGCTGTCTATGTGCACACCAAGATACTTAGCCAACGGGACGCTAGCTATAGGTTGACAGGAACACAAAGAGCGATATGAGGGGTGTAAATATATGGAACCTACACTTGGTACATTTTTGTGCGGGTTACGAAAACAGACAAGTCTGGATTTGGTGCTATTTATTTTTATTAAGTTTGAGGCAAACCAATGACTAACTTTAATAGCGTCCTCCTGAAATTTAGCCAGGACGCATGAACTCAGGGTTGATTGATACTATAAGTGTCGTCAACGTAAAGTAATATGGTGGATGCTTTCACATGGTCACATATATCATTCACATATAAGCTGAACAACAAAGAAGATAATATAGACCCTTGCGGCACACCGCACAACACACTTACGCGTCACTGCAGATAGGCCCAAACATGACTACTTGTGAGCGATTTTCAAGATAGTTTTTAATGAGTGACAAAAAAGGGCCCCTAAATCCATATGAGTGCAGTTTGGAGTTTAAAATTTTATGATTTACTGTGTTGAAAGCTTCTTTTACATCCAAAAAAGCCAATATGCCACCTCATTGTTCTCCAGGCTCTGGTGCAGTAAATTAGAGAGATTTTTCAGTAGCATCTGTGTTCCTGACCCACTGACATATCCGTACTGAAACACGTTCAGAAGGTCGTGTTTAGCAATAAATGCATTCATCACAAAATGTACGTGTTTTTCTAATATCAGGGATACGCAGGAAAGAACAAATATATGGCCGTAGCTGGCAATATCATTCGTTTCCCACTTTTGAACAGAGAAACAACGCGAGCACTCTTCAGAAATTCTGGCCATATACCACTCGCAAACAATGCTCCTCCCGTTCACTCAGGTGGCCTTTCAGCGACTCCAGGGCCACATCTGCTTCCTTCTTCCCCTGTAGCCGCTGCTCTTTCAGGCGCTGCCTGCACCAAAGTTAACAGCCAAGCACAGCCTCCCCTCTGTGACCATCTCCATACCAGTATTCTGAGAACTGCCACTTTCTTAAAGGCATACCATAACTATTCATGGGCGTATCTTACTGTGAACATGTGAAGGATTACACAAGAGAAGTGGAACAAAACAGGCACACCTCCTGCCAATACTGATGTGGCAACACGCAATTTCTTGTGGAAGTCTTATGCCCTGCTTCCTGCAAACCACAAATGCTCCCTCAACGGCAGATGCTGCAATCAACTCTGTCATACCAGTTCATAAAAATGTTTGGACACGTGAAAAGAAATTGCTTTTGTAAAGTTGAAATCCCCCTGTGTTTTACCAAATCCACTGTGTGCGCCACATGTAATAGAATAGACCAGCAAAATTATGCAATGTCATGATTGGTCCTTGCAGTAGCAAGGCACTTATCCAGTTGTATCGAAAAAGGTAAAATGTTTACCTAAAATAAATGTTGCACGATGCATTCTACTGGAGGTTGAGGCAGGATGTATCGAACCCATATCAAACATATCGAGCCTATATCGATGTATCAAACATGGCTCTGTAAAAGTAGAGGATAGTCGCCTGTTAAATCGAACCTCATCGATCAGTGCTCAGCTATGACTACCTGCCGAGGGCTTTATAATGCACATACTGCCTTTTTCACTAGTGGCCATATCATATACTATAACGCTCAGTCATGGACTACAAAGTGTCAGAAATCTTGTGTATTGCTGCTTCACTGTGCTATTTATATTTTGATATGTTGGACTTTAGAGAAATATTTAGTTTTAATAATTTAATAAAGTTGTTACCTATTATGAACCCAGTCATTTCATAATTTTGTTTATAATCAAGTTGCATGACACTGACACTCACGAAATGATAGAGCTCAAAAAGGCTGTACAGCATCAGCGGAATGCATCACCATTCATTCAAGGGACTTCCTAGAGGATTATTAATTTAAACAGCACGAACACGAAGACAAAGGACAAGATAATAGAAAGCCACAGTACAAGCGCTGACTCATAGCTATGCCTAAGCCCTTTACTCCAGGGGCTTAGGCATAGCTATGAGTCAGCGCTTGTACTGTGGCTTTCTTTTATCTGGTCCTTTGTCTTCGTGTTCGCGCTGTTTAAATTAATAATGAATAAGTACCCCCTCTCCCAACAAAGTATCTTGGTAAGCCATACTTCCTAGAGGAATAGCGGTAATCACCTGAATCTTTCACATCGCAATGTGACTCCTAAATGAGGGTCATTGCGCTGTAGCCATGGGCGTTCTGCTGAACAACTGAAATTTGCCAATTGACCACCCTGAAGGAGGCAACGCGGCGATATTCTGAAGGGTCAATCAGATTCCTAGGGTAGGGTCTTTTTACTCTAACAATGGAAGTCATGCTGAAACCCTGAAGGCCTGTCATCTGACTACCCTGAAGGAAGCAATGCGGCATTTTAAGGCGAAAGCCTTTAATGGCTCATACCTTCGTGGACAAACTGCGTACTGCTTTTGTGGCGGCTGTCGCGTGACGTTCCTCGGCGCGCGTTCAAGTGTGGCATTGCAGACGGCAGGAACGCTAGACAAGATGAGACTTTTGGAGGAAAGGCGCCGTATCCGTCCCACTTTCTCCGACAAGTGTGCGTTTGAATAGTACGCTATCGCTCCGGTCGCGTGGCGTCTTAGCTTGGAGCGCGTTCAAGTGTGGGATTGCAGGTGGCAGGAACGCTAGACAAGATATGAGACTTCTCAGGCTTTCGCCTTTCACTACTTCAGTCGATAACGTCCCTCGTAACTTTTTTCTACGAAGTCGCACTGATGCTTTTACTGCCACTGGAGGGTCGTTATGGCTTTTTCTCGAAGGGAGTCACTGGATACCCGCTGAAAGGAGTCGCATACGTGGCAAATTTGTACCTCCCCATAATGCGTTTCCTTTTACCCTTTTTCCTTAGAGTGAAGGTTATAGGAACCCGGCTACATGATCCGGTTTAAAGCAGTCGTCGTGTCTGTGTAAAAGTTCTTTTTAATGTGCATTGCTGCTATTGGTCAAAACCTGTCTTAAGCGTGAACCTTCAATCACCGCTGTGCGACGAACTGAGTGGGCAAAATTTTATTCTATTCTACAAAATACTGTTCGAGCAAGGAACAAGCACAGATGCCGTTCTTTAGGGTCTTACTACATCCCATCGCCAGGCAACAACTTTTAGATCTCGCAGTGGTTGACCTTAAACCGCAATAAAGACAAAACGAAGGACGCTTTATAAAAGTACAGATCTTAAACCTCAATAAAGACGAAACAAACGATTCTCTATAATAATCAGAAGGGTAGTAGTTCACTTAAGTCTGCAGTTTAAAAAAGTAAATATTTATCGCTTACATGAAGAATCAAGCGGTTGACTAGTTAATTTTTGGTAATTTTAAACTAGGTAATATTGATAATTTTAGCTTTCCAAGTCAGGACAGAAGCGTATTATAATAATCATCAGCCTGACTACACCCTCTCAAGACCCAAAGTGTGTCTTATCACACCAATGTACACATACATGTTGCAGCTCCCTATAATGTGTGTACTAATAAAATCTTGACTAATGCAGGCCGTCGTTCCTATAAATAATGTCGGCCATATAATAAACTTGACCTTATCGATACAGAACTGTAATACTGCCAAATCAATATATTCGCTACAAAAAAATGGCTCCTTTACGAGCTAGGGAAGGTAAAATACATTACAGAACTGATGCCAGCCCTATCAAAGTTTTTGTTTTAAATAAACCGCGTGACTACTCCGCCATTCAATTGAAAACAGTGTATAGCCATCAGTATCGCTGAAGGTGTGCTGTCATACCATTTAGCGGCGGGAAAATTATTGATATAATTTTCCTCGCTCATTGCTGTTTGCTACCAGATAATCCACAATTTAGCAGAACAATTCTCAAAAAAATCTTAACCTGCAATAATGATTATATGCAGTTCACTTGAAGTGTTCTTTTAACGATTGGCACAAAGTAGGAGAACGTTCTTGCATAATTTAGGTATTTTGAGCCTACAGTTACAGGAAAAAGACGCCACAGCCATTTCAGCCATTTTGAAAGTTCAGAGCAGCCAAGGAGCAATAAGTCCATAGGGATAAACGTATCGCTGTATACAGAAGGTTTCAGCATCAGTGCGAGTAGATAGTTTTGTCAGAAGGAGTAGAATATGGCTGTAATTGTTCAAGAATAAAAATTACGACTTAGGTTTGCCAGAACAGACCGAACTCTCGGGAACTACAGAAGCCAAACACACGTGATTAACGTCTGTGTACTTTATGTAATTCACCGTTACTATTTAGCATGCTTACTTGTTCGAGGTGTAATTATCAAAAAAAAAATAAACTCGACGCCCTCCTAGGGTAAAATCTAAATAATCAGTTTGACGGGGCCCAGGAGGACGTTAGAAGCAATGCTGCGAATGACAAAAACAAGCATCGTTTTACAGCGAAGTGGTGAAAGCGATATACTAAAAAAATTGACATTAAGAACAGCACAAAAGACAATGTGCTTTTATAGAGAAAGAGAAAAAATGGGCATATCAATGGATGATTCAAAGCGGTAAAAGTGGGCAACGAAGGAAACCGATTCCTGACCACGGACTCGTGGTTCATACTGGTCGCACAAAGAATATGAATTTCTTCTGCGAAATAATTTTGCTCCAAGGATCACACTGTGACGGCAGCGCGTTCTGTTCAATACGCCTAACGTGAGATAATGAGCCGCACTGATGGAAGTAGCTTTAGCGAACGCGTCGATCTGTGGCGAGAGGCCGATCTGGTAACAAGGGCGTCCTGTTCCTCCTTGCATTGATAGCATGCGTGGAACCAGAGGACAGCGCGGTACACTGTGTTCTGCGAATAAGTCGCAGTTGCCTAAAGGGGTCAGCGGGAAGGCTGTACAAAGAATTATACCTTGGCAAGCAGTGAGCGGAAAAGTACTGAAAACCTAATTTTGTGTTTTTGTTTCTATAGCCGTACCCTCGTTTAGGCCGCAACTCCTATGACTGCACCATTGAACCAGTAGTCGTCAGTCGCCATCGGCTGCGGAGCAACTGACCACAGTGGCGGTCAGACCTCTGGTGCAACAAAGGATGCTAAGAAGCTCTAGCTACAGCTAGGCAGCCATTGGAAGCTGACCCTGTCAACGTTTAACTGTATAACCCTTGCTAGTGAAGCTAGTTGAGCGGTACTGTTTCTTGAATTAAAGGTCATGAAGTAGGGTACCATAACGCTTAAGGCATATATAGCATAGTGTTAGCTCGCCTTATAACCACAGCAGGAGTCGATGAACTCACGTTGAATGACCGTTGTCCGACAGTTTGAGAGTTTGAACAGAGCAGCGGCGGCGTGCCGTCACACATGCGCTTACCAGCTGGAATTTTAGCTCGAGTGCTTGGCGTGTTTAATAAACGCCGTACGCGCATGAGTACGTCGTGATGGCATAAAAGCTGTGCATCCTTGTTGGAAAACAGTACGCTGCAGAGTATTCTATGTTTCGCAGTTAGGGTCCTCACTACTGCGCCCAAAATGATAGTTTTTGTGTTTCCACAAATACATTCTCTTGGCTGCTTTCTAGACATCCGATCTATCTTCTCCATGTTTTCTTATAGGTATTAAAACAAGTTTATCCTTCTGAGTATCATTTTAGTCATTCCGCACGGTCTTTATGATCCACCAAGCCGTTTCGAAGTGCCGTTGATCTCACACAGCACTTGCAATACACAAAGAGGTCATGACGAGGTATTAAACGATAGTAAATATTGCTCATTCATCTTATAGGGCTAGGCCATTGACGCAAATGTAGTTATACCAGTTCCTATTTATTCTAAAGTTACAGGCTACGATATCCGCAAGAAGTACGGAGGGGGGGGATGCCGAGGGGCAATGGTTTCTTCTTCGCCCCTTGGAGCCAATTTAACCAGCGGTCTCTGAAGTAAGTAAATTTGAAATTTATTTTGCTTTCCGTAGGGAGAATGCAATGACAGTACAGTCGTGCCTGTTATTATATGTACGCCTGTAAGCTTGTATCAAGAGTTCTTCTTGAAAGCGAACTTCCTAATTTCTATTTATGTTCCACTGATACGGTAACGCTGTCCAGGCTATGATCGCGGTGAAACTCCAGGAGCCTTTCAGTACTCCTGTATATTTAACAACCTATGAATGGCAACAAGGAAAGTATTTTTTTTTATAAATTAATGTGGTGGTTTCTTCCATTTCCTTTAAAAGACCCGGCGTAGCAAATGAAGAATGTAGTGTTTACTAATTCCTAACGAAGTAGGATATTTGAATGTCAGACAACGAAAACGTTGCTTTCTGCTTGGTGGTGTCGAAGCGTAGCGTGGATTTTCGGCAATTGCAATAAGGCCGAAACGACTGCATGCTACCTCTTTTGACCACAGTGCATCCAGTTAAAAAATGTGTCATATATGAGCGTTGTTATCTTCTTGCTCCGTAAAAGTGCAAAAAACAGCGCATTCCGCTTCTCCGGTTTACGAGGTCTTTTGTGCTGCTGTTCAAACTGACAATACTGAGAATGTAACAGGGAAAAATATAAGAAGCAATCGACAGACTCCGGCTGTGAATGCGAGGGCAAGAGCAGAATAAAAGACGGGCTGGAAATGAGGATCTGAGCGCCGTAGGGGAGATGAAGGTTAATTGTGAAGGTTAATTCACTTCAAGCTTCCCTTACTTGTCCCCGCCACACGTACGCGGAATGACGACGCCCTAACTATGCGCCGCTGTGGGTTACCTAAACTTTCAATGCATGTGTGCAAGACGCGGGTCTTCAGTTCACATGCTATATTTTCATAAAAATTTAAATTTTATCTAGAATACATGAGGGACTCATTATTTTGTATAACTAGCAGAGCAGAAGTAGTCACACTGCTCCTTTCCGTGTAGTAAACGAGCTAATAGCACCGCCAAAATACTGGCGCGTGTGTAATATTTTTGCCCATTTTAATTATTCACGTAAATTGCCCGCAAGCGACACTTGTTTCTATTCGCGGCATCGTATCAATGGCTGTGCAATAGACTGTGCAACTTCTAATGACCTGAAAAACGTGGTCAGCAGCACTCAGCCGACTGGGAACGGGTAGATGGTATTCAGTAGATTAGCTATTAATACAAATATGTAGCAGTGGCGCTAATCGCTCATCGTAAAAAATGATTTCAGCAATGGCAGTTTCACTAAAAATATATTCACAATTTGTCTATTTTCCCCTCACTGAAACGGAACTTCAATCGTCTAATATTATGCAAACCAAAAAACAAACAATAAAGCAGTTACCCTTTATAAATGGGCAACTGCTTCATTGGGGTTTTCTTTCCTTCTTTCAAAAGAAGCCTTCTTTGACGTTATCTCATGTAAGAAGTGATAACAAAAGATGCCTGAATGTCGACAAGCAATGACTCAAAATATATCCTCCAAGGTTAAAGTGTGCCATCTCTGCTTTTGCTTTTCATGAACTTCAGACTGGATACCCAAGAAGAGTGCAGGTCAAAATATTCCACCTTTGGTTATCTCCAAAGTTTCAAAGCAAGCTGCCATAATGCTGGGCTAAACATTTCTGTACCAATAAAACAATAATTGAAATCAGTTTTTGTAATTCCATTGATGCATTCGATCTGGACAAAAAATTTCTCAAATTAGGTCGATGTGAAAGTGCTGTATTCAGAATAAGCTCCCTAATGAAATGAACTATACTCATTTAGCATTCGGAATGGAGAAGCATTCTACAGCACACCTGCAGTTTTGCAACGCGATGTATATATGGATGCATCGCCAAGGGGTTGCAAGGCTTGGCACCGTTACTGTTCTGTATAGACAGAACATCCTAAATTTAGTGCCATGTCTGTGCGCAGGCACATCGTCGATCGCGTTCAGCGTAGTTCGGCGAGCGTGCACTACATCTGCCTTATTTTCGTGGTGGCTGCTTAAACCTATGAAAAAGGTAACACCGGTATGTGGAATGTGTACAACCTGCGTCGTTTAATTAAGCTGCTGAGATCAAGAAAACAATCCCGAAAACGAAACCACAGAGCTCTCGTGCTCTGTCTAGCAGGATAATATTTTCGTTTCCTATTTCTTTGATTTTAGTTATTCCAGTCGCGTTAATTGTTGCCTCGTAAGCCGGAACAAAATTCGTTCTTAGCGTGTGAGGCGTTAGTGCGAGACAGACAGAGCACTTGAAAGAAGTGCTCTATTTCACGCCATCTAAACACCGATAGAGAGTATTTCGATTAGGACGGCGCATGCTGTCGACATGCTGCATGCTAAACGCTGTCAAATGGCCGCAATAGGAAAGCGCTACCTGGAATTGCTGCCACAATTAATTGCGAGCTAACAGCTTAATCCATCTAGCTGGTTCATGAACCATCTGGCCGGCACAGTACACGGATGTCTTGCGTTTAGTTTCCATAGAAACGAGACCACGGGATAGAACCTGCCACCTCTGGATGATCAGTTGAGCACCTTAATCACTGAGCCACCATTTCGGGGGGAAATGCAACATTCAGAAATGTAATGATCAGAGGGCGGAATTGTGGGCCGCTCCGGGAAAGGGTTACCGCGGGGATGGTCTCATTTGAATAATATAGCTTTCTTTGGTATTTTTCGTCAAACAAATGCTGTTCAATTAGGTTTTTGGTTTAAAATTGCCACCAAGAAAGAGGTAGAATTTTCATCATCTTCACACCCCATCCTTCTTATACATTTTCAGCCGGTAACATCATCATTTAACTGTATCAGTTCAGTTCAGTCGTTGAGTCGTGTCCGACTCTTCGTGACCCTATGGACCATGTCACGCCGCGCTTTCCGGTCTCTCACTATCTTCCTAACATCACATAACTTCATCTGCAGTGCCTCGAGGATGCCATCTAACCATCGCGTTCGCTGCCTACCCCTTCTCCGGCGACTCTCAACCTTTCCCAACATCAAATCTTTCTCCAGCGACTCCTCTCTTCTCATCAGATGACCAAAGTAGCTGAGCTTTAACTTTAGAATTTGACCCTCCAATGAGCAGTCAGGGTTTATGGTCGACAATATTCACTGATTTGATCTTCTGGCAGTCCAAGGAACTCTCAGGAGTCTTCGCCAGCACCACAATTCAAACGCGTCAATTCTTCGGCGGTCAGCCCTTTTCACAGTCCAACTCTCGCATCCATACATCACAACTGGAAAGACCATAGCACGAGTTATACGGATCTTAGTGGGCAGACTAATGTCTCTGCTCTTTACTAGGCGGTCAAGGCTAACCATTGCTCTCTTTCCAAGAAGCAGGCGTCTCCTAATTTCATGGCTGCAGTCTCCTTCCGAGGTAATCTTGGAGCCCAAGAAGAGAAAATCTGTCACAGCTTCCACTTCTTGTCCCTTGATGCTCCAGGACTTGATGCGGCAAGACGCCATGATCTTTGTCTTTTTAATGCTCAGTTTAAGCCCAAACTTCTCACTCTCTTCTTGTACGCGCATCAGAAGTCTCGAGTTCCGCTTCACTTTCTGCCATTAAAGTGGTATCATCTGCATATCTAAGGTTGTTGATACGTTTTCCAGCAATCTTCACTCCAGCTGAAGACTCGTCCATACCGGCCTTCCTCATGATGCACTCCGCATATAGGTTAAATAGGCAGGGCGACAGTATGCAGCCTTGCCTCACTCCTTTCTCAAACGGAAACCAATCAGTGAGACCATGCCCAGTTCTGACTGTGGCCTCTTGCCCTTCATACAGGTTCCTGAGGAGACAGATAAGGTGAAATGGAACTCCCATCTCTTGGAGAGCTTGCCACAATCTGCTAAGATCTACTCAATCAAACGCTTTCGCATAATCAATAAAGCAGAAGTAGATGGGTTTCTGGAACTCTCTTGCTTTTTCCATGATCCAGCGAAGGTTGGCAACTCATCTGCCCTTGCGAAACCCAGCTTGCACGTCCGGAAGCTCCCGATCCACATACTGCTGCAGCCTACCTTGGAGGATTTTCAACATCACCTTGCTAGCATGTGAACTAAGCGCGATCGTGCGGTAGTTGGAACAATCTTTGGCACTGCCTTTCTTTGGAATGGGGATGTAAACTGACCTCCTCCAATCCTGTGGCCACTGCAGGGTTGTCCAAATCTTTTCACATAATGTATGCAGAATGTTAACAGGAGTCATGGTTGAGGTTTTGAAGCAACTCAGCTGGAATGCCATCAATTCCGCTAGCTTTATTCTTAGCAAGGCTGGCTAAGGCCCATTCAACTTCACTCTTCAGGATGCCCGGCTCGAGATCAGTGATCACAACCGTATTATGTTGGGTTTGCACTTTCGGGTCCTTCTTGTACAGTTCTTCTGTGTATTCCTGCCACCTCTTCTTTATCTCTGAGGCTTCAGTGAGGTCCTTGTCTCGTTTGTCCTTTATCACGCCCAGCTTAGCACAGAAGCTTCCTTTTATATCTTTGATTGTCTTATACAGAGCTCTTGTGTTCCTTAATTGGCTGTTGTCCTCAACTGCTTGGCACTGTATGTTCAGGAAGGCATTGTTATCTCTCCTTGCTATTTTCTGAAAATTCGCATTCAGAACCTTGTATCTTTCTCTTTCCCCCATAAATTTCCCATCCTCCTTTCCTCAGCTATTTGCAAAGCCTCTTCAGATAACCAGTTTGCTTTCTTGCATTTCTTTTGCTTTGGAACTACCTTAGTAGCAACTTGTATTATATCACGAACATCAGTCCACATCTCTTCGGGCTCTCTGTCTTCTAGATCTAATTCTTGAAATCGATTCCTCACTTCCGCAGCATATTCTAATGGAATTTGATCCAGATCATACCTGAAAGGCGTTCTGGTTTTCTGCGTTTTCCTCAATCGAAGCTTAATCTTGGCAACAAGAAGCTGATGATCGGGGCCACAATCGGCCCCAGGCCTTGTTTTTAATGCTTGTATAGCGCTTCTCCTCTCTGCCGGCAAATAATATAATCGATCTGATTCCTGTACAGACCGTCCGGTGAAGTCCATGTGTAAAGGCGCCTCTTGTGCTGTTGAAGATGAGTATTCGCTATGGTCAGGTTGTTTTCTTGACAAAACTCTACTAGCCTCTGCCCAGCTTCATTTGGCTCACCAAGACCGAACTTGCCTGTAATTCCGGATATTTCTTCACTCCCTACCTTATCATTCCAGTCTCCTATGAGAAAAACGACGTCCGATGATGGGGTGCGGTCTAAAAGGCATTGTAGGTCCGCATAAAATCTCTCAACGTCAGCTTCTTCAGAAGTAGTGGTCGGTGCATAGACTTGGATAACTGTTATGTTGAAAGGGTGACCTTGGATCCGAAGTGAAATCATTCGATCGTTCTTGGGGTTGTACCCTAGCACTGCTTTGCCCATTCTTCTGTTTACTATGAGAGCGACCCCATTCCTTCTCTTGGATTCGTGCCCACAATAAAAGACATAATGGTCGCCGGAGTTAAATTCTCCCATTCCGGTCTACTTGAGCTCGCTGATACCAAAGATATCAATCTTCAATCTGTCCATTTCTCGCTTGACGACATCTAGTTTACCTTGCGTCATAGATCTTGCATTCCATGTTGCTGTGTGATATATCTCCTTGCAAAATCGGACTTTCCGGTCGCTTCCCGACACATCCACAACTGAGCGTCCTTTTGGCTTTAGCCCAGCCGCTTCATTCGTCCTGGAGCTACTAGGAATCGCCCTTTGTTCATCCCCAGTAACATGTGGGACGCCTTCTAACCTTGGGGGCTCATCTTCCGGCGCCATATCATTATTGGTATTGAGACTGGCCATGGGGTTTTCTTGGCAGGAAATACTGGAGTGGGTTGCCATTGCCTTCTCCAGTGAATCACATTTTGTCAGAACTCTCTGCCGTGACCTGTCTATCTTGGGTGGCCCTACACAGCAGAGCTCACGACTTCATCGAGTTTCGCAAGCCCCTCCGCCACGACAAGGCAGTGATCCATGAAGGATCCATGACTGGATCCATGAAGACTGGATCCATGAAGGATCCAGTCTGAAAGCCTTCAAGAGGCATGCAGAGGTGGAAGGCGGGGTAGGGGTGGCTAATCCTGTCCATACCGGGCTGCGACTGGTAGGCCACTGCCGCTTGCGATGAGGACTAGCCTGCCACCGGATTTATATCTGTTGTAGGCTGTCATTGCACCCACCACCGCTTCGGTGATGGATGATGGCTGTGGTGACACGCGTCTTCTCCTCTCGTTTTCTTTTTTCTCTACTTTCTCTTTGTCCGCACGAGGCAGCGGAGGTGGCTCAGCTACAGAGCCAATAGCAGGTCTGTGCATTTTCTCTGCCTTCTTCCTACGCTCTCAGCAACAAAACCTGCAGGAATATACAGTAAAAGCTATTTTCCTTTCTTTCGTTCCCTTTCTTTTACTTTTAGTACTGTTTAGCGAAAATGCAACCGCCAGCGTCCCAAGCACCACCACACCTTTAACCCATACTTGCCCACTAGGTCCACCTGCCCACCTTGTCCCTGACCAGGGGTGTTTCTATTAACCTAAATTAGGAGTGCCTGGTTAAATTTTTGAGCGGTGGTGATGACGGGGGGCAGACATTTAAAGTGTAGGGTGACCATGCACCCCCTGCTAGGTAAATGCGGGTAATGCTGACGTGGGGGGGATGACATGCCGCAGGATAAGAAATACGTTCCGCAGCAGGACACTGGCATTCTAATTAAAACTAGATAGCATCCATGTTCTCAGTCCCCTCTTGTCTCAAAAATTGCCCACTTCAACCACATACCCAATGTGCCAACAAGCGCCCAACATCTCTCTATCCCTTATCCTTGCAAAGGGCCCTTCTCCCTTTTCCCTTTGCACCTATGCACAATGCCACTTTCTTTTTTATTTTCCATGTACACTGCATACGTGCCTGGACCATTTTCTCCTCCTGTCTACTGGGGCAGTAAAATTTACACCAGACAGATATTCTACCACTGCTACACTGTATAGTTCAACAAGGTTGACGACTGGGCACATTGGTATGGGTTCATACTTAACCAGCCAAAAGACGAGACACAGCAAAGAGGAGGACAGGACAAGGTTGGACTATACGGGTGTAGTTTACAGGAATGGTAATCAACTCTGCAGAGAGTTGGTTGAAGCATTTTACATTGCTAAAACCGAGGACAAGTGTGTGTCTAGGGCGTCGGTTAGCCTTCATCGTAAGGAATTTGATCTATTAGAAAAGTCGTTAGTTAGGCCTTGACTTTGAATTGGCTTCGAATTTTCTTCTTCATCTTCTTCCCAATTTCTTGCCATTCCACCGGTTGGGTTGTGCGCGAGCTTTTCGGAAGGAGTCTTCGTTGTTTTCTTCTGATCAATAAACATTCAGTTGATAGTCCAACCTTGTCCTGTCCTCCTCTTTGCTGTGTCTCGTCTTTTGGCTGGTTAAGTATGAACACTGTATAGTCCTGCATAGATTTATTTTAGGGTATGAAAATAATATTTGGTTTGAGCACTGTGCATTTACTTCTACCACTTCTTCTTTCTTGGGAAGTTGCTTCAGTGAACACCACGTCCGAAAGATAAATTTCTGAGAACCATAAAGTTGGTGTTTATTCTGCATCAAGCTGCAACACTACCTTGAAAGTCATTCTGAGCACGACGGTGGGTATATGGTGCACAGTGTGCAGAAAACGTGACTGAATGGAAGCAGCATGATATATATAGTGCTTTAAGGGCCATAGCAAATACACATAGGTGAAAGGTAAGTTTATTGGTTAAACTGTTGTAACAGCTCATTCACACAATGGTACCACAAGTGGCGGTGTGAACAGTCATCATGATATTCTCAACATCAATGAAAATGTTAAAAGAATAAGATAAAGTAAACCGGAACATACGGATGTGGTGTGCATACTCGAGCTTGCTGTTGCAACATTCATTAACACTGCTGATCCAAGGATGCTATTGAATGATTTGCCTAAATTGGGCACTCAGTACAACAGCAACCATTCTGTACAGGTCAATGCAGATTTACTCATTCACTGATTCATTCCCTTAAATTGCACCCGACATAAAAGTTACACTGTTTTATAGTTTAATATGGCACTGACGACAGCACAAATAACCCTAAAATAACAAATAAACCCATGCAGTTTGGACTGCAGCAATAACATGCTGAAACCGGTGGCTGAAACGATGTTTGCAGCTTTGGTATAACCGCCGTCATTAGTTACTTGAAGCAGACAACGCCCTATCATGGTGAATTTTCACAGTGCACGGGATCTGAGACCAATAAGTGCCAGGTACAAGATAAGTGGTTAACTCTAGTTAGTAAATTGTGTTGGGTGTTAAACGTTTAGAACGCGACAAAGTATCAATAGCCGTGCAAGATATATTTGCAGTGTAAAACGAGATCTGTAAACATTGTTAAGGTGACATGGGGTTTAGGTGCCTCAGTGGCAGCCCTTGAGTGGGCAAATAAGGTGAGGCCTGTGGTGCGTGGGTTTAAAAATAAAAAATCATATTTTCAAGATTAAGAAACAAACCGAGGTTCAGGCTGGTAAAAGTTCCCCGTAAAAAACCTACATTTGATGAAAGCATACTCTTCTCAAAGAAAACATTTCATGATCACCACTGAGAAAGAAGGATCCGGGTATGGGTATCTAATTTATGTACTGCTCTGGAAAATCTTCCTTCTGCCTTCAACAGACGAATAAAATATGAATGACAGTAAGCCAGTCATGGTTCTACAGCAATGTGCTGGCAGGGCATTACTTAGCAGGTAATAAATTGGTTGTGTGTATGTGTGTCCGGTCTCATCTGTGTCTAACTTAAGCCCGTCTCATGTTTTGGTAATATAGCTTACTATTCTTAGACTGCAGCCATGAAATTAGGAGACGCCTGCTTCTTGGAAAGAGAGCAATGGTTAGCCTTGACCGCCTAGTAAAGAGCAGAGACATTAGTCTGTCAACCAAGATCCGTATAACTCGTGCTATGGTCTTTCCAGTTGTGATGTATGGATGCGAGAGTTGGATTGTGAAAAAGGTTTACCGCCGAAGAATCGACGCGTTTGAATTGTGGTGCTGGCGGAGACTCTTGAGAGTTCCTTGGACTGTCAGAAGATGAAATCAGTCAATATTGTCGACCATAAACCCTGACTGCTCATTGGAGGGTCAAATTCTAAAGTTAAAGCTCAGCTACTTTGGTCATCTGATGAGAAGACGGGAGTCGCTGGAGCAAGATTTGATGATGGGAACGGTTGAGGGTCGCCGGAGAAGGGGTAGGCGGCGAACGCGATGGTTAGATGGCATCTTCGAGGCACTGCAGATGAAGTTATGTGATGTTAGGAAGATAGTGAGAGACCGGAAAGCGTGGCGTGACATGGTCCATAGGGTCACGAAGAGTCGGACACGACTGAAAGACTGTACTAACTAACTAACTAACTATTCTTGGTATCATTGCAGGTGTGTTTTTGCTTGGCATGTACCATTTCTTTTCTCTGCATTTGAGATTTGAGGTATTTGTGTGGTTCTTTTTTAAATGATCATAGTCTAACAGAGAGTGGATGATACAGGCAGTCTGTTGGCTGTCTCGTATATAGGTATGTTATGGTAATATATGTGTGTGTGTTTGCTCATTGTTTTGAGAACTAGGGCCTATAAGCTACACACAAGACCGGAAAACTTGAGAGGGATATGTGTAAAACTCAACAGCGCCTGTACTCTGCCTGCAAGGACATGACGTGATATCACACTGACGTTGATAGGTCATATTTTTCTAGAGGAATATGCCACAATTAACAGCCTGCATTTCCAAGCAGTTTCACTTTATGTCGCGGCCAATTAGGACTGGACAAAATAGTGCACAGCTATGGTCTGCATTTGTTTGGTGTTTTACTCAATATCTCAGTAACGTATCTCCGCGGACCTTTTTGTTATGGAGTGTAATCAAAGACTAACATTATTTGCACTTAGTTCAGTGTTTCATGTAGAAGACAATGCCGAGAGTTTCACAATTTTTATTCAGAAACATGTTCTTTAAACTTCCTAGGAATATTTATGCATGGATCCATTGTTTTTTGCTTTAAAGAAATGAGAAGTGACCAAGCGTCCATAGAGATTATTAATAGCCACTGCAATTGTAGCAAACAGAGGTTAACAGCCAATGACAAGGTCTATTGGTTCTTACGTATCGTGGGATATGTATTAATATGCTGTCTCTTGCAAGTTAAATAAGCAGGATCTGAATGGGAACAGATTTTATATTAGTACAGCTCATGGGTCGTTTTCGTTTTTTGGACACGTGGTATAAAATTTGCAACTAACAAGGAGGGGTCTGGGAGATGGTCAATTAGTTTTTCAAGCTCTGCGCTGCATGGCCTATAGTCCGTTGGAGTGTAGAGGGAACACATTTTTATAACAAAAATAAATGCTGGTACCACCACTACCCCTGCATTCTGCTATCTAGAGACAAATTTCAACAAGAAATGGCCTTGTGGGTTACGATAGCTACATCACCTGACTGGTGAGCTCTGCTTATCCTTGTGGAATACAATATTAGTTACAAATTTTGTTCTTCTTTTAGGCAAAGTATACTGAGCTGGTTACCTGTATATATTTCATAACAACCAAGTGTTACCGCACATTCAGAGGTTTCATGGAATGATACTCTTTGTAGGCAAGATAGTAAGTGGGGAAGAGAAAACAAGCGGTTATAATTGGCATATTGTCGATGTGCAACAAATGTACTGGAGGCTGCTTTTTGGCCTTGTTGCAGTCGAGAAGACATCTGCGTTAGGGCCCTCTGGTCATCACTGATGGGGAGGAGTCCATAGTTAACACCAGCACCTGCGGTGGAGATTCGGAGGGCAATAGAAATTTGTCACAAGTGGTCAGAACGTGCACAGGTTGTCTTTTTAGAACCAGAGGCCTAGACGTTAACCTATGGGATGCTGAAAATTAGTGCAGCGAATGGCCAATTGGTGGGGAACCAAGAGTCTGGTGAGAATCATAACTGGTGTACAACTCTCACTGGACTTGATCTCTACTTAGGGTCCGTGATGGCGCCAAGTGCTTTTATTATTCTCGAGACTCAAGGTGCCCTTGCTAGCAAGAGAAAACTTTAGGCAGCATCAGTTAGCCCACTGACGGGGTGGTCCACGCAAATGAATTTATGCGCCAATATGTAAAATGCAATTTTTTTGTGATGGAATGAATCGTACAATATCCCAATAAGATACTGTCATCAGCAGCGAACATGTGAAGAAAGTTTGGATGAATGAACCTTCTCATGGTATATTTAAGATCTCTCTTATTTTAATAAAAACATTTCGCTGCTACATACGTGTCCACTATGGTTCCCAGCTGAAGCGTTCTGAGCAGCAAATCATTGCCGGACAGCATAGCCGATTCTTTTCCTGCCTAAGCAGCTGGATCGTACTCTCAAGACGATCCTGACAGTAAAACGTGACTGATAAACAAAGCCCTTCAGTACTTGTATTGAAGGTCTCTGTTATAAATAAAATACAGAGGACCAACATTCACTTACCTCAACCTCAACTCAGCAAGTCGAGGAAATTAATTTTTCATTTCGGAATGGCACATTGCTGAAACCCAGGACGTACCGAGCAATAAATGGGAAGCATAAATACAACCAAACGGCATAGACACTGCGAATTATAATTTTTAATATATGTCGTGACACAGCCGATGCCAGACCAATATGAATATGTTCGTACTTTGCATTTGTTTTGTTGTCAGCGAAGCGTAGTATATCCCTTTTGAAGCTGATTCTGCGTGCACAAACATCAACACACAATCACAAGCAGGAGAGTGTGCACGGTAGACGCAGAAAAATGATCAGCCTTCGAATTGCAGTTGCGAACAGTTCATACTGCAATGGAATTGCAATGGAACTGAGTAACTGCCCTTGGCTATCCTCTCCAGCAGGTCTGCTTTTAGCGACGGCCCCGAGCAAGCTAGGAACTGCCGCGACAAAAGTCCAGCGCGGCTGCAGAAGCGTGGGCTCACAAAAGGAATAGCGCTATTACAAACCCGCCATTTGGCCTTGAGATAAGCGCTGAAGTCACTACAAACATGGCTAAAAACCATAAAATGGTTTGCAGTGAAGATAAACACGCCTACAAGGAGACGATGCAACACGATCAAGTTAATGAGATCTCATTAGCACCAGGAAGCACAGCACGGAGCCACGGAGCACAGACAGTGCAACATTTTCAGCAATCTGCCGTTGCACCAACGACATCATTCGAATTAATGTCGCTTTGTTCTGAACGTCACTTCCTGTTTATGACGTCACGTTATGACTTTATTTCCGTGCGTTGAAATAGCCACTGCCTTCCTTTAAAGGCGCACTGTTTGAATGCCGAAATGCGCTGCGAAATGGGGCGCAGTTTCAATGCTAGCAAGCGCTGCCGTACTGCCGCGCGCTGTTGTCGCAATATTTGTGCTCTGTGCAGCGTGGTATTGTTTTCCTATTTCCTTTAAGCATTGAAATATAAAATAAGGTTATAATTGCTGCTGACTGGTCATAAACGCATCTGCATCAATGCGTTGGCCAGACAGCAGTATTACAGGAATGATGGCTGGTGTTCTGTGAAATGAACTTTTTTGCTTCATACAAGAACAAAACCGATACAGTTCTGTCACAGTGTGGTGCATAAAAGCAAACAGGAAGACAGACAGAACGCAGGATACATCAGGCGACGTGTAGATTACAAAAAAAGGGAAAAAAAATATGTCACAAGGCAAGAAACAATGCATAGGAAGAAAAATGTGGCATGACATGCAGGTATACAAAGTATGGCAAATCATTATTGCTACGGCAACGTCAACTTGTTGCTACGGCAACGGCGCTGCCATGTCGTCGGTGCGCCACCTGTTAAGCGCGGCGGTGGCTGAAAGTCAAGCAACTCGCGGCGCGAAGGGCGACGGGCTACCTCGAAGAACGGTTCTACCCAGCGTACCCCTTACAAAAATAGATATTGAATTTCTGTTACGCACTTAATGTGTTTTTGACGAGTCATCAACCACTCAAAGGAGACTCAAGATTAGATGTGTTTTAACATCAGATCCGCAACAGACTTTCCTTTGAGATTACACAAGAAGTTTTGTGCTTGGTAAACGCAACAGTATTTTTGTGTAGGAGCTAATGTGGAAATACATTGACTTTTTCAAATGAGGAAAAGTATACATCCCTAAGTGAATATATACTCTTTCCTTGTTAACTGCACACTTTCTGTTTAGCATATGTAGGGTGTTGCCTAAGAAACAACTTTTATGTGTTTTAACATGAGATCCGCAACAGATTTTCATTTGAAATGACGTAAGAAGTTTCATGGATCACTGCCTTGTCGTGGCGGAGGGGCTTGCGAAACTCGATGAAGTCGTGAGCTCTGCTGTGTAGGGCCACCCAAGATAGACAGGTCACGGCAGAGAGTTCTGACAAAATGTGATTCACTGGAGAAGGTAATGGCAACCCACTCCAGTATTTCCTGCCAAGAAACCCCATGGCCACTCACAGTACCATTAATGATATGGCGCCGGAAGATGAGCCCCTCAGGTTGGAAGGCGTCCCACATGTTACAGGGGATGAACAAAGGGCGATTCCTAGTAGCTCCAGGACGAATGAAGCGGCTGGGCTAAAGCCAAAAGGACGCTCATTTGTGGATGTGTCGGGAAGCGACCGGAAAGTCCGATGTTGCAAGGAGATATATCACATAGCAACATGGAATGTAAGATCTATGACGCAAGGTAAACTGGATGTCGTCAAGCGAGAAATGGACCGATTGAACATTGATATCTTGGGTATCAGCGAGCTCAAGTGGACCGGAATGGGAGAATTTAACTCCGGCGACCATTATGTTTTTTATTGTGGGCACGAATCCAAGAGAAGGAATGGGGTCGCTCTCATAGTAAACAGAAGAATGGGCAAAGCAGTGCTAGGGTACAACCCCAAGAACGACCAAATGATTTCACTTTAGATCCAAGGTCACCCTTTCAACATAACAGTTATCCAAGTCTATGCACCGACCACTACTGCTGAAGAAGCTGACTTTGAGAGATTTTATGCGGACCTACAATGCCTTTTAGACCGCACCCCATCATCAGACGTCGTTTTTCTCATAGGAGACTGGAATGCTTAGGTAGGGAGTGAAGAAATATCCGGAATTACAGGCATGTTCGGTCTTGGTGAGCCAAATAAAGCTGGGCAGAGGTTAGTAGAGTTTTGTCAAGAAAACAACATGACCATAGCGAATACTCATTTTCAACAGCACAAGAGGCGCATGTACACATGGACTTCACCGGACGGTCTGTACAGGAATCAGGTCGATTATATTATTTGCCGGCAGAGATGAAGAAGCGCTATACAAGCAGTAAAAACAAGGCCGGGGGCCGATTGTGGCACCGATCATCAGCTTCTTGTTGCCAAGATTAAGCTTCGATTGAGGAAAACGCAGAAAACTAGAAGGCCTTTCAGGTATGATCTGGATCAAATTCCATTAGAATATGCTGTGGAAGTGAGGAATCGATTTCAAGAATTAGATCTAGAAGACAAAGAGCCCGAAGAGATGTGGACTGATGTTCGTGATATAATACAAGTTGCTACTAAGGTAGTTCCAAAGCAAAAGAAATGCAAGAAAGCAAACTGGTTATCTGAAGAGGCTTTGCAAATAGCTGAGGAAAGGAGGATGGGAAATTTATGGGGGAAAGAGAAAGATACAAGGTTCTGAATGCGAATTTTCAGAAAATAGCAAGGAGAGATAACAATGCCTTCCTGAACATACAGTGCCAAGCAGTTGAGGACAACAGCCAATTAAGGAACACAAGAGCTCTGTATAAGACAATCAAAGATATCAAAGGAAGCTTCTGTGCTAAGCTGGGCGTGATAAAGGACAAACCAGACAAGGACCTCACTGAAGCCTCAGAGATAAAGAAGAGGTGGCAGGAATACACAGAAGAACTGTACAAGAAGGACCCGAAAGTGCAAACCCAACATAAGACGGTTGTGATCACTGATCTCTAGCCGGGCATCCAGAAGATTGAAGTTGAATGGGCCTTAGCCAGCCTTGCTAAGAATAAAGCTAGCGGAATCGATGGCATTCCAGCTGAGTTGCTTCAGAACCTCAACCATGACTCCTGTTAACATTCTGCATACATTATGTGAAAAGATTTGGACAACCCTGCAGTGGCCACAGGATTGGAGGAGGTCAGTTTACATCCCCATTCCAAAGAAAGGCAGTGCCAAAGATTGTTCCAACTACCGCACGATCGCGCTTATTTCGCATGCTAGTAAGGTGATGTTGAAAATCCTCCAAGGTAGGCTGCAGCAGTATGTGGATCGGGAGCTTCCGGACGTGCAAGCTGGGTTTCGCAAGGGCAGAGGAACTAGAGACCAAGTTGTCAACCTTCGGTGGATCATGGAAAAAGCAAGAGTTCCAGAAACCCATCTACTTCTGCTTTATTGGTTATGCGAAAGCGTTTGACTGCGTAGATCATAGCAGATTTTGGCAAGCTCTCCAAGAGATGGGAGTTCCAATTCGCCTTATCTGTCTCCTCAGGAACCTGTATGAAGGGCAAGAGGCCACAGTCAGAACTGGGCATGGTCTTGCTGATTGGTTTCCGATTGAGAAAGGCACTGAGGCAAGGCTGCATACTGTCGCCCTGCCTATTTAACCTATATGCAGAGTGCATCATGAGGAAGGCCGGTCTGGACGAGTCTTCAGCTGGAGTGAAGATTGCTGGAAAACGTATCAACAGCCTTAGATATGCGGATGATACCACTTTAATGGCAGAAAGTGAAGCAGAACTCAAGAGACTTCTGATGCGCGTACAAGAGAGTGAGAAGTTTGGGCTTAAACTGAACATTAAAAAGACAGAGATCATGGCGTCTTGCCCTATTAAGTCCTGGAGCATCAAGGGACAAGAAGTGGAAGCTATGACAGATTTTCTCTTCTTGGGCTCCAAGATTACCTCGGAAGGAGACTGCAGCCATGAAATTAGGAGACGCCTGCTTCTTGGAAAGAGAGCAATGGTTAGCCTTGACCGCCTAGTAAAGAGCAGAGACATTATTCTGCCAACCAAGATCCGTATAACTCGTGCTATGGTCTTTCCAGTTGTGATGTATGGATGCGAGAGTTGGACTGTGAAAAAGGCTGACCGCCGAAGAATTGACGCGTTTGAATTGTGGTGCTGGCGAAGACTCCTGAGAGTTCCTTGGACTGCCAGAAGATCAAATCAGTCAATATTGTCGACCATAAACCCTGACTGCTCATTGGAGGGTCAAATTCTAAAGTTAAAGCTCAGCTACTTTGGTCATCTGATGAGAAGAGAGGAGTCGCTGGAGAAAGATTTGATGCTGGGAAAGGTTGAGGGTCGCCGGAGAAGGGGTAGCAGCGAACGCGATGGTTAGATGGCATGCTCGCGGCACTGCAGATGAAGTTATGTGATGATAGGAAGATAGTGAGAGACCGGAAAGCGTGGCGTGACATGGTCCATAGGGTCACGAAGAGTCGGACACGACTGAACGACTGAACTGAACTGAAGAAGTTTTGTGCTTGGAAAACACAACAGAATTTTGTATAAGAGCTAACGTGGAAATACATTGACTTTCTCAAATGAGGGAAAGTATACATCACTAAGCGAATGTATATTCTTTACTATGATTTCATTTCTATTTAGCATACACTGTAAAAACAAAAACAACTTTTTGGACATTTGTTTCATTCAAAAGATGCTTACACCCTGAGTCTTGGGTGTTGTGCCATTGCCAATCACTTCTTGCGTAGCGAAGAGGTACTATGGTTGGACAATATGCTTTCAGGTGTTATGGGCAAGGTTATTGTTGTGTACGCGAACCGACGCACTGCCACACCGCCTCCAAGCAAACGGACGCACGGCCGCTCCATTTGCAATGCCTCCTTGCACCTGCTAGCCGGCCGCTTCGGAGAGGCCAGCGGGGGTACCCCTGCCTGCGCTGACGACGACGGGCGGACGTAACCCGAGCCGTGCGTTGCCTCTGAACTAGACTGTCCTTGGACCATGTGGCGCGACGAGGGCAGGAGAAGCAATGCCTTCTTTACAGGCGCTCGCGCTTCTCTCTTTCCTTCTCTTCCCTCTCTCCCAAGGCACAATAAAGTAGTCTCTACTCAGCAACCGAATCGAGAGGTTTCTCGCTCACAGGGCTCCGACGCCCCGAACATAATAGACATCACTTAACATGCTGGGGGTGGGGCTGCGTAACTTGGTAGCCTTTCATACACAAGTGGCGCTGCTGATAGAACCCAACACCTAAATAAAGCACCAAAAATAACGCCAAAATTAAAACTACACACAAGTGTTTTCTAAAAATGAAACTAAAACTTAGACAAAATTTCACCGCCAGGAGGCCGCCGGTAGCTACCCACACTCTTACTTTTCAAATTTCACAATACGGCCATATTGTGAAGTTTGAAACGTACCCCGCCATGCTAACGTTAGCATGGTGGGGTCCGTTTCGACCACGTTTCGGCGAATGATGAATGTGTTTCTTCGATTGTTTACCGTCGGGAAATATGTTGCGTTTCGCGTGCATATCTGTTACATAAGTGAGTACGCTTGTGAAGTGCCTTCTAGAGGTGGTTGTTAACGCTAACGGGCATTTATCGTGTCGGCAAGTGTCCGTATTTCTTTGTGCTTTGCTCAGGCGGAAGGACTGCTTCACCGGGTCATGTTTTAGATGTTCAAAAGAAGAAGGCATGGACGAGTTTTTTTTCTGCGTGACTAAGAGATATATACGCCGACTACATTGCACTCGCGCTGATATCGCACTGGTTGGTTCGGTGCCGGTGATACGAATGCGGACAGCGCACTGCACGGCTGGCGCGATCGCCTGTAAAGGTAAGCATATTTACGCACATTCCGCTTTTTGGGAACAGTGTCCTAACGGATTGCTGCATTCTGTGTCTTTTTGTGGCAGAACGCTCCGGAATGTACTGAAATGAAAAAGTGGGAAACGCTCTTGTTTTCACCTGGCTGCCAAAATGACATCGCACACATGGTTAGATGTCGCAGCGAGTTAGGCAGATTTCGCGCAAGAACATCAGTCTCAACTTTCTGTAACAGAAATAATGTGTGTGATACGTTTTCCTTGCATTGAGTACGCGCAGGAGGTTCATGAAAGAATTTTAGTTCGACAGTTTGATACTTCGCACAGTTTGCAACCTCTCGGTTTGTTCTACCGTTTCCGTTCATCCGCAAGGTCCATGTTGGAGTACCTTAATTCTGCTCGCACCCTCGGCTCCCTCCTCCTTTCTCATCTCTTACGCTTCGCGATCGCGCACCTGAAACCTCCTTCTTCGTTTCTCTTTTCTCTTCCTCACCTCCTTCCACTCGGCGCGCACCACGGACCCCCCCCCCCCCTTTTTTTTTTTTTTACTCTAAGCATAGGCCTCCTGTCCTGCTGTTCGGGAGCGTCCCCCGCACTGCCCGTAGCTTACACTTCTGTTCTCCGCGGCCAGTCACCGCGGCATGCCTCTGCGCTCGCTCTCTCGGCCACGAAGGGCGCGGTCGGCCAGCTTGGTTGCATAATAGTTTATTCCAAACAGCGTAAACTATATGCCGCTGTGACTTTCCCGGCTTCAAGACTTGCGTTTGTAATCACAATGGGAGCATTTTTCATTTTACCGGGATCGTATTTCGCGGTTGCATGGAGTGTGAATTTGCATTTTTATTGTGCTGCGTTTGTTATGGCATTTACTTTTGCTCTCGAAGAATCATTTACCTATGTATTTTATTTTCAACAAGACTTCCAATAAGGCACTTGTACACGTACTAAGTGGGCTGATGTGGTTCAGATCATCCAGTTTTCATTATTTTTGGTCGTATTTCAACATAACTCTGACCGCATTACTTGAATTTTGTAGTGTCTTTAGTAGTGACGACTAGAATAAATTGATATTTGGTACTGATGCCTCAGCATTCAAGTCGATATCGACAGCTTGAATTCGTGGCCAAACATTGTACCGGATGTTGCTATTACAGAGTTTGGTTGTGACCAGATGTTTACTTTTTTTTTTCTTTTGCTTAAATGTACATATGAAGCGATTATTATAATAGCCTTAGCCGCATTTTTACTTGCTTTAGTCATTACAGTGCGCATATTGCAGGCAAATTTGCGACTTACTGATATTAAAAATTTCCATTGATTGAATGAAACGCCATACTTGTACAAGGTTTGAGTCATCTCATGTAACACTGCTTCGACTAAATAGATTGAGACTTGTATATATGTGTTACATCGTTTCCTTGGCTGGTTGGTAAATTCCTATGCAGGTCCCTGTTGGTGATGGTGTCCTTGTGGAAAAGACCACACTAGATTGGCTACGTACGGACTGAAAAGCAACAGCGGCAAAATTTCACAACCGCAACAGCGGGCAATGTTCACCGAACAACTGAGAGGAAAGTCCCTCTACGACAAGTGAAGCAACCTTAGTAAAGATGTAATGTGCAAGGAAGTTCTGCAACCTGTTCGGGTAAATGATATCACCGGTAAGCACGGCACTGTAGCAAATTGAGCATGTGAGCAGTAAATGCCATCTGTGACACTAATTTAATAAATGCCTCTTCTCTATTTTCACGTTCCACTTGTAGCAATTTTAACACCACTGTGGTGCGAAAAATCAGCAGGCTGTCATCAATGGTGGCATGCAAAATTAAATAAAGTGTGAAGTTTTGACTTCAGCTCCAAGTGGCGATCTGAAAATCGAATTACTTCAAAGCCTTCTGCGGTAATTCCAGTGTCAGTGGCCATAACAGTCCACTACACTAAAGTGCGCACTGGAATCTCTAGGGACATTAGAAACACGTCAAACAATACACATTATGATGACAATAGCCACTCATGCATTAAGAGTTCAAAAAAAAAATCATGTACTAAGAATGCGTCAGAAACACGGCGGCCAACTTTCTTATGAAACATCAAGAATGCATTAAGCAAATGTATAGAAATGCTAATGTGCATGATGAGAAATGTAATCAACATTTAATCAGAAACTCATTAAGCTTTTTTGTAAGGGGTAGTATTGCTTTCGCAATAAAAGTCGACACGTGAGAAAATTATAAAGGAATGAAATTACAAACACAATAAATATGCTTTATCTAACCTCGCCAGTGTACCTAAGTAAAATACATATATCAAACAACACGGCCAGAGCTCAGCAGTAAATTCCAAGCATTGATCCATTTCCCAATATTCATGTTTGGTTTAAGAAGTTGCATCGACAGCCAAGTAAGCGTTTCACTTAATAAAATATTTGATACACGGGATGCAATAACGCACGAGCTACCAGCAAGATGTTCATAGAGTACGTTAGGAGGAGGAGGAGGAGGAAGATCAGGAGGAAAGGCAGGAAGGTTAACCCGTAACGGCAACTAGTTTGCTATCCTTCACTGGGGGAAGGGGGTGAGTAGTTATAAAAGTTGTGAGAGAGGGTGGTTGAAGTTAGTACAGTCACATCATAGACATGCCTCATCATATCACGTCATTTAACATAAAAGCAAAGTCATATTCGTTCGATTAGGCCTGTGCTTTTCATAAAGCAGAACTGTGCCTGGGAGGCCTTCACCGCAGACGATCGCCGTGGCCAGGGACCTAAAATCTTAATTTCAGTCAATGGGCGTTCATCTAGATGCTCCATCATACAGCACAGACACTGCCTTTCCTCACTATATATAGGGCACTCACAAAGAATGTGACCTATAGACTCGTCGCATCCACAGTTTGTACATGCAGGGCTGTTTGCCATGCCTATCATAAAAGAATACCTGTTTGTGAATGCTGCACCAACCCACAGGCGGCACAGCAAAGTTTCCTCGCGTCGGGTTAGGCCAGGTGGAAGCCGGAGCTTCAGGTCAGGGTCCAGGGACTTTAAGCGGCAGTTCGCAAACAGGCCAGAATTACACAAGGAGAGTGTGTGTTCCCGCGCAAGTGCGCGAAGCCTGCCCGCTGCGTCTGCCCTGTAAAAGGGAATCAACACACCATCGCCGTCTTGGTGGGCTGTTCGTGCGACCTTGTCCGCCCGAAGATTGCCCGCTATGCCGCTGTGTCCTTGAAGCTATCGGACGATGATGTCATGACCTCCATTATTTGCACAGTGACGAATTTGTCATTTTTCTGCTACGAGTTGTTCATGGGCTACACGGCGAAGAGGTGCTTTTAAGGCTTCCAGGGCTTCTTTTGAATCTGTGAAAATAGACCACCGCTGGGGGCTCTGCTGACTGATATGCCTAATTGCGACACGAAAAGCGATAAGCTCTGCAGCTGTTGAAGAAGTCTGGTGAATTGCCTTAACTTTTATTTCTGTAATTATTGAGGTTATGACCATGGAGCCTGAAGAAATCAGGGCATTCATTGAACCATCGGTGTTGACGTGCAAACGATCTACATGGTGCTGATGGAAGCATTCAGGAGTGATTTGTTTTAGGTCTGTCGGCGATAGCTCGAACTTCTTCCTGATGCCGGGTATTGAAAGAAGCACGTGTGGTTTATGCAGGCTCCATAGTGGAGAGGATGGCCTAGATGCGGGTGTAAACTGGGACGGCAAAATAGCACGATGCGCATCAACGGTCTCTGTAAACGATGTACGCGGCCTGGTAATATGAAGACTGGCCAAATAAATAAAATAAAGGTATATAAAATGAATGCGAGGGGGGAATGCACGTTTTCTGAAATGGAGAGAACGGAATTATCGGCGCGCCATTTCTTTTGTATCAAGCTGTTTAGAAACACCGCGGCGTTCTCTTTTCCATTGCCTTTTTTTAAGCGCAATCCCTTGCTGCGTGTGTGCAATGTAGGCTTTTCGTCGCTAGTGACAGCCTTCGACACACTAGTCCAGCCTTTTGTGCGTTACTTTTTTCCTGCCGTCTAAACAACGATTCCGTAAGTACTACTCGAGAACGCTCGTCTTTATCACATTAGCCTACTTTTTCAACGTTCAGATTTCACTCGGCCAACACATATCACCTAAAATAGATTGTGCACTGGTGAAGGCCATAAAAACACCCCAAAACGTAAACTTCAACGCGAAACCACGCAAGCCTAACCGCTAGGTAAACCAAGCATTCAGCTTCAGGCGTAGGTTCGCTTTTATCTAACTGCGCACCAATCGGCGAGCCGTTGTTGCGACATAACTCAACACATGAGTTTTCCCTTCACAACCACGACATTCAGAGTGCTGAGCTAAAATGCATGAAATTCAGTGGGCCTAGTAAGCACGATACATTTCTCACCTTACTTTGCTGGAAGCCACCTGAATTTGTCACGAGCTAGGTGGCCCATGACTTACACGAATACGCATAGAGAAGGGATTTGGTAAAGATCGGACACTCGGCGAACTCTGACCCCAGGAAATTACGCATGAGTGATAACGTTAGTTCAGCTCCAAAATAGATTGCGCCTCCAGCATTTATCGCTCGCGCAACGCGCGCGCGTGTGACACGAACACCGAACAAACCATACTACGGAAGGACAGGTTTGTCTACGCGGGCTGCTTGTTTGTACGCAAGCACAGACTGCGTACTTTTACGGCTTCCCTGGCTTTCAAAGCGGAACTACTATAGTTTTTTAGGAGGGCAAGGCTAGAAAAGTTATATGCCGAAAAACGCTATATTTTCTGTAGTTTAAGCTAACAGCATTGGCTGGTTTCTCATTGCTCAGAACGTGAACAGGCGCCGGTGCGCACGCCATGGGTCGGTCAGTTCACAACACCCCGGTAGCTTCCAACAAATTCAAGGGGAGAAATGTTTTCGCCTTGCAGACTACGCTGCATTTCAAGCAGTTTAGCTCAGCAACTTGTCTGCCGCGGGTTTGAAGGGAAGGTCTACGTGCTCGGTTATGGCGCAACAAGGGCTCACCGGTTGGTGCGCAGTTAAATTAGAGCGAACTCACGCCTGTCGATCTTTACTTGGTTTGCCTAGTAGTTAGTTTTTCGTGGTTTCTCATTGAATTTTACGTGTTGGAGTGTCTTTTCTTGCCTTCACCAGTGCACAATTGTTTTTTATATGTGTTGACCGGGTGAAATATGAACATCGAAAGTGTAGGCTATCGTGTTAAAGATGAACGTTCTCGCGTAGTATGTACGGGACCATTAATATTGTGAAAGCAATACTACTCTCATTTTCAGCCCTTCGCGTAGCTACGGTCGGTAGGCACACTTGAGTTATCCCAGATGGCTGTAACGTCATACCAGCTGCGGGCGATGCGTTACCAAGTCGAGCCATCGGGTGGCTGCGGTCGGTAGGCACAGCGCTCCGCGGATGAGATGATGTAGTCACTATGACGTCATACCAACTGCGAGAGATGGGCTACCAAGTCGAGTCGCCGGGTTGCGGCGGTCGATAGGCACGGCACGCTGCAGCTGGAGCCGCGCTTTTACCGAGTGGAGGCGCTGCTGTCACCTCTTCTCTCGCAGTTGCGAGGAGGAGGAAAACGATTGGTATATAAATGCTCACACTTGCTCAGCTGAGGCACTCTCTATGCATCCTGATAAACAGAAAGGAATGTCACGCCCTTTCGATGAAGCCAGGAAACGACAGCGAGCTCCAGAGACAGATGAAGAACGGGAACAGCGTCTCGCTCGACGCTGCGCTCAAGATACAGCTAGATGAGCACGTCGCGCTTCTCTTGAAACGTCCTCAACCGGTGACGACTCCGGAAGTATTGTATCGAACGCTTTGAACAGTGAAGACGCTTTGTCGAGATGCTATTATTGCTTTCGCAACCTACCGGACTTAACTAAAACTAAGACTCAGCTAATATTTATTTGTTTGATATCTGTATTTAAAATAAGTTACAGTGCATTCTGAGGGAGCTGCGAATGTTTTGTGAACATAGTGTATGTCTAATTTCTTGTGTATCATCTTCCATACTTTGTACATCTTCATGTAATGTTATATTTGTCTACCTATGTATTGTTTCTTGCCTTGTGCAATGTTTTTTACTCTTTTCTAATTCACGCATCGGCTGATGTATCCTACGCTTTGTCTGTTTTCTTGATTGCTTTTATGCAATAAAAACTGATAGAATTGTATCGGTTTTGTTTTTGTATGAAGCAAAAAGTTCATTTCACAAAGCTCCAGGCGTCATTCCTGCAATACTGCAGTTCGGCAAAGGCTCTGACACAGGTGCGTTGATGGCCAGTCAGCAGTAAGTGTGACATAATTTTATATTTCATTGCTGAAAATAAATATAACAATAGCACACCGTAAAGAAAGAAATAATGTACCAACAGGGTTCGGCAGTACGGGAGAGCTTCCTATTATTCAAATTGTGCGCCATGGCGCAGCACATTTCAGCATTCAAACTCTGCGCTTGTAACCAAATGCGGATGTGCATAAAATTCCGGCCGCTTGGTGCGCTATGGTCAATTGGGCCGCTGGGCAGTATGGGAGTGTCCACTCTTCCTGTGTAACCGACACCTGTTCACGAGCTGAGTAATTAAATGAACGAATCGAAGATAACAAAGTGAGTAACGCATTGTATTGTGACGGGAGGAATTATATGCGAACGTTACGAACGACAAAAATGTAACCCAGACACGACGACCGTCCGATACATGCAATGGCAACATGTCCGTAAGCGTGCGGTTGAGGCGTACGGTGAGGTCGACCGTTTGTGAATGGTAGGCGGGGGTGAAATAGTGCTTAATGGAGCAGAACCGGAGAATTTCGTCGCCTTCTCGAGCAAGCAAGCAACAGCCACTACCAGTGAGCAGCTGGCGTAGAGCACCATGGAGCAGGATGACGTTGTGAAGAAATGTAGTCACGTCAGTTGCACAGGTGGTAGGTATCGCTCGTGTGACAGCGTAACGCGTAGTATAATCCGTGGCTACCACACACTCATTTATTCCTGATGCATAGAGTCGCAAAGTCCCGAGGAGATCAAGGCCAACTCGAGAAAACGGGTCTACTGGGATGTAGATCGGCTGCAGGGTTCCAGCAGGCGGAACCGAGGGCTTCTTCCGTTGCTGACACCAGCCGCAAGAAGCCCCGTAACGACGAACGGAGCGGTACAAGCCAGGCCAAATGAAGCGGCAGCGAACGCTGTCGTACGTACGATATTCGCCAAGATGGGCCGCAGTCGGCGCGTCGTGCAGCTGCTGAAAGACGGTGGCTCACAGGTGTTCGGAGACTACGAGCAGAAGCTCGGCGCCATCTGGTCGCATATTCCGCCTTTATGAGGTGCCGTTGTGGAGCACAAACAAATCAAGGGTAGCCTCAAGGTGATCAGTGGTAGGACGACTGATAATTCTGCAAAGCTTGGGATCTAAGCGCTGCTCATGGCGAATGTTTACCAGTTAAAATATGGCCAACACACATGTGTCATCGTCACACTCGCTTTCAGGTGGTGGATATACCAGGTCGAGGGACAGGCAATCGGCATCAGCGTGCAGCCGGCCGGGCTTGCCGACGAAAAAAAACAAATTACCTGGGGCTTAGCTTTAGTTAAGCCTGGCAGGTTGTGAAAGCAATAACAACATGGCTATGCTACAGTTCAGCTAGTAAGCCATCGTTGCCGTTCTTTATCTGTTTTTCTGAACGCGTTGTGGCCGCTTAGTTGCATTCCTACTTTCTTGACTGCAGAGTGAACACGTCGACAAAGTCTTCATTGTTCAAAGCGGTCATAGTATTCCATTCGGAGTCTTCACCGGTTGCAGACAGTTAAAGAGAAGCGCGACGTGCCCGTCTAGCTACATCTTGATCGGTGTTGAAATTTGCATTTTTCGCCCTATTTCGCACCCTCGAAATGTTTACTCTCCTTTTGTGTAAACGTGATCGCCTGGCGCTAAACAGGCGCCTTTAAGTTAATTATGGCGTGCGACAGCTACTCCCCGGGCGACCCTCTGCTGGATGCCGTGGGAGAGGAGCGAAAGCCGTTACATGCGGTCCGCGGACCCCCTCCCTGACAGGAGGGAAAAGGAATGCGGGCAGAACGAACGGAGGATCCCCATTCATGAGCCTACCCCTTTCCGAGCTCTTCTCCCCTCTTAAATAAGTTGTATTGGTTCATTAATTGTATGTTGTAAATAAACGAAGTTACTTAAAACGGCAATAGCCTAAACGAACTGAATCAGTCTTAATAGTAAAAGTTTGGTGCCGAAACCCGGGAACAAAATTCAAGACTATCGACCGGACCCAGCGACTGAAACGACCAACGACAGTAGCGATATAGATGCTTTGAGGAGGAAAAAGAGAAAGACAATCAGAAGCCACGCAACGCGGCTGACGAAAGAAACGGATGACATCTTGGCCGCCGAACCACCACCCACCATCGAAAAGGTGAGCGTTCTCATCAAACGTTTGCAATTCGTGAAGCAACATCTTAACGATGTGGATGCGGCAATTGAGCCCAACGTCAAAGAAGATGAAGCAGAGGCTGAATTTCAACAGGTAATCGAATACTGCGACATACTCACTACTTATATCTGTCGTCTAAAACTGAGGAAAGATGAAGCCGCACGCGCAAACAGAACTCAGGAAAACAGGAATCAAGCTTCTATTGGTATCAGTCCAGCGGCTCAGAAAATTAAACTACCGAAGGTGGAACTGGGCCAATTCGACGGCAAACGGAAGGGCTGGCCGCCGTTCTGGGAACAATTCGAGGTGGTAGTCCACAAGAATACATATCTTTCCAACCTAAAGGCGCTGCAGTCAAGGGAGGCGAAGACAGCTAGACTGCACACATCAGGTGATTGGTACAGCGACGCGGTCGACATCTTGCAGTAGCGCTTTCGTGATAAGGAAGCATTATTCCAGGACCACATGCAAGGCCTGATTGATGTGAAATCTGTGTTCTGTGCGAAGAACGTGGCAGCCTTTTGGTGGCTGTATGACGAACAGGTTCACATGCGGGGACAGAAGGCGCTGGGAATCGAGGAAGCTGGCTACCAGGCGATGCTGTATCCAGTCCTTCTCCGTGCTCTGCCAGAAGAGTTGATCTTGGACTTTCATCGCACATATGCTGACACCCACAAGACAACGACGTCCACGATGGGCGATGATACAGGGTCAACGAGCTCGCCATCAAACACCGCACACGTAACGCCTCTTCAATCTCTGCGTAAGTTCTTCCGCTTCGAGCTGCAGAGCCGCAAGAGGACGATAGAGGATAGGTCCGACGACTTTCATGGTACGCCTACTTCTCATTTTGATGGGCCCAAAGGCACGGAAACAACGAGAGAGCTTTCAACAAGGTTGACGACTGGGCAAGTTCGTAAGGGTTCATACTTAACCAGCCAAAGGAAGAGACACAGGAAAGAAGAGGACAGTACAAGGCTGAACTAGCAACTGAATGTTTATTGATCAGACGAAAACAACGAAGACTCCTTTCGAAAAGCACGCGCACAACCCAACCGGTGGAATCGTAGGAAATTGGGAAGAAGATGGAGAAGAAAATTCAAAGCCAATTCAAAGTCAAGGCCTAACTAACGACTTTTCTAAAAGATCAAATTCCTTACGATGAAGGCTAACCGACGCCTTAGCCACACACTTGTCCACGGCTTTAGCAATGTAAAATGTTTCAACCAACTCTCTGCAGAGTTGATTATCATTGCTTGCACTCTTCTTCCGCCTCCGCCCTGCATGGTATGGCATGGTGTGCATGGAATGCGTATTCGGCGAATAGGAAGGTCATGACAGCCAAGAGTGCCAATCGAAGATGTCAGTCAAAGAAAGAAAAGCAATATTAACGGCGAAAGGCGGATGCTTTCGGTGCACGAGGCATGTACACCGTTCGAGGCAATGCAGAGTCCGTATCAGCTGCAAAAGGTTCAAGACATTCGACAGCGTTAGCGTTATGCAACCCTGCAATCAACGAAGCCAAGAACGCACGGTCGGCCAACGAATGAGTGCAACCAGTAAACCCGCATGCTTCAGGTTCACAAGACCTTACTCACCGCACAGTCCTAATGCCTACCGTGACAGCGCTGAACAAGGGAAATAAGTCAAGAAAGATTTATCGAGTTATCTTTGATAGCGGCAGTCAGAGAACATTCATGACAGAACACTGCTCTAAAAAACTCGGTTGCAAATTGCTCGGAACAGAGATACTGTCGATTTGTGTTTTCGGAGGACAGCAAAAGCAGTGCACATTCCGGCGTGTTGAGATGTGTATATTGGCAAAGGAAAATCCCAACAATCAATTCAGATTTGAAGCCTTGGAAACTCTTATATTATGAGAACAGGCCACCCCTTGCCCAGATAAGCTAGTTATGGACATTCTCCACGAGCTTGCTTAGCCACCGGGTGACGAATCATGCTATCCCAATACGGCAGGGAACGACGTACTGGTGGGCTCAGATCCCTTTTGGAGTTGTTTAAATGGCAAGGTTATGAAAATGGGCGACAGGCTAACAGAACTTGAAACAGTGTTTGGCTGGGCAGTCCAGGGGCAAACTTCCTTCCCCTGCAAAGATGTCACTTGCGCCCATGCAGTCGTGCTAAAGTCTACGGTTGCAGACCAACAAGTGGAACCTGTTTTGAGACGTTTCTGGGAGTTGGAAAGCATTTGAGTCTCCGACACACAGGAAGGTACCTCCGTCAAGTATCTCTGGGGAGGCTTTACCAAGACCGTAAAAGTTGTTGATTAGCGGTATAAGGTGAAACGTCCTTGGAAGGAGCAAATCGATATTAATGATAATCGAGCGGTAGCAGAAAAACAATACCGCCTGCTGGAAAAGACTGAGCAGGACGCCTGCTCTAATGAATCAGTACGATGCCGAAGTGCGACTCTTGATTACCGAAGGCATAGCGGAGATCGTGCCCGATGAAGCTTGTAACAACGGTCAACATATTTACTATATGCCCCACCAACCCGTACTTCGTGAGAGCAGCAGCACGACAAAGTTGAGAATTGTCTATGACGCATCGGCTTATGGGTTGGGGCAAATTCTCTTTATGAGAATTTAAAATGCGTACGAAATTTAAATCCAGAACGTTTTCGGGTTTTTTCAAGAGATTTCGAAAGAGAACCTTTCGTGGTACCAACCGCTGCCAGGTCACATATTGGAGAAGTGAATCAAAGGGTGTGAAGACTTTTCGTCACTTAACATTCTCAAGATTTCCCGTACCTACGATGAAAACAACGCAGGAGGCCCCGTGCGCAGGACGCTGCATATATTTGCCGACGCAAGCTGTAGCCTACCTTTGCACCGAAAGTAGCACTGGGCAGTGCACATCCACCTTGATAATGTTGTAATGCCGTGTGACTTCAGTAAAACCTGTCACACTCGCAAGGCTGGACCTGATGGCTGCATTGCTGGCGTCACGACTTGGCCACTTTTTGAAAGACAATCTTGAAGTTGAGATCGACAACGTCTACCTGTGGACGGACTCCATGATCGCTCTGAGCTGAATTCGTGGCGATGCGGCAAAGTGGAAAGAATTTATCAAAAAGCGCATCACCGAGTTTCAGCAGAGCACGGAAGGCACGGCATAGAAGCCCCGCCCAGGGAAAACGAACCCTGCTTACCTCATGACCAGGGGATTGACAAGCGTGCAACTGAAATCCAGCGAGCTCTGGTGGAGCGGGCAACCGTGGACTACAAGCGCAGCTGAGAAATGGTCAGCCGAAACAAATCCGGTTGACTTCACGGCTGAACAACTCGAGCAGAAAAGGGATGTCGATATATTAGGTTCCACCTGTGATAAGAAGAGGAGTTGTTGGATCTGACTAGACTCAGCTCCGCGTCGAGAGTAAACAGAGTAACAGGCTGTATTTTCGGATCTGTGCGAAATTTTGGGACGGCTGACAAAACATCAGGCCTTTAACCGCGGAAGAAATCGAACATGCGAAAACATTTTGCCTCAAAATTGCTGAGAATTCTGAATTGTCTGAGGAACTCGAGCACACAAAGAAAGGCAACTGCCTCCCGACCGACTCACCTTTGAAAGATTTCACGCTCTGGGCAGATCAAAACGGCCTACTGAGAATTCAAGGGCGGCTCTGCTCAGCGAACACAACGCTCGATGAGCGGCACCCGATTGTGCTTCCCAGGCAACATCGATACTCCTCTCTGTTGGTGCACCAAACCCATCGACAGCTGCTCCACGTAGGTGCCAGGGACAGGACACACTCGTGCAGCTACGAGATAAGTACTGGATTGTGAGCGGCCGCAAGTTGGTACAAAATTGCGGTGAGGTGGTATGTGGTGTGCAGGCGGCATAGTGCTTCCCATTTCGATGCACCGACCGGTCTCCTTCCACCTGATCGAACATCCCAAGCAGACGCGTTCCAGATCGTGAGCTTGGATTTCGCCGGACCCTGAAGTCATATATTTGTTTACGGGAGCTGTGACACGAACCGTCTATCTTGAACTTGTCGACATGAGTATTGAGCGATTAATCCAGGCATTCCGACAATTTGTGTCGCGAAGGAGCTTGTGCCGAATCATTTACTCCGACAATGATCTTTCTTTTAAACGAGCCTCGAAAGATATGGGCATCTTGTGGAAACTTCTGCGACATCCTGACACACCAGACCAGTTCGCCAATTCCGCTATAGAATGGAAATTTATCGCTGGGCGCTCGCTGTGGTTGGGCGGGTTCTACGAGAGGGTAGTCTGTTGCGTGAAAACCGCGCTTAGGAAATCGATCGGACCTCACTGCCTAGACGCTAATGAGCTGTCAACCGTTTTGGGCTGAAGTAGAGGCAGTTATAAAGTCCAGACCCCTCACATACACTTACGAGGACCCCAAGGACGGCGTCCAACTGACACCGGCTAGCGTCTAATCCGGAAGACGCTTACCCCTCTGCCTTAGCCCGAAACGCGAGCCATCGAGACGTCCGCGGATTCGCTGCGTGTGCTCTGGATGAAAAGAGGCCACATGTTGAACTTGTTTTGGCAGTAATGGCAGAGAGAATACTTGGGGCAGTTCCGCTCTGCGTACGCCTCTAAGCGGACCAATTCCGCGAATCCTAGAATAGGAGAGGCTGTTTTGCTCCGAGATAACCGGCCGCGACTGCAATCGAAGAGCGCGACATGGCGGTCGTAAATCCTGGGTGCTACGGAAAGGTTCGCTCTTGTTAAGTCAGGATGTCCCAGGGGAAGACGATTCGACGACCCTTAAGCTACTGTACCCATTATAGGTATTAGAAAACGTAGAATGAACAAGCTCATTCAGCGGGGCAGTGCTTAAACTTGCGTTTTTATTCCTTTTTTTCACCCTCGAAATGTGCGCTCTCCTTTTGTGTAAAAATGTTCGCCTGACACTAAACAGTTGCCTTTCAATTATTTATGGCCTGCGACAGCTCCTCCCCGGGCGACCCTCTGCGGGATGTCGTGGAAGAGGGGCGAAAGCCGGGACAAGCGGACCGCGGATTCCCTCCAATCGGCCGGAGGGAAAAAAAATGCGGGAAGGACGGACAGGAAGCCCCATCGATGAGTATGCCTCTTACCGAGCTCTTGCACTCTCTTAAAGATGTTACAGGTTTATTAATTGCCTGTTGTAAATAAACGAAGTCACTCAAAACGATAACAGCCTAACGAAAGAAATCAGTTACAACAATCGGGTCGTCGAGCGAGACGCTGTTCCCGTTCTTCATCTGTCAAGTAGCCCGCTGTCGCTTCCTAGCTTTATCGGGACGGAGTGACTTTTCTTTCTGTTTATCAGGATGCATGGCGAGTGCCTCTGCTGAGCAAGCACGAGCATTTATATATGACCATCGTTTTCCTCCTTCTCATGCTTTCAATTGCGAGAGAAGAGGTGACAGCAGCGCCTTCAGTAGGTAGCAGCGCGGGTTCCCCTGCAGCGCGCTGTACCTACCGACCGCCGCCACCCGACCGCTCGGCTTGGTAGCCCATCTGTCGCAGCTGGCATGACGTCGCAGTGACGTTGTCATATCATCCGCGTCGCGCCGTGCCTACCGACCGCCGCCACCCGACGACTCGACTTGGTAGCCCATCTCTCGCAGCTGGTATGACGTCACGGCCATCTGGGGTCATTAAAGCACAATGCTCTACCGACCGTGGGTACGCGAAGGGCTGAAAATGGGAGTAGTATTGCTTTCGCAATAAATTCATGAAGACGCAGCGCCCCATGCCCGAAGCGAGCATTAGTGTGCTTCAGTGTAGAAAGCCAACATACGCCATGATGGTCTGTGAGGACGGAGAACAGACGGCCAAACAAGTAAGGGCGAAACTTTGTAATGGGCAATACGAGGGCTAAGCGCTCACGTTCTGTGATCGAGTAATTCCGCTCAACCACAGAAAGGAGGCAGCTAGCATAAGCAATGACGCGAGTGCAACTTTCTGCTGTTGGGTGAGAATGGCACCATAACCGTAACCATTGGCGTTGGTGCGGACCTTCAGGGATTGAAGTGTGCCAGAACGAGCGGGTTGGTGAAGGCTGCAATGATCGCAGAAAGGGTTGAAGTTGTTTTGGGCCCTATTAATTTGGAGCGTCGTTCTTCGGAAGGTTCATGGGGACAAACCGCCAGGGACAAACAATTCGGGGACGAACCCCCGAAAATAGGAGCAAATGCGAAGAAACCTCCACACGTCCCTGGTCGAGCGTGATGTAGGAAATGCACACAAAGCATTATTTTTTCTGGGTCGGGTTTAGTGCCACTGGCGCCGACCACGGGACTGAGCACCTTCAGTTCACATCGGCCGAAGCTGCACTTCAAGTTCAGCTGAAGGCCAGCTCTTCGAAAGACTCCATGAATGGCATCACGGCGACAGAGATTGCTCTCGAAGGCCGAATAAAATACAATAACGTCGTCGAGATAACATAAGCACGTCGTCCATTTGAAACCGTACAAAAGAAAGTACATCATGCGCTGGAATGTTGCAGGTGCATTACACAGGCCAAAAGATATCAGCTTGAATTAGTACAGGCCATCTGGAGTGACAAAGGCAGTCATATATCTCGGTCCTTTTAGTTGGCAGCGATGTGTCAATAACTGGAACGAAGATGCATCGAAAAAAAATAGCTGGCACTGTGGAAGCAGTCGAGGGCATCATCTAACCTGGGGAGCGTGTAAACGTTCTTCAATATAATTTTGTACAGGTATCGGAAATCAAGGCAGAACCTCCAGGTATTAATCTTCTCTTTATCAAGCATGACAGGTGACGCCCAGGGGCTGTTAGAAGGCTCTGTAATGTTTCTTGCCCACACCTTGTCTACCTGATCTTGTATGACGCGATGTTCAGAAATGGCGACTCGGTAAGGTCGTCTGTGAAATGGGCTGGCGTGGCTGCTATCGATGCGATGAGTAACGAGAGACGTTTGGCCCGAGGGTCGGTCTTCAAAATCTAAAATATCACTGTACGAAGTCAGAATCCTCGTAAGTGCTTTAGTACGATCAGGGTGAAAGTCAGGAGTAACCATTCCTGATATGCGGACCTCGGGAGGTGGGGACGGTGCAGGTCTTGTCGACACTCCAGCAGTAGGGTCACGTGAAAGAGCATCCACATTAATCTCAGACAATGACGTAAGCTGGGCGAGAAAATTTTCTTCACGAAGAACTCGCACAAAAGAGCTGAATTTCAGGAATGGAGTATATGTGTTGTTATTCGCTACATGCACTATATTGTGAGGGAGAGTTATGCTACGCTAACAGTCACATCGGTTATGGCGCGAACAACGTAGTCGCCATCCAGAACGGAGGGGAAGGGCAACAGGAGGACATACAGTGCGGCTTCTGGTGGCAGGTGAGAAAATGTACCCAGCGCAGATGGAGCATTGAAGTTTCAAGAGTTTTGTCAGGACAGAGCGGCAGGTCTAGATGAATGAGTTCAGAAGAACAGCCAATGAGAGTCGAGTATGCAGTTAAAATGTCGAGTACTAATATAATGTTGAGGGCAACTGGTGAGGACATAGTGAGGTGAGGACATATAACATGGTGAGGACATATAACATAGGGGTGTGGCGTTCGGCAATGGCAATTCGTAGATTACACATACCAATCATAGTAGCTTTGTTGCCATCAGCAACACCAACGGTAGATGAAGTAGCGGTGGTGAGTATTTTCTTGAGGCGTCGGCGGAGCGAGGAGCTGAGAACCGAAATGTGGGCACCGGTGTTAATAAGGGACCAAACTGAACCTCCGTCCAAAAGAATATCAATCAGGTTAAGTCTGGATGCGGTGGTCAGTACCATGTTGGCAGTCCGCTTCGGTAATGCAGAATCCCTCCCCGGCGCAGCATTCGCTAGTTTTCCGAGTAAGTGCCAGCGAATTATGGGGAGAAGCTGCGACGAGGTACCGTTAACGCGATCGACGAGCCTGTGGGGATGGAAATCGGCTGGAGCGACGGGCAGGCGAGCCGGTTTCGTTGCGAGGCTCATCTGGTTGAGGAAGAAAGTGTCCAGGTTCATAATAAGTGGGTAGCGGTTCCCTTGTTTGGGCAGGGAAGCGTCGATGTCCATAGTGGTATTGACGGTTGACGTTGTAATGGAGCGAGGGGTGATAAGGTACGGCTACAGCAGTGACGCGAAGTGTGGCCGGCTCTACAGCAAATAAATGAGGTGGGATACAGAAGTGCAAGATGCAGGGCTAGTTGGTAATGCATAATTAAATAAAACAGCGCAAGGAACGGGACGAAACACGAAGGAAAGGAGACAAAGACACAGGCGCTGTGTCTTTGTTATCTTTCCTTCGTGTTTTGTCCCGTTCCTTGCGCTGTTTTATTTCATTATGAATGAGGGGGGGGGGGAGCTGTCGTCTGGGATGCGCCGATCTGCAGGATTGCGACTAAGGCAGCTACGTGGGGAAGACTGGCTGTCGGTAGGAGCAGCCACTAGAGGAACAGGGGGCGATGTGGCGTGGGCGGAATGGGGCTGGAGGTGAGGCCGACACTGGCAAGTTCCTGGGGAACAATGGCCTGTATCACGGCCACGGTGTCGGACAGCGGAGATGTGAGTGGCGTAGGGGTTAAGGCCTCGAACTTTCTCCGGACAATCCGAATCATGTTCGTGGGATAAGAAGGCTGTTGCAAAGGGGCCAGACGATCGCAGGTTGATGTAGGTGCCATGATTGCAAGGCGCTCCAAGCAATGTACGAGGCGTCGTTGTTTAGCCTGCTCGAATTTTCGAGACTTGAAGCACCGAGTCGACGACAGAGCAATTCGTTCAGAACTGAATGTTGAACGCATAATCCGCTATACCCTTGGGGATATGACCTACTTTGTCACTTTCTGTCCTGGATCTGTTGACCTTACGACACAACACAAGCATGTCTTGAATGTAGGCAAGATGAATAGGGGGAATCCGTGGGGGATTGGGCGCCAGGAGAAAGTTCTGTTTTTGCTGCAAGAAACGTTTGCTCGCAGATTTTCCTCGTCACCAGCCCTTGTTCGGGATTTTGGAACCACGTGCGAGCTGTTCCTGCCAAATAGAAAATGATGTTGGCCAGCATAATGGACGCGTCCCAGTGGAGACGCAACAATTCCTTTTGTAGCATTTTGTTTTGTTTTGATAGAGTTGGGGGAAAGATCACAAGACGCTTCACCTCTGGTGTTACGGCTAGGGTGATGGTTTCTTTTGTTTTGCCGCCGCCGCTTATAGTAGGAACATCCGACTTCTTTTGATTGAATAAGGCAAGTACACCTAACAAATTTGATAATGAAAAATACTAACGATCAAATGACATTACTGTTCGAAACTGTAACTGCGAGGATTTCGCGATTAGCTGCGAGAAGCATTCTACAGCGCGCCTCGAATTGTGCAACGCGCTGTACTATTGGAGTAATTTAATGCCTAACAACGGAGCGAAGAAAAGGTTAAAGTTGTACTGTCGGCGTCAAATGAAATGCCAACAGCGGAACGTGTGGCGATAGGTCCGACTGAGGCCGCTAGCCTGTCGTTATTAGAGAGAGGCGCAAATAGTTTACTTCTATTTTCTTTGACGTTCGTTTTCTACTTTTCCACTGGAGCACATCATTCATACTTACCACCGATTACACCTTGGACAATGCTTTTATTTTGTCTACACCGATGCCATGTTATCAGTATGTGGCTGCGATGCAAACGGGGCAGGCGGCTGATCGGGAACGTTGGGTTTCAAAGGCTCATCTCTGTAATGCCTGCAATGTTTATGCGTGTAATGTGTTCCATGTAATGGCGGTTCCAGCTGATCTGTCATTTGCTGATTTTTTGGTGGTCCTCGACACTCTCAAGAAGTGTGCAACTGCTACCCCTCAACGTCGGGTTTGAAAATAAAAAGAATTGATTGATTTAAGTGCACATAAATGTTGCTGTAGCAGTCAAATCTTCTGCGTTACCTAGCTGCCGCTCAGGCTAAAGCAGTACGCAACTAACTGGTTCAAAAAAAAAATAAATAAAAGGAAGAAAGCGCGCAACTTGCTTGTGCTTTGCCGAGGACAGCTCGAAGCTGTCAATGGCTTGAACCTGTCAACGCTGGCTAGCCGGACCGCTTCTCTTTCCATACCTCCCGCATTTCTATGGGAAAGAAAAAACAAGAGTGAGCGCGTGCGCGCTGCAGTGTGCTCTGCTCGCAGGGCGCCTAGACGCTCCCCCTCCTCCAGCTCGAAGCACCGCGCTCCTATGCCCAATCGGCTCCTTGCATCCTTCCCGCGCATTGGATTTGAAAGACAGCTAGCAGTCAACCTTCCGCTCTCTTTAGGAATATATATATATATATATATATATATATATATATATATATATATATATATATATATATATATATATATAATGTGGGCGCAAAACCTTCAAAAGTGTATTTGTTGTTTTTAACAGCCGTCGGCATGCGGCCTTATCACTGTGCTTCTGGCATGCGTACCAATTCTGTATCCCGTGTTTGTTCATGTTCGTTGTCGTGATACGACGCGTTATCATTTTCTTTGTCGCGAACGATGCGCCGAGATCTGCCTCGAAGATTCCGATCACTTGCGTATGTTCCTACAATGTTCTAGCTTGTGCTAGTAGCAGTTTGCGAAGTTATCTAGATTCTTCTGAACAGCCTCTTAATTGAGCTTTGACGAGTGTGTCGGGCATTCTTTGCTCGGCGATCGACGAGCACGTTTGTTGCGATCGCCGCCGCCAAGTTGCTGAGTTCTTTTGCGTGCACAAGTCAGCCCAATAAAAATTTAATTTTAGTACAATAAAGCTTGTGTCTTCTTTTGTTGTCTACGGCCTTGTCACCACTAAGTGCCTCTTGTGGAAGTGTTGCCTTTGATCCTTCAAGCGAGGACCCCAGCCTTGTTCCTGCCGCCTTGGGGGACCAGCCTACAGGTCGACTAGCCAGCCGCCGACTCCAACGCCTACACCCCGAACATGGTCTGCTGCCTGACCCCGTTCGACTCCGGAAGGCATCAGCTTTGAAAATGACCCAGTCAACAGCACCTGTCATCTTCGTGCAGCTTCAGGAGCCCCCCATCTTCCAAGGACTGCCCACTGAAAATGCGAAAGACTGGATGGACCTTTTCGACGGTGTGGCAGAATTCAACGGCTGGAAAGACGCTGCAAAACTCAGGCAAGTCTACTTTGTTATTCACGGACATCCCCGAGTTTGATTCAAATATCAAGAGACTTCTTTAAAGGATTGGGAGATATTCAAAGCAGACTTTTTGATTTCCTTTCAAGTTTCGTCCGAAAAGAAAGAGCTCAAGCCCTCCTCTAATCAAGACTTCAACTCCTGATTGGAGGAGGGCTTGGTCCTGGTCTCCGTAGAGGACATTAAGCGCCTGTTTCGCCGCGCCGACCCAAACATGACTGAAGGTGAGAGAGTGAAATTTTTAATGCGAGGCGTTAAAGAGTCGCTTTTTGCAGAACTTGTTCGGAACTAGCCGAAAAACTGTGTGACGAATTTGGAAGTGAAGCATCGACCATCGAGAAGACGAACACCAGGATGCGCCAGTACTAGCGACCACTTCAACCAGACTACGCAAGCCACTACTCCAGCGCATCTGCAAGCGGAGAGAACTTTCCAGACCTCATTCGGGAGATCGTACGAGAGGAGCTCAGCCGATTGCTGCCATCATCGCAACAACCCTGGGTGGTGTCAAGAGGCAACAGCGATGAACTACGTTTCTGCATTACGTCGCCCTGCGTCCAGACGTGATGATTTTCCAAGCCCTCGCCGCTACCGTCCTCTTCCTGAAAGCCGCCCCTTGGCCCCCGAACGCCAAGCCAACCAACGACCCCCAAGCCCCCGGAAGTGCGACGCTTGGAGGACAGCGAACAACCGGCCATTATGCTTCCACTACGGTGAGGCCGGCCACAATCTGCGCCACTGCCCGTACCGACGAAACGGTCTCCGCGGGTTTAAAGTCGACGCTCCACGACCACGTCCAGATGAACAACCACTAGAAATCGACAACTATCTTCGTAGTGGTGAGATTGCGCCACCAAGCCGTCGGCTCAGGTCTCTATCGCCTTACAGAACCCGCTTTGCGTCGCCTGGCCGTAACTACGATGAGAGTGTGCTCAGAAGGTCCTCAAGCCCGCGCAGGGGAACTAAACAGAGCAACCTTTGGAGGTGAGGTTGCTTCACGGCGAAAACCCGAAGATCATCCATTGCCGACGATGAGTGACGACGACGCAGCCGATAAATCACCGATCCACAAGATGACAACGCCAACGAGGTCAAGACCATACTCCAAGTTGACATCGCCGCCCAGCGACGTTACGACGGTGTGCCCCGGCAGTGACCTCCGCACAAGAAGAAGCAGAGATCGAACACCGAAGGCAACATGCAATACTAGGACGCGAACAAGCTACCTTGAGGTTGCTGTCGATGGACGAACGGTTACCGCCCTAGTGGACACCGGTGCCGACTACTCTGTCATTTGTGGAGCTTTCGCCGCCCTGCTCAAGAAAGTGACGACCACTGGGGACAGCCCGCTAATCCGCACCGCTGGTGGTAACCATATTACGCCGTCGGGGTGATGCACCGCAAGGGTTACAGTCAATGGACGTACCTACCCTACCAGCTTTGTCGTCCTACCGCACAGTTCGCGCGATGTGATTCTGGGTTCTGAACGAACATCGAGCGATCATTCACCTCTCATCCAAACTCATCCAGCTCTCTTCGCATCGCAAGAGGCTTCGTGCCTTTCCGTCACGGACAAGCTGACGTGTTCATCACGAACTTCACCGACGCATACCAGCACCTGAACAAGGGCATGATGATTGCTTTCCTTGACTAGCTAGCGGACACCCGAGAAGGCTTCGCCCTAACCAGTCAACTTGAAGACGATGCACCCAACCGAGCCAAGCAGCCCAATTTCTACATTAACCCAGCGCTTCTCCGAGACAGGCAACACCGGATTAGCACTCTTCTTGAAAACTACAGCGAGTGCTTTCGTTCTGCGTCAAAGGTGCGGCAAACGATCCGTTGACAAAGTATCGCATCATCAAGGACGAAAACGCTCGACCACTACGTCAAAGCCCCTACCGTGTATTGGCGCGAGAACACCAGGCCATACGCGATCAAGTTAATGAGCATGATGACATTTTCTTTGTCGCGAACGATGCGCCGAGATCTGCCTCGAAGATTCCGATCACTTGCGTATGTTCCTACAATGTTCTAGCTTGTGCTAGTAGCAGTTTGCGAAGTTGTCTGGATTCTTCTGAGCAGCCTCTCAATTGAGCTTTGGTGAGTGTGACGGGCATTCTTTGTTCGACGATCGACGAGCACGTTTGTTGCTATCGCCGCAGCCGAGTTGTTGAGCTTTTTTTGCGAGCGTAAGTCAGGCCAATAAATAATCATTTCAGTACCATCAAGCCTGTGTGTTCCTTTGGTGTCTACCACCTTGTCAACACAACGTGACAATATATATATCTATATATAAACAACAATAAAAACACCCACAGGGTACGCAGGAAGGACATAGCCCCTCGTCTCTCTTGTGTTACGTGACTGCACGCCAATGACCTGCGAAGCCACACTTTGTTTCAAAATATTTTTAATATCTTAATTTTACTCCAAATTTATTTTTTACAAATTTGTATGAGGATATATATTGATAAAGTCTCACTAACTGTTTGCTGCAAAAAATCTCAAACTGTAAGGAAATAACCGTTGTGCCAAAAGAGATGATTTTCATTAAAAAAATTTGGAGGACACTTAAGCTTTGCCTTAAAGAGTGGAATGCGATAGCGTTATTGCACTTCATCGAGAAACTTATTAAACGCAAGGGTATTGGGGCATCCTCGCACTGGTACCCGCGCGGCCCGAAGGGGAGAAGCGGTTAAGCGAAGATAGTGATCTAAAGAAAGGAAAGACGCTTGATTCTAGAACCCATGAGGGTGCACGGCGAAATGTCAGGGGCGAGTGGCGCGCCACGTGTCAGGGCAGCGCCGCATATTGCGAGGAGGGGTTCTTCTGTGTTTGCCGCAAGTGCCGCAAGATGGCTCTGCATGTGCGCAGAGCGCAGAAGAAATGTAGCGGAAACGTACTTCGTTACTCGTGTAACTGCGACTTCTGTAAGTAACATGCTCATAATTACTGATATACACCGCAGTATAACGTTCTACGGCACGTATCTAAGGCAACACCGCATTCACTACAAGCGCTTTTGTACCGCTTTCAAGCATCGAACTCGTGGCTGAGTGGCTGATGGGCGAACTTGTGGTAATGAAAGTCCATTAGACACGGTGGTCAGCCAAGGGGCATGACAACCACAATCTTTTACTGATGTATTTGTACTAAATCATGCAATAAAGAAAAAAAAAACTCGTGTCTGAGTGATAGCGTCTCCGTCTCACACTCCGGAGACCCTGGTTCGATTCCCACCCAGACCATCTTGGAAGTTACTTTTTATTTATGAAGTGCATGTTTATTTATGAAGTGCATGCCGGGATTTATCGCTCACGGCCAACGCCGCCGACGATACCGGCACAGCGGGAGCCCAGCGGCCTACCGCCGTGCCGGAAGACATCGGGTGCGAGCAACGGCGACTGTACACTGCTCTGGGAGAGTGCCGCCCCCCCCCCCCCCCCCCCCACACACTTTTTCTCGTACGGGACGGCTGGGTGGCCTAGTCTCAAGATCCCCCGCGGCATTTCTTTCACAAAAGCGTCAGCGGCAAAGTGGGGAGGGGAGGGAAACACAGGCGCCGTGTGAGAGGGTTGGGGACCGGCGAATGGAGAGAGTGCGTGTTTTGAATGTTGTATTTTTATTTGGCGTAAATAAGGACCTGGGTCAAAGATTATTCCCAACCCACTGGGGTTGTGGCAAGTTTTTCAATCATTTGAGTGGCTGTTTTATTTTCGGGGCGGATCACCTAAGGTAACCGCCCTCGGGTCTTTGTTGACGTTTATCATCAAAAGCGGTCCTCGGACCATGTTAGGCAGTCAAGATTGAGGTTCCGTGCTTAGCACGTAACTACAGGCCCTAGGCCTTTAATCGAAACGCTCGGTAGGAAAGTAAGAGCTTGTATAGTGACCTCTCTATGTGAGAGTCTATTTTCTTTTAAGTTACAGCTGTCTGTGTGACTCTTGCTACTCTAATTTACAGTTTGCCGGTGTATACTATTTTTCTCATGTAAAATAATAATCATCCTCGTTGAACATCATTGGATCATCGTCTCCTACTTTTTCAACTTCCGAAACCTGTCGAGTTCAGGCCAACCACACCTTGGAGAGCTATTCATTACATCTGCTGTTCGCAGAAATGATTGAGGCATCATTGGAACTGTCCTAGAATGGCATCGCAATTACTGTGGTAAATGGTGCAGACGCAGGTATTATGTAAAGGCTCATTTACCAAGACTCCCGATATTGGCCTAGTACCCTGTGTTGCTTGCGCTCCATCATAATGACGTTAGGTAGAATTAGTTTTCGATTGATATCTTACCATAGAGCACTCATTATCATCATCATTAGCCTGATTATACCCACTGCAGGGCGAAGGCCTCTCCCATGTTTTTTTCTAATTAACCCGGTTCTGTGCTAGCCGCATTCACTTGACCCCAGCGAACTTCTTAAGCTTATCCGTCCACTTAACTTTCTGCCGCCCCCTGCTACGCTTTCCTTCCACTGGAATCCGCTTTGTTACCCTAAGCGATCATCGGTTATCCTCTCTTCGCACTACAAGTCCTGCCCATGTCCATTTCTTCTTAATTTCCACTGACCTACTCTGCACCCTTCCTATCTGTTAATGTTACCCCTACCCTTTCTCGTTCCATAGCCCTCTGGGTTGTCCTCAACTTAAGTATAACTCTCTTGGTTAGCCTCCACGTTTCAGCCCCATAGGTGAGTACAGGTAAGATGCAACTGTTGTATACTTTCCTCCTGAGCGATAACGGTAAGCTGCTAGTCATAATCTGCGAGTGCTTGCCAAATGCGCTCCATCGCAATCCTATTCTTCTTGTTACTTCCTTTCCATGGTCCGGATCTGCGGTTACTACCTGTCCGAAGGAGACATATTCGCCTACTACTTCCAGTACTTCGCTACCTAATGTAAACTGCTGTTTCTTCCCGAAGCTGTTGAACATTACCTTAGTCGTCTGCATATTGATTTTCAAGTTTACCTTTTTACTTTTCCTGTCTAGGTCATCAATTATAATTTGCAGTTCATAGCCCGAGTTGCTTAGCAAGGAAATGTCATCAGAAAATCGTAGATTACTGCGATATTTTCATTTTACCTTTATCCCTAACTGCTCCCATTCCAAGTCTCTGAATACTTCCTCTAAGCGAGCTGTGAATAGTACTGGGGAGATTTTCTCCCCTTGGCTAACTCCTTTATTTATGAAAATTTCGTTACTTTCTTTATGTAGAACTATGTTTGCTTTGCAGCTACTATGTATATATATATATCTTCCAGCACTTTCACGTACGGCTCGTCTACCCCCTGATTTCGCAATGCCTGCATCACCGCCGAGGTTTCAACTTAGGCAAATGCTTTTTCGTAATCAATGAATGCTATGCACAAGGGCTGGTTATATTCCGAGGATTTTTCTATCACCTGGTTGATGGTATGGATATGATCGATAGTAGAGTACCGTTTCCGGATACCTGCTTGATCCTTTGCTTGATTACAGTCTAAGGTTGCCCTGACTCTGTTAGCGATTACTTTAGTAAATACCTTAGACGTAACAGACAGTAAGCTGGTTGGTCTGTAATTTTTAAGGTCCTTAGAATCTCCTTTTTTATGAATGAGAATAGTATTTGCTTTCTTCCATGGTTCCGGTACTGTCGATGACACCAGCGTATACAGGGTGGCCAGTCGTTCTAGCACGAAATCCCCCCCCCCCCTCCTTCAACAAATCTGTAGGTATCTGATCTTCTCCAGCCGATTTCCCCCCTTTCATAGTTCCTAATGCTTTCTTGACCTCGTCCTTCGTCACTGGTGGAACGTGTGACTGTTTTTCCCTATCGCCAATCTCATTACGGTCCTGACTACTTTGGCTACTGTAGAGATCTGTATAGAACTCCTCGGCTACTTTGACTATCTTGTCCATATTCGTGATGACGTTGCCCTCCTTGTCTCTTATCGCATACATCTGGCTTTTGCCTATGCCCAATTTCTTCTTTACCGCTTTGAGGCTTCCCCCGTTCTTTACAGCATGCTTTATAGCTCGATGACTAAATAATTTGCTTAAGTTTATTAACTGGGTAAATAAAACGTAATGCTTGTCGTCCCCAGTGAGTTGCAGAAAACGAGTTACATGACTTTTTATAGTTAGCTTTATGGCAGCATAGCGAAAAAAAAAAGTATGCAGTGATCCGTTTCTGTGATCTCTTCCCATGTGCCGGTTTTAAATGTTGTTTTAAAGAGTTCTTGCGGTTCAGAAATTTCTGCCGTTTCGAAGACATGTGACAAGAGCGTGTGTTGATTCCATCATTACTTTCCCCTCCTAATCAAAAAGAGAAAAATTGCCTTGTTCAATGTTGATGTTTTTATCTTCATTTTTACAATCATGCTAGCTATCTCGTGGATCCACCTATACAGCCTATGTTTCAGCATGGAGTCGGGGAACTTGCTGTTTACGATGACGCGTCAAGTGTGACAGTATTATTTGTGGTCTTATCTCATTTCCTTTATACAATGATGCTAGCTCTTACGCGGGCCCAATTACAAAACACGTGTTCCTTTTTGACCTCCGAGAGCTCAGCGCACATCATGTCGCGTCAAAATGTACATTAATTATTGTGTCTATTTCGCGTCGGGGGGCCGCAACCAGTAAGAGAGGAAAATACAGGTTTCATGTTTCAATTACACATCTTACTCGAACCAGGCGTCAGACATGGTATGAGAGAAAAACGTCACACATGAGGAATTTTTCTTTTCTGTCAAATTCCATTATTTACATTTTTTTATGTTAAATAAGCATCGAAATTCATATACGTTTCCTAGCAAACCACCATTTCACAGAAATTGAGCAACAAATTTAGCTCCAGCCGCTCGACAGGTGAGGAGTGGATACTTTTCGGCCGATCAGTATTCATTTTATGTCTCACTTTCAGCAGTCAGCTCAGAAGCTGTCATGTATCTGCTTATATTTATGATATACGTTTAATGAAGCACAATCGCAAGAGCCCTTACGCTCCCCTACGCACATCTGTATATTCCCTGCCGCAATGTATTTTGCTAGTTGACCAACATAACCAGCGTGTTGAACCTCCTTATAATCGAATAAATGAGGTGCAGCCACACCTTCAGTACAGTGGCATTACAGGTCGCCTACGAGCGCCTTCGGGCTCACCTGCGTACTCAGGCCCAGATAGGTATACCCGTTAGTATTGCAAAGCGTTTGGTGGCGCTCAACTAAAAAACATTCTGAGAGCAATATGAAATCTGCACTGGTAGAAATCCGAAAGCCTGAGCGTTGCTGGTGCACCCGGTACATGACGTTGGCTGTGATTCTATTTATTAACTAAATGCACCGCCATTATTATTGTTAATGTCATCTCTGTCTTTAACACTAATTGCGGCGTCATTTTCATTGCTATTATCATCCTCACGGCACACAAGGAGAATGATAATGTGCGTTTCACGATCTAGGATGCGGCGCCGTTGGTAAAGCACTCGGTTGGTGATCCGAGGGATGATGGTTTGATTCCCGTAGGAGAGAGAACTTATTTATTGATGTCTATCATTCACACGCTATAGACAAGAAGGATTAGGGTGTGCGTTTCACAATCCTTGGCGTGGCAGAGTTTCTCTCGTGCTGAGAGAAACTGCGCCTTGTCAAGGATTGTGAAACGCACACCATAATCCTTCTTGTCTATACCATGTCGATGATAGAGATCAATAAACAAGAGTTTCGTGCTGAGAGAAACTGCGCCACGCGCGGGATAGGGAAACGCCTACCATAATTGAAGGTATTGAAGAGCTGAGCGCTATGAAATCCCCTAGGCCTGACGGCTTAGGTACTGACTTCTACAAGCATTTCAAAGGTGAAATTACGAGGTTATGCATGCTGTTTTTACTGAAATTTATTACACAAAGAAAATGCCACCGTCATTTACAACAGCCAATTTTAGTGCCTGACAGTGAGAGCAAGACTAAATTGCTTTCGGTTGGGACTTATCATCCATAAGCATCACAAACGTTGTTTATAAACTATTTATGAAGTTTCTTGCCAGAAGAATGCAAAATGTTATAAAAGACCTTGCATTGCCGCATCAAACGTGCGGTATTATACGCAACACCATCGGAACAAATGTGCACATTGCAAGAACTGTTCTCAAATGCTCTGAGCCTTCTTAAAATGATTTTCTATGATGCAGCTTGATCTTGTGAAGGCTTTGAATAAAATGTCGCACGAAAATTGTTTTGCAGTAAGAGACCATGTAACTGTTGTCTCGCTGATATCACAAGGTATGCGGATTGGCGCAGGAAAACTGTGTTGCATGCATCATTGTGCACAAGAAGTTAGAATGTGTGCCTGTCGGTTATTCAGTACAGCAAGGTTTTTCGCTCTCACCTTTCCTTTCTGCTATTCATGTTGAGCCGTTTCTGTTATCTTTGATACATACCGATCGTGTTTGCGGTTTCACTCTCCAGTCTACGTAGGTAAAAGTACATGCGGGCGATATTGCCGTTTTTTAATCACATCTGGAAAGCCTTAAATAAGTAGTTTCATTTGAAGGCGACTACTACAAAATGACGGAGTGCGAAATCAATTGGCAGAAGAGCATTGGTTGTTTGCCCGGTAAATGGAATAATACGCTGGCAATGTTTGCTAATATGCAGTGGACGACGGTTCCGACGATTTGCTTGGGTGTAACCTAGAGTATTAGAAGTGCAGCAAAATGTTCTAGAAGGACGCAACGCTAAAGGGTGAGCAAAATTCGGATGGGTGGAAAGGGAGTGACCTCCCAGTGTTCGCACGTGCAAGTCCGCAAGTCTGTGCATTGTGTTTTTGATTACCAAAGTTTGGTGGGGGGGGGGGGGGGGGGTGCGCTGCCGGAGGTGTTCGCCGGCACCAGGTCGCACCCCAAACCTGTTTATGCAATTCCATCGGTACGCTGATTTTTTTTTTAAATCCGGTGGAGGATTGCGTGGCAACGAGGTTTGAACTCCGGTCCTCTTGCATGCGAGGCAGATGTTCTACCGCTACGCCACCGCTGCACTTGGATTTGGATAATCGGCTGCTAATTTTTAACGAGCAGTCAAGCTTCTGTGCTAAGACTGATGTTCGTGATATAATACAAGAAGTTGCTACTAAGGTAGTTCCAAAGAAAAAGAAATGCAAGAAAGCAAACTGGTTATCTTAAGATGATTTGGAAATAGCTGAGGAAAGGAGTATGCCAAAATGTATGGGGAAAGAGAAAGATACCAGGTTCTCAATGCGCATTTTCAGAAAATAGCAAGGAGAGATAACAATGCCTTCCTGAACATACAGTGCCAAGCAGTTGAGGACAACAGCCAATAAAGGAACACAAGAGCTCTGTATAAGACAATGAAAGATATCAAAGAAAGCTTCTGTGCTAAACTTGGCATGATAAAGGACAAACGAGGCAAGGACCTCACTGAAGCCTCAGAGATAAAGAAGAGGTGGCAGGAATACACAGAAGAACTGTACAAGAAGGACCCAAATGTGCAAACCCAACATAAGGCGGTTGTGATTACTGATCTCGAGCCGGGCATCCTGAAGAGTGAAGTTGAATGGGCATTAGCCAGCCTTGCCAAGAACAAAGCTAGCGGAATTGATGGCATTCCAGCCGAGTTGCTTCAAAACCTCAACCATGACACTGTTAGCATTCTGCATAGATTATGTCAGAAGATTTGGACAACCCTGCAGTGGCTACAGGATTGGAGCAGGTCAGTTTACATCCCCATTCCAAAGAAAGGCATTGCCAAAGATTGTCCCAACTACCGCACGATCGCACTTCTTTCGCATGCTAGCAAGGTGATGTTGAAAATCCTCCAAGGTAGGCTGCAGCAGTATGTGGATCGGGAGCTTCCGGACGTGCAAGATGGGTTTCGCAAGGGCAAAGGAACTAGAGACCAAATTGCCAACCTTCGCTGGATCATGGAAAAATCAAGAGAATTCCAGAAACCCATCTACTTCTGCTTTATTTATTATGCGAAAGCGTTTGACTGCGTAGATCACAGCAGATTGTGGCAAGCTCTCCAGGAGATGGGAGTTCCAATTCACCTCATCTGTCTCCTCAGGAACCTGTATGAAGGGCAAGAGGCCACAGTCAGAACTGGGCATGGTCTTAGTGATTGGTTTCCGATTGAGAAAGGAGTGAGGCAAGGCTGCATACTGTCGCCCTGCCTATTTAACCTATATGCAGAGTGCATCATGAGGAATGCCGGTCTGGACGAGTCTTCAGCTGGAGTGAAGATTGCTGGAAAACGTATAAACAACCTTAGATAAGCGGATGATACCACTTTAATGGCAGAACGTGAAGTGTAACTCAAGACACATCTGATGCGCGTACGAGAAGAGAGTGAGAAGTCTGGGCTTAAACTGAACATTAAAAAGACAAAGATCATGGCGTCTTGCCCTATCAAGTCTTGGAGTATCATTGGACAAGAAGTGGAAGCTGTCACAGATTTTCTCTTCTTGGGCTCCAAGATTACCTCGGAAGGAGACTGTAGCCATGAAATTAGGAGACGCCTACTTCTGGAAAGAGAGCAATGGTTAGCCTTGACCGCCTAGTAAAGAGCAGAGACATCAGTCTGCCAACCAAGATCCGTATAACTCGTGCTATGGTCTTTCCAGTTGTGATGTATGGATGCGAGCGTTCGACTGTGAAAAAGGCTGACCGCCGAAGAATCGACGCGTTTGAATTGTGGTGCTGCCGAAGACTCTTGAGAGTTCCTTGGACTGCCAGAAGATCAAATCAGTCGATATTGTCGACCCTCACTGCTCATTGGAGGGTCATAATCTAAAGTTAAAGCTCAGCTACTTTGGTCATCTGATGAGAAGACAGGAGTCGCTGGACAAAGATTTGATGTTGGGAAAGGTTGAGGGTCCCCGGAGAAGGGGTAGGCAGCGAACGCGATGGTTAGATGGCATCCTCGAGGCACTGCAGATGAAGTTATGTGATGTTAGGAAGATAGTGAGACCGGAAAGCGCGGCGTGACATGGTCCATAGGGTCACGAGGAGTCGGACACGACTGAACGACTGAACTGAACTGAGCCTTTCGAAAAAAAACTATAAACAGTGACACTAGCGAAGGCAATGGCGCCGAAAGTTTTGATAAATTTAATATGAGCGACCATAATGACGACGCAGTCAATAAAAACAATCCTCCGAAGCTGCTGTCGTCATTGTCCCTTCAAGACAAGCAGATAAATTAAGGGCAAATGAGGGTGCTCGTTATAATACATGAAAGAAAGAAGCGAACAGTCGGCGAGGCCAATGAAAGCATTGGAGATTGTACTTTGTCCTTTTTTATTTTTTTTTTTTATTTTTACTTCGGTTATCACATAAATGAGTAAAGCAATCGGTATAGGGGAAAGATGATTCAGAACAAATTAGAAGAAAAAACAAGTGCCGACGGTGGGAACCGAACCCACGACCTCCGAATATCGCGTCCGGTGCTCTTCCAACTGAGCTACATCGGCCGCTGTCCCCCCTGCTACTTTCTTGGGTATTAATGTTGTCTGTATACGAACCTTGAGAGTGTTTACCAGCGCCACCCTCAACCATAGCGGCGGACGTGGAACGTCCTGTGTTACCACCAGCGTCACGTAGAACGTGATCAAGAGCGAGGCCAAAAGCTGTGCTAGAACCCTCATACGCTACCAATGGCTTCAAGTCTGCCGGACCCTAGACCCCCGTTAGCTACAAGCAGATAAATGAAGAGGAAATGAGGGTGTTCGTTATAATACATGAAAGAAAGAAGTCAACAGTCGCCGATGCCAAGGAAAGCATTGGGTATATATATATATATATATATATATATATATATATATATATATATATATATATATATATATATATATATATATATATATATATGTATGTATGTATATATATATATATTGTGAGCCTTCTGTGGACCTTCTTTCATTTGTACATGCCATAATCATCTTCTTTCATTTGTACATACCATCGTCATTGTCCCGCGGCGCCGGCTCTGGCGCGTGCCTGGGTTGGTGACCGGATTAAAACGCTGGACAAGGCTTCGCTGTCCTTGCCGCCACGACCTCGCCGTCTTGGCCTAGCCTTCTTCCACAAGTGGTGGAGGTGAGAATTGATCCCCTTGCTGTTTTGTGCCCTGCCTCTCGCTGGAGCTACGTTCCGGTCGCTGTTTACCGCCTGCCACCATCGTTATGTCTACCGAGAGCCCCCACGATTCGGCAGGACCCTCTACCTCGGCTGCACCACCCCCTCCGACTATGCCCGCACGACAACGCGACCCGCCGCTGTTCGCTGGTCGTCGCGACGAAGACGTCGATGACTGGCTGGACACCTATGAACGCTGCAGTAACTACAACCGGTGGGACGACGCTCTAAAATTTCTGAACGTTTCTTTCTACCTCATTGAGGTCGCCAGAACCTGGTTTATTAACCGCGAACCCCACACCACTAACTGGACAACATTCAAGCAGCAGTTCCGCCAATATTTCGCCGACCCAGCAGTTCGCACTGAGGTCGCGAAGAACAAGCTCGCCTCTCGCCTCCAAGGTCCCGATGAGTCGTACGCGTCTTATATAGAGGCCATACTTGCACTCTGCCGGCGTGTTAGTCCCACCATGCCGGAACCTGAACGCGTACACCACATCTTAAAAAGAATTAATTCTGTGGCTTATAATACCCTGATCGCCCAGAATCCTTCTACTGTTGACGCCATTATTGCGACCTGCCAACGCATCGACCAGCTGCAGTCCTCCCGATTGCAGCCCAGCATTGCTACAGGCCCGACCTATGCTGACCTGGATCTACGGGCACTGATTCGAGCCATCATCCGGGAGGAGCTCCAAGCCCTCAAGCCTGTCTGTCGACACGGGTGCGATCATTCTTCCGTACCTTCTAATGACGCCGGTCTACGCAACATCATTAAAGATGAGCTGGCAACAATCACGCGACCTATGCCGTCCGACCCTCCTGCACCCCGCCAAGCATCGACTTACGCGCACGTCGCAGCATCACCCCCTCCTTTTGTTCCGCCGCCCCAACTGGCATCGCCCTACAACCACTTCAACGCCGTGACGACGGCTCAGCCTACGCCACCCTATTACGCACCCTGGCGCCCCTCTCGCCCAGTGTGCTACTACTGTGGAATACGAGGACATATATCCCGCTTCTGCCGTCGCCGTATTCAGAACGAGCGGCGTGGTTATGACGCATTCGAAAGTGACGTACCCTCATATTATCAGCGACGACCTCCTATGTCCAGCCCACCTCGAAGATCATCCCCACCTCCAGAATCCTCGTCTGAGCCTCGTGGAACCCATGCGTCCCGACGTTGGTCCCTATCCCCATACCGCCGCTCAGTTTCCCCTCTCCGACCCGCAACAACTCTCCCTGTCCGCCATCCGGAAAACTAAGCGTTGCAGTTTCCGGAGGTCAAACTGCAGTCTGCGAACTTACCAAAAGTCCTCCAGATCGCCCGTGTAATGTGATTTCTGTTTTCGCTGAAGGATTACCGGTAGAAGCATTGATTGATACAGGGGCTGCAATTTCTGTCATTCACGCTGATTTGTGCTACCGTTTGCGAAAAGTTACGACACCATATGATGGGCCTGAACTCCGTGGAGCCAATGACGTCCCTTTGCGCCCTTTAGCAAAGTGCACCGTACGAGTTGTTATTGACGGCGTCCGCCATCATGTGCAGTTTGCTGTGCTCTCTCCATGTGCGCATCTGATAATTTTTGGATGGGATTTTTTGTCAACCGCTTCGGCATTAATTTCTTGTGGCGACCGTGTTATCCATATGACAGACAGCGATTTTTCATCTGAAGTTTCTGAACGACATCATCCCCTCGTTGCCGCCGCTGATACTGTTCTGCCTCCTCGATGCGAAAAACTGCTTACCGTTGTTTCTGACCACATCGCTGACGGGGACGTACTCATCGCACCATCTTATCGTCATCTTGAACGCGGTATCGCCTTCCCGTCTAGTCTTGTGAGGTTCTGCAACGGCTCAGCGACAGTAGCGGCCACTAACACTTCACGTGAATCCCTCGTGCTCCGAAAAGGAACTTCTCTCCCCTGCAAGGTGGATGTTCAACCTTTGTCCTTGATGGTGCTCACCGCCCCTCAGTCTCAGCACCGTGTTTCGACAGACGTCTCTCTTTCTGTTCTCACAAAGACTATTAATCCTAACCTCACGCCGAACCAACGCCAAGAACTGCTGACATTGCTTCGACAACACCAAGCCATTTTTGATGCCACTTCCCCACCACTGGGACGGACTAGTGTTGCTCACCATCGCATCATTACTGAAGGTAACTCTATCGTTCGCCGACGGCCTTATCGGGTCTCCCTCTCTGAACGAAAGGTAATTGAAGAAAATGTAAATGACATGCTCCATCGCAATATTATTCGTCCCTCGACAAGTCCATGGTCCTCCCCAGTAGTGTTAGTTAAAAAAAGGACGGCTCGGTACGCTTTTGTGTTGATTACCGCGCACTCAACAAAATTACCCGCAAAGATGTATACCCAATGCCAAGAATTGATGACGCCCTTGACTCTCTCCAAGGCGCCGAATATTTCTCGACTTTGGACCTCCGCTCAGGTTATTGGCAAATACCTATGCACGAGGACGATAAAGAAAAAACCGCTTTCGCAACTTCCGATGGCCGTTACGAATTTAATGTTATGCCTTTCGGACTTTGTAACGCACCAGCGACATTTGAAAGGATGATCGATACTGTGCTTCGTGGCCTAAAATGGAGAACCTGTTTATGCTACTTGGATGACATTGTCATCTTTTCGTCAACTTTTAACGACCATCTCTAGCGCCTGAATGAGGTCATCACGTGTCTCGCTTTAGCGGGCCTTCAGCTCAACACCAAGAAGTGCCACTTTGCGCAGAAGGAAATTAAAATATTGGGACATCTAGTCAGCCATGATGACATTCGACCAGACCCTGAAAAAATTATTGCGGTCTTGAAATTTGCTCGTCCACAACGGACTACAGAGTTGCGCAGTTTTCTCGGCCTGGCGTCTTATTTCCGCCGTTTTATAAAGCATTTTGCAAGTATTGCTGCTCCCCTCCATCAACTACTTAAAGCACGCAGCCCTTTCATGTGGACTGAACAGTGCGAAGCTGCTTTTAATAACCTGAAGCACGCCCTCACATCAGACCCTGTTCTTGGCCACTTCAGTGACAGCGCTCCAACCATCCTGCACACTGATGCCAGTGGTATCGGTCTTGGCGCTGTACTTCTGCAGCGCGATGCAACTTCGCGTGAGAAAGTGATTGCCTTCGCCAGTCGGACTATGACTCCAGCTGAGAAAAACTACACTATTACAGAACAGGAGTGCCTTGCCGTCGTCTGGGCTGTCCAAAAGTTTCGCCCTTACCTACACGGTCGGCACTTCACAGTTGTGACCGATCACCATGCTCTTTGCTGGTTGTCTTCGCTCAAAAATTTGACAGGCCGACTTGGCCGTTGGATTCTACGCCTGCAAGAATACGATTTTGACGTCATTTATAAATCGGGTCGCCAACACCTAGACGCCGACGCTCTTTCTCGCTGTCCACTTTCGGAATCGACTTGCTGTTTTTCTTCCCAATGCATTTCCACCTATGACCACAGCCGACCATCTCTTTCCCCGACGTATATCACAACAGTTTCATTTGACGACGCAGAGAACAAACACACTCTCCGCTCACAGCAATTAGCCGATGCCTACTGCCGTCCCATCATCGATCGCCTTATTGGCGCTTCGGACCCGCCCAATGCTCGGCTTCGCCGACAACTTCGCAATTTCAAGCTCGAAGATGGCATCCTACTCCGCTTCGTGTATTGCCCTGACGGAACTCGCTGGATACCAGTCGTGCCGTGTGTGCTTCGTCAACGAATACTGGCGGCTCTCCACGATGACGCTACTGCAGGTCACCTTGGTATTGACAAAACCTACGACCGCGTGAAAAAACGATTCTTCTGGCCTGGCCTATCTTCCAGCGTTGCCAAATATGTCGCATCCTGCCCTCTATGCCAACGTCGCAAACGGCCGACTTCTTCACCCGCTGGCCTTCTACAACCTGTTCCCTGTCCCGCCACGCCATTCGACGTAGTCGGCATCGATTTATATTGTCCCCTACCTCTCTCCGAGGGGGGTAACCATTGGATTATAACAGCTGTCGACCACCTTACACGCTATGCTGAGACAGCACCTGTACCGACCGGTTCCGCTCAAGAAGTAGCAAATTTCTTTTTGCAATCAATTGTATTGTGTCATGGCGCTCCTCGGGTGCTCCTAAGTGACCGCGGGACGGCCTTCTTATCGACAGTCGTTGCCGAAGTTCTTTACGCGTCATCCACCCTTCATAAGACAACCTCGAGCTACCATCCCCAGACTAACGGGCTGACTGAGCGATTTCACCGCACCTTATCGGATATGATCTTCATGTATATCACACCGGATCATCGAAATTGGGACACTATTCTACCATTCGTCACTTTCGCCTATAACACAGCAGTACAACGGACTACCGGTTATTCTCCATTTTTCCTTGTTTATGGCCGTCCTCCCACTACAATTCTCGACGCTTCCTTCTTCTCTACGCCCGACTACTCCACATCGGTACCTACCCAGTTCTTATCTCGTGTGGCCAGATGCCGTCATCTTGCCCGCCTCAACACAGCAGCGTGCCAGGAAGACCGCAAGAGCCGCTACGATTCTACGCATCGCGTGGTCTCTTATCGTCCCGGTGACGAAGTACTGCTTTATACTCCACTGCGCACCCCTGGCCTTAGTGACAAATTCCACCACCGCTACCTTGGTCCCTACAAGGTCATCAGCCAAACTTCTCCAGTTATCTACAAAGTCGCGCCTGTTGATCCCCCAGCCGATCGACGCCACCGTGGAACTGAAATTGTTCATGTCTCTCGCTTGAAACCGTTTGTGCGCCGCGGTACATCGGTTAGTTAGGAGCGGCCAGGCTGGCCGCTTCCGACCCCCCGGGCAGATTGTGTGAGCCTTCTGTGGACCTTCTTTCATTTGTACATGCCATCATCATCTTCTTTCATTTGTACATACCATCATCATTGTCCCGCGGCGCCGGCTCTGGCGCGTGCCTGGGTTGGTGACCGGATTAAAACGCTGGACAAGGCTTCGCTGTCCTTGCCGCCACGACCTCGCCGTCTTGACCTAGCCTTCTTCCACAATATATGTATATATATATAAGCAGATCAATCAAGGGGAAATGAGGGTGCTCGTTATAATACATGAAGGAAAGAAGCCAACAGTCGGCGAGGCCAAGGAAAGCGTTGGGGATGGTATGTTTATGTCATTTTTTTTATGTTTACTTCGATAACCACAGAAATTAGTAATGTAATCTGCTTAGGGGAAAGATAGACACAAAGTAGAAGAAAAAACAACGTGCCGATGGTGGGATCCGAACCCACGACCTCCGAATAACGCGTCCGGTGCTCTACCAACTGAGCTACATCGGCCGCTGTCCCCCCTGCTACTTTCTTGGGTATTTATGTTGTCTGTATACGAACCATGAGAGTGTTCACCAGCGCCGCCCTCAGCCATAGCGGCGGACGTGGGACGTCCTTTGTTACCGCCGGCGTCACGTAGAACGTGATCAAGAGCGAGGGCGAAAGCTGTGCTAGAACCCTCTTACGCTACCTATGGCTTCAAGACTGCCAGAACCGAGACCCCCGTAAGCTACAAGGCGCTGGTGAACACTCTCATGGTTCGTATACAGACAACATAAATACCCAAGAAAGTAGCAGGGGGGACAGCGGCCGATGTAGCTCAGTTGGTAGAGCACCGGACGCGTTATTCGGAGGTCGTGGGTTCGGATCCCACCATCGGCACGTTGTTTTTTCTTCTACTTTGTGTCTAATTATTTTTCCCCTAAGCAGATTACATTACTGATTTCTGTGGTTATCGAAGTAAACATTAAAAAAAAATGACATAAACATACCATCCCCAACGCTTTCCTTGGCCTCGCCGACTGTTGGCTTCTTTCCTTCATATATATATATATATATATATATATATATATATATATATATATATATATATATATATATGAATGAAAGAAGCCAACAGTCTATATATACATACCTCGGCCTGGCCTCCTTGCACAAGTGGTGGAGAGAGGACTTGATCCCCTTGCTGTTTTGTGCCCTGCCTCTCGCTGGAGCTACGTTCCGGTCGCTGTTTACCGCCTGCCACCATCGCTATGACTACCGAGAGTACCCACGAATCGGCAGCACCCTCTACCTCGGCTGCACCACCCCCTCCGACTGTGCCCACACGACACCACTACCCGCCGCTGTTCGCTGGTCGTCGCGATGAAGACGTTGATGACTGGCTGGACACCTATGAATGCTGCAGCAACTACAACCGGTGGGACGATGCTCTAAAATTTCTGAATGTTTCTTTCTACCTCATTGAGGTCGGCAGAACCTGGTTTATTAACCGCGAACCCCACACCATTAACTGGACCACGTTCAAGCAGCAGTTCCGCCAATATTTTGCGGACCCAGCAGTTCGGACTGAGGTCTCGAAGAATAAGCTCGCCTCTCGCCTTCAAGGTGCCGATGAGTCGTACGCGTCTTACATAGAGGCAATACTTGCACTTTGCCGGCGTATTAGTCCCACCATGCCGGAACCTGAACGCGTACACCATATCTTGAAAGGAACTAATTCAGTGGCATATAACACATTGATTGCCCAGAATCATTCTACTGTTGACGCTAATATTGCGACCTGCCAACGTATCGACAAGTTGCAGTCCTCCCGATTGCAGCCCGGCATTGCTACTGGCCCGACCTCTGCTGACCTAGATCAGCGGGCACTGATTCGAGCCATCATCAGGGAGGAGCTCCAAGCCCTCAAGCCTGTCTATCAACACGGGTGCGATCATTCTTCGGTACCTTCTAATGACGCTGGTCTCCGCAACATCATTAAAGATGAGCTGGCAACAATCACTCGGCCTATGGTGTCCGACCCTCCTGAACCCCGCCCAGCATCGACTTCACGTCGCAGCATCACCCCCTTCTTTTGTTCCGCCGCCCCAACTGGCACCACCCTGCAACGACATCAACGCCGTTACGACGACTCAGCCTACGCCACCCTATAACGCACCTTGGCGCCCCTCTCGCCCAGTGTGCTACTACTGTGGAATCCGAGGGCATATATCCCGCTTCTGTCATCGACGAATTCAAAACGAGCGGCGTGGTTACGACGCCTTCGAAAGTGACGTACCCTCATATTATCAGCGGCGACCTATTCCCAGCCCACCTCGTCGATCCTCTCCACCGCCGGTATCCTCGTCTGAAGCAAATAACGCCCATGTATCTGGACGCGGGTCCCTTTCCCCATACCGCCGCTTAGTTTCCCCTCTCCGCCCCGCAACCACTCTCCCTGTCCGCCATCCGGAAAACTAAGTGTTGCAGTTTCCGGAGGTCAAACTGCACTCTGCGAACTTACTAAAAGTCCTCCTGATCGCCCGTATAACGTGATTGCTGTTATCGCTGAAGGTTTACCGGTTGAAGCTTTGATTGATACAGGGGCTGCAATTTCTGTCATTCACGCTGATTTGTGCTACCGTTTGCGAAAAGTGACAACTCCATATGATCGGCCTGAACTCCGTGGAGCCAATGACGTCCCTTTGCGCCCTTCAGCGAAGTGCACCGTACGAGTTGTTATCGACGCCATCCGCCATCATGTGCAGTTTGCTGTGCTCTCACCTTGTGCGCATCTGATGATTTTTTGATGGGATTTTTGTCAACCGCTTCGGCGCTAATTTCTTGTGGTGAGCGTTTTATCCATATGACAGTCAGCGATTTTTCATCTGACTATTCTGAACGACATCATCCCCTCGTTGCCGCCGCTGATACGGTTTCGCCTCCTCAGTGCAAAAGCTGCTTACTGTTGTTTCTGACCACATAACTCCAGTCGGCAGCAACCCCTGTGTCGCGAACTGACTGCTATTCTTGTGTACGACAGGCAACAGACTCGGACGGCCAGCCGATACCATTATCCTGCGCATATCGTGGTGGAACTGGACAGCTCGGCGCCGCGAATCGTTCCACTTCGGGACAGCGTGACTGGAAGGACGATCACTGCCAGGCTTCTTGGAGACGGCGCTGCTACCGCTGGACCGCTATAAAACAGTGGTTCACCTGGCTCGCCTTCGCAGTCGGCGGCAACCCCTGTGTCGCGAACTGACTGCTATTCTTGTGTACGACAGGTGAGCATTGATGACAACTCATCTCTAGCCATTTGTTTCATTAAGCCGCCGACTGCAATTTGGGCAATGTGTGCAAGTTGTACCTGGTCATAACTTGTGCTTTGCTAGACCTGCTAGTATTGTTCTCGACTGTTCACAATGGCACGTTGTGGGATTTGTAATGAGGCTCTACCTACAGATGAAAAACGAACTGTTTGCTGCGAGTGTAGCATTGGGTACCATCTCGGTGAATGTTCAGGTCTTTCTGAGAGTACATTTTCATCAATGGGACCTGGAAAACGTGAAAAATGGCGATGTCGCGCATGTCGCGGGGAGTTAATCTCGGTGGCCTCCAATGGGAAGCCAACGGAAGAAGAACCATCAGATGTTTCTAAAAAGGTAGCTGCTTTGGAAAAAAAAACTGATGGTTGTTTCAGAGCTGAAAATAAGCATAGATAGCCTCCTGGCTCTACCGGTCCAGCTCGAGAAGCTTGTCGCAACAATTGAAGGCCTCCAAACGACAGTAACTGAGGTTCAAACTTCAGTGGAATTCCTGGCATCCAAATATGACACGCTCCTTGCGACATGCAACGATGCCGTGCAAGCAACAAAAACACTTGAGCAAAAGGTAGCATTTCTAGAAGGAACTATAGGCGAACAAGCTTTGATGATTAACCGAATTCAGTCAGAGCTCAATGACAGTGAACAGTACAGCCGTCTGTCTAATCTAGAGATAAGCGGACTGCCAGTTCAGCCACGGGAAGACCTGCGGGCTGAAATTGCGCAGATGGCTGAAGCGCTTGAAGTGCGTGACTTCAATCCTTCGGAGATAACCGCCGTGCACCGCCTGCCATCGCGTCAAGAGAAGATTCCGGTCGTATTGGTCAGGTTTTCGTCCCCGACCATACGGGAGAAATGGCTGCAGGTTAAAGGCAAACTTAGGACGCTAAACAACTCCGACAAGCTCTCTTCAGTCTTCTTCAATGAAAACTTGACTCGAATGAACAGTGAGCTGTTCTGGAAAACTCGAATCCGAGGAAAGGAAAAATCTTTCAAATTTGTCTGGGTCAAGAATGGCAAAATTTTTGCCAGGAAAGCAGTGGGGGCTTCCGCCATCAAAATCGCGTCTCTTTCAGACATTGACAAAATGATGTAGGAAGATTGTTATTGCTATGTCTTCTTTTTCAAGCTTTGATGCCTGTTTTCAATCGTTCCATCCAATTTCACTGAGTTCACTTACAATTCTTCATAATAACATTCGAAGTATTCGAAAATATTGGAATCAATTTCTGGTAGTCGCACAAGACCTTTACCAAGTCGTAGACATATTTGCATTCACAGAGATAAATATTGCTGATCATAATACTTGCATGTTCAAGCTTCCAGGTTATACGGAGCATTTCCTTGCCCGTCAAGTAGGTAAAGGTGGAGGAATTGCTGTCTTCTTCAAAGATTCATTATCGGTTTCCCGTATTAGCATCTCCTTCAACGCTGCAGAAGCGATGGGATTTGAAATTTCATACTGCAACATCTCGAGTCACCTCCTCATCATATACCGCCCGCCGTCTGGAAACGTGCCTAATTTTATCACAGAACTGCATGACATTTGTAAACAAAGGTTCAGCCAAGGCAACCTATGCATAATGGGTGACTTGAATATAGATCTAATAAAGCCTGAGAGAGCGTCTGCGGAAAACTACCTAAATGCCCTTGCTGACCATGGTATAGAAGCACTACTTTCAGATCCTACTAGAGAAGAGTTCGTAAATAACAGTATGTCTAAAACTTGCATAGATCACGTTAATGTTCGCGCCTCGGACCTGTCTCACGCTATGGCAGCTGTCATTCAACAGAAATTAGCAGATCATTACTTTACATTATGCCACGTTGCTAAGGTTGATTCTGCACAGAAACCCGATGATAGCAAATGCGTCATTACTCTCCTAGACCGAAAACTGTTTGACAGAAAGGTGTCATCCTTCGACTTGAACTCATTTCTATCAGGAAATAACAAAGATACGGTGTATGATAACTTCATTTTGGTTTTTAAAAATTTAAAGGAATCTTGCAAAAGAAGTATAATTACCAAAAAACGAAATAATAAATGTTACTGGCTTACACCTGACATTCTCGCAGCCATCAAAGAGAAAGAAGCCCTTTGGTCGAAATGCCGCGCTTCACCGAAAAATACAACCTTAAGAATTGAATTTCGGGTTGCTAGGAACAAAGTAACCGCTCTTCTTCGGTCCGCTAAAAGACGCTACTACGCTAGCCAGTTTCACAGTTGCCACCATGACGTGGCCAAAACGTGGGCTATCGTGAACGAACTACGTGGGCGTCAGCGTAGGCCTGTCAAGGACGCAATAGAGCTTAGTTTTGGTCACTTGACGTCATCTTTGGCAAATGATTTTAATAACTTTTTTTCTAAGAAACAGCGCATTACGCTTGCCGCTTCACGTCCGCCGTTACTTCCTTCTTCTGTGGCTGACTCGGCATTTCTTCCACCCATAACAGAGCCAGATCTTTTCGGTATAATTTCCAGCCTACAGCACAACAAATCGGCTGGAATTGATGGGATATTTATCAGCGACCTTTCCAGAAACTTTCAAAGCTTAAAGTGTGTCCTCCTCTTTATGCTAAATAGTATCATTGAAAGTGGCTGCCTACCACACTCTCTCAAACAAGCACGTGTTATTCCACTTTACAAGGGTGGCAAAAGGAATTATATTTCGAACTATCGCCCAATTTCTATCGTGTCATGTATATCACAAATCTTAGAAAAACATATCTCATCTACTATGTCAGCATTTTCGCTGAGGCATAATTTGCTCAGCCCGCATCAATACGGATTTGTTGCTGGTTCTGGTACCCAAACATTATTAGAAAACATGTCGGATTCTATTCATTCTAATTTTGATAGAAATGAAGTGGCATTTGGTCTTTTTCTTGATGTTAAGAAGGCGTTTAATTCTGTACACCACGACATTCTATGTGAAAATTTGTATTGCTATCGGTTTCGTGGTCCTTTTCAAATGTTACTAAGAAATTATTTGTCTCAGCGATCCCAAATGGTGGAACTTGGACCTGTGCAAAGCAGTATTATAGACTTACATAATGGTGTTCCTCAGGGATCCATCTTATCACCTCTCTTATTTAATCTTTATGTTAATGACCTTCCCAGTGTTATAACTTCATCACAAATTTATCAATATGCTGATGACACCCTCCTCATCTCAGCTAATGCAGATTTTTCGTGCGCACTCCAACAACTTCAAGAGGATGCCACCAAGCTATATGATTGGTTTCAATGTAACTTGATTGAAATAAATCCCAAAAAAACTCAACTAGTGTGCTTTCACAATGCACACAAACCAATCCCTAAAAACGCAGCGGTTGTTTTGCACAGCTCCAGGTGCACTGCATGTTCTTGCTGCCCCATTACATGTGTTCCGACCGTGAAATATCTTGGCATTTACATGGACAGTGATTTATCCTGGAACACACATATGGCGCACCTCAGTAGGAAGCTTAGAGGCGTCGCATGCTTGCTCTATGCTCTAAGGGCCTACCTGCCGTTTGCCATAAGACGTTGAATTGCACAGACCTTGGGATATTCTTTGCTGAGATATGGCATGTGCTGTTTCTTTAACTGTTCTGAAACATGGAAAAATAGGATAAACCGTATTCTCAAGAATATGGCTAAGAGTGTAATCTATTCAACACCCCATAAACTGCAAAGTGTATTCCTTTCTTCAGGTCTGCCATCCTTTGACACTGTTTTCAAACAAATCACTGTACTTAGATATTTCTGGAACACCGAATTTAGGTTGCCTAATGTTAAACCTATTCCACTACGGAACATTCCTAGATATTTCGTGCCTACAGTGCGAACTCATTTTGGTATGTCTGTGAGGTCATTTTATATCCCATGTATATTCAATGAGCTGTCTGATGACGTTTTCAACTTGAACACTCGCAGGCAGTTACGGGGTGCTATTGCCGAGCTTGAGCAGCTCTAGTTCATGCTGTTTTCGTCCACAAAAAAAAAATAATAATTCTGTGATTTGGTAACAGAGGTTGTTGCTGCTGCCGGACGGCGCCCTACAAGCCCAATTGCGGCTTTGGCGCGTCCGCATCCTGTATTAAAAAAAAAAACTGACGGGGACTTACTCATAGCACCATCATATAGTCATCTTGAACGCGGCATTGCCTTCCCGTCAAGTCTTGTCCGGTTCCACAACAGCTCAGCGACAGTAGTGGGCACTAACACTTCACGTTAGTCCCTCGTGCTCCCAAAAGTAACTTCTCTGCATTGCATGGTGGATGTTCAACCTTTTTGCCTGATGGTGCTCACCGCCCCTCCGCCTCAGCAACGTGTTTCGTCAGACATCTCTCTTTCTGTTCTCGCTAAGACTATTAATCCTAAACTCACGCTGAACCAACGCCAAGAACTGCTGACATTGCTTCGACACCACCAAGCCATTTTTGATGCCACTTCCACACCACTGGGACAAACTAGTGTTGTGCACCATCGCATCAATACTGAAGGTAACTCTATCGTTCACCGACGGCCTTATCGGGTTTCCCTCTCTGAACGAAAAGTAATTGAAGAAAATGTAAATGACATGCTCCATCGCAATATAATTCGTCCCTCAACATGCCCATGGTCCTCCCCAGTAGTGCTAGTTAAAAAAAGGACGGCTCAGTACGTTTTTTTGTTGAATACCGCGCACTCAACAAAATTACCCGCAAAGATGTATATACGATGCCGCGAATTGATGACGCCCTTGACTCTCTCCAAGGCTCCGAATATTTCTCGACCTTGAACCTCCGCTCAGGTTATTGGCAAATACCTATGCACGAGGACGACAAAGAAAAAACCGCTTTCGCAACACCCGATGGCCTTTACGAATTTAGTGTTATGCCTTTCGGACTTTGTAACGCACCAGCGACATTTGAAAGAATGATCGATACTGTGCTTCGTGGCCTAAAATGGAGAACCTGTTTGTGTTACTTGGACGACATTGTTGCCTTTCGGCAACCTTTAATAACCATCTCACGCACCTGAATGAAGTCCTCACCTGTCTCGCTTCGGCAGGCCTTCAGCTCAACACCAAGAAGTGCCACTTTGCACAGAAGGAAATTAGAATATTGGGACATCTGGTAAGCCATGACGGCTTTCGCCCAGACCCTGAAAAAATAATGGCGGTCTTTAACTTTCTTCGTCCACAACGGACTACAGATTTGCGCAGTTTTCTCGGCCTCCAGTCTTATTTCCGGCGTTTTATAAGGCATTTTGCAACTATTGCTGCACCACTTCATGAGCTACTTAAAGCACGCAGCCCTTTCGTGTTGACTGAACAGTGCGAAACTGCTTTTAATGATCTAAAGCAGGCCCTTATATCAGATCCTGTTCTTGGCCACTTCAGTGACAACGCTCCAGCTATCCTGCACACCGATGCCAGTGGTCACAGTCTTGGCGCTGTACTTCTGCAGCGTGATGCAACATCGCGTGAGAAAGTGATTGCCTTTGCCAGTCGGACCTTGACTCTAGCTGAGAAAAACTACACCATTACCGAGCAGGAGTGTCTTTACGTCGTCTGGCATATCCAAAAATTTCGCCCTTACCTATACGGTCAGCATTTCACAGTTGTGACCGACCACCAGGCTCTTTGCTGGTTGTCTTCACTCAAACATTTGACAGGCCGACTTGGCCGCTGGATTCTACGCCTGCAAAATACCATTTCCACGTCACTTATAAATCTGGTCGCCCACACCAAGACGCCGATGCTCTCTCTCGCTGTCCCCTCTCGGAATCAACTTGCTGTTTTTCTTCCAAATACATTACCACATCTGACCACAGTCGACTGTCTCTTTGCCCGACGTATATCACAACCGTTGGTTTTGACGACTCTGAGAACAAGCACGCTCTCCGCTCACAGCAATTAGCCGATGCCTACTGCCGTCCTATTATCGACCGCTTTATCGGCGTTTCGGACCCACCCAGTGCTAGGCTTCGCCGACAGCTTCGCAATTTCAAGCTCGAAGATGGCATCCTACTCCACTATGTGTATTGCCCTGATGTAACTCGCTGGATCCCAGTCGTGCCGCGTGTGCTTCGCCCACGTATACTGGCGGCTCTCCACGATGACGCTACTGCAGGTCACCTTGGTTTTGACAAAACCTACGACCACGTGAGAAAACGATTCTTTTGGCCTGGCTTATCTTCCACCGTTGCCAAATACGTCGCATCCTGCCCTCTGTGCCAACGTCGCAAACGGCTGACTTCTTCGCCCGCTGGCCTTCTACAACCTCTTCCTTGTCCCGCCACGCCATTCGACGTGGTCGGCATCGACTTATATGGTCCCCTACCTCTCTCCGATGGGGGTAACCATTGGATTATAACGGCTGTCGACCACCTCACACGCTACGCTGAGACAGCACCTGTACCGACTGGTTCCGCTGAAGAAGTAGCAAATTTCTTTTTGCAATCAATTGTATTGCGTCATGGCGCTCCCCTGGTGCTCCTAAGTGACCGCGGTACAGCCTTCTTATCGAAAGTCGTTGCCGAAGTTCTTCACGCATCATCCACCCTTCATAAGACAACCTCAAGCTACCACCACCAGACTAACGGTCTCACTGAACGATTTCATCGCACCTTGTCGGACATGATATCCATGTACATCACACCAGATCATCGAAATTGGGATACTGTTCTACCATTCGTCACATTCGCCTATAATACAGCAGTACAGCGAACTGCCGGTTACTCTCCATTTTTCCTTGTTTATGGCCGTCCTCCCACTACAATTCTCGACGCTTCCTTCTTCTCTACGCCCGACTATTCCATGTCAGTACCTGCCCATTTTTTATCTCGATTGACCAGATGCCGTCGTCTTGCCCGCCTCAACACGGCAGCGTGCCAGGAAGACCGCAAGACTCGCTATGATTCTACACATCGAGTGGTCTCTTTTCGTCCTGGTGACGAAGTACTGCTTTATACACCATTGCGCACCCCTTGCCTTAGTGACAAATTCCACCACCGCTACGTAGGTCCCTATGAGGTCATAAGCCAAACTTCCCCAGTGAACTACAAAGTGACGCCTGTTAATCGCCCAGCTGATCAACGCCACCGTGGAACTGAAATTGTTCATGTGTCTCGCTAGAAACCATATGTGCGCCGCGATGCATCCGTTAGTTAGGAGCGGACAGGCTGGCCGCTTCCGACCCCCCGCGAAGATTGTGTGAGCCTTCTGTGAACGTTCTTTAATTTGTACATGCCATGATCTTCCTCTTTCATTTGTATATACCATCATCATCGTCCCGCGGCGCCAGCGCGCGCCTGGGTTTTTGTCATCGGAGTAAAACGCCAGACACGGAATCCTTTGCCTTGCCGTCTCGACCTGGCCTTCTTCCACAATATCTATATCTATATCTATATCTATATATATATATATATATATATATATATATATATATATATATATATATATATATATATATATATATATATTTATTTATTTATTTATTTGTTTATTTATTTGTTTATTCACAAACAGCAGGAACACAAGCACATTACTCTCTAGCTGCCTGATGCGCCAATACAGTTTCTTTTTCGTCACTCTCGACGTAGCGTTCGTGCTTGTCACACGTGTGTTCGCCAATTTCCCACTGCACTAAAAAAAATGCTCTAACGGCGAGGCCACCAAGCAGCTGCTTTCGCATTGGAGCTATAACACGCCTGTACAAGGATGTAATTTTGAGCTCTTTTATAATTGGTTTCCCGTGCAAGCTTTGCAGCCGCCGGGACTTAATACGCTGTCCGTTTCTATTTGCTCTTTATAGTAGCGTTTACAATATTCCTCTGAGCATTGACTGAGGGTAGGAGCTTGTTCCAGTGAAGGGAGTCTCCAGTCGGCGAGGCGGCCATTTGAAGAGTACGTTTATCATATGTTCTGGAATGTGTCACTACCAGTTCAGCTACCGCCCAGCCGTTTTGTTCGGTCTCTATGTCTTAACTCGAGAATGTTAAAAGTGTCGTTCAAATGCGAATATGTTGCCGGCTTTCTGAGCAAACAATTACTTATGAGCATACCACCGGCAAGCGTGCTTGCCAGGTAACATGACCAGGTCCTTAGTAGTCACCGCGCTGTTACCGTTGGCTGTGGCTATAGCAATTAAGATGAGTGACCTTCTAAAAGACCAACTTTGTGGTCACATAAAGGGCAGATAAAAGAACAAACAAAAAAATCTGTTGTTGTTGTTTTACGTTTCGATGGCCAAGAACTGTGTACAGAGAAATTAAAGAGCACTGTTTTTACCGACGAGCACCTAGTGAATACAGCCTTAGTTGTAACGCCCATTGCCTGTTTCTGTTCATGTTGACGGGTGGAGGAAATAATCTCACTCTGTAGAGAGTACTGCGGACAGAAAAATTTACGGGACGGGAATTTCGAAACGCACTTTTCTAGCAGTAAGTCAATACCAATCACTTGTTATTGTTGCCACATTAAGGAGGATGTACCCTTCTTTTCACTTGCTTGCTTTTCAGGAAATAGGTTTGAGAAATTGCACCGGAACTAAGTGCTTCACAGAATATACAGCTCATAAACATTTTAGGCAGGCAGCGCACTCGTAAAGGCTCTGAAAGAAATAGAGGTGTATTCTGTTTCTTCATGCTGTGTGTACAAAAATCAAATACATGACCCAAAAATATTTATACTTCTTACTTTAGGTTATGAAAGTAAGCAATGCGAAGCTTTGAGCGTGTACGCAGAGAAATTGGTTCTGGGGTGCGAAAAATCAAAATTTGAGAGTACTGCAGAGATCTGCGTCGAGAAATTGCACGTCATGTGCGTTGGCTGCTCTTTTCTAGCTCCTAGTCGTCTTTGGTGCCTCTTGACTTTCACTTGGACAAGTCATGGACTCTATAGTCATACAGATTGGATCTCTCTATGAATACTTCTCCAGCTGATTTCCCCCTTTTCATAGTTTCTAGTGCTTTCTTGACCTCGTCCTTCGTCACTGGTGGAACATCTGACTGTTTTTCCCCACCGCCAATCTCATTACAGTCCTGACTACTTTGGCTACTGTAGAGATCTGTATAGAACTCCTCGGCTACTTTGACTATCTTGTCCATATTAGTGATGACGTTGCCCGCCTTGTCCCTTATCGCATACATCTGGTTTTTGCCTATGCCCAATTTCTTCTTTACCGCTTTAAGGCTTCCCCCGTTCTTTACAGCATGCTCAATTTTCTCCATGTTATACTTCCTTATATCGGCCACCTTGCGCTTATTGATTAGCTTTGATATCTCGGCCAATTCGATCTGGTCTGTTGGATTGGAAGCTTTCATACTCTGCCGTTTCTTAATCAAATCTTTCGTCTTCTTAGACAGCTTACCGGTATCCTCTCTAACTATCCTACCGCCTACTTCTACCGCGCACTCAGTAATGATATCTCTGAAATTATTGTTCCTTGCCTCTAGGGTAATGTCGCCATCCTCAGTTAGAGCTGAATACCTATTCTGTATCGAGATCCTGAACTCTTCTGCCCTCCCCCTCACCGCTAATTCGTTGATGGGTTTCTTTCTTACTAATCTATTGCGTTCCTTCTTCAGATTTAGGCTAATTCGGGACCTCACCATCCTGTGGTCACTACATCGAACTTTCCCGATTACCTCTACATCCTGCACAATGGCGGGGGTTGAACACATTATGAAGTCGATTTCATTTTTAGTCTCTCCGTTAGGACTTTTCCATGTCCATTTTCGGTTCTTCCGTTTGCTGAAGAAGGTATTCATGATTCATAAGTTATTGCGCTCTGCAAACTCAACTAGTAACTCCCCCCTGCTATTCCTAGAACCAATGCCATAGTCACCTACTGCCTTGCCTCCTACCTGTTTTTTCCCTACCTTGGCATTGAAGTCGCCCATTAGTACAGTATACTGCGTCTTTACTTTTCGCATTGCCGATTCTACATCTTCATAGAAGCTTTCAACTGCCTGGTCATCATAACTACATGTAGGTGCATAGGCCTGTACAACCTTCAGTTTATACCGCTTATTAAGCCTAATTACGATGCCTGCAACCCTCTCATTAATACTATAGAATTCATCTATATTATCCGCTATATACTTATTGACAAGGAAACCTACTCCTAGTTGTCGCCTCTCTGGTAAACCTCGATAACACAGTACATGCCCATCCTTCAGTACAGTATATGCCTCATTCGGCCTCCTAACCTCACTAAGCCCTATGACATCCCATTTCATGCCCTCTAGTTCCTCTAACAGCACTGCTAAACTAGCTTCACTAGCTAGGGTTCTAGCATTAAACGTTGCCAGGGTCAGTTTCCAATGGCGGCCTGTCCAGCGGAGCCAGGCTTTCTTAGCACCCCCTGCTGCGTCACAGGTCTGACCGCCGCCGTGGTCAGTTGTTCCGCAGCCGCTGGTGACTGAGGGCCGGGGTTTTATGGAGCTTATCATAGGAGGTTGTGGCCAATTACTGCACCAGGGTGGCCAACTCCTGTTCTGGTGAGGGAGTGCGTTGCCGGAGGTGTTCACCGGCATCAGGTCGCACCCCAAACCTGTATATGCAATTCCATCGACACGCGGATTTTTTTTTTTTTTTTGTCATCCGGTGGAGAATTGCGCGGCACCGGGATTTGAACCCCGGTCCTCTTGCATGCGAGGCGGATGTTCTACCGCTACGCCACCGCTGCAATCTCAGATAACTACAGATTTGCTGAAGGACGGGGGGGATATCGTGCTAGAAAAACTGGCCACCCTGTATACGCAATGCCTGGTGTCATCGACGGTACCGGAAGCATGAAAGAATGCAAACATTATCCTCATTCACAAGAAAGGGGACTCTAAGGACCTTAAAAATTACAGACCAATCAGCTTACTGTCTGTTACGTATAAGGTATTTACTAAGGTAATCGCTAATAGAATCAGGACAACCTTAGACTGCAATCAAGCAAAGGATCAAGCAGGGTTTCGGAAACGGTACTCTACTATCGATCATATCCATACCATCAATCAGGTGATAGAAAAATGCCCGGAATATAACCAGCCCTTATACATAGCATTCATTGATTACGAAAAAGCATTTGACTCAGTTGAAACCTCGGCGGTGATGCACGCATTGCGAAATCAGGGGGTAGACGAGCCATACGTGAAAGTGCTGGAAGATATATATAGTGGCTGCACAGCAACCATAGTTCTGCATAAAGAAAGTAACAAAATTCCCATAAAGAAAGGTGTTAGGCAAGGAGACACAATCTCCCCAGTACTATTCACAGCTTGTTTAGAGGAAGTATTCAGAGACTTGGAATGGGAGCAGTTAGGGATAAGGCTAGATGGAGAATACCTCAGTAATCTGCGATTTGCTGATGACATTGCCTTGCTAAGCAACTCGGGAGATGTACTGCAAATAATGATTGATGACCTAGACAGGAAAAGTAGAAAGGTAGGCTTGAAAATCAATATGCAGAAGACTAAGGTAATGTTCAACAGCCTCGGGAAGGAACAGGAGTTTACATTAGGTAGCGAAATACTGGAAGTAGTAGGCGAATATATCTACTTAGGACAGGTAGTAACCGCAGATCCGGACCATGAAAAGGAAATAACAAGAAGAATAAGATTGGGATGGAGCGCATTTGGCAAGCACTCGCAGATTATGACTAGCAGCTTACCGGTATCGCTCAAGAGGAAAGTATACAACAGTTGCATCTTGCCTGCACTCACCTATGGGGCTGAAACGTGGAGGCTAACCAAGAGAGTTCTACTTAAGTTGAGGACAACCCAGAGGGCTATGGAACGAAAAATGGTAGGGGTAACATTAAGAGATAGAAAGCGTGCAGAGTGGGTCAGAGAAATAACTCAAGTTAACGACATTCTAGTGGAAATTAAGAAGAAATGGACATGGGCAGGACATGTAGTGCGAAGAGAGGATAAGCGATGGTCGCTGAGGGTAACAAACTGGATTCCAAGGGAAGGAAAGCGTAGCAGGGGGCGGCAGAAAGTTAGGTGGGCGCATGAGATTAAGAAGTTCGCAGGGGTCAAGTGGATGCAGCTAGCACAGAACCGGGTTAAGTGGAGAGATATGGGAGAGGCCTTCGCCCTGCAGAGGGTATAATCAGGCTGATGATGATGATGATGATGATGAATACTTCATACCAAGACAATATGACTCACCACTAAACTTAAAGAATCACATGACATGACTACGCATGACAACATATTTACTTGCCCCGTGAAAACATACACATTATAGACTACCAGTCTCGTCTTAATGTAAAGTCATATCCCACGTTAGATATTGTGTCCATGTTTAACTGCGATAGCGATAAGGACCCCGTGCCGCAGAGAAGCTGCTGTCGACGTTGCGGTTATCAGGCGAAATTCAGAAAACAAGAAAAGAAACAAGAAACATATTGCAGTTACTCAAGGATCACACATGTTTCCCTAGTAATGGAGGCGAGTACGGTACGACTCCATCACAGAAGCGTATTACTTAATTTCGAATAAACGTGGACATAATATATGCATTGCCTTATGACTCTTAGCTGATGTTTAGATGCGTCATTAAAAAGAAACTAATTACAAAGGTAGTAGTGAAGCGAGTAGCAAATAACATTTCAGCTTTGTTTACCTGCGATGCGGCGCTCATAGGTAAATTCATTCGGTCGTACGCCGCTGCCAAAACAGATGGCTGGTTCCGCCACCCTGTTCAAAGCTTTATACATACGTACATTGTCTTCAATAAAGTGGTGTGTCATGAGAAGCCTGTTGCTGTAAGGCTGAAGAACATGAGAACGCAATGCGTAAAGAGCTCGATAAGGTAATCGCACTTTGAACTCCTTGAGCCGAGGCTTAGGCGTGCTCCATATTTGCCTCGACGTTTTCCTTCCACAATTCGCGGACACCTTTCCACAGACATAGCCAAGTAAAGCATTTGCCTTAACCAAGGTCGTTAACGTAGGCTAATTCGAGTCATTAAATTTTGTATTCCACTGCTCGCCCTCTACGAGACATCGTCCTTGATGCCGCTGTTGGCATCTCCTTGCCCTAGATCGGAATTTGAATATTGCTAAAAACTCAGAATTCTCACTGTGAAGTCTAGGTTTTGTAAATAGGTGGAGCTTACTTAAAGCGTTGTGGAAGTGGACTTTCTTTATTGCCTAAGAGCTGCTATTCACTCAATACTTCAGTGAGCGCAATGTATCAGGTAATGCTGTTGAGACACTCTTCCGCTTGTATTAAATTTATTTTAACTCCTAACGGCATTCAAATGAAGAGCCGGAATTCCTCGTTCCATGGCCTTACACGCACGGTGGGCGCGGTATTGCAGGGACAAAACCTAACAGCCTACGTATACTGACAAGGCGCTGTACCTAAGCTGGTTTCATTGACACTTCTTCAGCATTAATATATTAAAGTGATTGAAAGAATATGGTTTTTGTTGTACGTAAAGCTTGCGTTGAACTTCTTCGAGTGCAAAGCACACATCTGAGCACGGCATCCTGGTAATAATGTGGGTTGTCTCAGTATCTGGGTTTATACTTATAGTTGTAAAACGGTCTGATGAGAAAGTAAAAACCTAACTTGAAGACGAACTAAACGCTAACTCGTCCTCGAGAAACATAGACCACTTCCGAATGATTTCATTGGTAAAATATTTCATATGTGCTCTAACTGGGGATTCTGGACGCTGCTAGAAAGTATTTCCATCTGTGTACATTGGTTTTGGTCTCATCTACTGATTACAGCTACTCGTGAAGGCCTGAAGCTGAGCCTGCACACAAGAAATGTAATGACGCTAGAGGGAGATATCTATTTTTTATTTTTTGTCCCTTACCTGGTTTACGATTGGCAACATGACGTTGACTACACCAGTAGGGGCATTGAACCGGTTTTCAGCGGCTATCACGTCCCCTGAAAAATTTAAACATTCACTCGCCTGCTTTAAAACAATTACAATTAAAGGTAAATGTTTTACTAATTCTTACCTAAGGCAGTAGAACTCGCAAGCTGTTAGTACGCGTTGCATTTTGCGGCTTGCGTGTATTAGCCTTTCGGCTGCCTTGCACGCGTTCTTGTGCAATCATGTTGAATTCTTTTTGTTTATCGTCAGTAGCCCAAATATTTACTTAATAGCCTCAGACGCTTTAAAAAAAACTGAGCTAGTGGTACTGTATCCGACAGCGTCCCTGATGTTCACCATATCAATGTTGCTACATGCTTTTCTCTGTGAAAATTTGCGCATTACAACACCAGCACTGTCTACTATAAGAAGTTCCGCCATTCAAAGCAAACTCCTCCTCAAATAGATTACGCATAAATAAGTCACAAGGATGACATCACCTTCCTTTCGCAGACTCTCGGCAACACTTCGAATATCCAATCAGCATCATGTACGGTGTTTTCTCAGTACCGCACCAACGCGGCCCGCAGTCCCTTCTCCCCGACTTTCCTTCACTTTTTCTAACCTTTCGCACTGCTCATCCTGAACTCATCGTTTCTGGGACGTGTTTAACAATATTCAGAGTATTGCATCCGGTGTAAACTCAATCACTGAATCTTGCTTAGCTAAACTCGGGTTAGAAATATTCTATAAAGGGCACTGAATCAATCTAGTGTCTCCTCTTCCTTTTTGCTGAAACATTGAAGTAGTTCACGCTAATTGTTTTATTATTCAAATTATTCGTTCGTACTAGGTCGAGGTGGATATTTTTCGAAACAATATCTTGATGTCACCCAACTTAGATTTCGATATTTCTCTAATCCTCAATATCGTCTCGTCAATTGCAGGGCTCTTCCATTGCCCGCGCCTTATTCTCAGACTCAGTGGCCGCTGTATTAATCCTCAGCTCTATCTCATTGTTGTGACCGTGCATGGTCCGCGCTTGCGCGCACTATTGTGCGCCTATAGGCATGGTATTGATATGTGCTGTTAGTGCAAGGGCTCTAAGTGAGCATGTTCACATGAATCTTTTTGTGGGAGAATGCTTTGCTTTGTCGTGACCCTACAACTGCCAAGTTGGTCCTGTCAAGGTAACGTCAAGAAAAATACAAAGAAACGTCGCCCTGTGAGAAATAGCCAGAAGTGCTTTTGTTCAACTGTTCACCCTTCCCGTCGAGAGGCGCTATTGTCAAGTGAGGAATGCCTATTGTCCAAAGAAGACGCTCGGAGTGACACGTCCGCTGACGTACAGGAGAAGAAAGGAGCATGAGGATTACGGCCATTAGAGGAATTCCCGTGAATGCAGGAAAGAGATGCAATTGCCGAGAAAGGGACAATGCTGGGAGCAGCATTCGTGGCGCGCACGTACACTTGGGTTTCTGAGAAAGAAATGCACTTGCCGGAACCAACATAGCGGATATTTGCAGAAGAATTGAAATTTACCTCCTCGCTGTTACTAAGCTCTACCTGACAACAAGTGACCACGCCCGAAGAAACAATACTGAACCAGTCAGTGCATCAGACCAGTAGTGCAGTGATGTGTTCGATTGGTTGCCGATATCTGAGGGGTGTTCCCTGGAAATAATTGGTCAGCACCTTCAGAGAGGGACTGGACATAGGGAATTTATTTAAGTACGTTGCAGAGCACAAAGTGACGCTCTGAGCCCTTTTTAAGCGGCTCATCCAGACGCTTCTCGCTATGAACTCTTAACGCTTGCCATTTTGCTGATATACCCTTTTTTCATGTAAATAAGCTTCTGAAAGTGCCAATAAACCTGCTTGTATATATTTCACCAACTTCGAAGGTTCAATCCTTCATCAACCCAGTGTCTCTGCACGCTACCAAGTGAAGGCCGGGTCGACTTAATCCCAGCGTCACGACAACTGGTGACCAGCGCCCAGCGTCACGACAACTGGTGACCAGCGTTAGGATCTGAATCTACAAGCCACAACATCTGGTGATTGGAGGTGGATCAGAATCTACAAGCCACAACATCTGGTGATCGGAGGTGCCATCTCAAGCAACAAGCAGGAACAACAATCGGCCAAAAAGAGAGCAGTTCGGAACAACGATCGCATGTGTGGGTGAGTGCTTGGCTTTTCTTCTGATGTGGACCAGGTTCTAGAACAGGGTTAGATTTTAGAACTGTTAAAGAGTGTTGAAACGCTTTTATGTTTGGTAGTTTATACAGTTGTTTTGGAAGTAGCCGACACTCTGAGCGATCATGAACCTGCAAAAGCAGCAGAAACCAGAACTGTTGCTTTTGTGTGAAGAAATGAGAATTGATACAAGTGGTTTGGCACGGAAATCCTTGATTTAAAGGCAATCACTGATTTGGGAACCGATGATGAGGAGCTCAGTGAAGCATGGAACCTCATCGGATGAAAAAGGAGGAGCAGCTCAGACAGCAGAAAGAGCGGGGAAAAGAGGAAAAGAGGCGTGAGCGTGAAATTGAGAGAGAAGCAAAAAGGCTGGAGCAAGAAATTGAGCTCCGGAAATTAGAAGTAAGGCTGAGCAAGAGGTCGGGCAATTGTCCCCAGCTAGCGGTACCTCTTCTCAACAAGGAGGCAGATTTCAAGATGTCAAAGTACGTGCTGCAATATGGGATATCAGGGGATATCGGTCTGTATCTGGCTAACTTTGAGCGAACCTGCGAAAAACTGTCCTTCCAGCGAGACACTTGGTCTCAGAGATTATTGACGGTTCTGCCCTGCGAGGCAGCGAATTTTTTCGCGCGGCTAAGCAAGGAGGACGCGGACAACTACGAGAAGGTCAAGGCTTGCCTTCTGAGAAAGTATAGGCTTAGCGCCGAGGCGTTCAGACGTTTTCGGAACGCTACTAAGTACAGGGACGAGAGTTCCCCTGAATTCCTGTACAATGTAAGAGTCAATTTTGCCGAGTGGCTAAAGAGCACTGATTCCTACAGTGATAGGGACGCTGTAGTCGAGCGAATTCTTTAGGAGCAGTTTTATAGCTGCCTCCCAGGAAAAGAAAGAAATTGGTTACAGGACCGAGGCGACATTAAGTCGGCAACTGAAGCTGTCGAACTCATTGAGGAGTACGCTTCGCGCCGACAATTCAGCAACCCGGCAGTGGATAGGCCCAGCAGTCCCAAGTTGAGTGTGAATAACCGTCAGGAAACGCACTTTGCTAGAGTTGCAAACGAAGAAAGGAAGGCTTCTTCAGGCAAAATCCCTAGAAAGGACGGCAGTGAGAAAAGTGGTGAAGTGAACAACGCACAGAACACGAAGAACAAGCTTGAGGCTAGGAAGCCGCTCACATGCTTTAGGTGTAATGAGCAGGGTCACATTTCCGTCAACTGCCAGAAAGAAAAGATTGCTTTCTCGTATGTCAGTGACTGCGATGGAAACATGAAGCTTTTGGAACCCTACATGCATGGCCTAGTAGTCAACGGGAAGCCTTGCAAGGTACTGCGCGATTCAGTCGCAACGATGGATGTTGTCCACCCGGCATATGTGTCACCTTCCGACTATACAGGACAGTGTGCATGGATCCGCCAGGTAGTGGAGGAACAGAGTATGTGCTTGCCAATTGCGAACGGGGTCAACGAGGGCCCTTTCGGCGAGTTAACAACCGAGGCTGCCGTTTCAGGAAAGCTTCCTGAAGGCTATCTTTGCTTTGCTTTGCTATGCTTTGCTTTGTCGTGACCCTACAACTGCCAAGTTGGCCCTGTCAAGGGAACGTCAAGAAAAATACGAAGAAACGTCCCCCTGTGAGAAGTAGCCAGAAGTGCTTTTGTTCAACTGTTCACCCTTCCCGTCGAGAGGCGCTATTGTCAAGTGAAGAATGCCTATTGTCCGAAGGAGACGATCTAAGTGACACGTCCGCTGACGTACAGGAGAAGAAAGGAGCATGAGGATTACGGCCATTAGAGGATTTCTCGTGAATGGAGGAAAGAGTTGCAATTGCAGGAAAGGGACAATGCTGGGAGCAGTATTCGTGGCGCGCACGTACACTTGGGTTTCTGAGAAGGAAATCCACTTGCCGGAACCAACATAGCGGATATTTGCAGAAAAATCGAAATTTACCTCGTCGCTGTTACCAAGCTCTACCTGACAACAAGTGACCACGCCCGACGAAACAATACTGGACCAGTCAGCGCATCAGACCAGTAGTGCAGTGATGTGTTCGATTGGTTGCCGATATCTGAGGGGTGTGCCCTGGAAATAATTGGTCAGCACTTTCAGAGAGGGGCTGGACATAGGGAATTTAATTAGGTACATTGCAGAGCACAAAGTGACGCTCTGAGCCCTTTTTAAGCGGCTCATCCAGACGCTTCTCGCTGTGAACTCTTAACGCCTGCCATTTTGCTGATATACCCTTTTTTCATGTAAATAAGTTTTCTCAAAGTGCCATAAAACCTGCTTGTATATATTTCACCTACTTGGAAGATTCAATCCTTCATCAACCCGGAGTCTCTGCAAGCTACCAAGTGAAGGCCGGGTCGAATTAGTCCCAGCGTCACGACACTCATGTAAACAGGCTGTAGAAGCGAGATATTTCGCTCTCAAAGAGGAAAGAAATTGGTAAAAGGAGGATTCAAAAATTCATTTATTCAAATTAGTGTTGCAAAACTCCACTTGTACTGTTATTAATGCAGGCGAGAACAATACGGATAGCAATACATTTCCTGCCTGTGGCTTTCTGTAGAAATTTTGTTTGAAAATACTCTCCTAGAACCCAAGATTACAGATATGTGCTATGCTGGCATATCTCATTGGTCGGTTTACCTACCATTTACACCTGACAGGACCACCGTCGACCATATTTGCTCGAAGCCAATGTAGACTTCAGCCAATTGTTTTTCCCCTCTTGCTAGCCTGTAAACTGCCAAACCGGTTCTATGTAATTTAACTATGTACCTTCTTTCTCTAATTTTATGGCCTAATGCAAAGGCAGAAAATGCATGGTAAAATTGTCTGCGGTAAATGAGAAAGCCCTCCACCGCTAATACGATCTGACTGACAGGCACTCGTGCTGTCATCTACCTTTTGTAAACATTACCTTAATGCCTGAGTTTATTGCGGTTTTAAGGCTAAGACCAACGTCATAAGGTAAACCAGATTCCAAGATTTATAGGCACGCAGCATAGTAGCACGACAATTACGCCTTGCTTGTGCATGCTGAAGAAATTAACGTGAAAATAAATTGCATTCAAATAAAGAAAAAATAAACTACAAAATAGAAGGAAGACAGAGAGCCCCTGTCTAGTGTTATTAAGGCGAAAGCCTTTCTTGTGTCATGAGTATCGTCCACAGGATGAGTGATCAAAACTTTTCCGCGCTTCCTACTGGCATAAAAATATCTGTCTTTCATAGTGTCACAGAAGCAGTGGAACTGGTTAAGCAGATTTACTCACAACTAAGCAAAAGCACCGGCAAGATAAGGCACGTGACCGACTGGCGGGCGAGCACCGAGAGCGAAGAAGTCGTGCGCTTGCCAGTCTCCCGAGATCGCCACGTGGCGGCGCCAGTAAGATAACATTGCGGCATTGCCCCTCCCGGTGGAAATGGCATCCTCCCAATGCCGAGTGCCGAGGTTGAGGATAACCTTAGTCGGCGAGGATGCCGCGTTCACATGAAGCAGTTAAAGGAAGCAAAAAAAGAAACACATGTAGCTTAACCTAGCGGGAGTAGAAGGGCTTCATCCTGGCGACATGTCCGACTTCCGATTGTGCTTGCCGTCCGGATGACCGATCAGTTCCTTGCGGGGTTAGTTCTTAGGTGACGTCGCTGAGTTTGCGTTGTACTTCGTACGGGCCGAAGTAGCGGCGCAGAAGTTTCTCGGAGCGACCCCGCTGGCGAACAGGTGTCCACACCTAAACCTGATCGCCAGGGTTGTAAATTACCTCCCTGTGACGAAGGTTAAAACGTCGAGCGTCTTTAACTTGCTATGTCTTGACTCTGAGCTAGCCAGCTGGCAAGCGGCCTCGGCATGCTGCAGGAATTGGTCTGCACCGGCAATCGATGGGTGGGCAACATCTGGCAGTAGCATTGCATCCAGCTTGGTGACAGCTTTGCGACCGTACACCGAACGAAATGGTGTGAAGCGGGTTATTTCCTGGACTGCGATGTTATACGCAGATGTTGCATACGGTAGTATCTGTTCCCAGTTCTTTTGGTCTTCCTCGACGTACATAGAAAGCATATTGGCGAGGGTCTTATTGAGTCGCTCAGTAAGGCCTTTGGTCTGAGGATGGTAAGCTGCTGTTCTGCGATGACAAGTGCCACTGAGCCGTATTACTTCCTGGGTAGAGCTAAAGTAAATGCCGTGCCTCTGTCAGTTAAAACGATCGCAGCGGCACCGGGACGAAGGACTAGTTTAAAGATGAAAAAGTTCGCAATATCAGTAAACGTACCGCTGCGAAGAGGTTTCGTCTCAGAATAGCGGGTTAGATAATCTGTGGCGACTATAATGTACCGGTTGCCCAATGATGACGTAGGAAATGGCCCTAGCAAGTCCATTCCGACTTGGTGATAACGTACTCGCGGAGGAACAATAGGCTGCAGCAGGCCGGCCAGCTTGACAGGTGGTATCTTCCAACGTTGGCAATCACGGCAAGTCTAACATAACGCTGAATAATAGCGGCAAGCTTGGGCCAGTAGTACTTTTGTCGTACTTATGCCAAGGTGCGAGAAAAACCGAGATGTCCGGCAGAAAGCTCGTCGTGGCAAGCCTGCAAAACGTCGGTACGGAGCGGCGTTCGGACAAAGAGCAGATACTGAATGTCTGTGGAAGCGTAGTTTTTCTTGTAGAGGACGCCGTCACGTAAGCAGAGCGACGACAGGCCACGCGTAAAAAGGCAAGGTGGCAATAAGGCGGTTCCTTCGAGGTAATCGATGAGGGACCGCCGTTCGCTATCGTCTCGCTGCTGTTGAGCGAGATCTGGCGTCGAGAGAGCGCCGAGAAAAACGTATTCATCTGTTCTAATTGAAGAACACGGGATAGGGTCTCGGGATAGGCAGTCAGCAACACTGTGTTTCCTGCCGGATTTGTACACAATAGTGACGTCGAACTCCTTTAAGCGGAGACTCCAGCGGGCTAACCGGCCTGAAGGATCGTTAAGGTTCGCAAACCAACAGAGTAAGGGATGGTGGCTGACCACTCTAAACGGCCGACCATACAAATGCGGCCGAAAGTTTGTTACCGCCCACACAAATGCAAGGCAATCCTTTCCGCTTCGGAACGAGACAGGGTGCGGCCAGCGTAAGCAATCACCCACTCAACGCTATCTTGCCACTGAACGAGAACTGCACCGAGGCCAACGTTACTAGCGTTGGCCTATCCTATCATATCCGATAGGATGCGGTGAAATCGCTCAATCAGACCGTTAGTCTGGGGATGGTAGCTTAAGGTTGTCTTATAGAGGGTGGATGACGCACGAAGAACTTCGGATAGGACTGTCGATAAGAAGACCGTTCCGCGGTCACTTAGAAGCACCCGAGGAGCGCCATGATGCAATACAATTGACCGCAAAAAGAAATTAGCTACCTCTTCAGCGGAACCAGTCGGTACAGGGGCCGTCTCAGCATAGCGTGTAAGGTGGTCGACAGCTGTTATAATCCAATGGTTACCCCCATTGGAGAGAGGTAGGGGACCATATAAGTCGATGCAGACTACGTCGAATGGCGTGGCGGAACAGGGAAGGGGCTGTAGGAGACCAGCGGGGGAAGAAGTCGGCCGCTTGCGAGATTGGCACAGGTGTCAGGAAGCAACGTATTTAGCTACGGTGGTAGACAGGCCAGGCCAAAAGAATCGTCTTTTCACGCGGTCGTATATTTTGTTAAAACCAAGGTGACCTGCAGTAGCGTCATCGTGGAAAGCCGCTAGTATACGTGGGCGAAGCACACGCTGTACGACTGGGAGCCAGCGAGTTCCATCAGAATAATACACGTAGCGGCGTAGTATGCAATCTTCAAGCTTGAAATTGCGAAGCTGTCGGCGAAGCCTAGCGTTGGGTGGGCTCGAAATGGCGATGAGGCGGTCGATGATGGGCCGACAGTAAGCGTCAGCTAATAGCGGCATAGTATGCCATCTTCAAGCTTGAAATTGCGAAGCTGTCGGCGAAGCCTAGCGTTGGGTGGGCTCGAAATGGCGATGAGGCGGTCGATGATGGGCCGACAGTAAGCGTCAGCTAATTGCTGTGAGCGGAGAGCGTGCTTGTTCTCAGAGCCGTCTAACGAAACTGCAGTGATATGCGTCGGTGGAAGCGATGATCGGCTGTGGTCAGAGGTGGAAATGCACCGTGAAGAATAACAGCAGGCTGATTCCGAAAACGGGCAGCGCGAAAGAGCGTCGGCGTCTTGTTGTTGGTGGCCCGATTTATGAACGACGTCTAAATGGTATTCTTGCAGGCGTAGAATCCAACGGCCAAGTGTGCCTGTCAACTTTTTCAGGGAAGATAAGCACCAAAGAGCATGGTGATCGGTCACAACTGTGAAATTCCGACCATATAGGTAAGGGCGAAACTTTTGAACAGCCCAGACGACGGCGAGACATTAATGCTCGGTAATGGTGTAGTTTTTTCTCAGCTGGAGTCATGGTCCGACTGGCGAAGACATTGACTTTCTCACGTGAAGTTGCATCGCGCTGCAGAAGTACAGCGCACAGACCGTGACCACTGGCATCAGTGTGCAGGATGGTAGGAGCGCTGTCGCTGAAGTGGCCAAGAACTGGATCTGATATGAGGGCGTGCTTTAGGTCGTTAAAAGCAGTTTTGCACTGTTCAATCCACACGAAAGGGCTGCGCGCTTTCAGCAGTTCATGAAGTGGCACAGCAATAGTTGCAAAATATTTTATAAATCGCCGGAAATATGACGCCAGGCCGAGGAAACTGCGCAAATCTGTAGTCCGTTGCGGACGAGGAAAGTTCAATACCGCGATTATTTTTTCAGGGTCTGGGCGAATGCCGTCATGGCTAAAAGATGTCCCAATATTTTAATTTTCTTCTCTGCAAAGTGGCACTTCTCGGTATTGAGCTGAAGGCCCGCTGAAGCAAGACACGTGAGGACTTCATTCAGGTGCGTGAGATGGTCGGTAAAAGTTGACGAAAAGATAACAATGTCATCCAAGTAACATAAACAGGTTCTCCGTTTGAGGCCACGCAGTACAATATCGATCGTTCTTTCAAATGTTGCGCGTGCATTACAAACTCCGAAGGGCATAACAATAAACTCGTAAAGTCCGTGGGAGTAGCGAAAGCGGTTTTTTCTTTGTCGTCCTCGTGCATAGGTATTTGCCAATAACCTGAGCGGAGATCCAAGGTCGAGAAATATTCGGCACCTTGGAGAGAGTCAAGGGCGTCATCAATACGCGGCATCGGGAAGACGTCTTTGCGGGTACTTTTGTTGAGTGCGCGATAATCAACACAAAATCGTACCTATCCGACCTTTTTTTTTTAACTAATACTACTCAGGAGGACCATGGGCTTGTTGATGGACAAATAATATCGCGATGGAGCATGTCATTGACATTTTCTTCAATTACTTTTCGTTCCGAGAGAGAAACCCGATAAGGTCGTCGGCGTACAATTGAGTTACCTTCGGTAAGGATGCGGTGATGGGCAACACTAGTCCGTTCCAGTGGTGGGGAAGTGGCATCAAAAATTGCTTGGTGGGCTTGAAGCAATTGCAGCAATTCTTGACGTTGGTGCGGCACGAGGTTCGGATTGATTTTCTTCGACAGCATGGAAAAAGAGACTTGCGATGAATCACGTTGCGGAGGTAGATGGGCAGTGAGCACCATCATGGATATAGGATGAGTATCCACTATGCATGGAAGGGAAGTTCCTTTAGTCAGCACGAGGGATTCACGGGAAGTGTTCGTGGCAGCTACTATCGCTGAGCTGCTGCGGAAAAATACAAGACTTGATGGGACGGCGATTCCACGTGCAAGGTGACGATGAGATAATGCGATGAGTACATCCCCGTCACTGATGTGCTCAGAAACAGCGATAATAAGTGTTTCGCACTGCGGAGGCAATATAGTATCAGCTGCGGCAATGAGGGAATGAGGCCGTGCAGAAATGTCAGATGAAAAATCACTGTCATATGGATGACACGGTCGCCGCAAGAAATTAACGCTAAAGTGGTTGACAAAAAATCCCACCCAAAAATCATCAAATGGGCACATGGTGAAAGCACAGCAAACTGCACATGGTGGCGGACGCCGTCTATAACAACTAGAACTGTACACTTTGCTGGAGGGTGCAGAGGGACACCATTTGCTCCTCGAAGTTCAGGTCCATCATATGGTGTCGTTACTTTCTGCAAACGGTGCACAAATCAGCATGAATAACAGAAAGTGCAGCTCCTGTGTCAATCAAAGCTTCGACCGGTAATCCTTCAGCTAAAGCGGAAATCATATTATACGGGCGATGAGGAGGACTTTTTGTAAGTGCGCGAAGTGCAGTTTCACCTCCGGAAACTGCATCGCTTAGTTACCCGAATTACGGACAGGAACAGTTGTTGCTGGTCGAAGTGGCGAAACAGAGCGGCGGTATGGGAAAGGGGACCGGCGTCGGGATACATGAGCCCCACTTGGTTCAGACGAGGATACCGGTGGTGGAGAGTATCGACGAGGTTGGCTGGGAATTGGTCATCGCTGATAATATGCAGGTACGTCACTTTTGAAGGCGTTATAACCACGTCGCTGGTTTTGAATGCTTCGACTACAAGAGCGAGATATATGGCCTCGAATTCCGCAATAATAGCCCACTGGGCGAGAGGGGCGCCAAGGTGCGTAATAGGGTGGCGTTGGTTGAGCCGTCGTCGTGGCATTGATGTGGTTGTAGGGTGGTGCTTGGGGTGGGGGAGCGACGTGAGCGTAAGTCGGTGCTGGGTGAGGTGCAGGAGGATCAGGTGTGACAGGGTTGTTGATAGTGGCCAACTCTTCTTTAATGATGTGGCGGAGGTCGGCGTCGTTAGAAGGAGGAGACGAGTGATCGCACCCGTGCCGGCAGAAAGGGCTGAGGGTTTGGAGCTCCTCGCAGATTATCGCTCGAATCATGGCGCGTAGATCGAAGTCAGTAGAAGTCGGGGCAGTAGTGAAGCCGGGCTGCAAGCGGGAGGACTGTAGCTGGTCGATGCGTTGGCAGGTCGTTATAATGGAATCAACACTTGATGGATTCTGGGCAACTAGGGTGTTATAAGCGATTGAATTGATTCCCTTCAAAACATGGTGTACACGTTCAGATTCCGGCATGGTGGAACTGATACGCCGACAGAATGCAAGCACGGTCTCTATGTATGACGCATAGGACCCATCGGGACCTTGACGGCGGGTAGCGAGCTTGTTCCTTGCGATCTCCGTCCAATCAGCCGGGTCGGCGAGGTACTGGTGGAACTGCTGTTTGAAGGTGGGCCTGTTTGTGGTGTGGGGCTCGCGGTTAATAAACCAATTTCTGGCGACCTCAATAAGGTAGAAAGATACGTTCAGAAATTTCAAAGCATCATCCCACCGGTTGTATTCACTGCAGCGCTCATAAGTGTCAAGCCAGTCATTGACGTCTTCGTCGCAACGACCAGCGAACAGCGGCTGGTCGTGTTGTCGTGTGGGCAGCATCGGAGGCTGCGGTGTAGCCGAGGTAGAGGGTCCGGCCGGGTCGGGACTGCTCTCGGTTGACATGACAATAGTAGTTGTTAACGGCGACCGGAAAGCAGCGAGCGGCAGGACACTAGGCAGCAAGGGGATCGAATTTCACCTCCACCACATGAAAAATAATGCCAGGTCCAGACGGCAAGGTCGTGAAGGCAAAGCAAGGTATGCCGTGTCAGCGTTTAATCTGATGGAGAAAACCCAAGCGCGCGCCGGAGCCGGCGCCGCGGGACGACGATGATGGTATGTAGAAGAGGAAGAAGAAGATCGTGGTATGTACAAATGAAAGAAGATCCGTGGAGGGCTCACAATATATATATATATATATATATGTATATATATATATATATATATATATATATATATATATATATATATATATATATATATATATATATATATATATATATATATATAGGGAGAGAGAGAGAGAGAGAGGGAGAGAGAAAGAGAGAGTTTTTCTTTTTCGTACAAGAATTCGCAGTGGTGACTCTTTTAGGCGGTTCCGCTATGATCCAGCTGATAGAAAACGGTAGTAAATGTACTCAGCTCCGTTGATTGCACACACTTTTTATACTACATTGCTTTTTATTATGACCTCCTTATTTCCCTGTTGTATACCTCCCTTCACTGTGATCATGCTTAAACGTTTGGCACTGCTTTTTCGACGCGAAAACTGCTCTAGAGACGTTAATTCCACATAGTTACTGGAATATAACTTCTACTCTTTATCATTCGCGTTTTCGCAGTGCCTTAACAAGCTCTGCATAATTAGTAATGTGATATACCTTGCAATAAATTTTCAGTAATATTGTATAACTAGGAACCATTCATTCCTATATATGTTTCTACCTCTCATGATTCTCAATTGAAATGTCGATCGCAGCTAGAACATCTACAAAAATTAATTAGTTACTGAACACTTACGTTGCATTGTGGAAAAGTGGCTTTTCACATCCAGCATCCCAGCTGGTACTGGTCATACTGTATGCACTAGTGTTTGTACAACATAAAAGAAAATAAGAAGACAGTACTTGCTAACTAGTCCCGATGGTACGCGGCTGCGAATTGTTGGATTCATCAAGAAAAGCGTTTTTAATATTTTATTCGGCGCCAAACAAGGTAGTTGCAGCGAAATTCTAGAACTTCCATCTAAGCATGATGGTCACCTTGCTAATTAGGCAAAACGGGAAGCTTTAATAGTAGAGAACGTTCTGTCATGGAGTAAATGTAAATGGCGGTAACTGGAAGCTTGCTTGTATATGAATATACGCCGGTTGCACCGCCTATTGGGGCGCTATTGAAAGCCGCCTATCAGTCGTTTTCAATAGTCCATCCGGGATACGAGCTGCTGCTGCTCATCCGTCGCTGCGATGAATGCCGATGATCGCGGCTGCGATTTTTGTTCCAGCTCCTTCCGATTGTTTTTCTACGGTAGCCTGTGGCATAACGTTATGTGGCCTTTGTGTACAAGAAAAAACATTGATGATGCTGCAGCCATCTGGGGAGAACTAATGCGTACACACGCCAGTTGCCTCCTACAAAAAGCGCTAAATGACCACCTGCAATATAAGCACAGCTTTAATGGGGGTATGCTGCATCAACCGATAAAATACCTCAGCACAATAATAGCTGTTTTTGTATCTTTTTTATTTACCCTGCCTGTGCATTACAAGTTTACAGCGGTCATAGTGACTCACCTCTATTCAGTATATGAGACATTCTGCGCCAGCTACCATTAAAATGTTCCAGGACCGCTGTCTTCTAGGCATGTCGCTTCATCGGCCTAATTCACAAGACGTTATAGCGTTGTTATAAATGCTTCTTTGCGGCAGAACATTCGGTGCCGTCGTCGTTCTACATAGCCGCGAACTCAAATTTTCGTGAAAACCTCAGGAGCAGTTTGAATTGCCTGGATTAGCTAAATTTCTCGAGGATGTTCCTGGACTAAAAGAAGCTAACTGAGCACAAATGAAGACTGAGACAAATCTGAATGGGGGATGAAGTCGTATTTGGCGCTTTGCTGTTGCGAGATAGACACACGCTCATAGGTCAGGAATGCTGGCTGCTTCAGAATGAATAAACGTATACAAACTGAATTCGCAATGCGAACGGGATTCGAGAACGCAATCCCGTTTTGATCTCAATAGGCAATGCTTAAATAAACGTAGCGATGTTCAAAGCATCCCCTACTTGTAGAGCCATACCGATATATTGTCGTGGCGATGATACGTTCCATAGCGTATACAGTCGCAAATGGGTGAAATGCTATAAATCGAGCGCTTATATCTTTCGCTTTGTAAAGCTTATGCGCTTCACAAAAAGGACGAATTATTTAGAGATGAGCAGCTCTTAACATGCAGCGCTTATAGACCATTAGGTGCACGTGCCATGCCCTTGGAGAAACGTGTTTAATTCCTTAAATCTCGTACCTGGCGTTCATTATATACGTCCTTACGTTTTACTGAACAGCCATTAATGACTTAAAAAATTACCCACCACAAAAATATGCACCACTGAACTAAGTAAATGAACTATTACAGGTTGACGCAGTAGCCAACATGTTTGTTTTCCCTGTTCCTAAAAGCTAAGGGTAGCGATCGCCATAAAATTCACAAAGATGCCCCGATATTGTTAGCGGTGCTTTCATATCAAAATATCAAAAAATGGCAAGCGGTTCGTTAACGCGAAGTGAACTAGAACAGTGCGCTCACAGTCTTACTGCTTACCGAGCTGGGACGTCTAAGTACAATCTCCAGCGCATTTTGTATGTAGCTTTCGAACACTTGCAAAAGAAAGAACTATTACTGGAGTTGCCCTGAAGTTTGTTACACAGTGCATTGGCAGCGGATGCTGTATATACAACGATGCAAACGCCGCGGAAAAACGAATTCGTGACGTGAGAACTGCATAGAAACACATGGCTAGCAGACGACGCGGCCGGCTCTGCTCCCGGACGTACTTTCAATTCCGCCACCAGTGGCGTGGCCGCCGCTTTGCATGAGGCGTATAAAAGTAGGCACAGATGAATGGACAGGAAATCGACAAACGTATGATCTCATAATTATTTATACTTTCAAACCTGCATGGCGCCAGGTACTCCAGCCTGGCGAGTAGCCGTCTAACATACTATGTTGGAGAGGACACGGGGAATGGAAACCATTGAGGGTTTCAACATGAAAGGGACCTTGGGCCCCGCATCCAAGTACCTTGGAGTAGGGCCGAAAGAATCATAATACGGCAAAATGTCCCCCTCTAGTAGGCTAAGTACAGTCGGGGCGAGAAAATTTAACAGCGGGACGGGGAACCCAAAAGTGGCCCAGCAGCCTGTCTCTGGTAGCGGAGACCCAGCCAATGTGATGTGGTTTGAGAATACGCTTGAAGGTCGAGGGCCGTGCACTCGCGGTGCAAGGCGGGTGCTCGCCTTATAATGAGACCAGGAAGAGAGCTCGAGTTGATCAGGACCATTCGAGAAAACTCATGCTACACACAGCCCCTGCACTATAAACCCATTCCCTTTCCCAAGTCCCATCCCCTCAGTTTACTTCCCAGGGCAGATTACGGGGAATATCCCCGGGCACGCTCTCTGGCTTTGGGCCACTATGTAAAATTCCTCATGTTTGTGGAAGCTTTCATGCTTTTTCGCCTACGGGTGCAAAACACAGCCTAAGCTAATCCTTGGGGATCAAACCATTTATGCGTGATTGGATTGAGCCTGTTATGCCTAGTGGCATGGGCAGAGACATACAGTCTACTTTCTTTTTGGTCACCTTACAAAATTTGATGATGTCCTAGGGGACAGAGCCTGTTATACCTAGTGGCATGGGCAGATGCATATTATAATTATTTACTTTTGGTCGCCTCACCATATTTGATGTCCTAGGGGACAGGCATTTGTGTATTAGGTAGTAAAGGACTATGCATTTAAAAATATGGGCGAAATAGGTGAGGTCAAGGAAGATTAGTAAGGTTTATAATTTTTAAAGGTTTACAAACTTCTCGAGGACTCAACTTGTTGTCCTCTAGAAGTTTAGTTTATCATAAACTCTTTAATTGCCATTTCAATAAACCACCAGTTACCGCATATTTCGCTTAGCCTTATGCATTTTCTGGCCTTCACAAAAGACCGTGTTCCTCAAACAACAATGCGCCATGCAATTTTTATTCAAAGTATGGTGTAGTTCCGTGCGATATCGCAGGATGACATATTCTCTTCAAGAATGCGAAAGGGTTATCATAAGCGTGAGCAATTTAGATAAAAGTAAGAATGGTATTCCAATTGTGTAGTAAGGCACAACGGTGTGAAGAAACACGTGTTATATTTGTCAAACTTGAAATGGTAATCTCTCTTGAAAGGCTTTCTAGAGAGGGTAAGATAGTGCGGTAGCGCTCTGCCTCATTTGGATGGGTTTCTTGAGTAATAACACGGGAAAACATCTACACTTTGTTCCTGCGTGCTTTTCATGGTAACAAAAAAAAAATGAACATCGCGAAAAGGAAAGAGCGGCTATCTGTCAGAGTTATCTTGTCGAGATGACGTTTGTAAGAGACCTTTGTGCAATGCTTTCTTATATTTCCTTTAAAGAGCTTGTAACCTGCAGCTGAGCCTGCATACAGGGAATGTAATGACGCTAGATATATATATATATATATATATATTTTTTTTTTTTATTGTTGTCCCTTATCTGGCTTACGTTTGTCAACATGACGTTGACTACGTCTGTAGGGGCATTTAACCGGTTTTCAGCGGCTCTCAGGTCTCCTGAAAAATTTAGACGTTCAGTGGCCTGCTTTAAAACACTTGCAATTAAGGTAAATGCTTTGCTTACTCTTAACTAAGGCAGCTTACCTCACACGCTGTATCTACGCGTTGCATTTTGCGGCTTCCGTGCAAATGTTCTTGTTCCACATTTTGAATTCTTTTTTTTTTTTCTCGACAGTAGCCCAATAATTACTTAATGGCCTCGGACGCTTTAAAAGAAACTGAGCTAGTGGTACTGTATCCGACAACGTCTCTGATGTGCACCATAGCAATGTTGTTACATGCTTTTCTCTGAGAAAGCTTGCACGTTGCGACACCAGCACTGTCTACTATAGGAAGTTCCGCCATTCAAAGCAAACTCCTTCTCAAATTGATTACGCATAAGTCAGTCACAAGCATGACATCACCTTTCTTCTGCAGACTGATGGCAACACTTCGAATATCCAATCAGCATCGTGTACGGTGTTTTCTCAGTACCGCACTAACGCGAGACGCAGTCCCTTCTCCCCGACGTGGCGTCACTTTTTCTAATCTTTCGTACTGCTCATCCAGGTCTCATCGTTTATGGGAAGTTTTTAACAATATTCAGAGTAGTGCAGCCGTTGTAAACTCAAGCACGGAATCTTGCTTAAACTCGGCCAAGAAATACTCTACAAAGGGCAGCGAATCACTCTGGTGTCTCCTCTTTCTTTTTGCTAAAACATAGAACTAGTTCGCGCTTATTTGTTTTATTATTCAAACCATTCGTTCGTACCAGGTCGAGGTGGATATTTTTCTAAATAATGTCTTGTTGTCGCCCAACTTGGATTTAGATATTTCGCTAAGCCTAAACATTGTCATTGCAAGTTCAGGGCTCCTCTGTCGCACTCGCGTCATTCTTGAGAACCTAATGAGCACTCCATTAAACCTCAGCTCAATCACAGCGAGATTTTTCGCTGTCAAAGAAGGAAGAAAACGGTAAAGGGAGGTCCAAAAATTTATTCTTGTCCAAATTAGTGCTGCAAAACTGCACTCGTACTGTTAGTAATGTGGGCGAGAACAATGCGGATACCAATATATTTCCTGCCTGTGGCATTCAGTAGAGCTTAAATATTAAATATTGTTTGAAAATACTTTCCTGGAATCTAAGAGAAGAAATATGTGCCATGCTTGCATGTCTCATTGGCCGGTTTACCTACTATTTACGCCTCACAGGACCACCGTCAGCCCTAATTTCTCGAAGCCAATTCCGAATTCAGCCAATTGGTTTTCCCCTCTTGCTACCTTGTGAAATGCCAAACCGGTAGTATGTAAATTAGCTGTATACATTCTCGCTCTTATTTTATGGTCTAATACAAAAACAGAAAACGCGGTGGTAAAATTGTCTTCGGGAAATGAGAAAGCCCTCCACAGCTAACACGACCTGACACACAGGCACTCGTGCTGTCATCTAGCTTTTTACACATGACATAATTACCTGAGTTTATGGTGGTTTTAGGGCTAAGACCAACGTCGTAAGGTAAATCAGATTCCAGGATTTGTAGGCATGTAGCATAATACTCGTACCTCGACAATTTGGATTAGCTGGCTGCTTATGTATGCAGAAAAAATTAACGTGAAAATAAAATAACTTCAAATAAAAAAATTAACAACATAGAAGGAAGATAGTGACCCCCTGTCTCGTGTTATTAAAACGAAAGCCTTCCTTGTGTTATGAGTATTGTCCGCAGGATCAGTGATCAAACATTTTCCGCGCTTCCTACGGGGAAAGTAAGCGCAAAAAAAGACAAACACAAGAGAGGAGACAGGACAACGCGTTGTCCTGTCTCCTCTCTCGTGTTTGTCTTTTTTTGCGCTTACTTTCCACTTACGATGATGAAACAACCAGCCCAGCAACAAGTTTTACTCCACGCTTCCCACTGCACGAAAGTATTTGTATTTGCCAGGAATCGAATCATTATCCCCGCGATCCCCAGCCAAGGGCGCAAGGCACTCCTTCACGCCGGGTTCGTAATTATCCTTGTCTAGCGTACTGATTTGGATTTGGATCGTCGTCATCATCATCAGCCCGACTATACCTACTGCAGGGCAAAGGCCTCTCTCCACTTAACCGGATTCTGTGCTAGCTGCATCCACTTGACCCCTGCGAACTTCTTAATTCATCCGCCCACCTAACTTTCTGCCGCCCCCTGCTACGCTTTCCTTCCCTTGGAATCCTGTTTGTTACCATAAGCGACATCGGTTATCCTCTCTTCGCACTACATGCCCTGCCCATGTCCATTTCTTCTTAACTTCCACTAGAATATCGGTAACTGGAGTTATTTCTCTTATCCACTCTGCAGGCTTCCTATCTCTTAATGTTACCCCTACCAGTTTTCGTTCCATAGCCCTGTGGGTTGTCCTCAAATTAAGCAGAACTCTCTTGGTTAGCCTCCACGTTTCGGCCCCATAGCTGAGTACAGGTAAAATGAAACTGTTGTATACTTTCCTCTTGAGCGATACCGGTAAGCCGCTAGTCATAATCTGCGAGAGCTTGCCTAATGCGCTCCATCCCAATCTTATTCGTCTTGTTATTTCCTTTTCATGGTCTGGATCTGCGGTTACTGCCTGTCCTTAGTAGACATATTCGCCTACTACTTCCAGTACTTCACTACCTAATGTAAACTGCTGTTCCTTCCCGAGGCTGTTGAACATTACCTTTGTCTTCTGCATATTGATTTTCAAGCCTACCTTCTACTTTTCCTGTCTAGGTCATCAACCATTATTTGCAGTTCATCCCCCGAGTTGCTTAGCAAGGCAATGTCATCAGCAAATCGCAGATTACTGAGGTATTCTACATTTACCCTTACCCTAACTGCTCCCATTCCAAGTCTCTGAATACTTCCTCTAAGCAAGCTGTGAATAGTACTGGGGAGATTGTGTCTATTTGCCTAACACCTTTCTTTATGGGAATTTTGTTACTTTCTTTATGCAGAACTATGGTTGCTGTGCAACCACTATATATATCTTCCAGCAATTGCACGCACGGCTGGTCCACCTACTGATTTCGCAATGCCTGCATCACCGCCGAGGTTTCAACTGAGTCAAATGATTTTTCGTAATCAATGACGGCTACGTATAAGGGCTGGTTATATTCCGAGCATTTTTCTATCACCTGATTGATGGTATGGATATGATCGATAGTAGAGTACCGTTTCGAAAATCCTGCTTCATCCTTTGCTTGATTGCAGTCTAAGGTTGTCCTGATTCTATTAGCGATTTCCTTAGTAAATACCTTATACGTAACAGACAGTAAGCAATTGGTCTATAATTTTTAAGGTCCTTAGAGTCCCCTTTCTTATGAATGAGGATAATATTTGCATTCTTCCGTGGTTCCGGTACCGTCGTCGACACCAGGTACTGCGTATATAGGGTGGCCAGTTTTTCTAGCATGCTAACATGCTATCCCCCCCCCCCCCCCATCCTTCAGCAAATCTGCAGTTAGCTTATCCTCTCCAGCTGATTTCCTCCTTTTCATAGCTTCTAATGCTTTCTTGACCTCGTCCTTCGTCACTGGTGGAAGATCTGACTATTTTTCCCTACCGCCAATCTCGTTACGGTCCTGACCGCTTTGGCTACTGTAAAGATCTGTGTGGAACTTGTCGCCTACTTTGACTATCTTGTTCATATTTGTGATGAAGTTGCCCGCCTTGTCCCCTATAGCATACATCTGGTTTTTACCTATGCCCAATTTCTTCTTCACCGTCTTAAGGCTTCCCCATTCTTTACAGCATGCTCAATTTTCTCCATGTTATACTTCCTTATATCGGCCACCTTGCGCTTGTTGATTAGCTTTGATATCTCGGCCAATTAGATCTGGTCTCCTGGATTGAATGCTTTCATACTCTGGCGTTTCTTAATCAAATCTTTCGTCTCCTTAGACAGCTTACCGGCATCCTATCTAACTATCCTACCGCCTACTTCTACCGCACACTCAGTAATCATATCTGAAATAATTGTTCATTGCTTCTAGGGTAATGTCGCCATCCTCAGTTAGAACTGAGTATCTATTCTGTAGCGAGATTCTGAATTCTTCTGCCCTCCCTCTCACCGCTAATTCGTTGATGGGTTTGTTTCTTACTAATCTGTTGCGTCCCTTCTTCAGATTTAGGCTAAAGGCGAGGACACATGTCCGAAAAGCGAGTGCGATCTGCTCCGGCGCGCCGCGTCCGGACGAGTCCGATCCGGCAAACCGGCGCTCGCCGCTGCGTCCAACCGGGCAGATGTCTCCGGCAGTCCGCATGCGAAGCGTGGCGAAGCGACGCTACGGCGGGTGGCTGCAGCCAATGCGAGCACGAACAGCGGCGACGTCACGGTGACGTAGGGGGCGGAGCGGTGGAGGCCTCTCGGCAACACCCTCTAGACTAAGGCCCTTCCACGGAGGCCGTGACGTCACGCTAGTTGCCCTCGCCACCCCGGACGCTGCTGTCAGCCGCCTGGCGTTCGCGTTGAATCTCTCGCGGCTGCTTGCCCAGGTGCGCGTTTGTTGCAGGTTTTTGCGTTGGGAGCTTGACTAACACTTCGAGTTTATTTTTTTCGCACCACCAAGGCATGCACCGCCAATGTCTAAGGTAGCTTTTAGACTTGTAAAGAGTTCTGAAATAAAGTCGCAAATGCTTTTATACAAATAGTTTTATTGACAGGAAGGGTTGGAAGCGGCCAATTTCATTTCTTGCTTGACGTCTTCATTTTTCCGTCCGCAGATTTTTTTTTTTTTTTTTTTTTTTTTTTGCGCAGCACTTTGAATATGATCGTTTCTCATTTTACAAAAGTTGTTCAAAGTAACGTTTGTTGCGGCACGCACTACATGACGCACTAGTTTCTGGTGTGTGACCATTTTTACAGGTTTCCAAGACGGCATCTCGCAGAAATGAAATGTCTACGGGGCTAGCCTGCCACCGGATTTGTATCTTGTAGGCCGTCGCTTCACCCACCACCCAAGCGGTGAATATCAGCATGGCCCTCCGGGGCTGGGACTGGTTCAAGTAACCTGTGCAGTTCGGGTAAATAGGTGGTACGGCACTGGACACCAGATGAAACCTGTCACTGTCAACTGTCAAAGTCTTTCCTGTTGCTGCATCAAATTAATGTGTGATAGCCTCTTGATTAGGTCTTTCTCTTGGAAGTGAAGTTCACAAACTTGCGCAATGTATGCAAAATATGTAGTCACTTATTGCCGGTGTATGGACACACTATTACATAATTTGCGTGTTATTAAGCAGTCCAGCACAGTACTGCATACTTCTGTTCATTATCCCTGGCCTGGTCAAATTCACTAAGACTGCCAGTCTTTTCACGTCAAACATTATTTAAGCACTATGTGGCCTTCTGGTCGACCACGTGGGACATGGGAGTACGGCATAAACTTCAGTTTCTCACCATTGAATGCACTCTGGGTATGAAATACTTCAGCGGGATGACTCTAATCCGCGATTCATTTCTCGGAAGAAGGCAGCGGAGCAGGTAACAACACACAACATCAGAAGCACGCGCAAACACGAGGACAACGCTTCATTCCTGCTGGCATCCTTTGGAAACGCGAGAACACGCACCTTGGAACCAGTGTCAGTTCCCGCGACACACAGGAACACACCACCACCCCATGTTACGCCACGTCAAGTGTAGTCTTCTGCGCAACGCCATATCCTCGTTGCAAGCACCGGTAATGCTGGTCACACTTCAATATTTTGCACGTACTGATACATGCAAAAATGCATGCACACGATTGAAAGCACACGTGAGCGTGGGAAAGCAACCCATAAATAACGTCAACGCGGAGCTGTGAAGCACCAAACCTAATCAAGAGAGTAGGCAGCGACGACTAAAAAGCTGATATTCAGTTGCTCAAACATTTTCGCTCGAACCTGTTTCCGGCAACGTTCGGAGAAAGCCTTTATTGGCTCATACTGTCGTCGAGCAAAGCTATCCGGGCGAGCGGCGCACCTGGTTGGTCGACAGGTCGACAGAGAAGTGGCATCACCAGCCACCAAAATCGAAGCCACCAACCAGAAGTCTCATTTTGTCTAGCGTTCCTGCCATCTGCAATCCCACACGAACGCGCCCAAAGAACGCCACGCGACAGGGGCGATGGTGTACCGTCCTAACGCCAAAGGTGTTGGCAGAAAAGGGCAACTAGCGTGACGTAAACGCTGGGGAGAGGAGGACGTGAGCAGGCCTTGTAAAAGTCGAGAAGGTGTTGCTCTCGGACCAATCTCTTTCTCTATGGTTCCACCGCCGAGGTACTACCGAGCAGACGACGCGGACGCGCCGGCATCTGAAAAACCCTTCAGTATTGTTTCTTCGTGCGCATAAAAAGCCACTAAATACAGGACTGTCAACTACAAGTAAATTGTGAAGATCGCCAGCCAATACTGAAGAGCTGCTACGAGTGATAACTGCGACACAAGCCAGTTTGTTCGCCCAACCACTGCTGCTGCCCGGACGATCGCCAAACGTCTGCTCGCACCGCTGCCGAATGCGCCGCTCAAATCGATCTTATGTTCATTCTATTATAAGATGGCCTTCTCAGTACCCTGGTGATGAAATTCGAACCTTTATTACAGCGTTGGCCCGTTCCGAAGCGCGGTGCGCTGCCTCTTCGGTACGACACCGGCTAGGCCTAGCAACGACTAGGGCAAGCACGAATCGGTGAAGTTCGTCACCCAGCGCGTCCGCGGGTGGCATCGTTGCCGAAAGCTTCGTAAGTGTGCAGGCTTGCTGTTGTTGCACGAGTACAGCAGACAATCCTTCTGATAACATCGCTGTTTTGTCATTTCTTGTACGAGCGTGATTTCATGTGAAGTTTATCGAGCCAAGCAGCCTTCCGTCTCCGCTGCGCAGTGGCATCGGCTGTGGGCGGAGCTTGAGGGAGCTCGCTCGCCGGACGCGCGGTGCTCCATGTGTCCCGGCTGGCACTGCGGCGGCAGTTCGCATGCGGCGTTCGCTGCGGCACGCCGGTCAAGCTTTCGCACATGTGTCTCCTGCTTAATTCGAGACCTCACCATCCTGTGGTAACTGCATCGCACTTTCCCGATTACCTCTACATCTTGCATAATGGCGGGGGTTGAACACATTATGAAGTCAACTACATTTTAGTCTGCCCGTTAGGACGTTTCCATGTCTATTTCCGGTTCTTCCGTTTGCTGAAGAAGGTATTCATGATTCTTAAGTTATTGCGCTCTGCAAACTCTACTAGTAACTTCCCCCTGCTATTCCTAGAGCCATTGCTATAGTCACCTACTGCCTGGTCTTCTGCCTGCTTTTTCCTACCTTGGCATTGAAGTCGCCCATTAGTACAGTATACTGCGTCTTTACTTTTCGCATTGCCGATTCTACATCTTCGTAGAAGCTTTCAACTGCCTGGTCATGATAAATACACTTAGGTGCATAGGCCTGTACAACCTTCAGTTTATACCACTTATTAAGCCTAATTACGATGCCTGCCACCCTCTCATTATACTATAGAATTCATCTATATTACCCGCTATATACCTATTGACAAGGAATCCTACTCCTAGTTGTCGCCTCTCTGGTAAACCTCGATAAACCAGTACATGCCCATCCTTCAGTACAGTATATGCCTTATTCGGTCTTCTAACCTCACTAAGCCCTATGAAATCCAATTTCATATCCTCTAGTTCCTCTAACAGCACTGCTAAACTAGCTTCACTAGCTAGGGTTCTAGCGTTAAACGTTGCAGGGTCAGTTTCCAATGGCGGCCTGTCCAGCGGAACCAGAAGTTCTTAGCACCCCCTGCTGCGTCACAGGTCTGACCGCACCTGTGGTCAGTTGTCCCGCTGCCGCTGCTGACTGAGGGCGGGGGTTTATGGGGCTAATCATGAGATGTTGCGGCAAGTTACTACACCAGGGTGGCTAACTGCAGTTTGGTGGGGGGGTGCGCTGCCGGAGGTGTTCGCCGGCACCAGGTCGCACCCCAAACCTGTTTATGCAATTTCATCGGTACGCTGATTTTTTTTTAAAATCCGGTGGAGGATTGCGTGGCAACGAGGTTTGAACTCCGGTCCTCTTGCATGCGAGGCAGATGTTCTACCGCTACGCCACCGCTGCACTTGGATTTGGATAATCGGCTGCTAATTTTTAACGAGCAGACAAGCTTCTGTGCTAAGAAAGATGTTCGTGATATAATACAAGAAGTTGCTACTAAAGTAGTTCCAAAGAAAAAGAAATGCAAGAAAGCAAACTGGTTATCTTAAGATGATTTGGAAATAGCTGAGGAAAGGAGTATGCCAAAAGGTATGGGGAAAGAAAGATACAAGGTTCTCAATGCGCATTTTCAGAAAATAGCAAGGAGAGATAAGAATGCCTTCCTGAACATACAGTGCCAAGCAGTTGAGGACAACAGCCGAAAAAGGAACACAAGAGCTCTGTATAAGACAATGAAAGATATCAAAGGAAGCTTCTGTGCTAAGCTGGGCGTGCTAAAGGACAAACGAGGCAAGGACCATACTGAAGCCTCAGAGATAAAGAAGAGGTGGCAGGAATACACAGAAGAACTGTACAAGAAGGACCCAAACGTGCAAACCCAACATAAGACGGTTGTGATTACTGATCTCGAGCCGGGCATCCAGAAGAGTGAAGTTGAATGGGCCATAGCCAGCCTTGCTAAGAACAAAGCTAGCGGAATTGATGGCATGCCAGCCGAGTTGCTTCAAAACCTCAACCATGACGCTGTTAGCATTCTGCATACATTATGTCAGAAGATTTGGGCAACCCTGCAGTGGCCAGGAGGTTAGTTTACATTCCCATTCCAGCGAAAAGCAGTGCCAAAGATTGTTCCAGCTACCGCACGATCGCGCTTATTTTGCATGCTAGAAAGGTGATGTTGAAAATCCTCCAAGGTAGGCTGCAACAGTATGTGGATCGGGAGCTTCCGGACGAGCAAGCTGGGTTTCGCAAGGGTAGAGGAACTAGAGAACAAATTGGCAACCTTCGCTGCATCATGGAAAAATCAAGAGAGTTCCAGAAACCCATCCAATTTTGCTTCATTGATTATGCGAAAGCGTTTGACTGCGTAGATCACAGCAGATTGTGGCAAGCTCTCCAAGAGATGGGAGTTCCAATTCACCTAATCTGTCTCCTCAGGAACCTGTATGAAGGGCAAGAGGCCACAGTCAGAACTGGGCATGGTCTTAGTGATTGGTTTCCGATTGAGAAAGGAGTGAGGCAAGGCTGCATACTGTCGCCCTCCCTATTTAACCTATATGCAGAGTGCATCATGAGGAAGGCCGGTCTGGACGAGTCTTCAGCTGGAGTGAAGATTGCTGGAAAACATATCAACAACCTTAGAGATGCGGATGATACCACTTTAATGGCAGAAAGTAAAGTGGAACTCAAGACACATCTGATGCGCGTACAAGAAGAGAGTGAGAAGTTTGGGCTTAAAATGAACATTAAAATGACAAAGATCATGGCGTCTTGCCCTATCAAGTCCTGGAGCATCAATTGACACGAAGTGGAAGCTGTGACAGATTTTCTCTTTTTGGGCTTCAAGATTACCTCGGAAGGAGACTGCAGCCATGAAATTAGGAGACGCCTGCTTCTGGGAAAGAGAGCAATGGTTAGCCTCGACCGCCTAGTAAAGAGCAGAGACATTAGTCTGCCAACCAAGATCCGTATAACAAGTGCTATGGTCTTTCCAGTTGTGATGTATGGATGCGAGAGTTGGACTATGAAAAAGGCTGACCGCCGAAGAATCGACGCGTTTCAATTGGGGTGCTGCCGTAGACTCTTGAGAGTTCCTTGGACTGCCAGACGATCAAATCAGTCTTATATTGTCGACCATAAACCTTGACTGCTCAATGGAGGGTCGAATTCTAAAGTTAAAGCTCAGCTACTTTGGTCATCTGATGAGAAGACAGGAGTCGCTGGACAAAGATTTGATGTTGGGAGAGGTTGAGGGTCGCCAGAGAAGGGGTAGGCCGCGAACGCGATTGTTAGATGGCATCCTCGAGGCAATGCAGATGAAGTTATGTGATGTTAGGAAGATAGTGAGACTGGAAAGCGTGGCATGACATTGTCCATAGGGTCACGGAGAGTCGGACACGACTGAACGACTGGGCTGAACAGAACCTTTCGAAAAACCTATCAACAGTGACACTAGCGAAGGCAATGGCGCCGCTAGTTTTGATAAAGTTAATATGAGCGACCATAATGCTGACACTGTTAATAAAAACAATCCTCCGAAGCGGCTGTCGTCATTATCCCTTCAAGACAAGAAGATAAATGAAGGGGAAATGATGGTGCTCGTTATAATACATGAAAGAAAGAAGCGAACAGTCGGCGAAGCCAAGGAAAGCATTAGGGATTGTACTTGTTTTTTTTTATTTTTACTTCGGTTATCACATAAATGAGCAAAGCAATCTGTATAGGGGAAGCTGATTCAGCAGAAATTAAAAGAAAAAAACAAGTGCCGATGGTGGGAACCGAACCCACGACCTCCGAATATCACGTGCGGTGCTCTTCCAACTGAGCTACATCGGTCGCTGTGCCCCCTGGTACTTTCTTGGGTATTACTGTTGTCTGTATACGAACCTTGAGAGTGTGTACCAGCGCAACCCTCAACCATAGCGGCGGACGTGGAACGTCCTTTATTACCGCCAGCGTCACGTAGAACGTGATCAAGAGCGAGGGCGAAAGCCGTGCTAGAACGCTCTTACGCTACCTATGGCTTCAAGACTGCCAGACCCTACACCCCCGTAAGCTATAAGCAGATAAATGAAGAGGAAATGAGAGTGCTCGTTATAATACATGAAAGAAAGAAGCCAAGAGTCGGCGATGCCAAGGAAAGCATTAGGGATTGTACCCACGAAAGTAGCAGTTGGAGCAGGATGTAGCTCAGTTGGAAGAGCACCGGACGCGATATTCGGAGGTCGTGGGTTCGGTTCCCACCATCGGCACGTTGGTTTTTCTTCTACTTTGTGCTGGAATCATCTTTCCCCTATACAGATTGCATTGCTAATTTGTGTGATGATCGAAGTAAAAATTAAAAAAAAAAAAACAAAGTACAATCCCCAATGCTTTCCTTGGCCTCGCCGATTATTGGCTTCTTTCTTTCATGTATTATAACGAGCACCCTATATATATATATATATTTTTTTTTATTTATTCACAAGCAGCAGGAACACAAGCACATTACTCTCTAGCTGCCTGATGCGCCAATACAGTTTCTTTTTCGTCACTCTCGACGTAGCGTTCGTGCCTGTCATACGTGTGTTCGCCAATTTCCCACTGCACTAAAAAAATGCTCTCACGGCCAGGCCACCAAGCAGCTGCTTTCACATTGGAGCTACAGCACGCCTGTACAAGGATGGAATTTTGAGCTCTTTTATAATTGGCTCCCCGTGCAAGCTTTGCAGCCGCCGGGACTGATAACGCTGCCCTTTTCTATATGCTCTTTATAGTAGCGTTGGCAATATTCCTCTGAGCATTGACTGAGGGTAGGAGCTTGTTCCAGTGAAGGGAGTCTCCAGTCGGCGAGGCGGCCATTTGAAGAGTGTAAGTTTATCATATGTGCTGGAATATGTCACTACCAGTTCAGCTACCACCCAGTCGTTTTGTTCGGTCTATATGTCTTAATTCGAGAATGTTAAAACTGTCGTTCAAATGCGAATACGTTGCCGGCTTTCTGAGCAAGCAATTACTTATGAGCATACCACCGGCAAGCGTGCTTGCCAGGTAACATGACCAGGTCATCGCGCTGTTACCGTTGGCTGTGGCTATAGCAATTAGGATGAGGACCTTGTAAAAAACCAACTTTGTGGTCACATAAAGGGCAGATAAAAGAACAAACAAAAATCTGTTGTTTTTTTTTTACGTTTCAATGCCCAAGAACTGTGTACAGAGAAATGAAAGAGTACTGTTTTTACCGACGAGTACCTAGTGAATACAGCCTTAGTTGTAACGTCCATTGCCTGTTTCTCTTCATGTTGAGGGGTGGAGGAAAAAATCTCACTCTGTAGCGAGTACTGTGGACAGAAAAATTTACGGGACGGGAATTTCGAAACGCACTTTTCTAGCAGTAAGTCACTACCAATCAGTTGTTATTGTTGCCACATTAAGGAGGATGCACCCTTCTTTTCACTTGCTTACTTTTCAGGAAATAGGTTTTAGAAATTGCACCGGAACGAAGTGTTTCACAGAATCTACAGCTCATAAACATTTTAGGCAGGCAGTGCACTCGTAAAGGCTCTGAAAGAAATAGAGATGTATTCTGTTTCTTTATGCTGTGTGTACAAAAATCAAATACATGACCCAATAATATTCTATACTGCTTACTTTAGGTTATGAAAGTAAGCAATGCGAAGCTTTGAGTGTGTACGCAGAGAAATGGGTTCTGGGGTGCGAACAATCAAAATTTGAGAGTACTGCAGAGATCTGCGTCGAAACATTGCACGTCGTGTGCGTTGGCTGCTATTTTCTAGCTCCTAGTCGTCTTTGGTGCCTCTTGACTTTCACTTGGACAAGTCATGGACTCTATGTCATCCAGATTGAATCTCTCTAGAATACTTCAAGCCAAGGGAATCTGACTCATCACTAAACTTAAAGAATCACATGACATGACTACGCATGACAACATGTTTACTTGCCCCGTGAAAACATACACATTATAGACTACCAGTTTCGTCTTAATGTAAAGTCATATCCCACGTTGATATTGCGTCCATGTTTAACCGCGATAGCGGTAAGGACCCCGTGCCGCAGAGAAGCTGCTGTCGACGTTGTGGTCGTCAGGCGAAATTCAGAAAAGAAGAAAAGAAACAAGAAACATTTTGCAGTTACTCAAGGATCACACATGTTTCCTTAGCAATGAGAGGCGAGTGCGGTACGACTCCGTCACAGAAGCGTATTACTTATTTTCTAATAAAGGTGGACATAATGTATGCATTGCCTTATGACTGTTAGCTGATGTTTAGATGCGTCATTAAAAAGAAACTAATTACAAAGGTAGTAGTGAAGCGAGTAGCAAATAACATTTCAGCTTTGTTTACCTGCATGCGGCGCTCATAGGTAAATTCATTCGGTCGTACGCCGCTGCCACCACAGATGGTGGGTTCCGCCACGCTATTCAAAGCTTTATACATCCCTACATCATCTTCAAAAAAGTGGTGTGTCTTGAGAAGCCTGTTGCTGTGAGTCAGAAGAGCATGAGAAAGCGATACGAACGGAGCTCGATAAGGTAATCGCACATTGAACTCCTTAAGGCGAGGCTTAGGCGTCCTCCATATTTGCCTCCACGTTTTCCTTCCACAAGTCGCGGACACCTTTCCACAGACGTAGCCAAGTCAAGCATTTGCCTTAACCAAGGTCGTTAACGTAGGCTTCTAATTCGAGTCATTAAATTTTGTATTGCACTGCTCGCCCTCTACGGGACATCGTCCTTTATGCCACTGTTGGCATCTCCTTGCCCTAGATCGAAATTTGAATATTGCTACCAACTCAGAATTCTCACTATGATGATTAGGTTTTGTAAATTGGTGGAGTTTACTTAAAGCGTTGTGGAAGTGGATTTTCTTTATTGCCTAAGAGCTGCTATTCACTCAATACTTCAGTGAGCGCAATGTATCGGGTAATGCAGTTGAGACACTGTTCCGCTTGAATTAAATTTATTTTAACTCCTAGCGGCGTTCAAATAAAGAGCCGGAATTCCTCATTCCCTGGCGTTACATGCACGGTGGGCGCGGTATTGTAGAGACAAAACCTAATAGCCTATGTGTGCTGACAAGCCGCTGTACCTAAGCTGGTTTCATTGACATTTCTTCAGAATTAATATATGAAAGTGATTTACAGAATACGATTTTTGATGTGCGTAATGCTTACGTTGAACTTATTTGAGTGCAAAGCACACATCTGAGCACGGCATCCTGGTAATCTGTTTTATCTCAGTATTTGGGTTTATACTTATAGTTGCAAAACGGTCTGATGAGAACACAAAAACCTAACTTCAAGACTAACTAAACGCTAACTCGTCCTCGAGAAACATAGACCACTTGCGAAAGATTTCATTAGTAAAATATTTCATATGTTTTCTCACTAGAGGTTCTGGACGCAGCTAGAAATTATTCCCATCTGTGTACACTGGTTTTGGTCTCATCTGCTGATTACAGCTACTCGTGAAGGCCTGCAGCAGAGCCTGCACTCAAGGAATGTAATAACGCTAGAGAGAGATATCTAGTTTTTATTTTTCGGTCCCTTACTTGGTTTACGATTGGCAACATGACGTTGCTACATCAGCAGGGGCATTGAACCGGTTTTCACCGGCTATCACGTCTCCTGAAAAATTTAAACGTTCACTCGCCTGCTTCAAAACAATTGCAATTAATACAAATGCTTTGCTTACTCTTCACTAAGCCGACTGACCTCGCAGGCGGTAACTACGCGATGCATTTTTGCCGCTTCCGTGTATTATCCTTTCGACTGCCATGCAAATGTTCTTCTTTCACATTTTCAATTTTGTTTCTCGTCAGTAACCCGATAAATTCTTAATAGCCTCGGACGCTTTAAAATAAACTGAGCTAGAGGTACTGTATCCAACAGCGTCTCTCATATGCACCTTAGCAATGCTGTTACATTCTTTTCTCTGAAAAAGTTTGCGTATTACAACACCAGCACTGTCTACTATAGGAAGTTCCGCCATTCAAAGCAAACTCCTTCTCAAATTGATTACGCATAAATAAGTCACAAGTATGACATCACCTTTCTTTTACAGACTTTCGGCAACACTTCGAAAATCCAATCAGCATCGTGTACGGTGTTTTCTCAGAACCGCACCAACGCGAGCGCAGTCCCTTCTCCCCGACGTTTCATCACTTTTTCTATATGATAGACAAAGTGATGGAACGTCGGGGAGAAGGGACTGGACTGGAGAAAAGTACTGGATATGCCTTATTCTGTCTTCTAACGTCACTAAGCCCTATGACATCCAATTTCATACCCTCTAGTTCCTCTAACAGCACTGCTAAACTAGCTTCACTAGATAGGGTTCTAGCGTTAAACGTTGCCGGGGTCAGTTTACAATGGCGGCCTGTCCAGCGGAACCAGAAGTTCTTAGCGCCCCCTGCTGCGTCACAGGTCTGACCGCACCTGTGGTCAGTTGTTCCGCTGCCGCTGCTGACTGAGGGCGGGGGTTTATGGAGCTAATCATGAGAGGTTGCGGCCAGTTACTACACCAGGGTGGCCAACTGCAGTTTGGTGGGGGGGGGGGGGGGGGGGGGGGGGGGGTGCGCTGCCGGAGGTGTTCGCCGGCACCAGGTCGCACCCCAAACCTGTTTATGCAATTTCATCGGTACGCTGATTTTTTTTTAAAATCCGGTGGAGGATTGCGTGGCAAAGAGGTTTGAACTCCGGTCCTCTTGCATGCGAGGCAGATGTTCTACCGCTACGCCACCGCTGCACTTGGATTTGGATGATCGGCTTCTAATTTTTAACGAGCAGTCAAGCCTCTGTGCTAAGACTGATGTTCGTGATATAATACAAGAAGTTGCTACTAAGGTAGTTCCAAAGAAAAAGAAATGCAAGAAAGCAAACTGGTTATCTTAAGATGATTTGGAAATAGCTGAGGAAAGGAGTATGCCAAAAGGTATGGGGAAAGAGAAAGATACAAGGTTCTCAATGCGCATTTTCAGAAAATAGCAAGGAGAGATAAGAATGCCTTCCTGAACATACAGCGCCAAGCAGTTGAGGACAACAGCCGAAAAAGGAACACAAGAGCTCTGTATAAGACAATGAAAGATATCAAAGGAAGCTTCTGTGCTAAGCTGGGCGTGCTAAAGGACAAACGAGGCAAGGACCATACTGAAGCCTCAGAGATAAAGAAGAGGTGGCAGGAATACACAGAAGAACTGTACAAGAAGGACCCAAATGTGCAAACCCAACATAAGACGGTTGTGATTACTGATCTCGAGCCAGGCATCCAGAAGAGTGAAGTTGAATGGGCCATAGCCAGCCTTGCTAAGAACAAAGCTAGCGGAATTGAAGGCATGCCAGCCGAGTTGCTTCAAAACCTCAACCATGACGCTGATAGCATTCTGCATACATTATGTCAGAAGATTTGGACAACCCTGCAGTGGCCACAGGATCGGAGGAGGTCAGTTAGCATCCCCATTCCAGCGAAAAGCAGTGCCAAAGATTGTTCCAGCTACCGCACGAGCGCGCTTATTTCGCGTGCTAGAATGGTGATGTTGAAAATCCTCCAAGGTAGGCTGCAACAGTATGTGGATCGGGAGCTTCCGGACGTGCAAGCTGGGTTTCGCAAGGGTAGAGGAGCTAGAGAACAAATTGGCAACCTTCGCTGCATCATGGAAAAATCAAACTGTGAAAAAGGCTGACCGCCGAAGAATTGACGCGTTTAAATTGGGGTGCTGCCGAAGACTCTTGAGAGTTCCTTGGACTGCCAGACGATCAAATCAGTCTATATCGTCGACCAGAAACCCTGACTGCTCATTGGAGGGTCAAATTCTAAAGTTAAAGCTCAGCTACTTTGGTCATCTGATGAGAAGACAGGAGTCGCTGGACAAAGATTTGATGTTGGGAAAGGTTGAGGGTCGCCGGAGAAGAGTTAGGCAGCGAACGCGATTGTTAGATGGCATCCTCGAGGCACTGCAGATGAAGTTCTGTGATGTTAGGAAGATAGTGAGACCGGAAAGCGTGGCGTGACATGGTCCATAGGGTCACGGAGAGTCGGACACGACTGAACGACTGGGCTGAACAGAAGTTTTCGAAACATCTATAAACAGTGACACTAGCGAAGGCAATGGCGCCGCAAGTTTTGATAAAGTTAATATGAGCGACCATAATGCTGACGCTGTTAATAAAAACAATCCTCCGAACCGGCTGTCGTCATTATCCCTTCAAGACAAGAAGATAAATGACGGGGAAAGGATGGTGCTCGTTATAATACATGAAAGAAAGAAGCGAACAGTCGGCGAAGCCAAGGAAAGCATTGGGGATTGTACTTTGTCCTTTTTATTTTTTATTTTTACTTCGGTTATCACATAAATGAGCAAAGCAATCTGTATAGGGGAAAGATGATTCAGCACAAATTAGAAGAAAAAAACAAGTGCCGATGGTGGGATCCGAACCCACGACCTCCGAATATCGCGTGCGGTGCTCTTCCAACTGAGCTACGTCGGCCGCTGTCCCCCCTGGTACTTTCTTGGGTATTACTGTTGTCTGTATACGAACCTTGAGAGTGTTTACGAGCGCCACCCTCAACCATAGCGGCGGACGTGGAACGTCCTTTGTTACCGCCAGCGTCACGTAGAACGTGATCAAGAGCGAGGGCAAAATCTGTGCTAGAACCCTCTTACGGTACCTCTGGCTTCAAGACTGCCAGACCCTAGACCCCCGTAAGGTACAAGCAGATAAATGAAGAGGAAATGAGGGTGCTCGTTATAATACATGAAAGAAAAAAGCCAACAGTCGGCGATGCCAAGGAAAGCATTGGGGATTGTACCCAAGAAAGTGGCAGGGGGAACAGCGGCCGATGTAGCTCAGATGGAAGAGCACCGGACGCGATATTCGGAGGTCGTGGGTTCGGTTCCCACCATCGGCACGTTGTTTTTCTTCTACTTTGTGCTCGAATCATCTTTCCCCTATACAGATTGCATTGCTAATTTGTGGGATAATCGAAGTAAAAATTCAAAAAGAAGTACAATCCCCAATGCTTTCCATGGCCTCGCCGACTATTGGCTTCTTTCTTTCATGTACTATAACGAGCACCCTCATTTCCCCTTCATTTATCTGCTTGTAGCTTACGAAGGTCTCGGATTTGGCAGTTTTGAAGCCATAGGTAGCGTAAGAGCGTTCTAGCACGGCTTTCGCCCTCGCTCTTGATCACGTTCTACGTGACGCTGGCGGTAACACAGGACATTCCACGTCCGCCGCTATGGTTGAGGGTGGCGCTGGTAAACACTCTTAGGGTTCGTATACAGACAACATTAATACGCAAGTAAGTAGCAGGGGGGACAGCGGCCGATGTAGCTAAGTTGGAAGAGCACCGGACGCGATATTCGGAGGTCGTGGGTTCGGTTCCCACCATCGGCACGTTGTTTTTTCTTCTACTTTGTGCTGGAATCATCTTTCCCCTATACAGATTGCATTGGTAATTTGTGTGATAATCGAAGTAAAAATAAAGAAAAAAAACAAACAAAGTACAATCCCCAATGCTTTCCTTGGCCTCGCCGACTATTGGCTTCTTTCTTCCCCTTTAAGACAGGCGTATGCGCAACCAGACCATAAAGTTTTCTTCTGTGTAGTTTCTTATAGTTACATCACCAGTCTAATGTTGTTGAGTCTTTTAACGGGAAAAGCCTAGCATCAAATGAGACCACCGATAATGTCTCTGAAAAATGGTAAGGCCTGCTTTTAAATTTTGGAAATGCCTTTGATCCAAATAGTTTTGTATGAAAAAAATGCATATGAACGTGAGCGCTGTTGACGTTTTAGCAAGGAAACGAAAACTGGTAAAAATAAAAAGACGTGCGGAAATCATGCGTGAAACACGATGCAAAGAGGAACAATAATGTAGAATATTTCACTGACATTTTCTGTTAATCCGATTGCAGGGATGGAACAATATAATTTTTTTCCCTATTCACTTGGGTCATTAAACGTGAATGAAATGTTGCCTTTTGAGAAAATGTTTATAATAACCTCAATAATGGCTCTGCTGAAACAATGTTTATGTGCTTTCAAATGCTGTACTTATTTTAAAAATAATTTTAACTTGTTGAACGAAGCGAAGTTTAATATACGTTTTAAAATCTTCCACAAAGTGAAATATTTGTTGCGTGGACTTCAAATGTGTCTTGGTTGAACGCTCAAAACAATTATGTGTACAATGAACCTTCACAGACGTTTTTGTCGGAAGGATCTTGTTTTTAAAAGCAGCCTAAATATTAGGAACAAATCACTATTTGTAAGGTTTGCAACAAAATACTTTAGAAGGCGCTTTGTGGAACACGTTAACGGGGTTTTGAATACTGACTTTATAACCTGCTTGCCAAAGCGTAGAATATTTTTTTGGCAGAACGCTTTTACAAGAGATTTCAAAGAAAGGTTCCTAAAATACACATTTGCTGCATCATTAGTGGTCAAGAAAATATGAAACATTCTTAAACTGCAGCGCTCATAAACCATTTGAAAGAATGAAGCAAGGGAGGCATTCTAGAATAATATGTATGATTGTATCACGCTTCACGCAAGGTTTAAAATTTCATACAAGTTCTTCATACAAGGATATTTGCCTCCTAGGAGATATTTCGATGAGAGCCTAGATCATCCGACATTTTTCTAAAAAATGTTTCACAGACACAAAAAAAATCTTTCACAGGCACAATTGCGAACACTCATATATATGTACATATATGCGTCTCATATAGGCTTAGTCGCTTTGGGACGGTAAACCCCACAAACCAAGCCATATATATATATATATATATATATATATATATATATATATATATATATATATATATATATATATATATATATATATATTTCTTTATTTATTCACAAGCAGCAGGAACACAAGCACATATATACATATATATATTTTTTTTTTATTTTTTTATTTATTCACAAGCAGCAGGAACACAAGCACATTGCTCTATAGCTGCCTGATGCGCCAATAGAGTTTCTTTTTCGTCACTCTCGACGCAGCGCTCGTGCCTGTCACACGTGCGTTCGCCAATTTCCCACTGCACTAAAAAAAAATGCTCTCACGGCAAGGCCACCAAGCAGCTGCTTTCGCATTGGAGCTACAGCACGCCTGTACAAGGATGGAATTTTGAGCTCTTTTATAATTGGCTCCCCGTGCAAGCTTTGCAGCCGCCGGGACTGATTACGCTGCCCTTTTCTATTTGCTCTTTATAGTAGCGTTGGCAATATTCCTCTGAGCATTGACTGAGGGTAGGAGCTTGTTCCAGTGAAGGGAGTCTCCAGTCGGCGAGGCGGCCATTTGAAGAGTGTAAGTTTATCATATGTGCTGGAATATGTCACTACCAGTTCAGCTACCACCCAGTCGTTTTGTTCCGTCTATATGTCTTAATTCGAGAATGTTAAAACTGTCGTTCAAATGCAAATACGTTGCCGGCTTTCTGAGCAAGCAATTACTGATGAGCATACCACCGGCAAGCGTGCTTGCCAGGTAACATGACCAGGTCATCGCGCTGTTACCGTTGGCTGTGGCTATAGCAATTAGGATGAGGACCTTGTAAAAAACCAACTTTGTGGTCACATAAAGGGCAGATAAAAGAACAAACAAAAATCTGTTGTTGTTTTTTTATTTTTTACGTTTCAATGGCCAAGAACTGTGTACAGAGAAATGAAAGAGTACTGTTTTTACCGATGAGTACCTAGTGAATACAGCCTTAGTTGTAACGTCCATTGCCTGTTTCTCTTCACGTTGAGGGGTGGAGGAAAAAATCTCACTCTGTAGCGAGTACTGCGGACAGAAAAATTTACGGGACGGGAATTTCGAAACGCACTTTTCTAGCAGTCACTACCAATCACTTGTTATTGTTGCCACATTAAGGAGGATGCACCCTTCTTTTCACTTGCTTACGTTTCAGGAAATAGGTTTTAGAAATTGCACCGGAACGAAGTGTTTCACAGAATCTACAGCTCATAAACATTTTAGGCAGGCAGTGCACTCGTAAAGGCTCTGAAAGAAATAGAGGTGTATTCTGTTTCTTCATGCTGTGTGTACAAAAATCAAATACATGACCCAATAATATTCTATACTGCTTACTTTAGGTTATGAAAGTAAGCAATGCGAAGCTTTGAGTGTGTACGCAGAGAAATGGGTTCTCGGGTGCGAACAATCAAAATTTGAGAGTACTGCAGAGATCTGCCTCGAAACATTGCACGTCATGTGCGTTGGCTGCTATTTTCTAGCTCCTAGTCGTCTTTGGTGCCTCTTGACTTTCACTTGGACAAGTCATGGACTCTATGTCATCCAGATTGGATCTCTCTAGAATACTTCAAGCCAAGGGAATCTGACTCATCACTAAACTTAAAGAATCATATGACATGACTACGCATGACAACATGTCTACTTGCCCCGTGAAAACATACACATTATAGACTACCAGTTTCGTCTTAATGTAAAGTCATATCCCACGTTGATATTGCGTCCATGTTTAACCGCGATAGCGGTAAGGACCCCGTGCCGCAGAGAAGCTGCTGTCGACGTTGTGGTCGTCAGGCGAAATTCAGAAAAGAAGAAAAGAAACAAGAAACATTTTGCAGTTACTCAAGGATCACACATGTTTCCTTAGCAATGAGAGGCGAGTGCGGTACGACTCCGTCACAGAAGCGTATTACTTATTTTCGAATAAAGGTGGACATAATGTATGCATTGCCTTATGACTGTTAGCTGATGTTTAGATGCGTCATTAAAAAGAAACTAATTACAAAGGTAGTAGTGAAGCGAGTAGCAAATAACATTTCAGCTTTGTTTACCTGCATGCGGCGCTCATAGGTAAATTCATTCGGTCGTACGCCGCTGCCACCACAGATGGTGGGTTCCGCCACCCTATTCAAAGCTTTATACATCCCTACATCATCTTCAAAAAAGTGGTGTGTCTTGAGAAGCCTGTTGCTGTGAGTCAGAAGAGCATGAGAAAGCGATACGAACGGAGCTCGATAAGGTAATCGCACATTGAACTCCTTAAGGCGAGGCTTAGGCGTCCTCCATATTTGCCTCCACGTTTTCCTTCCACAAGTCGCGGACACCTTTCCACAGACGTAGCCAAGTAAAGCATTTGCCTTAACCAAGGTCGTTAACGTAGGCTTCTAATTCGAGTCATTAAATTTTGTATTGCACTGCTCGCCCTCTACGGGACATCGTCCTTTATGCCACTGTTGGCATCTCCTTGCCCTAGATCGAAATTTGAATATTGCTACCAACTCAGAATTCTCACTATGATGACTAGGTTTTGTAAATTGGTGGAGTTTACTTAAAGCGTTGTGGAAGTGGACTTTCTTTATTGCCTGCTATTCACTCAATACTTCAGTGAGCGCAATGTATCGGGTAATGCAGTTGAGACACTGTTCCGCTTGAATTAAATTTATTTTAACTCCTAGCGGCGTTCAAATAAAGAGCCGGAATTCCTCATTCCCTGGCGTTACATGCACGGTGGGCGCGGTATTGTAGAGACAAAACCTAATAGCCTATGTGTGCTGACAAGCCGCTGTACCTAAGCTGGTTTCATTGACATTTCTTCAGAATTAATATATGAAAGTGATTTACAGAATACGATGTTTGATGTGCGTAATGCTTACGTTGAACTTATTTGAGTGCGAAGCACACATCTGAGCACGGCATCCTGGTAATCTGTTTTATCTCAGTATTTGGGTTTATACTTATAGTTGCAAAACGGTCTGATGAGAACACAAAAACCTAACTTCAAGACGAACTAAACGCTAACTCGTCCTCGAGAAACATAGACCACTTGCGAAAGATTTCATTAGTAAAATATTTCATATGTTTTCTCACTAGAGGTTCTGGACGCAGCTAGAAATTATTCCCATCTGTGTACACTGGTTTTGGTCTCATCTGCTGATTACAGCTACTCGTGAAGGCCTGCAGCAGAGCCTGCACACAAGGAATGTAATAACGCTAGAGAGAGATATCTAGTTTTTATTTTTTGTCCCTTACTTGGTTTACGATTGGCAACATGACATTGCTACATCAGCAGGGGCATTGAACCGGTTTTCACCGGCTATCACGTCTCCTGAAAAATTTAAACGTTCACTCGCCTGCTTCAAAACAATTGCAATTAATACAAATGCTTTGCTTACCCTTCACTAAGCCGACTGACCTCGCAGGCGGTAACTACGCGATGCATTTTTGCCGCTTCCGTGTATTATCCTTTCGACTGCCATGCAAATGTTCTTCTTTCACATTTTCAATTTTGTTTCTCGTCAGTAACCCGATAAATTCTTAATAGCCTCGGACGCTTTAAAAGAAACTGAGCTAGTGGTACTGTATCCAACAGCGTCTCTCATATGCACCTTAGCAATGCTGTTACATTCTTTTCTCGGAAAAAGTTTGCGTATTACAACACCAGCACTGTCTACTATAGGAAGTTCCGCCATTCAAAGCAAACTCCTTCTCAAATTGATTACGCATAAATAAGTCACAAGTATGACATCACCTTTCTTTTACAGACTTTCGGCAACACTTCGAAAATCCAATCAGCATCGTGTACGGTGTTTTCTCAGAACCGCACCAACGCGAGCGCAGTCCCTTCTCCCCGACGTTTCATCACTTTTTCTATATGATAGACAAAGTGATGGAACGTCGGGGAGAAGGGACTGGACTGGAGAAAAGTACTGGATATGCCTTATTCTGTCTTCTAACGTCACTAAGCCCTATGACATCCAATTTCATACCCTCTAGTTCCTCTAACAGCACTGCTAAACTAGCTTCACTAGATAGGGTTCTAGCGTTAAGCGTTGCCGGGGTCAGTTTCCAATGGCGGCCTGTCCAGCGGAACCAGAAGTTCTTAGCGCCCCCTGCTGCGTCACAGGTCTGACCGCACCTGTGGTCAGTTGTTCCGCTGCCGCTGCTGACTGAGGGCGGGGGTTTATCGAGCTAATCATGAGAGGTTGCGGCCAGTTACTACACCAAGGTGGCCAACTGCAGTTTGGTGGGGCGGGGAGGGGTGCGCTGCCGGAGGTGTTCGCCGGCACCAGGTCGCACCCCAAACCTGTTTATGCAATTTCATCGGTACGCTGATTTTTTTTAAAATCCGGTGGAGGATTGCGTGGCAACGAGGTTTGAACTCCGGTCCTCTTGCATGCGAGGCAGATGTTCTACCGCTACGCCACCGCTGCACTTGGATTTGGATAATCGGCTGCTAATTTTTAACGAGCAGACAAGCTTCTGTGCTAAGAAAGATGTTCGTGATATAATACAAGAAGTTGCTACTAAAGTAGTTCCAAAGAAAAAGAAATGCAAGAAAGCAAACTGGTTATCTTAAGATGATTTGGAAATAGCTGAGGAAAGGAGTATGCCAAAAGGTATGGGGAAAGAGAAAGATACAAGGTTCTCAATGCGCATTTTCAGAAAATAGCAAGGAGAGATAAGAATGCCTTCCTGAACATACAGTGCCAAGCAGTTGAGGACAACAGCCGAAAAAGGAACACAAGAGCTCTGTATAAGACAATGAAAGATATCAAAGGAAGCTTCTGTGCTAAGCTGGGCGTGCTAAAGGACAAACGAGGCAAGGACCATACTGAAGCCTCAGAGATAAAGAAGAGGTGGCAGGAATACACAGAAGAACTGTACAAGAAGGACCCAAATGTTTAAACCCAACATAAGACGGTTGTGATTACTGATCTCGAGCCAGGCATCCAGAAGAGTGAAGTTGAATGGGCTATAGCCAGCCTTGCTAAGAGCAAAGCTAGCGGAATTGAAGGCATGCCAGCCGAGTTGCTTCAAAACCTCAACCATGACGCTGATAGCATTCTGCATACATTGTGTCAGAAGATTTGGACAACCCTGCAGTGGCTACAGGATTGGAGGAGGTCAGTTAGCATCCCCATTCCAGCGAAAAGCAGTGCCAAAGATTGTTCCAGCTACCGCACGAGCGCGCTTATTTCGCGTGCTAGAATGGTGATGTTGAAAATCCTCCAAGGTAGGCTGCAACAGTATGTGGATCGGGAGCTTCCGGACGTGCAAGCTGGGTTTCGCAAGGGTAGAGGAGCTAGAGAACAAATTGGCAACCTTCGCTGCATCATGGAAAAATCAAACTGTGAAAAAGGCTGACCGCCGAAGAATTGACGCGTTTAAATTGGGGTGCTGCCGAAGACTCTTGAGAGTTCCTTGGACTGCCAGACGATCAAATCAGTCTATATCGTCGACCAGAAACCCTGACTGCTCATTGGAGGGTCAAATTCTAAAGTTAAAGCTCAGCTACTTTGGTCATCTGATGAGAAGACAGGAGTCGCTGGACAAAGATTTGATGTTGGGAAAGGTTGAGGGTCGCCGGAGAAGAGTTAGGCAGCGAACGCGATTGTTAGATGGCATCCTCGAGGCACTGCAGATGAAGTTCTCTGATGTTAGGAAGATACTGAGACCGGAAAGCGTGGCGTGACATGGTCCATAGGGTCACGGAGAGTCGGACACGACTGAAAGACTGGGCTGAACAGAACCTTTCGAAAAATTTATAAACAGTGACACTAGCGAAGGCAATGGCGCCGCAAGTTTTGATAAAGTTAATATGAGCGACCATAATGCCGACGCAGTTAATAAAAAAAATCCTCCGAAGCGGCTGTCGTCATTGTCCCTTCAAGACAAGCAGATAAATGAAGGGGAAATGAGGGTGCTCGTTATAATACATGAAAGAAAGAAGCGAACAGTCGGCGAAGCCAAGGAAAGCATTGGGGATTGTACTTTGTCCTTTTTATTTTTTATTTTTACGTCGGTTATCACATAAATGAGCAAAGCAATCTGTATAGGGGAAAGATGGTTCAGCACAAATTAGAAGAAAAAAACAAGTGCCGATGGTGGGAACCGAACCCACGACCTCTGAATATCGCGTGCGGTGCTCTTCCAACTGAGCTACGTCGGCCGCTGTCCCCCCTGGTACTTTCTTGGGTACTACTGTTGTCTGTATACGAACCTTGAGAGTGTTTACGAGCGCCACCCTCAACCATAGCGGCGGACGTGGAACGTCCTTTGTTACCGCCAGCGTCACGTAGAACGTGATCAAGAGCGAGGGCAAAAGCTGTGCCAGAACCCTCTTACGGTACCTCTGGCTTCAAGACTGCCAGACCCTAGACCCCCGTAAGCTACAAGCAGATAAATGAAGAGGAAATGAGGGTGCTCGTTATAATACATGAAAGAAAGAAGCCAACAGTCGGCGATGCCAAGGAAAGCATTGGGGATTGTACCCAAGGAAGTAGCAGGGGGAACAGCGGCCGATGTAGCTCAGATGGAAGAGCACCGGACGCGATATTCGGAGGTCGTGGGTTCGGTTCCCACCATCGGCACGTTGTTTTTCTTCTACTTTGTGCTCGAATCATCTTTCCCCTATACAGATTGCGTTGCTAATTTGTGGGATAATCGAAGTAAAAATTAAAAAAAAAAGTACAATCCCCAATGCTTTCCTTGGCCTCGCCGACTATTGGCTTCTTTCTTTCATGTACTATAACGAGCACATTCATTTCCCCTTCATTTATCTGCTTGTAGCTTACGAACGTCTCGGATTTGGCAGTTTTGAAGCCATAGGTAGCGTAAGAGCGTTCTAGCACGGCTTTCGCCCTCGCTCTTGATCACGTTCTACGTGACGCTGGCGGTAACACAGGATATTCCACGTCCGCCGCTATGGTTGAGGGTGGCGCTGGTAAACACTCTTAGGGTTCGTATACAGACAACATTAATACGCAAGTAAGTAGCAGGGGGGACAGCGGCCGATGTAGCTAAGTTGGAACAGCACCTGACGCGATATTCGGAGGTCGTGGGTTCGGTTCCCACCATCGGCACGTTGTTTTTTCTTCTACTTTGTGCTGGAATCATCTTTCCCCTATACAGATTGCATTGGTAATTTGTGTGATAATAGAAGTAAAAATAAAGAAAAAAAACAAACAAAGTACAATCCCCAATGCTTTCCTTGGCCTCGCCGACTATTGGCTTCTTTCTTCCCCTTTAAGACAGGCGTATGCGCAACCAGACCACAAAGTTTTCTTCTGTGTAGTTTCTTATAGTTACATCACCAGTCTAATGTTGTTGAGTCTTTTAACGGGAAAAGCCTAGCATCAAATGAGACCACCGATAATGTCTCTGAAAAATGGTAAGGCCTGCTTTTAAATTTTGGAAATGCCTTTGATCCAAATAGTTTTGTATGAAAAAAATGCATATGAACGTGAGCGCTGTTGACGTTTTAGCAAGGAAACGAAAACTGGTAAAAATAAAAAGACATGCGGAAATCATGCGTGAAACACGATGCAAAGAGGAACAATAATGTAGAATATTTCACTGACATTTTCTGTTAATCCGATTGCAGGGATGGAACAATATAATTTTTTTCCCTATTCACTTGGGTCATTAAACATGAATGAAATGTTGCCTTTTGAGAAAATGTTTATAATAACCTCAATAATAGCTCTGCTGAAACAATGTTTATGTGCTTTCAATGTTGCTGTACTTATTTTAAAAATAATTTTAACTTGTTGAACGAAGCGAAGTTTAATATACGTTTTAAAATCTTCCACAAAGTGAAATATTTGTTGCGTGGACTTCAAATGTGTCTCGGTTGAACGCTCAAAACAATTATGTGTACAATGAACCTTCACAGACGTTTTTGTCGGAAGGATCTTGTTTTTAAAAGCAGCCTAAATATTAGGAAAAAATCACTATTTGTAAGGTTTGCAACAAAATGCTTTAGAAGGCGCTTTGTGGAACACGTTAACGGGGTTTTGAATACTGACTTTATAACCTGCGTGCCAAAGCGTAGAATATTTTTTTGGCAGAACGCTTTTACAAGAGATTTCAAAGAAAGGTTCCTAAAATCCACATTTGCTGCATTATTAGTGGTCAAGAAAATATGAAACATTCTTAAACTGCAGCGCTCATAAACCATTTGAAAGAATGAAGCAAGGGAGGCATTCTAAAATAATATGTATGATTGTATCACGCTTCACGCAAGGTTTAAAATTTCATACAAGTTCTTCATACAAGGGTATTTGCCTCCTAGGAGATATTTCGATGAGAGCCTAGATCATCCGACATTTTTCTAAAAAATGTTTCACAGACACAAAAAAAAATCTTTCACAGGCACAATTGCGAACACTCATATATATGTACATATATGCGTCTCACCTAGGCTTAGTCGCTTTGGGACGATAAACCCCACAAACCAAACCTATATATATATATATATATATATATATATATATATATATATATATATATATATATATATATATATATATATATATATATATATATATATATATTTCTTTATTTATTCACAAGCAGCAGGAACACAAGCACATGTATACATATATATATATATATATATATATATATATATATATATTATTTTTTTATTTATTCACAAGCAGCAGGAACACAAGCACATTGCTCTATAGCTGCCTGATGCGCCAATAGAGTTTCTTTTTCGTCACTCTCGACGCAGCGCTCGTGCCTGTCAGACGTGCGTTCGCCAATTTCCCACTGCACTAAAAAAAAATGCTCTCAGGGCGAGGCCACCAAGCAGCTGCTTTCGCATTGCAGCTATAGCACGCCTGTACAAGGATGGAATTTTGAGCTCTTTTATAATTGGCTCCCCGTGCAAGCTTTGCAGCCGCCGGGACTGATTACGCTGCCCTTTTCTATTTGCTCTTTATAGTAGCGTTGGCAATATTCCTCTAAGCATTGACTGAGGGTAGCAGCTTGTTCCAGTGAAGGGAATATCCAATCGGCGAGGCGGCCATTTGAAGAGTGTAAGTTTATCATATGTTCTGGAATATGTCACTACCGGTTCAGCTACCACCCAGTCGTTGTGTTCGGTCTGTATGTCTTAATTCGAGAATGTTAAAACTGTCGTTCAAATGCGAATATGTTGCCGGCTTTCTGAGCAAACAATTACTTATGAGCATACCACCGGCAAGCGTGCTTGCCAGGTAACATGACCAGGTCCTTAGTAGTCATCGCGCTGTTACCGTTGGCTGTGGCTATAGCAATTAAGATTAGGACCTTGTAAAAAACCAACTTTGTGGTCACATCAAGGGCAGATAAAAGAACAAACAAAAATCTGTTGTTAGTTTTTTTTATTTTTTACGTTTCAATGGACAAGAACTGTGTACAGAGAAATGAAAGAGTACTGTTTTTACCGATGAGTACCTAGTGAATACAGCCTTAGTTTTAACGTCCATTGCCTGTTTCTGTTCATGTTGAGGGGTGGAGGAAAAGATCTCACTCTGTAGCGAGTACTGCGAACAGAAAAATTTACGGGACGGGAATTTCGAAACGCACTTTTCTAGCAGTAAGTCACTACCAATCACTTGTTATTGTTGCCACATTAAGGAGGATGCACCCTTCTTTTCACTTGCTTGCTTTTCAGGAAATAGGTTTTAGAAATTGCACAGGAACTAAGTGTTTCACAGAATCTACAGCTCATAAACATTTTAGGCAGGCAGTGCACTCGTAAAGGCTCTGAAAGAAATAGAGGTGTATTCTGTTTCTTCATGCTGTGTGTACGAAAATCAAATACATGACCCAATAATATTCTATACTGCTTACTTTAGGTTATGAAAGTAAGCAATGCGAAGCTTTGATTGTGTACGCAGAGAAATGGGTTCTGGGGTGCGAACAATCAAAATTTGAGAGTACTGCAGAGATCTGCGTCGAAACATTGCACGTCATGTGCGTTGGCTGGTATTTTCTAGCTCCTAGTCGTCTTTGGTGCCTCTTGACTTTCACTTGGACAAGTCATGGACTCTATAGTCATCCAGATTGGATCTCTCTATGAATACTTCATGCCAAGGGAATATGACTCATCACTAAACTTAAAGAATCACATGACATGACTACGCATGACAACATGTTTACTTGCACCGTGAAAACATACACATTATAGACTACCAGTCTCGTCTTAATGTAAAGTCATATCCCACGTTAGATATTGTGTCTATGTTTAACCGCGATAGCGATAAGGACCCCGTGCCGCAGAGAAGCTGCTGTCGACGTTGTGGTTGTCAGGCGAAATTCAGAAAACAAGAAAAGAAACAAGAAACATTTTGCAGTTACTCAAGGATCCCACATGTTTCCCTAGCAATGAGAGGCGAGTGCGGTACGACTCCGTCAGAGAAGCGTATTGCTTATTTTCGAATAAAGGTGGACATAATGGATGCATTGCCTTATGACTGTTAGCTGATGTTTAGATGCGTCATTAAAAATAAACCAATTACAAAGGTAGTAGTGAAGCGAGTAGCAAATAACATTTCACTTTGTTTACCTGCATGCGGCGCTCAAAGGTAAATTCATTCGGTCGTACGCCGCTGCCACAACAGATGGTGGGTTCCGCCACCCTTTTCAAAGCTTTATACATCCGTACATCGTCTTCAAAAAAGTGGTGTGTCTTGAGAAGCCTGTTGCTGTGAGGCAGAAGAGCATGAGAAAGCGATACGAACGGAGCTCGATAAGGTAATCGCACTTTGAACTCCTTAAGGCAAGGCTTAGGCGTCCTCCATATTTGCCTCCACGTTTTCCTTCCACAAGTCGCGGACACCTTTCCACAGACGTAGCCAAGTAAAGCATTTGCCTTAACCAAGGTCGTTAACGTAGGCTTCTAATTCGAGTCATTAAATTTTGTATTGCACTGCTCGCCCTCTACGGGACATCGTCCTTTATGCCACTGTTGGCATCTCCTTGCCCTAGATCGAAATTTGAATATTGCTACCAACTCAGAATTCTCACTATGATGACTAGGTTTTGTAAATTGGTGGAGTTTACTTAAAGCGTCGTGGAAGTGGACTTTCTTTATTGCCTAAGAGCTGCTATTCACTCAATACTTCAGTGAGCGCAATGTATCGGGTAATGCAGTTGAGACACTGTTCCGCTTGAATTAAATTTATTTTAACTCCTAGCGGCGTTCAAATAAAGAGCCGGAATTCCTCATTCCCTGGCGTTACATGCACGGTGGGCGCGGTATTGTAGAGACAAAACCTAATAGCCTATGTGTGCTTACAAGCCGCTGTACCTAAGCTGGTTTCATTGACATTTCTTCAGAATTAATATATGAAAGTGATTTACAGAATACGATTTTTGATGTGCGTAATGCTTACGTTGAACTTATTTGAGTGCGAAGCACACATCTGAGCACGGCATCCTGGTAATCTGTTTTATCTCAGTATTTGGGTTTATACTTATAATTGCAAAACGGTCTGATGAGAACACAAAAACCTAACTTCAAGACGAACTAAACGCTAACTCGTCCTCGAGAAACATAGACCACTTGCGAAAGATTTCATTAGTAAAATATTTCATATGTTTTCTCACTAGAGGTTCTGGACGCAGCTAGAAATTATTCCCATCTGTGTACACTGGTTTTGGTCTCATCTGCTGATTACAGCTACTCGTGAAGGCCTGCAGCAGAGCCTGCACACAAGGAATGTAATAACGCTAGAGAGAGATATCTAGTTTTTATTTTTTGTCCCTTACTTGGTTTACGATTGGCAACATGACATTGCTACATCAGCAGGGGCATTGAACCGGTTTTCACCGGCTATCACGTCTCCTGAAAAATTTAAACGTTCACTCGCCTGCTTCAAAACAATTGCAATTAATACAAATGCTTTGCTTACCCTTCACTAAGCCGACTGACCTCGCAGGCGGTAACTACGCGATGCATTTTTGCCGCTTCCGTGTATTATCCTTTCGACTGCCATGCAAATGTTCTTCTTTCACATTTTCAATTTTGTTTCTCGTCAGTAACCCGATAAATTCTTAATAGCCTCGCACGCTTTAAAACAAACTGAGCTAGTGGTACTGTATCCAACAGCGTCTCTCATATGCACCTTAGCAATGCTGTTACATTCTTTACTCGGAAAAAGTTTGCGTATTACAACACCAGCACTGTCTACTATAGGAAGTTCCGCCATTCAAAGCAAACTCCTTCTCAAATTGATTACGCATAAATAAGTCACAAGTATGACATCACCTTTCTTTTACAGACTTTCGGCAACACTTCGAAAATCCAATCAGCATCGTGTACGGTGTTTTCTCAGAACCGCACCAACGCGAGCGCAGTCCCTTCTCCCCGACGTTTCATCACTTTTTCTATATGATAGACAAAGTGATGGAACGTCGGGGAGAAGGGACTGGACTGGAGAAAAGTACTGGATATGCCTTATTCTGTCTTCTAACGTCACTAAGCCCTATGACATCCAATTTCATACCCTCTAGTTCCTCTAACAGCACTGCTAAACTAGCTTCACTAGATAGGGTTCTAGCGTTAAACGTTGCCGGGGTCAGTTTCCAATGGCGGCCTGTCCAGCGGAACCAGAAGTTCTTAGCGCCCCCTGCTGCGTCACAGGTCTGACCGCACCTGTGGTCAGTTGTTCCGCTGCCGCTGCTGACTGAGGGCGGGGGTTTATCGAGCTAATCATGAGAGGTTGCGGCCAGTTACTACACCAAGGTGGCCAACTGCAGTTTGGTGGGGGGGGGGGAGGGGTGCGCTGCCGGAGGTGTTCGCCGGCACCAGGTCGCACCCCAAACCTGTTTATGCAATTTCATCGGTACGCTGATTTTTTTTAAAATCCGGTGGAGGATTGCGTGGCAACGAGGTTTGAACTCCGGTCCTCTTGCATGCGAGGCAGATGTTCTACCGCTACGCCACCGCTGCACTTGGATTTGGATAATCGGCTGCTAATTTTTAACGAGCAGACAAGCTTCTGTGCTAAGAAAGATGTTCGTGATATAATACAAGAAGTTGCTACTAAAGTAGTTCCAAAGAAAAAGAAATGCAAGAAAGCAAACTGGTTATCTTAAGATGATTTGGAAATAGCTGAGGAAAGGAGTATGCCAAAAGGTATGGGGAAAGAGAAAGATACAAGGTTCTCAATGCGCATTCTCAGAAAATAGCAAGGAGAGATAAGAATGCCTTCCTGAACATACAGTGCCAAGCAGTTGAGGACAACAGCCGAAAAAGGAACACAAGAGCTCTGTATAAGACAATGAAAGATATCAAAGGAAGCTTCTGTGCTAAGCTGGGCGTGCTAAAGGACAAACGAGGCAAGGACCATACTGAAGCCTCAGAGATAAAGAAGAGGTGGCAGGAATACACAGAAGAACTGTACAAGAAGGACCCAAATGTGCAAACCCAACATAAGACGGTTGTGATTACTGATCTCGAGCCAGGCATCCAGAAGAGTGAAGTTGAATGGGCTATAGCCAGCCTTGCTAAGAGCAAAGCTAGCGGAATTGAAGGCATGCCAGCCGAGTTGCTTCAAAACCTCAACCATGACGCTGATAGCATTCTGCATACATTATGTCAGAAGATTTGGACAACCCTGCAGTGGCTACAGGATTGGAGGAGGTCAGTTAGCATCCCCATTCCAGCGAAAAGCAGTGCCAAAGATTGTTCCAGCTACCGCACGAGCGCGCTTATTTCGCGTGCTAGAATGGTGATGTTGAAAATCCTCCAAGGTAGGCTGCAACAGTATGTGGATCGGGAGCTTCCGGACGTGCAAGCTGGGTTTCGCAAGGGTAGAGGAGCTAGAGAACAAATTGGCAACCTTCGCTGCATCATGGAAAAATCAAACTGTGAAAAAGGCTGACCGCCGAAGAATTGACGCGTTTAAATTGGGGTGCTGCCGAAGACTCTTGAGAGTTCCTTGGACTGCCAGACGATCAAATCAGTCTATATCGTCGACCAGAAACCCTGACTGCTCATTGGAGGGTCAAATTCTAAAGTTAAAGCTCAGCTACTTTGGTCATCTGATGAGAAGACAGGAGTCGCTGGACAAAGATTTGATGTTGGGAAAGGTTGAGGGTCGCCGGAGAAGAGTTAGGCAGCGAACGCGATTGTTAGATGGCATCCTCGAGGCACTGCAGATGAAGTTCTCTGATGTTAGGAAGATACTGAGACCGGAAAGCGTGGCGTGACATGGTCCATAGGGTCACGGAGAGTCGGACACGACTGAAAGACTGGGCTGAACAGAACCTTTCGAAAAATTTATAAACAGTGACACTAGCGAAGGCAATGGCGCCGCAAGTTTTGATAAAGTTAATATGAGCGACCAAAATGCCGACGCAGTTAATAAAAAAAATCCTCCGAAGCGGCTGTCGTCATTGTCCCTTCAAGACAAGCAGATAAATGAAGGGGAAATGAGGGTGCTCGTTATAATACATGAAAGAAAGAAGCGAACAGTCGGCGAAGCCAAGGAAAGCATTGGGGATTGTACTTTGTCCTTTTTATTTTTTATTTTTACGTCGGTTATCACATAAATGAGCAAAGCAATCTATATAGGGGAAAGATGATTCAGCACAAATTAGAAGAAAAAAACAAGTGCCGATGGTGGGAACCGAACCCACGACCTCCGAATATCGCGTGCGGTGCTCTTCCAACTGAGCTACGTCGGCCGCTGTCCCCCCTGGTACTTTCTTGGGTACTACTGTTGTCTGTATACGAACCTTGAGAGTGTTTACGAGCGCCACCCTCAACCATAGCGGCGGACGTGGAACGTCCTTTGTTACCGCCAGCGTCACGTAGAACGTGATCAAGAGCGAGGGCAAAAGCTGTGCCAGAACCCTCTTACGGTACCTCTGGCTTCAAGACTGCCAGACCCTAGACCCCCTTAAGCTACAAGCAGATAAATGAAGAGGAAATGAGGGTGCTCGTTATAATACATGAAAGAAAGAAGCCAACAGTCGGCGATGCCAAGGAAAGCATTGGGGATTGTACCCAAGGAAGTAGCAGGGGGAACAGCGGCCGATGTAGCTCAGATGGAAGAGCACCGGACGCGATATTCGGAGGTCGTGGGTTCGGTTCCCACCATCGGCACGTTGTTTTTCTTCTACTTTGTGCTCGAATCATCTTTCCCCTATACAGATTGCGTTGCTAATTTGTGGGATAATCGAAGTAAAAATTAAAAAAAAGTACAATCCCCAATGCTTTCCTTGGCCTCGCCGACTATTGGCTTCTTTCTTTCATGTACTATAACGAGCACATTCATTTCCCCTTCATTTATCTGCTTGTAGCTTACGAACGTCTCGGATTTGGCAGTTTTGAAGCCATAGGTAGCGTAAGAGCGTTCTAGCACGGCTTTCGCCCTCGCTCTTGATCACGTTCTACGTGACGCTGGCGGTAACACAGGATATTCCACGTCCGCCGCTATGGTTGAGGGTGGCGCTGGTAAACACTCTTAGGGTTCGTATACAGACAACATTAATACGCAAGTAAGTAGCAGGGGGGACAGCGGCCGATGTAGCTAAGTTGGAACAGCACCTGACGCGATATTCGGAGGTCGTGGGTTCGGTTCCCACCATCGGCTCGTTGTTTTTTCTTCTACTTTGTGCTGGAATCATCTTTCCCCTATACAGATTGCATTGGTAATTTGTGTGATAATAGAAGTAAAAATAAAGAAAAAAAACAAACAAAGTACAATCCCCAATGCTTTCCTTGGCCTCGCCGACTATTGGCTTCTTTCTTCCCCTTTAAGACAGGCGTATGCGCAACCAGACCACAAAGTTTTCTTCTGTGTAGTTTCTTATAGTTACATCACCAGTCTAATGTTGTTGAGTCTTTTAACGGGAAAAGCCTAGCATCAAATGAGACCACCGATAATGTCTCTGAAAAATGGTAAGGCCTGCTTTTAAATTTTGGAAATGCCTTTGATCCAAATAGTTTTGTATGAAAAAAATGCATATGAACGTGAGCGCTGTTGACGTTTTAGCAAGGAAACGAAAACTGGTAAAAATAAAAAGACATGCGGAAATCATGCGTGAAACACGATGCAAAGAGGAACAATAATGTAGAATATTTCACTGACATTTTCTGTTAATCCGATTGCAGGGATGGAACAATATAATTTTTTTCCCTATTCACTTGGGTCATTAAACATGAATGAAATGTTGCCTTTTGAGAAAATGTTTATAATAACCTCAATAATGGCTCTGCTGAAACAATGTTTATGTGCTTTCAATGTTGCTGTACTTATTTTAAAAATAATTTTAACTTGTTGAACGAAGCGAAGTTTAATATACGTTTTAAAATCTTCCACAAAGTGAAATATTTGTTGCGTGGACTTCAAATGTGTCTCGGTTGAACGCTCAAAACAATTATGTGTACAATGAACCTTCACAGACGTTTTTGTCGGAAGGATCTTGTTTTTAAAAGCAGCCTAAATATTAGGAAAAAATCACTATTTGTAAGGTTTGCAACAAAATGCTTTAGAAGGCGCTTTGTGGAACACGTTAACGGGGTTTTGAATACTGACTTTATAACCTGCGTGCCAAAGCGTAGAATATTTTTTTGGCAGAACGCTTTTACAAGAGATTTCAAAGAAAGGTTCCTAAAATCCACATTTGCTGCATTATTAGTGGTCAAGAAAATATGAAACATTCTTAAACTGCAGCGCTCATAAACCATTTGAAAGAATGAAGCAAGGGAGGCATTCTAAAATAATATGTATGATTGTATCACGCTTCACGCAAGGTTTAAAATTTCATACAAGTTCTTCATACAAGGGTATTTGCCTCCTAGGAGATATTTCGATGAGAGCCTAGATCATCCGACATTTTTCTAAAAAATGTTTCACAGACACAAAAAAAAATCTTTCACAGGCACAATTGCGAACACTCATATATATGTACATATATGCGTCTCACCTAGGCTTAGTCGCTTTGGGACGATAAACCCCACAAACCAAACCTATATATATATATATATATATATATATATATATATATATATATATATATATATATATATATATTTCTTTATTTATTCACAAGCAGCAGGAACACAAGCACATGTATACATATATATATATATATATATATATTATTTTTTTATTTATTCACAAGCAGCAGGAACACAAGCACATTGCTCTATAGCTGCCTGATGCGCCAATAGAGTTTCTTTTTCGTCACTCTCGACGCAGCGCTCGTGCCTGTCAGACGTGCGTTCGCCAATTTCCCACTGCACTAAAAAAAATGCTCTCAGGGCGAGGCCACCAAGCAGCTGCTTTCGCATTGCAGCTATAGCACGCCTGTACAAGGATGGAATTTTGAGCTCTTTTATAATTGGTTCCCCGTGCAAGCTTTGCAGCCGCCGGGACTGATTACGCTGCCCTTTTCTATTTGCTCTTTATAGTAGCGTTGGCAATATTCCTCTAAGCATTGACTGAGGGTAGCAGCTTGTTCCAGTGAAGGGAATATCCAATCGGCGAGGCGGCCATTTGAAGAGTGTAAGTTTATCATATGTTCTGGAATATGTCACTACCGGTTCAGCTACCACCCAGTCGTTGTGTTCGGTCTGTATGTCTTAATTCGAGAATGTTAAAACTGTCGTTCAAATGCGAATATGTTGCCGGCTTTCTGAGCAAACAATTACTTATGAGCATACCACCGGCAAGCGTGCTTGCCAGGTAACATGACCAGGTCCTTAGTAGTCATCGCGCTGTTACCGTTGGCTGTGGCTATAGCAATTAAGATTAGGACCTTGTAAAAAACCAACTTTGTGGTCACATCAAGGGCAGATAAAAGAACAAACAAAAATCTGTTGTTAGTTTTTTTATTTTTTACGTTTCAATGGACAAGAACTGTGTACAGAGAAATGAAAGAGTACTGTTTTTACCGATGAGTACCTAGTGAATACAGCCTTAGTTTTAACGTCCATTGCCTGTTTCTGTTCATGTTGAGGGGTGGAGGAAAAGATCTCACTCTGTAGCGAGTACTGCGAACAGAAAAATTTACGGGACGGGAATTTCGAAACGCACTTTTCTAGCAGTAAGTCACTACCAATCACTTGTTATTGTTGCCACATTAAGGAGGATGCACCCTTCTTTTCACTTGCTTGCTTTTCAGGAAATAGGTTTTAGAAATTGCACCGGAACTAAGTGTTTCACAGAATCTACAGCTCATAAACATTTTAGGCAGGCAGTGCACTCGTAAAGGCTCTGAAAGAAATAGAGGTGTATTCTGTTTCTTCATGCTGTGTGTACGAAAATCAAATACATGACCCAATAATATTCTATACTGCTTACTTTAGGTTATGAAAGTAAGCAATGCGAAGCTTTGATTGTGTACGCAGAGAAATGGGTTCTGGGGTGCGAACAATCAAAATTTGAGAGTACTGCAGAGATCTGCGTCGAAACATTGCACGTCATGTGCGTTGGCTGGTATTTTCTAGCTCCTAGTCGTCTTTGGTGCCTCTTGACTTTCACTTGGACAAGTCATGGACTCTATAGTCATCCAGATTGGATCTCTCTATGAATACTTCATGCCAAGGGAATATGACTCATCACTAAACTTAAAGAATCACATGACATGACTACGCATGACAACATGTTTACTTGCACCGTGAAAACATACACATTATAGACTACCAGTCTCGTCTTAATGTAAAGTCATATCCCACGTTAGATATTGTGTCTATGTTTAACCGCGATAGCGATAAGGACCCCGTGCCGCAGAGAAGCTGCTGTCGACGTTGTGGTTGTCAGGCGAAATTCAGAAAACAAGAAAAGAAACAAGAAACATTTTGCAGTTACTCAAGGATCCCACATGTTTCCCTAGCAATGAGAGGCGAGTGCGGTACGACTCCGTCACAGAAGCGTATTGCTTATTTTCGAATAAAGGTGGACATAATGGATGCATTGCCTTATGACTGTTAGCTGATGTTTAGATGCGTCATTAAAAATAAACCAATTACAAAGGTAGTAGTGAAGCGAGTAGCAAATAACATTTCACTTTGTTTACCTGCATGCGGCGCTCAAAGGTAAATTCATTCGGTCGTACGCCGCTGCCACAACAGATGGTGGGTTCCGCCACCCTATTCAAAGCTTTATACATCCCTACATCATCTTCAAAAAAGTGGTGTGTCTTGAGAAGCCTGTTGCTGTGAGTCAGAAGAGCATGAGAAAGCGATACGAACGGAGCTCGATAAAGTAATCGCACATTGAACTCCTTAAGGCGAGGCTTAGGCGTCCTCCATATTTGCCTCCACGTTTTCCTTCCACAAGTCGCGGACACCTTTCCACAGACGTAGCCAAGTAAAGCATTTGCCTTAACCAAGGTCGTTAACGTAGGCTTCTAATTCGAGTCATTAAATTTTGTATTGCACTGCTCGTCCTCTACGGGACATCGTCCTTTATGCCGCTGTTGGCATCTCCTTGCCCTAGATCGAAATTTGAATATTGCTACCAACTCAGAATTCTCACTATGAAGTCTAGGTTTTGTAAATTGGTGGAGCTTACTTAAAGCGTTGTGGAAGTGGACTTTCTTTATTGCCTTAGAGCTGCTATTCACTCAGTACTTCAGTGAGCGCAATGTATCGGGTAATGCAGTTGAGGCACTGTTCCGCTTGAATTAAATTTATTTTAACTCCTAACGGCGTTCAAATAAAGAGACGGAATTCCTCATTCCCTGGCCTTACATGCACGGTGGGCGCGGTATTGTAGGGACAAAACCTAATAGCCTACGTGTACTGACAAGCCGCTTTACCTAAGCTGGTTTCATTGACATTTCTTCAGAATTAATATATGAAAGGGATTTACAGAATACGATTTTTGATGTGCGTAATGCTTACGTTGAACTTATTTGAGTGCAAAGCACACCTCTGAGCACGGCATCCTGGTAATAATCTGGTTTATCTCAGTATTTGGGTTTATACTTATAGTTGCAAAACGGTCTGATGAGAAAACAAAAACCTAACTTGAAGACGAACTAAACGCTAACTCGTCCTCGAGAAACATAGACCACTTGCGAAAGATTTCATTAGTAAAATATTTCATATGTTTTCTCACTAGAGGTTCTGGACGCAGCTAGAAATTATTCCCATCTGTGTACACTGGTTTTGGTCTCATCTGCTGATTACAGCTACTCGTGAAGGCCTGCAGCAGAGCCTGCACACAAGGAATGTAATAACGCTAGAGAGAGATATCTAGTTTTTATTTTTTGTCCCTTACTTGGTTTACGATTGGCAACATGACATTGCTACATCAGCAGGGGCATTGAACCGGTTTTCACCGGCTATCACGTCTCCTGAAAAATTTAAACGTTCACTCGCCTGCTTCAAAACAATTGCAATTAATACAAATGCTTTGCTTACTCTTCACTAAGCCGACTGACCTCACAGGCTGTAACTACGCGATGCATTTTTGCCGCTTCCGTGTATTATCCTTTCGGCTGCCATGCAAATGTTCTTCTTTCACATTTCCAATTTTGTTTCTCGTCAGTAACCCGATAAATACTTAATAGCCTCGGATGCTTTAAAAGAAACTGAGCTAGTGGTACTGTATCCAACAGCGTCTCTCATATGCACCTTAGCAATGCTGTTACATTCTTTTCTCTGAAAAAGTTTGCGTATTACAACACCAGCACTGTCTACTATAGGAAGTTCCGCCATTCAAAGCAAACTCCTTCTCAAATTGATTACGCATAAATAAGTCACAAGTAGGACATCACCTTTCTTTTACAGACTTTCGGCAACACTTCGAAAATCCAATCAGCATCGTGTACGGTGTTTTCTCAGTACCGCACCAACGCGAGCGCAGTCCCTTCTCCCCGACGTTCCGTCACTTTTTCTAATATTTCGTACTGCTCATCCAGGTCTCATCGTTTCTGGGAAGTTTTTAACAATATTCAGAGTAATGCAGCCGGTGTAAACTCAAGCACGGAATCTTGCCCAAACTCGGCCAAGAAATATTTTGTAAGGGGCACCGAATCACTCTGCTGTCTCCTCTTCGTTTTTGCTAAAACATTGAAGTAAATCACGCTAATCTTTTTATTATTCAAATCATTCGTTCGTACCAAGTCGAGGTGGATATTTATTGAAACAAGCTCTTGATGTCACCCAACTTGGATTTCGATATTACTCTAAGCCTCAACATCGTCTCTTCAATTTCAGGGCTCCTTCATCGCACTCGCCTTATTCTTAGACCCCATGGCCGCTGCATTACCCTCAGCTCATTCTCATGTAAACCGGCTGTAGGAGCGAGATCTTTCGCTCTCAAAGAGGAAAGAAAATGGTAAAAGGAGGATTCAAAAATTTATTTTTATTCAAATTAGTGTTGCAAAACTGCACTTGTACTGTTATTAATGCAGGCGAGAACAATGTGGATAGCAATACATTTCCTGCCTGTGGCCTTCAGTAGAAATTTTGTTTGAAAATACTTTCCTTGAACCCAAGGTTAGAGATATGTGCTATGCTGGCATATCTCATTGGTCGGTCTACCTACTATTTACGCCTCACAGGACCACCGTCGACCCTATTTGCTTGAAGCAAATGTAGACTTCAGCCAATTGTTTTTCCCCTCTTGCTAGCTTGTAAACTGCCAAACCGGTCCTATGTAAATTAACTATGTACCTTCTTGGTCTAATTTTATGGCCTAATGCAAAGGCAGAAAATGCATGGTAAAATTGTCTGCGGGAAATGAGAAAGCCCTCCACCGCTAACACTACCTGACTCACTGGCACTCGTGCTGTCATCTACCTTTCGTAAACATTACCTAATTACCTGAGTTTATTGCGGTTTTAAGGCTAAGACCAACGTCATAAGGTAAACCAGATTCCAAGATTTATAGGCACGCAGCATAATAGTCGTAGCACGACAATTGCGCCTTGCTTGTGCATGCAGAATAAATTAACGTGAAAATAAGTTGCATTCAAATAAAGCAAAAATAAACTACAAAATAGAAGGAAGACAGAGAGCCCCTTTCTATTGTTAATAATTCGAAAGCCTTTCATGTGTCATGAGTATCGTCCGCAGGATCAGTGATCAAAAATTTTCCGCACTTCCGACTGGCACGAAAATATCTGTCACTCATAGTGTCACAGAAGCAGTGGAGCTGGTTAAGCAGATTTACTCACAACTAAGCAAAAGCACCGGCAAGATAAGGCACGGAACCGATTGCCGGGTGAGCACCGAGAGCGAAGAAGTCGAGCGCGTGCCAGTAACCCCAGCTCGCCACATGGCGGTGCCAGTAGGATATCGTTGCGGAATTGCCCCTCCCGGTGGAAAAGGCATCGTCCCGATGCCGAGTGGCGAGGTCGAGGATAACCGTAGTCGGCGAGGATGCCGCGTTAACATCAAGCAGTTAAAGGAAGCAAAAAAAATAAAAAAACATACGTAGCTTGACCTAGCGGGAGTAGAAGGGCTTCATCCATGTACGACTTCCGATTGTGCTTGCCGTTGGGATGAGCGGACAGTTCCTTGCGGGGTCGCTTCGTAATTGACGTCGCACTGTACTTCGTACGGGCCGAAGTAGCGGCGCCGAAGCTTCTCGGAGTGACCCCGCTGGCGAACAGGTGTCCACACCCAAACCGAATGGCCAGGTTTGTAAATTACCTTCCTGTGACGAAGGTTACAACGTCGAGCATCTTTAACTTGCTGTGTCTGGACTCTGAGTATAGCCAGCTGGCGAGCGGCCTCGGCATGCTGCACGAATTGGTCGGCACCGGCAATCGATGGGTGGGCAACATAGCTGGCAGTAGCATTGCGTCCAGCATGGTGACAGCTTCACTACCGTACACCAAACAAAACGGTGCGAAGCGGGTCGTTTCCTGGATTGCGGTGTTATACGCAAATGTTGCATACGGTAGTATCTTGTCCCAGATCGTATGATCTTCGTCGACGTACATAAAAAGCATATCGGCTATGTTCTTATTCAGTCGCTCAGTAAGGCCTTTCGTCTGAGGGTGGTCAGCTGTTGTTCTGCGATGACAAGTGCCACTGAGCCGCATCACTTCCTGCGTAATAGAGCTGAAGTAAATGCTGTGCCTCTGTCAGTTAAATCGATCGCAGGGGCACCGTGACGAAGGACAACATTAAAGATGAAAAAGTTCGCGATATAAGTAGACGTGCCGCTGGGATGAGCTTTCGTCTCAAATTAGCAGGTTAGATAATCTGTGGCGACTATAATGTACTAGTTGTTCAATTATTACGTAGGAAATGGCCCGAGCAAGTCCATACCGACTTGATGAAAAGGTACTCGCGGAGGAACAATAGGCTGCAGCAGGCCGGCAGGCTTGACAGGTGGTATCTTAAGACGTTTGCAATCACGGCACGTCTAACAAAGCGCTGAACCATAGCGGCAAGATTGGTCCAGTAGTACTTTCTTAGTACTTGTGCCAAGGTGCGAGAAAAACCGAAATGGCCGGCAAAAAGCTCGTCGTGGCATGCCTGCAAAACATCGGTACGGAGCGGCGTTAGGACAACCAGCAGATGCTGAATGTCTGTGGAAGCGTAGTTTTTCTTGTAGAGGACGCCGTCACGCAAGCAGAACGACGACAGGCCACGCGTGAAAAGGCGAGGCGGCGATGAAGCGCTTACTTCGAGGTAATCGATGAGGGGCCGCAGTTCGGTATCGTCTCACTGCTGTTGAGCGAGATCTGGCGTCGAGAGAGCGCCGTGAAAAACAAACGGAGTCATCTGTTTCAATTGAAGAACACGGGATAGGGTCTCAGGATAGGCGGTCAGTATCAGTGTGTTTCTCCGGATTTGTACACAATAGTGACGCCGAACTCCTTTAAGCGGAGACTCCAGCGGGCTAACCGGCCTGAAGGATCTTTGAGGTTCGCTAACCAACAGAATGAGTAGTGGTCGCTGACCACTCTAAACGACCGACCATACAAATACGGCCGAAATTTCGTTAAAGCCCACACAACTGCAAGGCACTCCTTTTCGGTAGTAGAATAATTCGCTTAGGAACGAGATAGGGTGCGGCTGGCGTAAGCAATCACCCGCTCAATGCCTTCTTGCCACTGAACGAGAAGTGCCCCGAGGCCAACGTTACTGGCGTCGGTATGCAATTCTGTGTCGGCCTCTTCGTCGAAGTGGTCAAGTACGGGCGTTGTTTGCCCTTACGAAGCTCCTCGAAGGCCATTTGCTGCTCGTCGGCCCAGATGAAAGGCTGGTCGTCCTTTCTTAGACGAGTCACTGGTTCCGCTATTCCGGAGAAGTGCACAAATCTCCAGTAATATGCACAGAGGCCCAAAAACCGACGCACTGAACTTTTATCAGTGGGAGTCGAGAAAGCAGCTGCGGCAGGCGTCTTCTCTGGATCAGGGCTAATTTCCTCAGCACTCACGACATGACCCAGAAACTTGAGCTGTTGGAATGCAAGGTGGCATTTTTCTCGTTTTAGTGAGAGTCCGGCCCCGTGGATGGCATTTAGCACGGCCGTCAATCGTTTGAGGAGCTCCTCGTAGGCCGCTGAGAAAATGACAACGTCGTCAAGGTAGACGAAGCACGTCTGCCATTTCAGGCCGGCTAGGGCAGTGTCCATTATTCTTTGAAAGGTTGCGGGAGCGGAACACGAACCGAAGGGAAGCACCTTAAATTCGCCCAGTCCGTCAGGAGTAAAGAATGCGGTCTTCTCTCGATCACGTTCATCGACTTTGATCAGCCATTACCGACTGCGTAGATCGAGCGATGAAAAGTATCGGGCGTGGCGGAGCGGTCAAACGAGTCATCGATTCGAGGCAATGGGTAGACGTCCTTTTTCGTACTTTTGTTAAGCCTCCTATAGTCAACGCAGAATCTGAGTGCTCCGTCCTTTTTGCGACCAGCACAACTGGTGAGGCCCATGGGCTTGTGAACGGCAGTATCACATCATCGCGGAGCATTTCATGAACCTGCGCCCGAATAGCCTCTCGTTCTTTCGCCGATACTCGGTAGGGGTGTTGGTGGATAGGGCGCTCGGTGGGATCAACTATAGTTCGATGTTTGGTTACTGACGTCTGTATCACTTTGGAAGTGGCGGCAAAGCAGTCACGGTAAGTGTCCAGAATTGCTTGAAGGCGGCGTTTCTGGGTAAGAGACAAAGCAGGATCCACGTCAGTTTGAACAGTCCAGTCCTCTCGGGAAGGTTCTCGTTGGCCAGCGAAAGGGCGCAATGGGCGGCGGATGGCGCACTGACTTCGTCAAAAGAAGCGATAGCTGTACCTTGCGGTAAATGGCGGTATTCGGCTCTAAAGTTCGTTAAAAGCAGTTCAGTTCGTTTATTTCTCAATGCAAAGACCCCCCGAGCGACGCAGACTTGTAGGCTCAACAATAAATTCATATTCGCTTCCACGAGGCCTTGAAATGCGGTGGGGTTATCGCACTGCCCTGTAACAAACAAGCTGGTACGTGGATGTAGAGTGACATGGTCGTCGCATACTAGGAAAACTGGGCTGCCTGTGTAGTCGTCGCTGTACTCTGTGTACTCGTCGGAAATTGCGCGGTGAGTGGAAAAAGTCACCATGAAGTCACGGATGTCGATGATTGCGTCGTTTTCTCTAAAAAAATCAAGGCCGAGAATCAGGTCCTTAGAGCATTCTGCTAGCACAACAAAGCAACACGAGAAGTTTATGTGGCTAATCACGACGCGAGCGGCGCACACTGCGAGCGGCTTTACCATATGCCCTCCGGCTGTCCTTATCGGGGCTCCATGCAAGGTTGTCAGGACTTTTCGCAGAATGGTAGCAAGGCCATGACTCATACCGCAAAACTAAGCGCCGGTATCTACAAGGGCAGTCGCGTTGTGGTTATCAACGACGATCGGTATCTCGGCGGAATGTAGCTCACCGTCGACAAAGTGCGGCGTGTCCGCAATCGTCGGGCTGACGGGTCGTTCGTTGCTTTGAACTGCGGCGTCGAAGGTAAGCTTCTGTGATTGTCAGGAGGTCGTCGGACTTGTTGGTTGTGCGGTGCGTCGATTGGGGGCGTCGGAGGAATGAAACCATTATCTCCGTCATCCCCAGCCGAGGGCGCAAGCCACTTCTTCACACCGGGTTCGTAATTATCCTTGTCTAGCGTACGGATTATGATTTCGATATGAAAAAAACTATAAACAGTGACAGTGGCGAAGGCAATGGCGCTACAAGGTTTGATAAAGATAATAGAAGCGACCACAATGACGACGCAATTAATACAAAACAGTCCTCCGAAGCGACAGTCGCCATTGCCGCTTCAAGACAGGCTTATGTGCAACCAGACCACAAAGTTTTAAGTTTTCTCCTGTGTAGTTTCTTAGTTACATCATCAATGTAATGTTGTTGAGTCTTTTAATGTGAAAAGCCTAAGCATCAAATGAGACCCTCGATAATGTCTCTAAAAAATACTAAGAACACATACCGAAAGAAAACGGTTCAGCAGAGGTATCATGAGAACGTCGAGCGGAAATTCAGGCGTTCCTCCACAATTACTGTCGTCGGCATCGCCCCAGTCACTGCCAGTGTCGCTCAAGCCTTCGTTGCCACCCAAAATGAACGCTATGGCCGAGTTGACGCTTGGCGGTGAAGACGACGTCGCAGATTGCGATTCAGCCTGTACTTTCTTTGCGCCCTTTTTCAGCGGGCAAGCCGAAGAAGCCTCTACATGAAAAATGAACTCTTTGTTCGAAGGCGTGCTCTCAAATTTTGGATATTGCCTTTCATCCAAATAGTTTTGTATTGAAAAAATGAATGTTAAGGTGAACGCTGTTGATGTTTTAGCAAAGAAACGAAAATTGGTTAAAAAAAAAAGAAATATATAAATCATGCGTGAAACACGGTACAAAAAGGGATAATAATCTGAAATATTTCACTGACATTTTCTATTCATCTGACTTCAGGGATAGAACAATATAAATTTTTTTCCTAGTCACTTGGGTCAATAAATATGAATGAAATGCTTCCTTTAGGAAACGTTTATATTACCTTCAATATGGTTCTGCTGAAGCAATGTTTCTGTGCTTTCAAGGTTGCTGTAGTTATTTTTAAAACAATTTTAACTCTTTGAACAACGAGAGTTTTAAAATAATTTGTTTGAAACCTTGCATAAAGTGAAATTTAGTTGCGTTGGCCTTAAACGTTACTCGGTTGAACGCTAACATCAGACGTTGTTGTGTCAAAGGCTTTTGTTCCCAATACAGCCTGAATATTAAGAAAACTCACTATTTGTACGTTTTGCAGCATAATATTTTTGAAGACGCTTTGTGGAACAAGTTTACTGGGTTGAGTATACTGATTACATAACCTGCGTGCGAAAGTATAAAATATATTTTCGGCTGAAACCTTCTCAAAAGGATTGAAAAGAAAGGTTCCTAAAAAGACACATTTGCTGAATATTTATTGCCTAAGAAAATGTGAAACATTCTTATACTGCTGCCTCATAAAGCATATCAAATAATAAAGCAAGAAAGGCATTCTTAAATAATGTGTATGATTATATCATGTTTGACGCATGGTTTAAAATTTCATACAAGTTCTTCATACTATAATATTTGCCTCCTAGGAGATAATTCGATGACAGCCTAGATCACGCAATATTTTTCTAAAAAGTATTTCACTGAAAAACCTTTGACACAATTGCCAAGACGCATATATAGATATATTGTTACGACGGGGTTTGACGCCAGAGTGCGGAGCAAAACGTCGAGAGGGCAGGGAGCTCAGCTGGTCAACGGCTGCGCTCAGCACGAGAGTATCCGCGTCTTTCTCAACGTCCTTACCCCTGTCTTCTATGTTTTTCCTCTTCTGCAGGCCTTCTACACTTCCCCCAGGGACAGACGAAGCCCCCTGGGCGAGGGAGATAGTCGTTCCCACTGGATTGGCACATTGGCACGGGCGACATAAGCGACTTCCGTTGAAGCTTAGTGACGACCACTTGCGGTCATGCGCGCGATTGTGTATTTCATGTCACTGACACTGTCGAGGACAACGTAAGGGCCAGCGTAATCCGCCAACATTTTCTGGGCTAAACCACATTTTCGGAGAGGTTGCCAAATCCACACCAAGTTTCCAGGTGCGTAACACACATGGCGATGCTGTCTGTCGTATCGAGCTTTGGAACGCTCTTGGGAAGCCAGAACCCGCAAACGGGCGAGACGTCGAGCTTCTCCGGCCCGAAAAATAGTTTCGGCGATGCAAGGCTCGTCACTGACGGAATAGGGAAGAGTGGTGTCGAGAGAATAGCTCGAATCACGGGCATAGAAAAGAAAAAAGAGGCTGTAACCGGTCGTCTCATGTGTTTCAGCGTTGAAGGAAAACCTTATAATTGGGAGTATGGTATCCCAATTCTTGTAGTCTGATGCAATGTATATAGAGAGCGTCTTGGCAAGTGTTCGGTTGGTGCGCTCCGTCAAACCGTTGGTTTGAGGGTGGTATGGTGTGGAGTGCCGAAAGTGTGACGAACACGAACGGCGAGGCTCTTCCACGACATCTGCCGCAAACTGCCGACCTCGATCACTGAAGATCGCTAGCGGAGGTCCATGGCGCAGGATGACGGAATGAAGCAAGAGGCCGGACACCTGGTGAGCAGTGCCTGCAGGAAGAGCGGCCGTTTCGCATTAGTGGGTGAGGTAGTCTGCAAAAACCACGATCCAGCGATTTCCATTTGAAGACTTCGGGAAGGGATCAATAAGGTCGATTCCAACTTTCTAGAATGCGCCACATGGTAGGGTCACATGATGCAGCAGGCCGTGTGAACTGGAAGTAGGAACTGTGTCTCGTTGGCACTCAGTGCAGCTCGCCACATATCATTCAGTCGTCTGGCGCATCTTTGGCCAATAAAACCGGTCGCAGGCACGTTGGAGCGTTCGTGCAGAGCCCAAGTGATCAGAAGTGAGGTCGTCATTTTGTGCACGCAGGATGCACGAGCGGTAGCTCTAGGGAACCACAAGTAGAAAATTCGTGCCGGTGTTTGAGCAAGCCTTTTTGTACAGAAGGCCATCACGGAAACAAAATGGGCTGAGAGCTGCGCAATCTTGTGCCGCCGCAAGCAGTGCCTCGAGGCTTATGTCGTTCTCTGGCGCAATCCGCAGAGCCATGGTGTCGGGAAACTCGGGAACGACGGAGGCGATATAATAATAGCAGTCAAAGGAGTCGCATTCGGTCGTAGGAAAGAACAGACGTGAAATACAGTCTGCATCGGCGTGTTTGCGGCCACTTTTGTACGAAACAGTGAAATTTTACTCTTACAGACGGAGGGCCCAGCGTGCCAGACGACCAGACGGATCACGAAGATTTACCAGCCAACACAGGGTATGATGGTGCGTCACAGCTATGAAGTGGCGTCCATATAGGTCACACCGAAACCGCTGAACACCGAAAACTACAGCGAAGCAGTCCTGCTCCGTAACATGTTTGCTGAGGGAATAGCTTGAATACCCAGTTACATGCCCGCCGATTGCCGAACGTCACACGAGCAAAGCGCCAACACCAACCCCACTTGCATCAGTGGGAACCTCAGTCGGAGCGGAGCGGTTGAAGTGACGTAGTATGGGCAGTGAGTAAGCAGGACTTTTGGCTGGTGGAAAGCCGCGTTACAATCTGAAGTCCAGTCGAAAGGGACGTCCTTTTGCAGAAGGTACGTCAGAGCGTAAGCGACGTTAGCAAATATTTGAATGAATCATCGAAAGTAAGAGCATCCCCAAAAAACTGCGGAGCTCCTTCTGAGTCTATGGTCGTTAGAATGCTGCAACTGCTGCAGTCTTCTGTAGATCTCGCCAACCTCCATCGCGGTCGGCGAGTTGTCCGAGTACCAGCGCTTGACGTTCGTTAGATGGCACTTTTTAGAATTTAGGAAGAGGCCAGCCTTCTGCAGGCAATCTAAAACACTAACGAGTCGCGTGTTGTGTTCTGTAAAGGTCCGACAAAATAACATCATCTAAATAGCACATGCGGATTTCCTAATTGAGGTCAAGCAGTAGTGTATCCATAAATATTTCAGATGTGGCCGGCGCACTACATAGACCGAAGGGCATCACATTAAATTCAAATAGGCCGTCCGGCGTAAGGAATGCAGTTTTTTCCTTGTCAGCAGGGTCCATCGGAATCTGTCCATACTCCGAACTCAAATCTACCGAAGAGAAATAAGACGCAGAGAAAAGGCAATCTAATGCATCGTCAACACGTGGGAGAGGATACATATCCTTTTTAGTGTTGGAGTTGAGACGACGGTTGTCAATGCAGAACCTCCAAGTTCCGTCATTTTTTTTTTTCACCAATATCACGGGAGCAGCCCAAGGTCTGGAGGACTCCTGAATTGCTCCACATTTCAACATGTCTAACTTGCTGGGAGATCACCTTACGCTCAGACGGCGATACGCGGTACGGCTTCTGGCGGATCGGATGGGCAGATCCCGTGTCAATCCTGTGGCGTGCTCGCGACAGCGGAAAACGTTCGGAGCAGTCGGACTGTGCGAAATCAAAGGCGGACACGTGTCGAGTCAAGAGGTTCTTCAATATCTGTCGTTATAAGGTGTTCAACCATGCGCTGATTATCGGAAGAAGCTTCTGGTAGAGCAGGGGATTAAGTAGCGGGGTTATCAAGAGGAGTAACATAATGCGGGAGAGTTGCGCTACATGACGCAAGTTTTCAGCCTGCTGGAAAAAAAACGGTTCCGACGAGCAATTTAATGTCCACAGTCCGGTACAGCCCTATTTCACGCAAACCAAACAATGCTGCACTAATACATTTTTCTTTACGCACTGTATATTAAAAGGCGCAACAGTAAACTCAATAGAGACATCAATAGGACGGGAGCAGGACATCTGCATGCACACTGCATAATGTGGCGGTACGACGGCGTTATAACACACACGCAAAACGTCTTCATAATTTGGCGTTTCTTCCAAAAGTTCACGAGGAAGAAAACCACAAAGACTTAGCGCTCCCATTCCGCAATCAACTGTAGCGCCACACATACGCAGGAAGTCAATTCCCCGGATGTCGTGTGCAGATCGGGGCAGTACTGCAAACACAGCCGCGCCGGAAATACTGTGCCTCCCAAAGAAACTTTAACGCTGCGCACCCTAACCGGATACAATAATTCTCCCCTCACTCAATATAAATAGCAGTTTTGTCCCAAATAAACATGTCTTTGTTTCTAAAAGGTTCCTAAAATCTAGACCGATGACCGAAACAGTAGCAGTATTGTCTACTAACGCCATCGTAGACAAACCGTCAACAACTACATTAACTTTGTTCTTTAACATGTGCACAGAAAGAGGATTACTAGGTAGCAGCGCACATTTTCCAGCGACCTCACCTTCATCGTCCGCGCTGGCTAGTTTTCCTGCAAGGGTTGTGGAGATCACCGCCATGGTGACGGGGAACGGCGCGCACGAAATGAAGGAGGCGGTGTCACACTACGGTCAGACGCTGCAGAATGACTGCGGAACCCTTCGTTTTGCCAACGGCCCTTCCGGGGAGGATGTTCTGGCCTATAGGTGTCGATGTAGGGCTGGACCACGCGTCGGTTCGATATTGTCGGGGGACTCTTGAAAGATGCGCGCCGATAGCAGATAGCGGGAAATTTGGCCGGCGACACCACTTCGGTAGTACACCGGAACACTTCGAGCAAAAAATGGCGTGTCAGCTGGTACCTGCATGGTAAAACGTGACAAATATCCAGATGGTGGTTCCGGAACTATGTAGTATTCCGGCGGTCGGCGTGATGTACGATTAAAGTAAGAGCGATGGTCTTGGCGCTGATTGTAAGGACATTGTTAATAGCTCTCGTCAGGTCTTGGTCGCGGGGTGTACAGGTAATCGCGGCAGGCGAAGTCGGTTACATTCGCTGACATCGGTGGGCACGCACCTCCATATGTTTGAAGACCATATATGTCATCCGCGAAGCCATTAGGCCGAGCAAGCTGCTCACGTCGTGACATCTAATCGCGAACACTTTCACGGGTGACTCACAGGAGGCTTTAGGATGGCGATTCTTCTATACTAGACCCAGTAGTGACATTTTCGAGGCGTCCAAATTTCAGAGATCGAATTCAAGTTGTCTTTGGCAATGAGGAAGTGGTAGAGGACTTCTGTAATGACCTTAAGCAGATGGCCTACTTTATCTTCCTCAGTCATCTTGCTGTCGACGCTCTTGCACAGTTTGAGTACGGCCTCGATGTAGTTTGTGCAAGTTTTCCCAGCTGCCCTCTGTGCAAATATCTGCTCGACCTGCTTCTTCTTAGCAGCTAGGTCCCCGCAACATTCCCTCACTGCTTCCACAAAACTGTCCTAAGTGGTCAGGGTGTCTTCGTGGTTCTCATACCACATCACCGCGGTTTGCGTCAAAATGAAGACAACATTCGCCAGTTTAGCCACCGAATCCCAGCGGTTGTAGCGGCTCACACGTTCATAATGAGTGAGCCAGTCATCAACATCTTCCCCTGCTTGACCGGCAAAGGAACGAGGCTCACGCAAGGGTAGTGTCACATTCGTAGTGGTCGGCGGCACATCGCCAGATGGGGGCAGATGCTCCCGTGTTGATGTTCGGGACTGCTCGGTAGTATGTTGCATGCTTACTGATACGGGCGGGAAACCGGCGAGGCGATGGCTCCGGCGAAGCTCCAGCGGTAGTCGTACCGCTCACCTGACCACCAATTAGTTACGACGGGTGTTTGACGTCGAAGTGCTCTGCAAAACGTCGAGAGGTCAAATAGCACAGCTGGTCAACGGCAGCGCCCGGCAGCTTATTGCCAAACCATATCCCGTAGGCGCACTAGAGCAGACGACGCTTTCAGCGATTTAAACGGCGATTGTTGCTGAAAAGTCTCTCTGAACGCAACCTAAAGGTAACATACACTCACTGAAACGGTGATTGTTGCTGAAAGATGTCGCTGAACGCAACCTAAAGGCAACATAACTCACTGAGGCAGGAAATGATTATGAGGAAAGTAATATCTTAGTGTAGCTGTTGTCATACCCTTTGTTACTTAAAGGTGTCTGTGAACGCAACCTAAGGGTAACATACACTCACTGATGGCAGGATATATTTACGGTGAAGGCAGTTGCAAAAATAATATTCAGAAAAAAAACTTCAACACAGGAGTCGAATAGATGTTTAGGTGCCATCAGTGCAGAGATGGGTGGTATTAATCCATTGAGCCACCAAAACGACGGGAACGGCAGCGTTTAAAGGGGTTCTTATTCGTTTAGAGAATATATCCACTATTTGTCACCAGCTGGCTCTGCTCAAAGAAATCACGCGCCAAAGCGTCGTCTGCTCGAGGGCTCCTACGGGTTATGGTTTGCTAATAAGCCGCCCGTCATGAGAGTCTCCACGTCTTTCTCAACGTCATTTCCCCCGTCTTCTTCTGTTTTAGAGCGCAGCTCTTTGGCGTCCGTTCCTGGGTTTCGCGTCGGCGTCGGCGTCGTCGTCGGCCTCGTAACCAGCTCCGCCCCCCTTTCACCTCCCCAGCGCTAGCAGCGACCGACTGACACCGCTGGATGCCGCTGACGCCGCTAGAGAGTCAAGATAACGTGACTGCATAGAACACCGTCGCCGCCATGCAGAAAGAGGAGAGGAGGGTCCCCCCCCCCGCCCCCCCTGTTCCTGTGTGGCGGATAGGGTGCTCTTCAGTTGCCGACGCGCCGGTTATTTCGCGTAGGCGCCGGCACGTCGACGAATACGTGACCACCTTCCCACGGCTAGACCTGGTTCTTGGCGCTGCGGAAGCGAGGGTATCTTATTGTTTGTGTCGGCATCGGCGGCGTTGTCCCTGAAACCAACTCCGCCGCTAGGGTTGACTCACTATCGGTGTCAGCAGCATTAGTCAGTCGCTGCTATCTCTTCCCTCCTCCCTTTATCGCGTTGTCCGCTTGCTGAGCGCGCTTCTGCCCCCATCGTTTGCCGCTGGGTGTACACGCCGCCCCCCTCTCCCCTCTTCCTGCGAGTCTCCGGTTGTCAAAGCGCCGGCTCGAACTTAATTCTTTTCTTCGCTCCTCCTCCAATGCAACACCTGAGCGGTGGCAATCAGAGAGCCAGATCGGTGGCGGCGGATCTGTATATGTGCACAGCCCGAGCCGAAATTGCCGCTGCCGTTCGCCGCTGCGAAATTATCTGCCATTTCTTTCTGAGCCATGAGCGAGACGAATGTTGACATAAAGACAAACAGGAATTTCTTCACACTTATGCGGAAGAACATCCCGTTCCTCTCGCTCGTAACGCGTCCCACGGCTGTGATAACCTCGCGAGGTGGTGGTGGTGAAAAACTTTATTTAGTGGAGCCGCGAAATACTCGTTACAAGGGCTGGGCCGGCTCCTGATCACGGGTGGTGGCCAGCAGGCAGTGCCTGACGGCGACCGCTTCAGCCCAGTCGACCAGTCTCCTTTGTGGAGCCGGTTCTGAGCTGGAGACCGCGATCTCCCAAGCCTCGTTGTCCGTAAGGCGCCATTCGGTTGGTGGTTGAAACTCCGGGCATCTGAACATAATATGTTCGAATTTAGCTCTCGGGGCCTCGCAGAGGGAACATTCGGACTGATGAGTAGAGGGGGAGAAGAGTGCCAGCAGTGCTGGGGAGGGAAATGTGCGGGCTTGAAGGTGTCTCCATGTTATTTGTTGTGGTTTAGTTAAAGAGGGGTGTGGGGGAGGGTAGTGAAGTCTTTCATACCGGTAGTGTAGTGTAATGTCGTTGTAGGTTATCAGCCGATCTCTGGCACTGCTTAGGTCCTCGGTATCTGTTGCTCGGTCGACGTATGCTCGAGCAGCAGAATTGGCCGCTTCGTTACCGGGGTTGCCCGAATGGGCTGGTACCCAGACAAGGTCTATGGGTCGGGGTGTTTGAACGTTGGTAGTTAAGATTTTGTGAGAGGCAGCATGTAGCTGGCCTCGGGCGAAATTTTGTATGGCAGTTTTAGAATCGCTGAGGATAAGGGTGGCAGTGGAAGAGACTATCGCGATGGCTATAGCGGATTCTTCCGCTTCTACGGATGTTCGGGTAATGATAGAGGCTGATGTGATGTGTTCGAAGCGGCTGGATACCGCGCATATCGCATAAGCTGAGCGGTGTGGATATTCTGCGGCGTCCACGTAGACCGTGTCGGGTTCGTTCGCATGTGCTCTGTGTAGGGCACGTGCTCTCGCTTTTCGTCTGGCCTGGTTATGAAGGGGATGCATGTTTTTCGGAAGTAGGTGGACAGTGAGGTGATCGCGGACTGTCTTTGGAACTGCATAAGTTTCTACTGGAGGGGGACCTAACGGTCTAAGTTGGAGAAAGGAAAGAATGTGGCGACCAGTTGGGGTAGTGGAGAGCCGTCCTAGTTGGGCGATGCGGTGGGCTTCCACCAGTTCGCTGAGGGTGTTATGAACTCCCATGCCTAAGAGTCGATAGGTTGGGGTGCGCTTAGGTAAGCCGAGAGGTGCCTTATAAGCGTGTCTGATGAGAGCATCCACCTTGTCTGTCTCTGTTTTTGTTAGATATAAATACGGAATCGAGTAAAGAATGCGGCTTATAATAAATGCCTGTACTAAGCGTCTGAGGTCATGCTCGCGCATTCCACAGTGCTTGTTGGCTATACGTTTGATTAGGCGGGTGATCTGATGTGTTGTGTTAGTCAGTCTGGAGAGTGTATCCGTGTTAAGGCCGTTGTCTTGTATGAACATACCTAGTATTCGAAGTTTGTGAACTTGTGGTACTGGCTGACCATCTACGGTGATGATCATAGGGGGTTGGTGGTGTTTCCGCGGGCTTGGGTGGAGTATCAGGAGCTCGGATTTGGTGGAGGAACATGCAAGGCCTATTGAAGCTGCGCATCTTGACACCATGTCTGCCCCCTCCTGAAGAGTTTCTTCCATGCTACCTACATTCCCAGTGGTGGTCCACAGGGTGATATCATCTGCATATAGAGAATGGGAGAGGTTTGGGATCTGTGACAGCTTTTTAGCCATGGGGATGAGTGTGATGTTAAATAAAAAAGGGGAAAGGACTGATCCCTGCGGGGTGCCTCTATTACCGAGGGTAAAAGTGGGGGATTTTAGGGGACCGAACCGAATTTCTGCTGTGCGATCCCGGAGAAAGGCTGAAATGTAAGCATGTGTTCGGTTTCCCACATTCAGAGTGGATAGTGCATCCAATATAGAGGAGTGATAGACATTGTCAAATGCCTTTTGCAAGTCTAGAGCCAGCAATGCTCTTGTGCGTTTGCAGTGTCGGGGATGGAGAATTTCTTCTGATATCTGTAGCATGACATCTTGGGTGCATAGGTGGCTGCGGAAACCCAGCATTGTGTGAGGAAAAAGGTCGCGGGTTTGCATGTGTGTATGTAGCCGATTCAAGACAACGTGTTCAAAAAGTTTACCAAGAAATGAAGTTAGCGAAATGGGCCTAAGGTTTGAAAGAGTGAGCGGTTTGCCGGGTTTAGGTATAAAGGTAACCTGAGCGTGCGTCCACTCTGAGGGAAGCGTTCCCTCTTGCCAGTGTTTATTAAAGAGTTCCGTTATTGCCTGGATGGAGTTTTCATCAAGGTTTCTAAGTGTTTTGTTCGTGACCTGATCGGCTACTGGAGCAGACGTAGTGCGGAGTTGGAGCATGGCTGCTCTGACTTCATACTTTGTGATGTCTTCGTCTAGCTCATGGTTTTGGGTTCCAAGGTACTGTGGTAAGGGTGTCTTCGGTGTGGTTGTGAGGTATGTATCTTTTAAGGATTGAATAATGTTGTCGTTGTCCATGTCTATGCCATGGATAAGACGCGTCACATTTTTCTGCTGTACATTCTTGGCGTGATCGGGTTCAAGAAGGCATCGTAGCAACCGCCACGTGTCCTTAAGTCCTAGGTTTCCAGCAAGGCGGTCGCATACTTGACCCCATTGCTGGTGACTGAGCTGTGCCGCGTGCGTCTCCATTTCCCTTATGAGAGCAGAGATGCGTAGCTTCAGGGCGCGATTGTGTTTGTTTTTAAGCCATCGCTTCTGTAAGCTCGAGTGAGCTTCCCACATGTAGAGTAATCGGCTGTCAATCGCCTCCGAGGCTTGTGTGCACGGCATTTCCGATGTGGCCATGTTCACGTCCTTGTTGAGGTTAGCCAGCCAATTTGTAAGGTGGTCTATCTGCTTCGGGGCCGCGGTACGAAGATCGCGAAAGCGATCCCAGTTGGTGATTTTGAGTTTCCTCTTTACACGGGGGGTTGTGGAGGATAGTGAGAAAGAGGTCTCAATTATATAGTGATCGCTACCAAGAGAGGTTTGCGTGTTTGTCCAATAGCATTGTGTTATGTTTTTCGTGAGTGTAAGATCGGGGGTGGTGTTGTTCTGTACACTGTTGCCGATGCGCGTGTACTGTTGTGTATCATTGACAAGGGTTATGCCCTCATTTTGGAGAAGTGTCCAGAGTCGGGCGCCTTTACTGCAAGTCGTTTTGTATCCCCATGTGATATGGCGGGCATTAAAGTCTCCTGCAACTATCAATGGTTGGTTAGCGCTGATTTGAAGGGCTTTTTTCATGACCGTCATTAGAGGAGCAGTTTTCCCTTTCGGGGGGCTGTAGATATTCAGAATGAATAGACTCGTTCCTTTCCGCTCTTTGGGAAGCAGCTCTATCAAATGGAAGTCGATATCTGCAATGTCCATGTTGTGATCAGTTGCTGTGTAGTTGCGGTGAACCAGCGTCGCCACTCTGTACTGAGGACAGTTTGTTGGTGTATGAGGAGTGTAATTGAGCAGTTTTACAGGGGAGTTTGTTTCCTGCAGAGCGATTACCGCTGGTGTTTCATCGGCCGGAAGGGATTGAATGTAGAGCTGCAAATTACTACGCTTGCAACGAAAGCCTCTGCAGTTCCACTGCCACACCTTAATGTCCTGTCGACGTCCTGCCATCTTGGGGCTGAGATTCGGGTGGGATCATTTGAGATACTGTGGTAGAGAGTAGCTTTTCTAGAGCAGTTTGAATCTGGATCTGTTGCTGCTGCATCTGCTGCTCGAGCATCGCTATCCGCGCGTCTACTCCAGCTGCCCATGCGTTCGTGCTGGTGGTCATAGATTCAATTTTTCCGCAAGCTTCTCTTCGAGTAAAGCTATGGAGTCGACCAGATCAGGCTTTTGGGAGTCGACCACTATAGGAATGTCTTGGTGAGGTGCCTTCCTTTTGGCGGGTGTATGAGTTTGAGTAGTAGATGCTGTGTTGTTGCATGTGGGAGGAGGAGGCGGAAGTGGGGTGGAACGACCTGGGAGGGGAGTGGAAGAACTTTCCATTCCCTCTGCGGGGGAGAGCCTGTGAATTAGCGTTTGCATTTGCTGAGTGAGCTTTGCAATATGATCATTGAGTTTTTTTATTTGATCATTCTGTTGTTGAATTTGCTTGCCCTGAGTTTCTAGCTTTTCTTTAAGTTGCTTATTTTCTCGGACAAGGGAGGAAGATCGTGGGCCCCAGCTCACCTTATTTTCCGGCGGAGGCTGGTCGGTCAGGGGCGGGAAAGATGGAGAGCGGTTCCTGGCGTTGGTCGAAGAGGCGGACGCGGCGGACCTGGAGCGGACGCGGTTAGTGGAACTCGTCCGGTGCTAGCTTCGGGATTGCCGGGTTGTTTGCTCGGCGTCTGCACCAGCTGTCGAGCGTGTCAGTTTCTTGTTGCCCGGTCTGTTGAATCGCTCCGAGCAATCGCGGGAGCCCGTAAAATGGGGGCCGCCGCATAGAATGCACTGGGGTGGACACGTTGGAGGGTCGGTCGGTACATGGGTCTCCCCACATCGTTGGCATAAGTTTTTTTTGGGTGCCGTGCACACGTCGCTGCGATGTCCCGGACGACGGCAGTTGAAGCAGGCTTCTGCTTTGGCGATGAATGGATGGCAGTGGTAGACCGCTCCATAGAAGCGCAGCTGTTTAGGTACTGATTTTGTATTTATGAAGGTGACCAGAATTGATTTGGTGTGGCCGAGTCGGCGTGCATCGGTGATGAGATAGGAGGGGCTTTGGTTGAACGTTTTTAGCTCTGTAAAAATTTCTTCAGATGTCTGGTCGTAGATAGCATTATAAATGATGCCTCGAATGGCGTTGTCCGGAGGAGCGATATAAGTTTTCATTGGGTAGACTTGGTCGATTATCTTTATAGATTCTAGTTGTACATATCTGCGGGCACGGTCTTCGGCTGGCGTGCTGATAGTGAATGAATTGTGCCTGGGGTTGATTCGGATGGCGTCTTGTGTTCGCACTGCGTCTATCGGTAGCTGCAGAGCGCTGGTGACTAGAGATAGTATATAGCCCCCGTTGTGTTTACTTAGGTCGAGGCCTCCACCGGGGCGGAACACGATTTTAAGGTCTCGTGTCGGGAGCTTGGGCAACGGTGGTGAACGCTTTAGAACGGTGGAAGACTTGCCTTGCGTAGGCTGCGTTGGTGTGGCTGTGCCGGCCGGGGGCTGATGAGTCGAGCTCGTGGGGGCTTGCTGGGCAGAGAGGACATCGGGGTGAGCCATACGTCGAGCCTCCATGGCCCGGTCCCATCTTGATGCAGTATCAGTAGTCCCATCTTCAGTGCGCACCATGCCGCTGTTGGTGGGCCGTGAAGTCGGGGGAGTGAAGGGTTAGGCCTAGGCCTAATGTGGCGGTGGCCGGCTCCCAGAGCAATCTCAAAGTTTATCCGCAAATTCGGGAAGACGGACCCGAAGAGAGGGTGCACAGGTGCTTAACACCTTCATGCGTCGATTGCGGCTATTCGAAACATGAGCAGTCAAGAATTCCGCACTCACGGTCGAAAATTGGAGGAGCTGATGCGAACACCAAGCGTCCGTGTCAAGCTCCAAGCCAAGACTCACCTCGCGAGGCACTTGTGTAGATCTCGTCTTTGCGAATCAAGCATTGGTGTACCAAGTCGAACATATATCAGTCTATTTCTCCGACCACAAAGCTTCCTTCATGACTGTCAAGAACTGCTAGTGGAGTCTTTGTTAAAGGAATACGTGAGAAAAATAAAAAAAAAATTCTGTGATAGCGCATACATGTGTTGCTCGATTTCTTTGCCTCAATCTATCGAAAAGGTGAAACAGCTTTTTGCTGCGCTCAAATTTCGCATTAGGAAGTAACGTTATCGTCGGTAATTTTTTTCCTTTTCTTCAGGCTCGCAACAATATATATATATATATATATAAAGAGAGAGAGAGAGAGAGAGAGAAAGATTTTTTTCCTTTTTCTTTCAAGAATTCGCGGTGGTGCCTCTTTTAGGCGATTCCGTTTCGCATTATGAACCAGCTGATAGAAAATGGTAGTAAATGTACTCCTCTCCGTTTATTGCAGACACTTTTTCTACTACATCGCTTTTTACTATGACCTTCTTATTCCTTTGTTGTATATCTCCCTTCACTGTGAATATGTTTAAGCGTTTGGCACTGCTTTTTCGACGCGAAAACTTCTCTTGAGACGTTAATTCCACATAGTTACTGGAATGTTACTTGCACTCTTTATCATTCGCGTTTTTGCAGTGCCTTAACAAGCTCTGCATAATTAAAAATGTGATACACCTTGCAATAAATTTTCAGTAATATTGTATAACTAGGAACCATTCATTCCTATATATGTTTCTACCTCTCATGATTTTCAATTGAAATGTCGATCGCAGCTAGAACATCTACAAAAATTAATTAGTTACTGAACACTTACGTTGCATTGTGGAAAAGTGGCTTTTCACATCCAGCATCACAGCTGGTACTGGTCATACTGTATGCACTAGTGTTTGCACAGCTTAAAAGAAAATAAGAAGACAGTACTTGCTAACTAGTCCCGATGGTACGCGGCTGCGAATTGTTGCATTTATCAAGAAAAGCGTTTTTAATATTTTATTCGGCGCCAAACAAGGTAGTTGCAGCGAAATTCTAGAACTTCCATCTAAGCATGATGGTCACCTTGCTAATTAGGCAAAACGGGAAGCTTTAATAGTAGAGAACGTTCTGTCATGGAGTAAATGTAAATGGCGGTAACTGGAAGCTTGCTTGTATATGAATATACGCCGGTTGCACCGCCTATTGGGGCGCTATTGAAAGCCGCCTATCAGTCGTTTTGAATAGCCCATCCGGGATACGAGCTGCTGCTGCTCATCCGTCGCTGCGATGAATGCCGATGATCGCGGCTGCGATTTTTGTTCCAGCTCCTTCCGATTGTTTTTCTACGGTAGCCTGTGGCATAACGTTATGTGACCTTTGTGGAGAAGCCAAAACATTGATGATGCTGCAGCCATCTGGGGAGAACTAATGCGTACACACGCCAGTTGCCTCCTACAAAAAGCGCTCAATGACCGCCTGCAATATAAGCACAACTTTAATGTGGGTATGCTGCATCAACCGATAATATACCTCAGCACAATATTAGCTGTTTTTGTATCTTTTTTATTTACCCTTCCTTTGCATTACAATTTTTACAGCGGTCATAGTGACGCACCTCTATTCAGTATATGAGACATTCTGCGCCAGCCGCCACAAAAATGTTCCAGGACCGCTGTCTTCTAGGCATGTTGCTTCATCGGCCTAATTCACAAGACGTCATAGCGTTGTTATAAATGCATCTATGCGGCAGAAAAATCGGTGCTGTCGTCGTTTTAGCTGGCCGCAAACTAAAATTTTCGTGAAAACCTTAGGAGCACTTTGAATTGCGTAGATTAACGCTAATATTTCAAGAGGATGTTTCGTTACTAAAAGAAGGTAATTGAGCACAAATTGAGCACCAGTGGCGTGGCAGCCGCTTTGCATGAGGCGTATAGAAGTAGGCACAGATGAATGCACAGGAAATCGACAAACGTATGATCTCATAATTATTTATACTTTCAAACCAGCATGGGGCCAGGTACTCCAGCCTGGCGAGTAGCCGTCTAACATACTATGTTGGAGAGGACACGGTGAATGGAAACCATTGAGGGTTTCAACATGAAAGGGACCTTGGGCCCCGCATCCAAGTACCTTGGAGTAAGGCCGAAAGAATCATAATACGGCAAAATGTCCCTTTCTAGTAGGCTAAGTACAGTCGGGGCGAGAAAATCTAACAGCGGGACGGGGAACCCAAAAGTGGCCCAGCAGCCTGTCTCTGGTAGCGGAGACCCAGCCAATGTGATGTGATTTGAGAATACGCTTGAAGGTCGAGGGCCGTGCACTCGCCGTGCAAGGCGAGTGCTCGCCTTATACTGAGACCAGGAAGAGAGCTCGAGTCGATCAGGACCATTAGAGAAAACACACGCTGCCTCGATCCCTCCTCAACTCCCGTAGCCCCTGCACTACAACGCCCTTCCATTTCCCAAGTCCCATCACCTCCTTTTACTTAACAGGGCAGATTACGGGGAATATCCCCGGGCCCGCTCTCTGGCAATGGGCCACTATGTAAAATTCCTCATGTTTTTGGAAGCCTTCGTGTTCTTTCGCCTAAGGGTGCAAAACACAGCCCAAGCTTTTCCTTGGGGATCAAATCATATGTGCTTGATTGGATTGAGCCTGTTATGCCTCGTGGCATGGGCAGAGGCATACAGTCTACTTTCTTTATGGTCGCCTTACCAAATTTGATGATGTCCTAGGGGACAGAGCCTGTTATACCTAGTGGCATGGGCAGATGCATATTATAATAATTTACTTTTGGTCGCCTCACCCTATTTGATGTCCTAGGGGACAGGCATTTGTGTATAAGGTAGTAAAGGACTATGCATTTAAAAATATGGGCGAAATAAATGACGTCAAGGAAGATTAATAAGGTTTCTAATTTTTAAAGGTTTACAAACTTCTAGAGAACTCAACTTGTTTTCCTCTAGAAGTTTTGTTAATCATAAACTGTTTAATTGCCATTTCAATAAACCACCCGTTACCCCATATTTCGCTTAGCCTTATGCATTTTCTGGCCTTCACAAAAGACCATGTTCCTCAAACAACAATGCGCCATGCATTTTTTATTCAAATAATGGTGTAGTTCCGTGCGATATTGCAGGCTGACATATTCTCTTCAAAAATGCGAAAGGGTTATCGTAAATGTGAGCAATTTCGATAAAAGTTATAATGGCATTCCAATTGTGTAGTAAGGCACGACAGTGTGAAGAAATGCGTATTATTTTCGTCAAACTTGAAATGGTAATCTCTCTTGAAAGGCTTTCTAAAGAGGGTAAGATAGTGCGGCAGCGCTCTCCTTCATTTGGATGGGTTTCTTGAGCAAGAACACGGGAAAACATCTATACTTTGTTCCCAAGTGCTTTTCATGGCAACAAAAAAAAAAAATGAGCATCGCGAAAAGGAAAGAGCGGCTATCTGTCAGAGTTATCTTGCCGAGGTGACTTTTGTGAGAGACCTTTGTGCGATGCTTTCTTATATTTGCTTTAAAGCACTTGTGACCTGCATTCCGCGGATAACGTTGAGCTACGACCACTTGTGTTATTCTACGTTTCATATCCCGCAGAACTTCTCAGAGAGTCGGCTGTAGCCACGCCAGCGGAGTGCCGGAAGAAATTACGCTGATTGAAGTAACAAGAAGATCAGACCGAAGGAGCTGCGAAGATGTCTACCAGCAGCATTCTGAAGCCAAGAGACTCCGGTGCCACATCCTGCTACATCGACCCTTCCTCTCTGAAGGATGCAAAGAAACCCGGATACCAGCACAAACTCGACGCTTTGGAGCGCGTGCAGTTCATCCGTCCCATAGGCGCAGGAGAGCAGCATCTTGACATCGGCTGCGGCTCGGGAGGCTTCACCAAAGATGCTCTGCTGGATTACCTGCCCTCTTGTCGCCTCATTGTTGCTGTTGACAGGTCAGACCTCCTGCTTGATTACGCCCGGGAGCATGCCAGTCACCCTAGAATCATCTTCGACCAACTAGACATTGAGAAGGATGATCCGCAATCGCTCCTGGCCAAGTACGGTCCGTTCGACCGTATATTCTCTTTCCTGGCGCTGCAGTGTGTTCGCGATCTGGAGGGAGCGTACAGAAACATGTTTCAGCTGCTGAAAGACGGTGGCGAATGCGCACTCGTCACACTCACTGGATCTGTCATAACCGATGCCATGTACCAGCTCAGCTGTATGAAGCAGTGGAAGGCCTACGTACCTGTGAGTATTCTGCCCAGCCTCGTGCCGTATATACACGCAAGCAAGTTCCAAATCACTTTCGAATTACACTTTCACTCAAGCTAACATTTCAATGTACCCTTTTACGTAGCTTTCGCATCATGTAATGTTGCTATTTCAGGTATAATTCATTCTAACAGACACTTAGCACTTTTAATCCATAGTGCTTATTTGGAACGTTTGCTGACGACAAATTTATTGACTTGGAATTACGCACATGTCGTAAACAACAAACGGCGCAGTATGTGCACGCGCGAGATTTCATGGTCCAAGAGGTTGACTAAGCCTTCCTTCCCGCCTAACAGCGTTTTAAACTGTGATATGCGGTATTATCTATATCACAATTCTGCATAACACTAGCGAGAACTCAGCAGAGAAACTGCGCATAACCTACGATGTGTTAGTTTTTTAGAAAAATCAAAACAAGGATTATCAGTATCTCCAATTCATAATCAGACCTCCTCATTCAGAATCACAAGCAAATGCAAACGGAAATGCACACTGAACTCAGGTGTGTATGGGTCATTCAACGAGAGAACAAACGTTCTAATTATTTGTTATGTTGAATTAATTTTGTTTTTGGATATATTGTCCACGTACTACACAATTACGTCGAATGTGAAAATTTTTTTCTAACGATAATATTAATGGAGAAAAATATATGAACAATGTATTGCCACATGCAAACTTTTCGCACACATCGCTGACTTCCGTTGATAATTTAAGTACGCTCTTTTTGCACATGTGTAAAGCAGTCGATGTGCGTTCTGCCACTGGCTGGATGTTTCAGAAGTCCTTGGGCCCATATCATTCTGTTCTTAGAAGCTTTTATTCCTTGAACATTTGTAGGATGTAAATTTTTTTCCCGAGATATAAAGAATTAAATAATTGTAAAAAATGTGACCTCAGGTGCATAAAGTATATTGGGACTGCAGAAACCGACACGGAAGCACCAAGTAATTTCAAAGTTATGTGACTTCTTTTGTGGGTTAAAGATAAATCTTAATGGTATATGTGTTGCCTTGTGCGCATAATTTTATGTGCATGAACATACGCATGCAATGGATCACAAGTCTGCACACTCGCCTGTTTTTTCCTGGTGAAATAATTGTTGAGCTTTTCGCCCGAGCTCAATGACCACGTGAACGTTTTTCAGAGGCCATTTTAGATGCTAATTGCATCACATTTGTTCGGCCTGTTCCCTGGTTGTTAAGGTATGACTGGTGTTTTACAAATCCGCAAATTCATTGCAGTTTTCTGTTGCAAGCAAAGACAACACTGTATGGACGTGTAGATGCTTTATCACACTTCGTGCAATCGATATTTGTTTTTAAATGCCTTGCAACCTTGTTGTTCACTCATATGACTATCTTAAAGAAGGTGGTGTTCGTTTTGGCACCATCATGAATTTTGATTTGCATGAAGCAGGCATGTGCCGTGTCATGCGTTAGAAACTTCATTTTCTCTTGCAAGAGGTGCGTTCTGACTCTCATAATCGTGAACCACAATCTATAAAATGCTTTGCTCTGGAGAGTGGCTACATGCACTAGTCAATTAGGCAAAATACCTACAGGTGGAGCTCATTGTAACCGGAATTAGCCGGAAGGCCTGACAACGTGGTCTGCGACGATGTGCAGTTAGCATATGAATCCGGTTGGGAACTGCCTTCGGCTCACGTTATCTAGGCTGTCGCGTTTTGAGTTTATGCGACCAAATGTAGAGCAGAAAGCAGCATTCATAATTATCCGAGACACTATATCGATTCAGAGTAACACATTGCTATATCAGTAAACGTTATGAAGAGGAGACGGCGGCATCAGTACGCGCATTTTTCATCACCTAAAATGTTTGCACCTTGGATACTTCTTGTGATTTCCTTAGATCTGCTAAATAAAGTGACCTAAGCTGTCTTCAGTGGTTGAATGTGGAAAGAGAACAATGTAATGAAAAGTATCTTAACATTCTTTTGCAATGGCCTGCACTTCCGCTTGGAATAAATAATCTATGCCTAGGAAACACATTTCCTTTTAAATCATGTATTATATTGTGATTAAGAAAGGACAACACGAAAAGGCAAACTTTTCTCTGCATAAATTATTATGGCCCGTGCCCTCCCCTATTTCATTCGGCGACCGCAATACCACTTCATCGCACTTAGGTCACAGATTGTTGCTGCCTATTAAAAATAAACTACTTTATACCGTGCACTCATGAAACGTGTGTGTCAAGGTAATTACGGGAAATTTGAAGCAAGAGACAAAGTAGCAGGAGCTTCACTACCGCCATTGAGGTGTTTTTGCCAATGCTGGTAAAGTGACAATATTGAGTTCTGCTAACTTTATAAGGAACAAAATAATACAACGTGTCTTTACAAATTCGTTTTTATCTTCGTCTTGAGCATTGTTTCAAGAGTTTTGAGCAGAATTAGGAATGGCTTTTATTATTTATTTTTGGAAAGGACTCATAGAGCCAAAAATGCAATATTTCGCATAGGATTTCTTATGATTACAGTTGATTTGTGAGAATCAAGGTTAGTGAGCTTGAATATTGCATAAGTACCTATCTGTTTAAAACATTGGATGGCAGTGTGGCTAATAATCGCGGAGGGAGTAATTCATAAACAAGGCGTAATTCTCATAAGTATAGATTTGAATTTTTTGTTAGAATCGATAACTTTCTCAGAATGGTGGAAAGACGTCTAATCTACTCTTTGCTACGTGTAGTTTGATTGCAAACATATATTAACCATGGCTTTAATGACTCCACTTGTTCATATGATTTAAAAATCCGGGCACAGCGATGTGTGCGAAGACTTTGCATGTGGAATGATCTTATTCGTATTTTTTCCTCTCAACATTAGTTTTAAGAAAAAAATAATTGTACTGTTGACATAACTGAGTACTACGTTATACATATATCACCAAAAAAGCGAACTAAAGTTATTAAATATATAGGCAGTTTGATCTCTATCGAATCAAACCTATGACTTGGTCCATGTAGGTACAAAAAATACTGGATTTTATGGAATGCGAAATGAAAATAAGATCTGAAACGCTATCATCTGCGCTTCCAAAGCCAGAACGCTAAGCCATTGCGCGACAGTTCCTAGGAAGTTGTGCACTCTTATTTGGGATCTGATACGCTATAACTAAACTTCAATATCTGACTGGTACGTGAATGCTGGCTCCTGCTTGTACCTTTTGAGGGTCGCACAGGGTCCAATTGATTAACCATTTAGCCTTACAGAGGCAACGTGCAAGCCAAGACGATGCGAGGGGAATATTGGAAGTAAATTTGGTCGGCTGTCAAACATTTTATAGCCATTTCCATATCATAAAAAAATAGCTGCAGTTGAAGTTATGGCACAATTGAGCCTGGCAGGGAACTGCACACTGGTGGTAGCAACTCCTCAGGCGGCATTATTTATACCCTGACTGACCAAGGTGCCATGCTTTCAACTTTGTGAAAATAGTTGCAGCCGTGTTCACTAAGCAAAGCCATTTTGGTTTCCAAATTTCTAGCTCTGCTGCCACACAGAAAAGACTGCAAGTATCCCCTAGCAAAGTATTGAATATTTTTTCAAGTAATCGCCTCTCTGTTTTATGGCATTCACCAACTTTTATATTTTAGCAACTTAGCATCCCAGGGGCCGACATGTTCCTCACAGCTAACAGCCAAAGAGAGCAAATTTGGTTATTATTATCCTTCCGGCTTGCTGTTCACCTCAGCATAAAGTCAAGTGCACAATACTTGCCCGTCACTAGAATGCAGTGCATAGGCAAAGGTAGCTCTCCGTTGCAGGTGACCATAAAATGCAGTACGTACGTGGGGGAGAGCCAGGGATTAAACTTATAATAATTAACATTTCACTAAGCTAATAAAAGCAATCAGATGGTCGCAACTTGAGAGGTCGCTGTGCTCTATGCCGTCGAGCGTTGTTGTGTATTACATTCTTGCCTGTGTTGCTCTGCCACCCTCCAATAGCTCTAGTGACATCTGTTTTTATTAAAGAGTTAATAAGGTCCAGTCGTTTCTTATACTGTTTTGTGGATCACTTGAAATGGTTTTTGCACACCACATTTAGGCCATTTTGTTTTTACTTCGTTGTTTAAACTAGCTCAGTTTCACTACTCGGTGCGCCGTTTATAGCATATATTGAGAGAACAGAGCTGTTAATTCGATATAATTCATTATTCATAGTGAAGGATTGACTAGTAATAGTCTGAGTCGTTTCAAAATTAGGCAGAGCAAATTTGAAATAAAATTCAAAGAATGACAGCGAGCACGAAATTTGAATGCATAGTTATTCCAAACTAAAGAAATTTCAGAAGCTTTGTCTGTTCAGTGCAAACCATTTGTCACGGCAAACATAACCGGGAGATAATCACGGTCATAAACCAAAAGCTGTGTAGCAAAGACATCGGCAGAACTGTCCAGAGCGCTCGGAATGAATGATTCCAGCTGCATGGGCGAAACACTTCGGCGACATCTGGCTCTCTAGGGCAGTCACCTGAGCATGTTCTAACAATAACGGCCTCGCTTTTATCGCCTTGTCAGTTCTCAGACGGTATCGCCAACAATTGCTGGTGGCGGCGCCCAAGGTCGCGCAACACGATAGAAGATGCCTCTGTGCATTTGCACTGCCGAGAAGGTTTCGCTCGTTGTATTCATAACGTGACAAATATATTTTATTCTATAATATGCCTATCAAGTTTTGCTGCTATTACCCGTTGAACAATCACTCCAGACGCATAGGTTGGAAATTGTACAGCGTTCTTGGCAGCTTCACAATGAGAATGTTCTACATTCCTTTGTGGTCGACATCGTCAGCGAGCAACCAATATTGAAGAATAAGATGAGGGAGATCACACCTGTTAATCTCAGGTGAAAAAAAATCACAGAAAGAACAGATATGCAATTTTCTTTGTTCTTGCTTTCTGATGCTGTCTTTATGCTCGGAGAAGAAACAAAGTGTATTAGCAGTAGAAATAATTCATGCCAGGAAAACGTTTCTGAAGATTAAGGTACCATTTGTCACGTCCCCGGACCAGGACTTCTTTGCCTGAAGCCGCCGCCAGAGCTCTCTCAACCAAAGACATCTCTTCAACATGGTCGGAGCTCGACAGGCCGCCTCCCAACCTATCCACATTATCTTGCTTTTACGGACTATGGCTTGGTTTTAGCGGCGAGCTCATATCATCTGATAACGTTCTTCGTTCTGGCCGCAAATCTTACATTAATTTTAAAAAGAGGTCGTGCGCTAAGAGAATAGGAATAAAGCTATCAATAGACGAAGACGAAACAGGTCAAGGTTCTTACAGTAGATGCTACAGGTTTTAGAATAGTAGAAACAGACGCCTTAGAATAATTGTCAATCATGGCAGAAACTTAGGCACAAAAAGTGAAGAAAAATATAAATATGAAGTCGTACTTGTTAGTTAACTGCTTGGTATAAAAGTAACCGCTCTTGTGAAACATCTCGCCAGCCACGTAAATCCGTTCGCGTAAACAGCAGATCTTCACTCACACCATCCGAGGAGGCTCCAGACGTCCTGTCACCATCTTGTTGCGTGGCATACACCAAATGCCACACAGTCATTCCTGCAGCTGAACTGTGCACAGAGGCCAGGCCTAACGCCCTCGGGGACACGCTGATGGAGCTAGATTCGTTGACGCCACAGGATTCAATGGCACTACCTGCAGTTCCTCAGCATTGGCCAGACGTGCAGATCCGTGCTACCTCTTTACCACCTAAAGATCCTTTCCCGCCTCGCGCACATGTACGCCAGACAGTGAGCGATTTGCCCTCTGGGCGGAACACGGCTATGGCTGCTCAGCCTATATTCCTGGATTGACCTCCAGCCGCACTGCGCGAGGAGCCGGGCACTTCCATGGACCTGTCATCGGCTCTGCTATCCGTGTCACCGGGCGTTCGTGCATCTCAAAAGGGTCCTTCGGCTGACGCTGCACCGGGTTCCTGCTCTGCCAGCGGCTGCTCTCAAGGCAAGCGTTCCTGCTTAAAGATTTACCATGCTGATTTAGCTACCTGAAACTCAGCGAGCTACAAAGTAAAATAAATCTCTGGCAACCAAGAGCGTGACAGATATACCAAACAGGATTGTACAGGCCAATCTGGATGCATGTCTCGGAACGAAAAGCTCTCGCGGCTTTATGGCCAGAAAGAAATCCAACACCATCGCTGTGTGGCTCCCGACTTTGTCTGCTGTAGAACGCCTGCAAACGCTAACGGTGTATTACACTAACAAGTGAGATATCGGTGTCAGTACAGGTGTACTTGGTTGAGGGGTGAGACTTAGAACGTTGAGTTCTCTACAAAGCAGACATTAATGAAGACCAGGCCGCTCTTCAGCGTGAATTATACCGTCCCACACATCGAGTGATTCAAGCATGTTATATGGGAAAGGGGCGCTCATGCATTGCCACCCTGCAAGGCCGACCAACGCTACCAGCCGGCTTGTACTATTACAACTGCATTTTACGACCTCGCCCATATAAGCCCAGTGCAGTCTACTGCTACAGTTGCCTCCCCCCTGGTTACATGCGTAGATCCTGCCCTTTCCCACCTCAAAAAGAAGCAGCGCCCGGGGGCGCACCAGCCTACCAATGCGGCCTCTGCAGGGCTGACGACCATGATATAACTTCTCCAACCTGCTCTACAAAACAGAAGGCAACAAAAAAGATTCGCCGTGCCAATACTAAGCAATGGTCTCAGAATGTATAAGTACGGCACCTGTGCACACTTACAACCGGTTTGACGATTTCCAATGGGATGATGACGAGTGGCCGGAACTTGGAGAGCCGCATGAAATCGCTGGGCAGCTGACATATAGCGACAAAGTGTGTAAGGACCGCCGACGCCAGCAGCCTAATAAACAGCGAAGCATACCGGAGCCTCCCAACGACGACATGAAAGAAGTGGATAACCAGATTTCACGCCTCATGGCAGAGGTTACTAAGCTTCGACAGCATCACGCCGAAAGGTTGCTGAGGGATCTAGCACCGCAAATAGAAATGTTGGATCACCACCGACTATGTCCTGCAAAGCTGCTTCACTCAGAGATACTTCCAGCGTGTCTTCTGCAATCTCAAATAGTTCTACCGCATCCTTGCTGCGTTTCATGGTGACACAGCTGTCCAACCTGACATCTGTTTTAATGCACTGCTTGGAGTGCTAACGAAGGATGGCTGCTACAAAGTTTCTGATGTGCTCCAAAGAAACTGCAGAGGCATCTCCACTAAAGTGGGGGAGCTAAAAACCCGTCTTTGTTTGCGCAAGCTTAAGTTGTGGGCCCTGTTTCTTCAGGAGACCAACGCCTTGCCAACAATTCCAGGCTTTTGTGGTTACGCGTCCCCATCGATGATTGACCGTCTTGTGCACACTGCTTCCGCTCCAGGAAAGGTGGCGGTGTAAGTTGAGACACGTTTCCCTCAAGTGAGCCTCTCTCTGGAAAACCTTTGCAACTCAAAGCAGGAGGTTGTTGCAGTTGCTGTTAAATTGTCAGAGACAACCGTTGTGGTAGTGTATTTTTACTTCAGGACAGCAGGTGGCTCTCCCTCACGTAATAATTGGGGCTGGTTGTTGAGTGTGCGTAGAAAATACCCCAGTTGCCCAATTCTAGTCGGAGGCAATTTCAATGCTACACACCAGGATGGGGGGTATCCTACTTCAAGCCCTCGTGGTAGGCGGGTGCGGGACGCCTCCGCTGAGGCGTTATTTACTTTTCTGAATAATCCCGGCACAGAAACGCGGATTGTTTGCAACAGCAGCAATGCCACATATGTCCTTGATCTGACGTGCTGTTCTGGCCCTGGCACTCCCTCGTGGCGCATTGAACCTGATTGCTAGGGGAGTGACTATCCCCCAATCATCATTGATGTTCATCCACCACGAGCCTGCCGGTTGCGCCGTAAATGCACTGTGGTCAACTGGGATAGTTTCCGCACTATTAAGCAAGATCTGCCTGTGGGTCGCCACGACTGCTTCTTGACGGCATAAAATGCGCGTTGGACAAGGCTACAACTAGCACATGGAGAGATGTCGATCGACAGATTCCTGACATCGGTCTGCTCAACTTGTGGGCTGCTCTCCAAGAAGCCGAGCTGGCAGCTTCACGAGACTCTACATCAACTCAGGCGCGTACAAGGGTGAACCATATGACAGCTAAGGCTCGCTAGTATGAACGAGATCTAGCACGACGGCAGGGATAAACTTGGTGTGAGCAGTTTAATACAAATCCATCAAATTCATCTCTGGCGAACTTTCCCGGCAATGAAACAAGGTCGCCGTCGTCCCGACGCAGCGACTACCGCATGCTTCGCAGCTAACGTGTCTCCGGACGATTTTGCCAGAGAAGCGTCACGGAAGATTTTTTTCCAAAATATGATGGGTTGCCTCCCTCAACTACCACTTTTAACGTTTAGGGATTCCAGCACACATAGGCAGACTGCCAACAGAAGACGACACCGATGGTATTGCCAGTCCTTTCTCTATGCCTGAGTTGCTTGCCGCAATAGATGAGGCAAAACGGAAGACATCATCCGGTCCGGATGCCATTCCATACGAAGAGTACAAGAACCTGAGTGACGTTGTGCTACCTCAACTTCTGGACACAATTAACAATGTATGGCCAGACAGCTCGGTACCCGAGACCTGGAAATCAGCCATTGTGATCCCAATTTCAAAACAAGGGAAGCCACCGACGGATCTTGGCAACTTTCGGCCAATTTCTCTAACGTCAACACTGTGCAAGCTGACAGAAAAGAATGTTAGCCACACGATTGTTCTGGTGGCTGGAGCAGCACGGTTTCTACCTCCCCGCACAAATTCGCTTCTGTCCATTCATAGGCACCGAGGATGGGCTGGCTGTTTTGGCCTCGCAAGTCTGTCGTCAACCCGCAGCCGCAATGTGCGCGCTATTCTCGCCATGGATGTCGAAAAGGCGAATGATAATATTAGACACGATGCCATTTTGAATTGTATTGACACGCTGCACTTTCCTCTTAGGGTACGCAGTTTTGTGAAATTCTTCCTTGAAAACAGAAGATTTGCAATACGGCTTAATGGCGATTCCATGGGATCATTTGTCCCTGTTCGCGGTGTACCGCAGGGCTCGGTAGCGTCCCCAACGCTGTTTCACATTGCCTTCATTCCGATTGCATGGCGCTTACATAATGTCCCTGAGGTCAACTTTTTTATATATACTGATGATGTTACGGTGTACACACCATGTACCCACCATTACATGTTTACTCAAGCGGAAACCTTGAAGTCAGACTTGGATATTACTGCCAACTATTTTTAATCTGTTGGCCTAGAGCTTTCCACGAGCAAAACTATGATCACTTCGGTCGCCAACCCCTGGGGTCGCCGTAAACTCGCGGCGACGCCGATCCGTCTCCAACTATCTGGAAATCCCCTTCACGAAAGTGAGACATTGAATAGTAGGGATTATCGACTCATCAGTCAGAAGCGGGAACCGCCTGGCTTTCTTAGGCTAAAAAGCCGGCGATGCAGACCTTGAGGCTGATAAGACATATTGCTACTAATTCCGGGGGCGCTCGCTCCCACGTCGAACGGCATTTGGTGATAGCGGTTTTGCAGCCATGCCTCATTTACCAAGCACAATTTCAGCACTTGACAAGAGCTCAATGGGATCGCCTAGAAGCACTAAACAGAGAAGCTATGAGAACCATCACTTGTCTCCCTCGCATCACACCGGTCGTGGCACTACAAGAAAACGCTCAGCTCAACACATTAGATGAACTAGTACAGCAACGCCGCAGTTCCCGTAGCCTTAAGGCGACCCTTGCACTCACCGCGAGCCCTCCGGGACTATGATATATCGCACACCATATTGCCGCCGACATCACCAGTTCTTGCTCCATGAAATTTTGTTTAGCTGAGTGGAAACAAACCTACTGACCTTCATAGGCCAACGATATATTATGCGGCATCGTCCCTCCGTGAAATGATCGCAGAACAAGACACCAAGCTGCCCCAGGCTCAGTAATTGCATATGAAGATACCAGCATGGACGGATGCGAAACGACAACTGCAATTCATTGTTCTTTTAAGCCGGCGCTGAATAACACATCTAGATATCGATTTGCAGAACCTCCTTCTTCTTTCGTGCTGAGCTGGTTGCTGTCCAAGAGGCTCTTTGCTCTCTCACGGTCACGACCTTACTACCTAATGCCAAAATTGTCATCCGCACCGACGCTGTACAAGCAATACGTCTGCTCCGACGCGTCAGTCGCAGCCAAGAAATCTGCCAGAATATACATCGTCTGGCGGCTAGCATCTCACAAATCATTCGAATTGAGTGGGTCCCACGTGACCTACTCAGTTCGCAAACCTCTGTAGATTCTGCAACCCACCAGGGGACTCTACCTTCATCAATTACACGCTTCCTCACTATGAATGATGCCACTCTGCTTCTCACAAGAAAGGAGCATCTCCGGCGCCGCACACGTGCCCTTGTCTCATCGTGTGCGGTAACCCACCCCAGCGGTCTTACCCGCACTGTGGAGGCTGCGCTGCGGATGATCCGGGTCGGGGTTGCCCTCACACCTGCTGTGACACGAACATGGCCTCAATGTCGATATTTATGTCAACGTCCAGGATGCACTTGTGCAAGTCAAAAGATCACAAGACAGATATTCACAACTTGTGGGTTTGCCCGGCACTGAAGCTGACTAGAATTCGGCACCTGACGGCAGTGGGCTTTTCGCCGAACAACTCATCTTCATACATTAAATGGGCCCAAGGGCCTTATCGTCGCTCTCTCTTGAACTTCATTAAAACAGCCAACCTTTTTTCTTTCATTTACCCTTTAATTTCTTTACATATTCCATTATGCCCTGAGGCAATAAACAACGTTATTAAAAAAAGTAACCGCACAGAACAAATGTTTTGACAGCGCACAACGAAGTGCGCTACCTCGTTCGGAGGCAAAAGCGCTCTTCACCGGCCGCCACTGGAGCTCATTGTCTGTGAATAAGGCAATAATAAAGATAAAAAAGGTTCACAAGTGTGGAAGTGATAGCTTTGGAGCTGTCTAAAACTAGGCATTATCGGTAAGCGTCGCCCACGTATTCCAAAGCGCTGCTGAAGTGCTCTATAGACAGCTGTGATAACGACTGGGCCGCCTTTGCCTAACGTGACGGTGGTAGCTTTGGGCTGCACTTTTTGCTTCTTCTGTGCGGCGTCAACTTCTCAAGTTATGGATCACTTTCCTACGAGGGAGATGCGCCATTCTTAACTGATAAAACCTCTCAGTCCTTTTTAGGCAAGTTATGGCCTCTGTGCAGGGTTGAGGAGGGAAGAATTCCGTCTTGTTCTAAACAACTGTATGCGAAAAAGATGTTGGCTCAATGGCGTTTAAAACATTTTTGGCCTTGGAAGCAATATTAGGGCTTTTGCTGCACAGCTGAGATAGAGAGAATGTACCCTGGGTCCTTTCGGCAAAGGTGCTGCATATGAATTATATCCAGTCTCAAAAACAGCGGAAAATCCTATTGAAAGTAACACTTAAAACCCAGTAAAATGAATTAACCCTGGGGTTTTTCCATTTTTATTTCAAGCTCACATAGTGGGGCCAGTCGCCAATCAGGGAACACTCAGGAGAAATGCAAGCAGTAAACATCAGCACTAATGTAGTGCACACGTACCTGACTGTCCATGAATTGAGCTGCCCTTTTACAACACAAGCTAAGCAACACTTACGCTTCGTCTTTAAATTTTCACAGTTGCAGTAACGATGCAGTTTACCACCTGCCCTTGGCATCCTCCTTCGCGTACATACATTATGCTGCTCTTCAAATTAATAATATTTTAAGGAACGGCTCTTCTAACCTTCAAGCACTGATCAGTATTACTTCGCAAGATACTTTATTTGGAAGACCACTGCACAAAGATATAAAACCATTCATTAAACAAAATGTAGGCCATGCCTCAGAGGTCTAAGACCACATTTTACAACGTGGCGTTCAAAAGTTGTGGAACCTGCATACCGCAATGTCATCCTCCTGTATGAAAGATGAAGCCCGATTTGACAGCGCCTGCAAGCTCGAGTAACTCACACCGGACGACCAGTCAGTGCACGAAAATGTGACATGCCTTTAGGACCTGCCAGAGGCATGTTCGTTTGTTTTTGTTTTTTTGTCCTAAATTATCGCAGACCAGGCGCCTGGTTTTTTGCTGTTCGGCGCCTTTAACTCTGTCGAATTTAAAGTTTATTAAAATATCCCTGTCAATATCTCGACCGCATATAGACTCAGTAATAATCGAGTCAATTCAGTCAATATTGTTGACCATAAACCCTGACTGCTCATTGGAGAGTAAAATTCTAAAGTTAAAGCTCAGGTACTTTGGTCATCAGATGAGAAGAGAGGAGTCGCTGGAGAAATATTTGATGTTGGGAAAGGTTGAGGGTTGCCGGAGAAGGGGTAGGTTAGATGGCATCCTCGAGGCACTGCAGTTGAAGTTATGTGATGTTAGGAAGATTGTGAGAGACCGGAAAGCGTGGCGTGACATGGTTCATGGGGTCACGAAGAGTCGGACACGACTGAACGACTGAACTGAACTGAATAATCGAAAGCGCTGCTGAGGTATTGAGGAGTCAGAGTCATGTAAACATTAACCTGCAGTATGCACGCTTCCTAAGTCTGTTTCTCAAGCCTATATGGCAATGTGAATGATCACTACAGCGTGCAGAAGAAAAATCTATAAATGCTTCGGAAGACGCAATAACAAAATTCAGGAGAACATTCCAGCGTAATGATTCTTTCTAACGCGCTAAAGATAAAGGATACCGTGGGGAGCACAATATTGACCCCTCCCCTCCCCCCATCTTAATCTCGAAAATCTCTTCCTGGGATATTACAGATCTGGAGGGGAGGACATTCGGGTATTGTAAAGTACCTGAGTGGTACTTTTGCTGCTTTCAAAAGCTTCAATTGTTTTGCGATGACTAATGATAAAAACTGTTGCAGGTCTACAATGTTTACGTTTTGAAATTGCGCCGGAAATCACGTGGAGTAATGAATAAGAATAAGGTGGCCGGAAACCACGGAGTAGAAAATTTGTATTGTGCGTGATTTTTATTATTACTAGCAGGAGAACACGCGGTGTATTAAATAAGAATATGATGGCCAAAAACGTACTAGGAAATTTGCCTAGTGTGCCGGTTTTAATATTCCGAGCAGAAGTACACGCAGAGAATGAATAAGACTATGATGGCTGAAAACTACGGACTAGAAAATTTGCGTTGGGCGCTGTTTATAAGGCGAAAGCCTTTAATGGCTCATGCTGTCGTGGACAAAATGTGTTCCGCTTTTGCGACGTTCTGATTGACCGAGGCGGGATAACGTCACAGAGGTCTCGACCAACACAGAACACCACCACAGCATTCGCGAATGCGTACCTTATATGGCCATATATCCATTAATGATCAATTACTGATTAATCAGTAAATAATTATTTATTACAATTTTATGGCCAATGAAGTAATTCATCGGTTAACCAATTATCGAATAATTAGTTGCTTACCTTTTATTTAATTACCTGCTTACCTTGGGATTCTTTACCTTTTTAATTATTGATTATTAGTGCCAGTTGCATAGCATAATGCGACACTCAGGCTTTCCCCTGTCACTACTTTAGTCGCTAAAGTCCCTCGGAATTTTTTACTACCGGGAGAGCACATGGAGTAATGAATAAGACTAAGGTAGCAGAAAATAACGGAGTAGAAGATTTGCCTTGTGTGCTGTTTTCAATAATATTAGTAGAAAACACGTTTAGAATGAACAAGACTATGATTGCCGAAAACCATGGACGAGACAATTGGCCTTGTGTGCTGTTTTGCATTACTAGGAGCAGAGCACGTACAGTATTGAATAAGACTATTATAGCAAAAAAACGGGACTAGAAAATTTGCATTGTGTGCCGTTTTTAATATTACCAGCAGGAGAACATGTGGCGTAATGAATGAGACTATGATGGCCGAAAACCACAGATTAGAAAATGTGCGCTTTGTACTGCCTTTAATGTAACTATCAAAAGTTTATCAGATAACTCAAGAAGATAGCAAGTGATGAATATATATGTAGTGGAGAGGAAAATAATAGAACGAGCTTCTCGAACGTACACCCGCTACGGACTATGAAGCCGAGCGTATACTGCCTTTCTTAGTGACATTCCTGTATACCTAATCGCGTATTGTTGGTGCGAGCATCACCGAAGGCGCGGAAGTGCCTAGCTGCCTTGTCGGACGCTGTTTTTTTTTCGACCCATAGCAAATGAAGTGTTTTGTATCAGTAGCATAATCTTCCGAATAAAATTCGTTTTGCGATCATAGTTTCCCCTTTCTTTTATTTATGTGGAATAGCTAACAATAGGTTGATTTTTCACAGTTGTTCTAGTGGCTCTTGAACCAACTAATATCATTTGTGTTTGACGAATAAGCTGCTTGTCATCCGCCAGAGTGATAGGAAACACCTCACTAACTTCATTGGGATTTTTGTAGCTAGGTCTGTCCTTTATTACAGTCAAAACTCTTTTAACAATGCCCAATTTAATGACAGTCTAAGTTTAACGAAGTAATCCCAATCCATCCTTAGACGCTTATAGAGTCGATTGCTGTAGCTAACTCAAAATATCAAAAGTGAATTTCGTGATCTGTCGCAACTTAACAAACTAATTTTTCCGAAAACTAAAGTAAGAATGTTAATTTTTGTCGGTTTTCTAGAGAAGACATAAAATGTTATTTCCGGTCACCGGTAACGTTGCTGATTACATTCATTCCACTTTTATCTAGCTGCCACGTGCAAAACGAGATTTATAATTTTAAAACGAACTTGTTAATGGCGAGTGATGTAGTGGAAGCCTTCTGTCTGCTACGGTAGCTTGCTGGAACACACGAGGGGACGAAAACGTGCTGGACCCACTCCAAGCTTGAGAATAAGTTGTGCAGTCATTACTTGCAAAACGTAAGCAAGCAAAGAGCATCGACATCTTTTCTAGGAGATAAATTGTATGCCCCTGGGTGCTCTTCTTGTTCCGGTCACAACGTTTGTCTCTTGTCATACGCAATAGTGGTTTAGGTTGTTAACGCTTATCGCAATTTCCTTATTGGACGAATTATGGTTTTTAAAAACGGTGCGGTGGTAGATTTCTGATTTCCACTACACCGCATAATGTAATCAAATGAGTAAGAAGTGCCTTTCTCAGTTTAACGGAGTTCAAATTTAACAATAATTCGTGGTTCCCCTCAGTGTAGGTAAATAGATATTTAAATGTGTTCAAAATAGTTCATCTTTAGGAATATTGAAAAGACGACTGGCACTACCTTGTCCACGGTAATTTGAGTCAACCTATTATGTTTACTTTCTTTTTAATTTCTATAGGAGGTATAAACAGCAGTGGGACTTTTGTACCATTTTAAGATGCAAGTAATTCCTTGCAGCAATCGCTTCACACAATTTATCTGACAAGATGCGAAAAGCATGATGAAAAACGAAGCTGAAGAGGCAACAATGTTTAACATCCCACTGAATTATTGCAAGAAGCGCCATGACGCGCCGCTATTGTGTCCTAACCGCTCTTTTCGATTTGTTTACAAAGTTTGAGGGTGACATCATTTTTTTTTCAGCAAGGACTGTATAAAATATGCTGGAACAGTCACCAACGTGTAAAACCTTCCGCTTACAAATTAAGCGCATGTACCGTAGAGTGGGAGCACTGATATTTAAATCTCGAGAAATATATCTCGTCCTGCCAGCATCGCCACTAAGGGTAACAACTGAAATCTAGTAGAGGCGAGCTTGGTAAAGGATGAGAGACAGTTAATGGCACTGACAAGAGTAGGAAGTTTAGTGAGATGCAGGGGCTCTAGCTGGTGCAGAACTCAGATAAGAGAAGTGATTTTGTGGTCCAGTGTGAAGAATTGGGCTGACATAGATAAATACGGCTGTTTTAACAAAAAACAACCAATCGAAAATACGCGATTAGTGTGCTAGAAAGGGAATAAGCATTCTTGAAAATACGGATAGCTACTCAGTGGTACATAAAAAACCAGTTTTTTGTTTTACTAAATTCGAGAATACAAAAGAATCATCCGCTTTTAGGTTACATATGAGTAGTGGAAGACGCAATTTAATGCTGTGTCATGTACAAAATTTTATGTCGGGTCCATGAATTAACGATAAGCTATAAAGAAAGCACTTTTGGCCTGTGAGGCAAACAAGTGGACGTGCACATGTGTAGTATATTTCTAAAATTGTTATGTATTTGTTGTTTTATAGCGCATAAGGAACTGCGGCTTTCACGCGCCAAACAAGAATTTTTAAAACCAGGCATGTTTGTATGATGATTGTGCTCCCAGAACTCATATTTTCTTTTTAGTGGTGTCACGGAAGTGTTTAGTTTTTTTTCCGCTTAGCTCTCAACAATTGCATGAAAATCCCCCTCTACAACTATCAAATCTGCGAGCACTCGCGTGACATGCACCTGCTGTATTCAGACATATCACTCTTTAGGAGAACTCGGTAGTATTACAAATATTCATTCAATGAAACTGGCTTTGGTTGTGAAGCTCATGAGAAATGTTTTTTCGTAATCATTTCTACAGGACCCGACAAAACTGTACTCTGACCGCTTCTTCTTTGAGTCACCTATTGTGGCAGAGAAGGTGGTGTCAGCGGAAAAAAATGCCCTGGAAGCAGCGGGTCTGACCGTCGTGTCCTGCTCGGTTTATGACACCCAGTGGACGATGCCAGGTGTAGAGTCTTGGATGGGTACGTGTTTATTTTGCTGTGTTAGTGCTTACCTTCGTCTCCAGAGCAAGGTCAGGTGCTAATGAAGCCTAGCGTACGCTCTCTGTGGCGCTCTTCTTCTCGCTTCGTCGTCTTTTTTACTGTTTTAACCTCGCCGTTTTGGTGTGATCTGCAAGATCGAATATTTATGATATAGAAGATGACAGCCGAGAAGATCAGGAAGGAATGCAAGGTAATGAATGATTTACATTGCGACTTAAGGTGTCCAAGGTAACTTAGCCAATGAGAAAAAATAAAAATATTTGAGGTAGGCCAGAGAAAATGTTGCATACAGCAGCGAACCATCTGGTGCTTCGCAGGCTATTTTTTGTTTTACAATTAACTCTTTAAAGTAAGATAATTTTTGAAATGTACTAACTCTTGTCTTGAGACAATAAATGTGATTTGCCAAGTTAGAGAGCACCTTTCAAAAAACCACTCCATCTCTTTCAGATAAAAAAAGCCCGACCGCTACGTTTTGTCAAAGCTTTAAAGAAATCTGCGAAATACAAAATATACCATGTGACTGGCTCCATCGCGCGGCACCATTGTTCTGCTTTCAACTGGGGCCTCAGTGAACGAAATCAGCTGTGGCCGTAGCTCCACGGCCCAGTTGCAGCAGCAGGCCTCCATGTATGTGATGCTTTCTTCATCCGGTGCAGGCGGTCGGCCCACGTGACGGTACCATTTGCAGCGAGCTCACCATGCTCGCTGCAACCATGGCCAACATATTAACCTACCGCTGTAACCGGGCTGTCGAGTCACGGCCGCAGCTAATTGCAAACCACGATTGAGAGCACAATCGTGGAGCACCAATGCGTTAGTCACGTGATATTTTTGTGCTTAGCGGGCTTTTCTTAGAGCTTGAAAAAAGATACACGTGAAGCTTTCTTTATCGGAAATACGAATGGGGGTTTCAGGAGGGGATATCTGACTTTGCAAATCTCATTCATTGTTTAAAGGCAATAGTTGTAAATCAGAAAATATTTTAAATATTACTTAACTAATTGCAAAATAAAACATCGCCTGCCATGCGCCAGATGATAGCAACTATATACAAGTGGTTTCTGGCCTACCTTAAGTATTTCATTTTTTAACCATTGGCTAATGTTCGTTTGGACACACTGTAAATTATTAAATGATGAAGACTTGCCAGAAGCTGCATGTGAATCAGTCGTTAAGTTCAGGAAAGCGTAAGCAAGGCGAAAGGCTGAAATAAAGCGTACATTTCAGGGTATTCCTTCTACGAACGAAATGAGACATTACCGGTAATGACACAACTCAAAATATGATAAGCACAAAGGTACCAATAGCAATAGAAACAGATACGCGTAGTGCGCCTTACCCTACGCACACTATAATAAAAAAAATGCATGTGAGATAACCGAAGAAAAAATAACGCTGAACATGTCATCTCTCAATTCGTGCCCATATTTTTTATTCGATAGCCTTAAAAAAATTGTATTCGTGAGTTTGTTCGCGTACGGGCTGAGTGAAGGAGTGACATCAAACGAATGAAAAAAACTGACAAATCCCTTGACTAGAAGATAAACCAGATTCTGCGGTCACGTTTGTAAGTCACAAAGTTAAAATCAGCTCCCAAGATCCTTTTGCGTTAGCACTGGAAGAGTCAAAACTACCAGTCAATGACGTTCGTCCAACTGGCTTAGTTGCAATCGCTTTACGCTTCTCAGTTAAAGACTCAGGACTGAACGCCTACGGGGCACTTGTTTTTCGGTGGAGCCGAATTTAATGGATGTCATCGTGTGGAACGATATTATGCATATGAGAAAAGTTAATTTGTAATTTCTACGACGATGTCTCATAAGTTATATGGCCAAATTTTGAAGTGCCCAGCCCAGTTATAATATCATTGACAACGCTACATAATTCACATAAGTAATTTATGAATATTCAAATTTGGCAAGTTTTGTTTAGGAGAAGAATGATCAACAGAGGAAATTTTAAACCTTTAAAAACATGTACTTTCTAAGTTACACAAGATACGCCTGTGCAGTCGATCTGTGGGGCAGAGGGGTTTCGAAGCAAACAAGATGTAGGTGACATAGCTTGGTGATGAATTATATATTGACTATTACAGCACGTCTTTTAAATATTTGCATCTTAAGGGGCAAAATTATGGCGCAAAATTGAAACCGAAAATGTCCAATGTGAGCGAAATGTGGGTGTTGTCAGGCATAGCAATTTCAGATCACGGCGTTACAAATTCAAGCAAGGGGGCGTATTGCATTTCTCATTCACCAAATACCGACCGCATTCATGTATCCGGTCATATATTAGCACTAATATATATTGCAAAATGTTCACATTTTGCATTCTGCAAAGTGCGAACGGTAAAATGCGCGTTTTATATAGTAAATAAATTGAAGCATATTTGCGGATTACAAATCCTAAACATGTGTTCATTTTTTCGTTCATTACATACACACATTTTTCCGTTCACATACACCATTGCCTACTGAAATAAAAATAAAAACTATTTTGCAATATAATTTTGGTTTTCATCGCTCATGAATCAACCTCAACAATGTACACGATACGCACCTTGCTGTAAAACCCACATGCGCACACCGCACAAATATACCTTTCGTAATTTAAAAAAAAAAAAAAATTAAGCGAATAAAAAGACCTGCTTGCACATCAGAGGACGTTGCCCGTACGTGGCTGTACCACCATGTACTGAGAAACCATGAATATGCTAGGAGGGGAATTAAAGGTGCAAGTAATTGTAGTTATTTCCGTACCGCTGAAATAACTTGGAGTTGCTGCACACGCTTTAATCACTTACATTTATTTCTAGAAGTTTGTCCAGAGCTGTCATCTTTCATGAATAATTAGCTCGCCCTTGAAAAGTATGCTGGTCCAGGGGACTCGCACAATTGAAACCCAAGCTCATGGTTTGTTTATTATTGAAAAAGCATTCAGCCTTCTTACCCCGATAAAGAATATTATGAACGACCTTGTCGCTTTTCCTAGTAGCGGGGCAACAGTGTTTTTCTGGCATGTTACACCAGAAAAGAAACATTGCATCCTGGGTAATTCGAACATAGCGACACCTTTGAGATCGTAGCAGTCACCGCGGCCGTACTCCTCCCCTGTTAAACTCCAGCACGGTATCAGGCTCTGCACTGCAAATCGTAGTCACCACCAACCTCCATCTTGGAACACAATATTTCACCCTCTCATATAGCCCGTCAATGCTCACATGGTAGTATTGAGGGGATTTGTGCTCGGAATGCGAAGATGAGCAGTAATTAGGCAACGAAGGGCAGTAACGTCACACACACACACACACACACACACACACACACACACACACACACACACACACACACACACACACACACACACACACACACACACACACACACACACACACACACACACACACACACACACACACACACACACACACACACACACACACACACACACACACACACACACACACACACACACACACACACACACACACACACACACACACACACACACACACACACACACACACACACACACACACACACACACACACACACACACACACACACACACACACACACACACACACACACACACACACACACACACACACACACACACACACACACACACACACACACACACACACACACACACACACACACACACACACACACACACACACACACACACACACACACACACACACACACACACACACACACACACACACACACACACACACACACACACACACACACACACACACACACACACACACACACACACACACACACACACACACACACACACACACACACACACACACACACACACACACACACACACACACACACACACACACACACACACACACACACACACACACACACACACACACACACACACACACACACAGGCGCGCGCGCGCGGAGGGCAGTAACGTCCCCTCCCATACACACACGCTACCGAAATGACGCATGGAATAACGACTGCAATTATCAATAATTGTCCGTTGGTGGCGCCTCTCTGCTCCCAACAATAAAACCTGGACCCCAATGTTTTTATGTATGATTCGTAGACAAACATCTTTTTTTATTGTTGGTTCCTAGTGTAATTTATGCATTTAATAAAAAGCTTTTAGAATAGCTTTAAAAGGTCGTGTAAATTGCGTGCTTCATTCTATCGGATGAATGTTACCTTGGGTTTAGTGCCTCAAATTTGGATGTTATGCGCCAGACACACCTATCAGATGAGTTCACGCTTTAATGGCGCTTGCAGGTTTTCGAGAGTGAACTAGTAATTTACGAAATGTTTTTGCACTTCCCATGTACTGTAATCGACCTGACATTTAGTATCAGCCTTCCTCGCAGTCTGCTTCAGGACGTCATGACACTAATGCGGGAGAAATCGCAAAACTCTCTCTGGCTTTCCAAAAGCGACTTTGCGTTCGTAGACACCGCTGACCAAGTGGCGGGAACACTTCAGGCTAGTGACACGGTGCCCTCTGGCTCCCTTCTACACTCCTTTCTGGTATTAATTTCGTGGCATAGCAGCATGTGGAAAGCAAAGTAAACAGCTAGAATGGCTGATGCGTTTTTTTAGGAATTATGCCCCGGTCTTGAATATTTTGGAGCGCAATTCATACGTTCACGTTCCTGTATTGCGTGGCGTCTTAATCGAGTTAGTGTTTCGTGTGCCCGTTTGGGTCAGTGATTTTCCACGCAGTCATCGGCCTAGCCAGCGACCCGTAAACTTTGTCAGATAAACACGTACAGAGAAGGCCATGTATGGCTGTACAACAGAGGCAAGGAAGGAAAGCGAAAAAGGAGGTCTTTATCGATGCTCCGTAGGGGAGGGCTTAACTCAACACTAGTGAACCGTCATCGTCTGTTCCTTTACCCCGCCGGATGCCCAACACAAGCAAAGAAAAGCCCGCTCCCCAAAACACGGGTACAAAGGTCTGTCGCTTTCCTTTCTTGCGGGGCTTTCGCTGCCAAGCTAGAGAAACTTTCCTGAAGTCTAGTTGAACAGCGAAACGCTACCTGTGATGTTTGGCAGATGGTAAACAGGAATGAAAATCCATATCTTACATTTAAGGAAAAGGAAAGTGGGACAAAGCGTGAAAGGCAACGGGTCTTAGTATCGTGGGATGCGTGGCGAGGATGAAGGAATGAGCTACCGCAATGAGAAAGAAGCCGAAGTGTATCTACAGCTGTAGAAGGATTTGAATTGACGAGACCCGGAGGGTTGAAGGGTGAGGCCGGGCCACGCGATCAAACCAAAAGGTGGCTACTGGTGAGAGCGGTTGAATTCACGCCGTGGAGTTAGCAGCTAGAGGAGGCATAGAATTTGAACCCGGGCCATCGGGTCCCGTGTCACACATGCAGCACTTAGGCGAAACAGAAAGGTACGCTCTTGTGGTATTTCGCATTATGTGGCAGCTTATCACAGTAAGGTTTGACATGATGTATATAATGACTATTAGATAGGGGACTGATTCAACAGCTTATTAGATTAGAAAATCAACAGCTTATTAAGCAAACAGCAAACTGCTTTTACTCCGCCAGAATTTGAACAAGGAGCCGCAGGCGGAACCACTAGAAATGATCAATTTGAACCCTCCGAAGCGAAAAATATGCTCCCTCCCCGCGCCCCCCCCCCCCCTTTTATTGCCTCGAAGAAGCGTTTCCGCAAGACGACAAGGCCCACATCCCTGTATTCAGCTTTAGTAGAGGTCAACAATGAGCGGCGGAGAAACCGGCAGGTGTCAAGATGGTGCCTCTTTTATAGCAATCAAGAAATGGAAAAATAATGAATGTCAGTTGACCGATTGTTACTTCAAAAACGGTAGAGGGAGCTCTAGCTGCAAACGTCTATTTCGACGTTGTTACCACAGGTTTCCGCTATATCAAATTCCCTAAATTTTGAGCTGCAATGTTAATTACACATGTAATATGATTGTGACACCAAAGATGTAAAAGGTTATCAGAATTGTGAAAAAAAGTGAAAATTTTAACGTATAGCAATGGAGTGCACCAATTTCGAAGAAAGTATGTAGCGTTCTGTGTCTGCCGAAATTTACAGTAGTTGAGCCATAACAAATCGCAAGGTTACCTGCAAAAGCTGTGACAGCTTTTGCACTCAACAGGCTCAATTGCGCTTATGTGCTTTTAATCAAGCCATATTATGTCTAGGCAGTGTAATTACGGCTATTGTGTTTTCAGACAAAAACATACTACTTCATCTGACCTAGGGAATTTCTACCTTTATTTAGATCTAGTGTGCTTACCGCACACTTATATAAACTTAACAAATAGTACTTGCGCCAATTCATGCTCGAACGTTTGCTGGGCTGTAAACAACACTGCCTAATTTAGTGTTAATGCTCCTTCCTAAAAGTAACATAGCAGCACATGAAAATTCAGTTCTAGATTCACATATAGCAACTCTGGACACAGTTGTTCCCTCAGAACAACACGGTTAGGTAGACAAAATCTGGTAAAAATAGCTTCGCAAAAAAGCATTAGATAGCTTATAGAAAGGTCACACATTGTTATTACGCCCCAAACCCCGCTGAGCAATCAGCGCACGGCAAGGTCACGGGACCTTGTGATTTCACCAGCCTTTGAACCGTTTTCGTAGCCGAGTTGGTAAAAGCTCTGGCCACAGATTACATGGCCGAACACTAATCGGTGACCTAAGTGATGTCACAGTTACGTGACACGGCTGAGTTGGGAGGTACTCTGCCAGAGTTCTTCTTGATTGTGACGTTCTCAGCAGGGCCGGAACTTAAGCCAAACTGCAATACAAATAGCTTCTAATGCAAAATCAATTTTTCTGAACAAAAATAAGAGTTCAAGTGAAATCTAGAAGGAGAGAGAGGAAGCTATTATGAAGGATAATAATTCAAAGGAGCTAGATTATCGATGCCCCTAGGTCCCAGTCAGCTGGCGGCAGCTGATGTGCGGAGTAGATGGATCCTCCAGGCTTGCTGGTAACGATTGTGGCTAGTTAGGACCGCGTTCTACTGGAGCGGACACCGGAAAAGAGTATCCATTAGTGTGCACCAGAGACCAAACTCTGGCCGCTTGCCTTGTATTCGAAGCAGGGGTGAACGCTATTGCGAAATCCATCTCTAGTACCTCAAGTAGAGTCGGGGTGGGAGAACCTGGCTTGGTGGACGGGAAACCTCAAAAGCAGCTTCATGAAGGAAACCTGTCTCAGATACCGGAAACCCGGCAAACGCCTTGTGGTGGCGGAATGAACTTGGGGCCGAGGGCCACACATTCGACTAAGAGCGAGTGCTTACCCTCTACAGAGGCGCCTAAGGGAGCTCGACTCAAAAGGTCTGTCAAAATCCTACGCTGCTCACGTTCCCCGTCTAATTCCCATAACCCTTACTTAATTCCTGCTTTCGCTTCCCCTATAACCTATCCCTTCCGCTGGTTCCCAGGAGAGATACGTTGGGTCTTCCCAGGCCCGTTTTCTCGGCTGTGAGTCCCTCAGTAGCATTCCCTCATTCATTTCATGACTTCTAATAAAAAACCATTCGTCCAAAGAACCTATTCATTTATCTCGCCATTTGACACATCTCTCTCTACCCACGTTACATAGTGGTGCAGGGTATTTCATGGCACCTTACATGGAACGACCACAGAGGTTATGTACAATCTAAGGTTGCATCAGCCGTTGGCGCCATTGCCAGACTGAGATTCATGCTGCCTCCTAAAATAAAACTCTTTTTATATCACACACTAGTGCTCTCACTATTGCAATACTGTAGCTTAGTCTGGTGTACCACAGGGATAACCAGTCTATCTAAATTACTTTTAATGCAGAAAAAAGCATTACAGTATGTTGCTGGCATGCGTTATTACCGTCAATCCAAAAACGTTTTCGGAAGTATATAGTACTGTCAGTGTCCTCCTTCTTTGATTACATGATCATAATAACTTATACAAAATATTTATACAAATCAAATGACAGTGTTGTTATAGCTCTTGGAAAGTGAAACGAAAATATCCGAGAGCGACAAACGCGACATAAAGAGAAATATATTCTTCCAATACCATGTACGTATTCCTACACACAGTCGTTATGCTAAATTGTACCGAGACTATTAAATAAATTACATGCTGCTGGATTTGATCCAGTTAAGAAACGTAATCACCAAATTAATATTTTCTGTCGTGAGCACCCGTAATGATGCAATTATTGTTTCAGGCTTTGTTACCTTCTATTGTTTTACTTTAGAACTGTGAACTAAAGGGTGTTCCCTATTTCTATTTTTTTTTTGCTTTGTGTTGAATTGAGTTTCTTATTTTGTTAAATAAAAAATTTATGTTACATATAATTTTACGGATAGATTTGCTGTTGCCTGCAGGGGGCACCTGTTAAAGCAGGTGTTTGTGTGTTTTGTGCGACACCATAGACCCCGAGTACCCACGTTTAGCCGTGCGTGACATTGCCGTGTCTGGGGAAAAAGGGATCCTGGCCGATTGAGCCGATGCCGAGTGTTTTGACCTTTAAGGACCCTCGGCAGAGGCAACACACCACTTTGGCCCACGCTTCCCATATACGGCACTTCTGGCCTGACCCAACCGGGGAAATCGGCAGTCGCCTTTTTCTAATATCCTCCCCTGCATCTTTTGCTTTCCTGTCTTCTTTCTTACAACTGTTCTGTCTCCTCCTCTTTTCTATGATGTTTTCTTTTCTAGGCGGCGAGGGTTAACCTGGTGTGGCTATCACCATGTGTTACGCTATATTTGGTTATAGTCAGGGTATAAGGCTGGTTTGGGCTGGACTTTCTCGGAAGCACCTATCCTGTCCCCTTGTTGGGCTGGGTGGTGGGTGGCCGCCACCCTGGCTGAACAACAACATTATTTTTATAGCTTCTTTACTCTCAGATGATCGATTCCGAAAAATGGGTCGCACCGATGAAACGTCTAAATTATTTCTGAAAAATTAAACAGGTTCCCACGATATCATGCAGTACAAGGTGACAACACCGAGAAAGTGGCTATACAAATGTCACCTTTCATAGTGACCAAGATACTGACAGAAGTAATAGGTCAGGGTTACAGCGTAAAGAAACTTGCGAACGGAGACCTTCTGTTGGAAATCTTTTATAATCATCAGCACAAAAAACTATCCACATTGAAGTCTTTTGGCGAAATCCTAGTGACCAAAAGTCCCCATCGTTCTCTGAACACTGTCCGCAGAGTTATCTCTGACGACGACCTCAGATACCTGACTGAAGAGGAACTGATAGAGGGCCTAAAAGAACAAAACGTAACAGATGTGTATCGGATAAACATGAGGCGTGATTACAAAGAGATTCCGACCAAGCACCTAGTCCTGACATTTGCACAAAGCATCCTCCCCGAATCAGTCGAAATAGGCTATGTGAAACTTCAACTCAAGAAATATATTCCAAATCCTCGCCGCTGCTTCAAATGCCAACGCTATGGTAACGGCTCTTATACCTGCCGCGGCTAGCAGAGATGGGCAAAATGTGCTTCCCGTGAACACGATCGCCAGAAATGTGAGGTTAAGCCACATTTGTGTGCCAACTGTGAAGGTAGTCATCCTGCCTTTTCACGCACACGTCCAATATGGAAACAAGAAAAGGAAATCGTTACCATCAAGGTCAAAGAAACCATAACTTTCCGGGAAACACGAAATTGTGTTCTGTCAAATAAACCTGCCTATTGTGTTATGGCGCAACAGGGCACTGTGTCACAACAGACTCTGGTACCTGCCCAGGTTTCACACAGTGAACCGGGACCAGAGCCGTCCGTGCCCTTGGTGGCTGCGGCCAGCGCTGCGCCACCCCCAGAAAAACAGGCTGCGCAGACCCCCAGGACAGCCGGCCCAGAGGCCTCTCACCACTTGGTGAGGGCAAACACAAACGTCAATGTGCGGTCCGCACGGGCGTCCAGCGTGTCAGAAAGCACGATGGACACAAGCCAAGGCAGGCCTGTGCCGTCGACATCAGACGGGCGGCGCAGCTCCAAGGATCGACAAAGAAGAGATAAACCACGAATCAGGGGGCCCCAAAACAAAACTTAGCCTTCTGTACTCATTTAATACAAAATTACGTTTATACAATTGAACTGCAGAGGACTTTAAAGTAATATGAATGACCTAATATACTTATTAGCCACTCACTCACCACTAGCACTGTGTTTGCCAGAAACAAATTTAGGTCCCAAACACAAGAGCATACTCAAAAACTATACAGTCTTCCGTCGCGACCGAGAGCAGGATCTCAGGCTCACAGTTGGCGTCGCCATCATAGTAAAAAATGGAGTAGCAGTTCGAGAACCCGCCTGTCATGGTGGTTGGAAAGTAATAAAAAATACCATGCTCGAAAAATCGGGTTCCGAACAAACCTTGGCACAGAAAATGGACTGGCCATGCTCGCTGAAGAAGACATACACGTATCGCCTTATAGCCACTTAGTACGTACGTAGTGGCTACCGACGTGACGAAGGCATACGACAACGTGTTACATGCCAAAATTCTTAGCAACATGGAATGTATGGGCATTCCCTTAAAGGTCATAAAACCAGTACATAATCTGCTTAAGGACAGGACGTTTTGTATCCGGATAAACGGAAAACAAATTGGTAATTACACTTCGAACAGAGGCGTGCCACAAGGTTGTGTTAGCACCTTTACTATTTAATATCGCACTGATCCCATTGGAGTGGAAATTAGCTGAAATACCAGAAGTGCGGTTCGTGATATACGGAGATGATGTCGCGATTTGGTCTGTTCATAAACAACTTGAGAGACAGATTAGGTATCTACAAGAGGATTTAAATACCACAGATGAGTACGTCCAAGATGCAGGTCTGGAATTGTCACCTCAAAAGTCCAGTTGCATTCATGTTGCCAACAAGAATGGAAGAAAATAATTGGCAACGCAAAGAGTCTCCCGAAAGATTGGGTATCAGGCATTGGAAGAGGTGGACAGGTTGAGAGTTCTTGGCCTAGAAATTCACAAATCCGGCAAAAGAACACAATGGCTTCATAAGGTGAAAACAGTAGCCGCGACTTCCTTAAACTTGATAAAACGCATTTTGTCTAGGGGAGGAGGAGCTCAAGCGGACATGGCAAGACGTCTTGTAAAATCGGTGTTACAGCAGAGGATACTATACCAGGCCCAATTCCAAAGACTCACGAGGCGGCAGTGGGCGAAATTGGAAACAGTAAATAGAAACACAATGCGCAGTGTCACGGCCTTACCAAAACTTAGCCCTATCCCTATTCTCCAAGAGTTTGCAGAGATAAATACGTTGACAGAATTAACTGAACAACGAGAGGCAACAAGAGATATGAAGCGAAAGTACGTTACGCCATAGAATCCTTGAACAAGGAAGTGGCAGTTCAAACACCACCAATGGCTGACCCCCCCCTGTGGGAATTCACGACTATTACGACAAACAAGACCACTCGGCTTCGTCGCAAAGAAAAGCTGGCATCTCGCCCTCTGGTTGATGCACTTCCAGGTACCTTCATTGCGTATACGGACGCATCAATTATAGAAAATGGCGGTAGAACAGCAGCTACTAGTTCAACACACAGCGAACTAAAGGTACATAAAGAATATGTTTCAGAATACCCGGACCCGCTTGTGATGGAACTCTATGCAATCCGCGATGCTATGGAGGCCATAAATAAAATAGATTCCATAACAGAAGCTCACATCTATACAGACTCCTTAGCCGCCGTAAAACAACTGAATAAAGTGACAAAGACGCTATGTGTTACCCAGGAAATCCACGCGCTCAATAAAAAAAAAATACGCATCCAGATACATTGGACACAAGACGATGCTGAGAACGCTGAGCTGAGAAAAGTTGACCACCTCACACACGAAGTTCCAAACACTAATGCGCCCCCCACCAGGCTCCCTTTTGATGCCCGCTATGCTGTTCCCATCTTAGCATCCTATTTAAAGAAAAGTACACGCGCCCTCATTCCCCCGTGTACATTCCCCCTACCTCATAACTTAACGAGATTGGAGGAGGTTTCCCTTAGAAGGATAAGAGCTGGGGCGGCCCTTACCCCGTCGGTAACATGCCGATGGGAATCTCAAGCAGGCATCGGACCAACCACATGCCTGAAGTGTTCCGCACCGGCTGCAGAAGTGGATATTCGCCACCTGCTATGGACTTGTGCAGGGACAACGGCATCAAAGACACAGATTCTGCGCAAAGTGGGACTAGCCACAACAAGGGAAGAGGACTTTTCTAAATGGCTCACCGACAACCCTAAGAGCGGGAGCCTGCTCCGGTTCCTCACGGAAAACCATTTACATGAGTTTCTTTAATATGCCTCATTGCAAGATTGCGCACAAAAAAAAAAGTTCGAGAACACAAACTTAAAACTAAGTTTGAAGCTATAGCGGTGGGCTTACAGGCTTTTAAAACGTTAACTGTGGGCTGCATATACTTACAACCACACCTTCAATTTAATATTCATGAATTAGAAGATCTTTTAAAGCAGCTTCCAGAGCCGGTTTTATTAGTAGGAGATTTTAATGCACATTCCATGCTTTGGGGCAGTAGAAAAACAGATAAGAGAGGCGAGGTCATTGAGGATTTTATACTGTGTAATAATATCTGTCTCCTTAACACCGGGAAACTAACCTACTGTTCATCTAGTTCAGGAAAAATTAGCTGTATTGATTTATCTCTTAGCTCACCCTCTATTTTGACAGACTTTGAATGGAATATTTTAGATAACCCATACGGAAGTGATCACTTACCTGTACTAATCAGCTTAACAATTTCACCGCAAATCAGCCCATCCAAGCTGCAACGCTGGAAGCTGCATTTAGCCGATTGAGCACTTTTCTGAGAAAAGGCCAGCCCAGAAAAAATTACTTCAGATAAATATAATATAGATGAACTAAATGATGCTTACACAAATTGCATCCTTAGTGCAGCACACATAGCAATTCCTCAGTCATCTGGAGTGGTGAAACAAAATCACAAAGTCCGGTATTCAAAAGAATGTAAAGAAGCAAAAATTGAGCAAAACAAAGCATGGGGAATCTTTCGCAGGTACCCAACACAGAACAATTTCGTAAAGTTTAATAAGCAAGAGCCAAAGCCCGATACATCCGCCGCAGCGCCGAAAAAGCCTCCTGACAGAATTATGCAACACCAATAAACAGCTCAACAACATCAAAACAAATGTGGGGGCAGCTTCTAAAGTTAAATGGCAGCTACTCTCCATACACCATTACCCTTCTAACAGCCCCCGGAGTACAGACAACTATACAAGAACAGGCCGACATTTTAGGTTAATATTGTTCTGCAGTTTCATGTTCATCACACTTCACTCAAGCATTCCTAAAATACAAAAACAGAGAGAAACAAAAACTCCCAACAAGTGGGGGTACGAAAGAACCCTATAATAGCTTAATTACACTACAATAAATAAAACAATGACCTAGCTGGTGGTAAACAGGCTTCACCTGGCCTTGACCAAATTCATTATGAAATGCTCACCCACCTACCCGAACCTGCTATAGAGGCACTATTAAAATTTTTAACAAAATTTGGGTTGTAGGATAATTGCCAGAGGTGTGGAAAAAGCTGTTGTGGTATCATTTTTGAAACCTGAAAGGAGCCGACATCTCCTGGTAGTTATATGCCTATTGCTCTCACCAGTATTTTAGCAAATCATTTGAAAGCATTTTAAACATCAGACTAACTTTTGTTTTAGAATCTCAAGAAGTTTTAAATATTCACCAGGGTGGTTTTAAAAAACGATGCTCAACAACTGACCATCTCTTGCGTCTCGAAAACACTATGAGAGAGGCTTTTATAAAACGACAGCATTGTCATGCCGTTTTCTTTTACCTTGAGAAGGCGTAGGACACAACTTGGAGGTTTGGGATATTGCGCGACTTGGCAGATTTAGGCATACGTGGCAGAATGCTAAAGGTTTTATGTGACTTTCTGTTACATCGTTCATTTCAAGTACGTCTTGGGACCACCTTGTCAAGAGCCCTTCTCCACTAGAATTGCGTACCCCAAGGGGACATTTTAAGCACAAAACTTTTCATTGTAAAAATAATACGATTACCAAAGTAATGCCAAATTCCCTAATGTATTCACTCTATGTGGACGACCTTCAAGTAGCCTACACATCGCGCAACATGTCCACATGTGATAGACAGGTCCAATTAATATTTAATAAGCTAACGGAATGGGACACTGATAATGGGTTTAAATTTTCTCCGCAGAAGACAGTGGCAGTTATGTTCTCGTTTAAATGAGGCATACACCCCAACCCTACCTTACACCTAAATGAAATCAAATTGTCCGTAAACAAAAACCACAAATTCTTAGACATTACTTTCAATAAAAATATCACTTTTCTTCTCCACATACAAGCGCTAAAGAAGAAATCATCCAAATCCCTAAACATTCTGAAGGTGAGGATCTGATAGGGCATGTCTTTTGCATATATATCGCTCTGTTGTGCGCTCCTGCTTGGACTATGGAAGCATAGTTTATGGACCAGCTAGGCAATCATATTTAAAGAAATTAGACCCAGTGCATAACTAAGGCCTCCGCCTTGCTTGTGGTGCATACAGAACGCCTCCTGTGGATAGCCTCTATGTGGAAACTGCCTGATTGAAAGATAGAACAGCATTATTGCATGCGCATATGTCCTTAGAATAAAGTCACAAACAAAAACACCTGTACTATTCAATAGTAAAACTTGCCCTTCCAGAGTCATATTTAACCTCAGTCAGCGAGGCATTGATAACGCGATTCGAAGAGATAGGTTGCACACTCTATATTCTGGACACATTACCGGATATCGCTCAAAACAACAGCCCTCTACCGCCATGGAACAATCTTCTCACAATCTGTAATCTCACTCTCACAGTGTTCGAAGAGTAAAACCCCACAAGAGCACATTATTCAGGAATTTAATTCTTAAACTTCAGGAGAAGTACAGAAGCTTCACAGAGTTTTATACCGATGAATCGAAAACAGCTGTGTACACGGGAAGTGCAGGGGTGCGAGAAGATTCCGAGGAAATATTAAGACTTCAAACCCGTGCATCTATTTTCACTGCTGAATCTCGCACGATTTCTGTTGCCGTAGAGAAAATAATAAAAGATAATGTTTCAAATAGCATTATTTACACAGACTGCCTAGCCATCCTCAGAGCTCTAAATAAGAAATGCAGCGCTCCGTTACTCGGAGACACATTACACAATGTAGCAACAGCCATTGCTCGAGGATATAACATAACATTCTGCTGGGTCCCGAGTCACGTGGACATTAAATGCAACGAGAGAGCAAACACATGTGCTGCGAAAGCCCGTGACAAGCAAATGAAGTGTATAAACATACCCTACAAAGACTGTATGGAACTTGCACATCGCAAACAAAAAGAAAAATGAAAGACTTCCTGGAATAGTAAAGTGGATAACAAACTACACTTAGTAAAACCCATTTTGGGAGAATGGATGTCGTGCCAGCATCAAGACCGTTTCATAGAAGTAATACTATGCCGCCTCCGCATTGAGCACACACACCTGACACATAATTTTCTGCTGACAAAAAAAGACAAACCTCAATGCGAAGAATGTTGAGAACAACTAACTATTAACCATGTTTTATTCTCATGCACAGGTCTCGAAACACTAAGAAAAAATATTTTACCCCATTTTACAAACAACACATTCATTTTCACCCAAAACTGATTTTAGGCGAAGATGGACTTGTAGATTTGTCATGTGTTTTCAATTTTTTAAGGGAAGAAAACGTCTTGCACAAACTGTAAAATAAATCAGGTGTGCATCAGTAAACAAATTAAAACCTCATGCTTTTCACATCATTGCGTTACCAGCTAATGCTCCATAACAACCAACGCAACCCGTTTCCCAAAAGGAGACTTTCTAAACAAACTGTAGTTTAGGCACACCCGTTTTCCCCCATTTATCACAAACCAAATTAACCTTGCTCTTGGCGCATGATAGCCTTAGTTGCTTATGCGCCAAAATACCCAACACAACACAACAGATTTGCTGTACGGGTTGTAGATCAACTTGCCTCCTCTCTGTTGTCCTGCCAATTATTGTAAGGGGGACAGGGCCCGCCACGCTGTTTCCATAGCTTCTCCGCAACTCCTCCTTTCCCTGCAGGAAAGAATATAAGCCTGACTTGACCTGACTTGGTCTTTTCTTTGACGTCCATTTATCCTTATAATAATCTTCACTATTCCCACTGCAGGACAGTAGCCCCTCCTATACTCTCATAAATAAAGTACCGTCCTGTGCAAGTTGCAGCCTCTTTAACCCCCCATAATTGTTACCCATAACGATTATCAGTTGTCTTGCTTTCGTGTTATATGAGCATGCCCATTTTATATGATAGAACATTAAAAGTGCCATTAAATAAATTCATGCTGCCATTAGTGCCTGTAATGATCCAAATATTGTTTCAGGCTTTCTTACCTTGCATTGTTTTACATTAGAACTGTGAGCTGAAGGTTGTTTCCTGTTTCTATTTTTTTCCTTTGTGTTGAATTGAGTGTCTTATTTAGTTAAGTGTAAAAGTTATGTTACATATAATTTTATGTATAGATTTTCTGTACAGGTTGTAGACCGACTTGCCTCCTCTCTGCTGTCCTGCCAATTATTGAAGGGGGCCAGGGCCCCTTCACGCTGTTTCCACAGCTTTTAGGCTTAGCTCCTCCTTTCCCTGCAGGAAAGAAATAAACCTGACTTGACTTGATCTGACTTGAGTCTGACTTTGGGCTCCATCTTACCTTATGCTCGCGTGCCGAGTGCGGCACTATTTAGTCCGGTTTTTCTTGGTATTGGCAAAATTTACGATATTGCATGCAGCTTGCTCGACAAGAAGAACAGTAACTTGGGTACTCTGGAGGGGTAATTTGTTTTGAAATATGAAGAAAAAAAGTAAACTGAAACCGCATTTGCATCGCGAACCCAGTGCACAACCTTTTTCTCTTCCTACTTCCACTGAGTAGACAGAGCAGGCCACTGTGCAGACAGAGAACAATTAAGTCATAGAATTGGGCACGGTAACCCTTGGTTAAAATTAAGATCATTATTTGGCATTACTAAAGGGCTACTAATTGCGAGCTATTTAGGAGCAGCTAATAAGGAACAATGACCAGTGTACTACATTTAGCGATGCAATTGCAGAAACTCGATAGATACACGTCCCTGATGTTCTCTTTTTCTTGTTCGGTGAAAGTCGAATGAAAATGAGGAGAGATATTTTTACCTCGCGATATTAATGAGGTTCCTGAACACATTTTTGTTTCGAATGATGCTGAGCAATGTATTGCTTTGCAGTCATTTTGTTATTCGTTAATTGATTTGAGGAAAAAACGTCAGGGGTTCCTTAGAAGAAGTCACCGAAGGGGGCTGTTATAAACCCAGCCGAATATAAAAACAATTGGAACACGTGGCAGCAGTGGCCCTGGAGTACAACTATTACGAGGTCAGAAGAGGTAAACTATCATGTCATCTTGCGATGCATACCTTAAAAGAACGTGCCATTTTGAAGGGGCATGCAAGATAAGCACTGCTTTTACTGGAAATGCAAAGATAACATGTACATTTACAACTGTGTAACGTGAAACAGAAAAATAGCTATTACTGACGCCGAATAAATTTAACTGTTTTTATTTGTCTTCTCTGATAGCCTGCGTCCGCAGTGCGCAAACTGTCACTAATGACTTCATGATGTGTGCCCCTGTCTCACTGCTACTTTATGTTAACCAATTTCATGCTGGAAGTCGCCCCCGTCAGAGAATAAACATGGCACGTTCTAATGATGTACTGCTCAATGCCACTGGAAGGGTTGCAGTAAGAGTGGTCCACTTTTGAGCCAATGGCACGCAGAGAGAATATAACTGTAATAGTTGGTTAGTTTGAGTTTTTAACTTCCAAAGCTACTCAGGCTATGACAGACGCCGCAGTTAAGGCCACCGGAATTTTCGACCGCCTCATTTTCTTTAACGTGCACTAACATCGCAGAGCTTACGGGTGCCTGCTTTTAACGTCCATCGAAAAGCGCCGCCGCGGCTTGGACTCGATCCCGCATCCTTGGGCAATGTAGTCGACAGCCGTAATCATTGAGCCACGCTGGCTGGGCTGTGACCGTAAAAGCTCTCGGTGCAAAGATTGCTTGAATATACCAGTATTATCTAGAATTTTAAGTATACCGCCTGTGACAGAGTATCATGACTCCAATGCTGCATTTCAGCAGTCTTCGATCACGCAGAATAAGGTCAGGTGTGGAATGCGAAATTCCCGCTGCAACTGGTGTTGTATTTTAACATTAAGAAATAGTTTAAATTCGGGATTTTTCTTTTTTCTTTCCAGATCTATATCTGCCGGTGTTCAAGATGGAGGTCAATATCCCTGAGGGAGAACGTGACGCCTTTCGAGCTGATTGTCGCAAACTGCTCACAGAGAATACTGTGTTGACGGATATCGGCTGCACCATGAGACATAGCTTTGTCGTGGTACACGCCCAGAAAACTCCTCGTGACTAATTCGTAAAGTTCAATAACAGTTTTCTTGAAAAGTGATTCTAACTGGGGCAGTCAAAGTATGGCTAAGATGAAATTGAATCCATGTTGTTAGTGTCTAGAATAATCTGCCACACTTTTTTCTAATAAAAAATCGGGTAATCTTTGTAAACAAGTAATATTTGTAACCTTTTTGCCAAACACAATTTAGGGAGCGTTTCTTGATAATTCAACAGCGGATGAAGCGCAAACGAGCATCAAACATATTCAGCAAGTCACGTGTATTTACGTAATTTATTAAAATTGTAAGAAGTGTAGGCAATTTGCATGGTCTGGTGGTAAAGCTGTACCTAAAACGCCGTTTCCAAACCAAACACACCTATTTCAACCTCTTCCTCTTCGTTCTCCCATAGTCGCGCAAAGCTGCCGCTGAGGCCTTTCTTCATGACAAGCACCCCGGGCAAAGGAGGCAGTCATTCTGTGATTCATGGGCAGCAGTATATATAAACCCGGGTCGTAAAAGGTATTCATGCATTGGGCATCAATGGTCCCACGTCCTCGGCTGGGTGTAATTCGCTCGACGATGTAGTTCACCGGCAGTGTCTGCTTGGCTCTCGGTATGGCCTTGGCACTTAGGAACAGTATCCGGAACAAGTGCTAACATGCTGCAAAAACTCACCGGCCAACAAGATTGCCTGGTCGAAAGAGGCTGACCAGGTCGAAATTGTCGGTGCGAGTTGTTGACGAACTTGGTCTACCGTCGTTATTGATTGGAAACCACCCTCGGAAGTGCGAAGCCAACCCTTCCTATAATCAGCTGTGTTGTATAAAGTGCTGGAAAGCTATGAACGCTTGTTTTTATATGCTCTGTGCGGTGCGATTTGGTAATTAAAAGAGTGCGCTTTTTCGATGAGCAACTTAGCAGCGCTTAGAGATGGGGTATGCTGGTTAATTTTGAATATATAGGTACAGTGGAAAGTTGATATTGGGTACTAATTTGTAATGAAGAAACGCCCTCCAGAGGATACATAGCTGTAAACATAACCTAACCTAGCGTTGTGTTCAGACTCACAAATTTTCTCTAATGAAAACAAAAAACGTGTAGCAGATCATCACACGTCTACCTACACTAAGTGAAGAGTCAACTCTCCTCTGATATTCTTTAAAATAACCCGGTCCTGTGAAAGTTGCATTCATTAGATCCCAACAGGCTTCCTAATCTTATCTGCTTATCTATTTTCTGCTGTCCCTGCACTACTTGCCTTCACTTGGAATTCAGTCTGTCACTCTTAAATACTGCCTGTTTTATGGCATTCGCGTTACATCAACTGCCCATGCCCATTTATTCTTTCGATGTCTATTACGATGTCATCAACCAGCGTCTGTTCTCTTATACATTTGGCACCCTTCCTGTTTCCTAAACATACAACCTCCATTTTTCCCCAGACAGTACACAGACGTCCTAGTGACATCTCAGGAATTCCGATTATGGGAGGTTGGGATGTTACAGGCAAGTTCGGAGAAATCCCAAACAAATCCCGAAAACATGCCAAATTAAACATGAAAAGACTTCTCCAGGACACCTCAAACAATGCAGCTGTGGGACTCGTTTGGGGTGTTTTGAGGACTTATTGGAACGTCGTTTAAAAGGCTATCCTCGGCATATTGTTATTCTAGGCAATGCCTCTTGCCGAAGCATGCAATAAGGATGTCCTCAAAATGCCTTCTGTTTCCAGTGCTTCCTTACAGAAATAATTCTGAGCTCTTGTTGGTGTTCTAAGCAGACTCAGCATGTCATCATATTTTGTGTTCGGACCAAGCAGGGCTGGTGTGGACAGAATATTAAGGAAGAAGGGATGTTGAAGTGGCCACCATACCGAAGGTGCCCATTCTCAGCGTTATTTCTAGTTAAATATTTCTGCGTTGAGCTCATGTTGAAATCATGGGTTGATCCAAAACATGTATTCCATAATTGGCCGAATGAAATAAAATGAATGCTGGTGTGCAGAAACAATTTTGGGATGTTCAACATTGCCGGAACCTGTACTTCAGTATTATCTTAATGCCTGGGTGTGAGTATTCTTTTAGACACACCAGGAAAGTTTTAAACTATGCATATGAACATTAGAAACGCACATTAGGAATACTTACGCAGAATTGTACAAGTTAAAATGTATAAAGCGGTCACCGTCTGTGGATGAGCACATATGCATATCTCAAGTATTTATATATATACGCCTCCACAATGGCGTTCCTGCATGTACAGGTACTGGGTTGAAGATCAGCAAAGTTACATAAAATATTCTCGGCAATTGTTAGCCATTTATTTACAGTACAAATAATCAGTGTCTCATGCAACGTTCTGTTAACTGAGCCTCTTCATTTCTTTGTCGGCCGAGAAGACGACACAACACAAGCGCTCTGTTTAGCGCTTGATTGAGCACTTGCATGTGAGGCATTCTCAATCATGCGGTTCCCTTTCGATCTCGTTTACCTTTTTTTAAACCTGCTATCGGGCTTTAATAGATATGAAAATGCGTTGCAGAAAGAAAAAGCTGCCAAATCCTAGGAGTATGCCTCAGTAACCCAAAAGTTATCTATGCGCAAATAAGGGTTTTAGCCTTGGTAACCAGTCCGGGGCGCATGTTTGAAATTTCAATACCTCAATAAAAATTTCAATACTTCCACGAAAGCACGCGCATGCAAGCCGCCCTTCACTGTGATACGCGGTGTTTAAGGAGCGGCATATACAATGGACTCCCACCTGGGTAACTAAATGAAAACAACAAACATCTTAATTATCTGTAGGCAAAAATCTAATTCCATGCAAGGTGAGCACGTTCCAGAAATAAACTCTTTCTCTACAGTACAAAATACATGCTCAGTTGTTTCGGGCTGTTTACAGACGAGGCAGTTGCATCCTCATGGTCGACAAAGCCATTTTTTTCTTGCAAACGCTTTACAAGGTTGGAGTGTGCAGTGTGAAAAAGATTTTTTCGCTAACGGTGGGACCTGCATCTCCTTAATCCTCTTCAAAATATTATACTCGAGGCCTCCAGAGTATAAGGCCTCATACATGGGCACGGGAAACAGAACGTAACATAAGTCTGAGCAATGTTTGTCGCTTAACATTGCTTGTGTAATCAATTGAAAACCTGGCAGTCAGAAATCTGACACTGCAAACCACGTCTTTAAAGAAGCAGTGAATGAATCCTTTCATATGTACCGTACCAATAACAAAATTGGGCAAAACATGTCAAAGCCTAAAGTAGCACACGGTAAGAAGAAAGGATCTTTATTTTTACAAAGAAACATCAGCCTATTTACCGTCTCCAGCACGAACGAATCTGCAAGCTCCAGCACCCCCTTGATGTGCCTGAACACATTTGTCCGACTGGACCGCTCCCTTAGAGCTTCTGAACCTTTCTCCGCAAGCAGTACAGCAGTTGCGTCACGTATCATGGCTTGCTTATAAAAAACATGGTACAGACTGTTGCTCTGACCAACATAGACTGATGCGAAATTTAGTTTATCATCTTTTTCCCTTAGTTTCTTGAACCTGCATTTTCCAATAGCATTCCATATCACGGTAGATTCCCCAGTTAACCAAACTTGCAGTAATCACACTGAAGCGCTTTACCGCATCCAGTGTACTGCAAAAGCTCTCTTGCTTTGTACAGAAAACCGCCACATCGTTTGCATACGTCGATAGCTTTAATTCTGTAGGCTTTAAATAAAAGCCATGAATTACATCATTTCTTGTTATGCTTAAACGCAAGGTTTCTACATAGATACAAAACAGAAGAGGACAGAGAGGAAAACCTTGGCGACTCGAACGTTGCATGCTAATGGGGGCCCCCAGAGATTTGTTACTAATCTTTCAGGCGCAGTTGCAATAAGCCAGAACCACCCCCTCTTTAGTAACAGAACCAACGTTAATATAATCCAAGATACGAAAACACTTACCCCACTGGGGAGGGGCGCAGAGGTTATGGCGTTCGACTGCTGTCCCTATGGAAGTGGGATCGAATGTCGGTCTTGGCTGCCGCTGCTTTTCAGTGGCCGCGAAAAGCAAGACGCCCATGAGATCTACGATGTCAGTGCACGGTAAGGAACCCTGGGTGGGCGAAATTTCTGGGGTCCTCCACTACGGAATCTCTCATAGCCTGAGTCTCTTTGGGGCGTTTAACCCCACAAATCAAACCAAACCAAAAAAAAAAAAAAACATTTCGTGCGTTACGGTCAAATGCTTTTTCCAGGGCCCGTATTCTGGGTTTGTGTCATTATCTAAGTGTTGCTATCTCACGTAACCTCAAGTCATGTGATTAGTGAAAGGCGGAATCGGGCGTTGCCACTACGCAACCAGGAGAGATGGCAACATCCTGTTCCGGCGTTTCCACCGAGCAGATGACTACAGGTCAAGTGATATAGCGACACTTTCGATAACAAAGCAAACTCGGCATACGTGTCCAGGTCGAGATGGAAAACTGCGACCCGGGCACATGCTGCGTTACTCACTTAAGCACGAACATATAACCTTCTGATATTTTTAACAATGATGCAATCCTTGATCTCGCATGTTTGATGAGCCCCGACTTTATCGTGCATTGCCGCCTGCAATCTTACTGAAAGCACCTTCATGTAAATTTGTAACCGAAGCTGTTAGTGCGATAGGCCTGCAGTATGAAACCTCTCTAATTTCTTCCATTTCACCTGTTTTCATCGTGAGCACATCCTGAGACAGTGCGTATGATGCTGGTACGCATGCAATTCATAGGCTTTATTAAATACCGTGTCAAGAGCGATGCTAATGCTACCTTAAATCCTTTAGAAAACGCCACACTCAGGCTATCTGGGCCCACTGATTCTCACACCTTCCCTTTCCCCCTCTTGCTCCTTATTTGGCTGGTCTAAATTGTCATTGCGTTCGTCATCTACGCGTGGTATAGCCACTAAGAGCATTTGTTTAAATATAACCATGTCGACCAGCCGTAAAGCAACGTGTGTTTGATAATAACCAAAAAAAGGTGTGGTCGATACTATCGTCGTCCGTAGCTATGTCACTAGCAAATTCGATTTCCGCCATAATGCCTCGACGAGTGTGTCGAGCGTGCATGCTTTCCATTCTCAATTCCCTTTTCGTGGGCATCGCCCCTGCGTCTAATGTTTCGGCTGTTGCGCGCACTTGCTCATCGCGATAAGGCTTTTTGCTCGTCTATTATTTCAAGCTTTTGTTTTGCGTTCCTGACGTCATCTATAAACCAACCGGGAGGTTTGCATTTCTCAACTAATAATTTAACGAACAATAAACTCATTTGTACTTCGTTTAACCTCTATTCACAATATAAAGAAAGCCCTTTCAGTGGCTTTTATTTTAATCTGTTTGACGACATTCTTGCATGTCGTCTTGTTTTCTTTTGTTAAGTTCCTCTGTTACACCCACAGTTAAAGTTTCCTTCATCGAAAGTTTGTTCACCATGCATTTTCTGTCACCTGAATGATACGATGGTCATAATACTTGCTAGAGCAACCTTTCCGAAATCATGCTTGATTTTCGTTGTCTGAAAAGCAAAATTATGCTCATTGTACTAATTAGCACCTTAGTGGAGGCATTGTGCGTAACAAATGAAGCTTATAAATGCGTACTTTATGAAGTCCATGACATGCTCTTTTTGATCGATTTACAGAATATCAGATTAATTCAATGATTCCTGTATAGTTTTTTGTCAGTATGGCTCCCCTGTTTTTCAGCAAATCTACAGTTACCTGATCCCCTCAGGAGGCGCTTTCTCTGTTTACTGCTGCTAATGGTTTATTTACGTTATTCTTCTTGATGTATGGAATGTTTCATTCCTCGGCGCTATTACTATTCTGTTTAACGTCTTTATTGTTTTGCATACTCCTTAAAAAAAAGATGATGAAGTTTTTGAAGACCTTTTGTTGCTCTATTGCATCACCTGAATTATACTTTCTGAGAGGTTTCACATAAAGGCGTTGGGCCGGCTCTCAACAAATTTTGCAACCGATTTCCTGGTGTGAGCTTGATGTTCCAATATCTGTGATACCCTCATAAGGTCTTGTTAGGTATTGATGTCGAACGCGCGTGATGATTTTTTGTGGAATAGTCCTTGAATATTTGCCGCCGATTTCTTGATGAACGAGATGACTGAATGTCTGATGCAGCTAGATGCAGTCTTGTGGAAGGTTGCTGCTGAATGAGCGTGATGATGTTTTTCTGAAATATTACCAGAACATTTGCCGCCGATTTCTTGAGGGGCATTTCTTTTCTACATTACAACCACCGGTAAGTGCAGAAGAAAATAGAGAGCGAGAGACAGGATAAGCCAGATTATGATAAAGGAGGAAGAACGAGAGAGACAAACAGATAGAGGAGAAGAAAGGAGGATGAAGACCTGGAGCAGCGAAGAGAATTATGCAACACCAACTAAAAATTTACCAAGAAGGTGCGCGGTGTCGCTCAACAATAAGCCCACACAAAAATATGTAGAATTTAAAATCTATTGTATCTCTAACGAAGGAAAAGAAAAAAAAAATTGCGCAGATTCTAGGGCAAGCAGTTCATTTTCTCACTTGAACCCACTCCCAGCGGATCACAGGTGAAACATTCGCCAATATTCAGAAGAACGTTTAGGAAAAACTTGTCACAGGTATTCCTAAAAAAGACAGCTAGGAAAACAATCCCAATTGGCTTGTAGCGAAACAATTTCTTTTTCAGTCTTTTATGAGATATGCACATGATTGCTTGGGAATAAGGGAAGTGCAGTGCGCTAAGCAGAACAAGCGTATTTCCGTGAGTTGTCTGGAAACACCGAAATAAAAGAGTGCTGTATACGCACAAGGTCGGATTCGTGAAAGGGCGCTTGTATTAATGACGTGGCCTGCAACAGCGGCAAAACGCACGATTTCGAAAAAGCGGAGAGGAATTGATGCATTTCAATCCCGATCATTGATTCCGATCAATGGACGTGAGACACACTTAATCCCCTCGTCTCGGCTTTCCTAAGACTTTGTTAACGTTTAAGTGCAGGCACCAAGTAACAATCGGCAGCACATATATTTGCCTAAAACATGCCCTACAAGATATTTGAAAGTTTTCTTCATCCTAGGCAGCAGCCCTATCCTTGCATGCAAAGTTAGAAATAGAGAATATAAATTTAGCATCAATCCTGGTTATACCGGCCTCTTTCCTCTTCTCTGCCTGGCATGAAAAAAAAAAAAAAACGAAACATCAGCTTCAAGTCTGGGAAACAGCTAAAATTTCGCCCTAAGGAAACTAGCGCAAAATTCCGGCCGGGTAGAGAGTCAGTGCGTGAAGTGATTGTCGTCATGCGTACATGCCTCGATTTGGGAGAACACGCCTGGTGCACATAAAATCAATCAAAGAATAGACATGATTATTTCTCGAAATAGTAAATGCTGCCCGAGCTCGACAACCATACGAATACTTTGTCCAGCATCAGTCATTCAAGATATCCCACACAGTAACGCAGCCTTCTCCGGTACTGAAATAGTGAATATTGTGAAGGGCCTATATGTTGTCCCGTTTTCAGTTTATAAGAACGGCAATGTGCAGGCCGAGGAATAAGAAAAATATGCAAATTATTGCAAGCACTACAAGACACAACACTCTTTATTGCACGGCAAAATGCCAGCTAGCAGGAAACGTAGCACTTCTTACGGACACTAAAGAATCACCAACAAGTTTTGCTGCAATTCGGCTCCAAGAATGCTCACTGTGAAGAGCGACGCCGCGACGACACATTCAGATGGGTGTTTCAAGCAATCAACATATATTACAGCATCGCACATCGATGAAAGATGCACGAGTAATCGCAGCGCACAACCAGTAGCCTGGGCGCAAATCCGTACACGCGCCAGGCCTTGGTCTCGATTGAAGCTGCTCGCGCCCGAAGAAAATTTTCTGTCACGTGACATACAGGAGGGGAAGTGCTTCGGTTCCTACTTGTTATCTTCAGCATGCTGGGCTCTTCCCCACGTCACTTTTGTTCTTGCATCCCCATATCCCGCGTCCCCGCTTCCCCGCCGCCCCAGCACACAAGCCTTGTGCCCCAAAGGCCATGGACTGCCGCAGGCAAACGCGGCTGCGATGAGGTATCGTCTTGTGCGGGGAGCGCGCCGCCACTCGAACCGACCTTGTCTTTGTCCGAGCGTTGCGAATGCAGTTTTTTACGTGTGCGGCGTTTTGGCAAGAACAGGTCATTCCTACCTTCCAGGGGCCCGTTACAGAAACAATTCCTACCATGAGAAATCCGCGCAAGCAACATTACTTCTTTGCGCTGCCTATGAAATAATTTTAATCGGTGAAAGCTAAATCCAAAGACGCAAAAGAACACAGTTGTGCAGGTCAGTGTTTGGCCCTCATGCAATGAATGGCACTGCTTTCATGTCTCCTTCCAGACCAGTGCAAGATTTCGAAGCAAAGATATCCTTTCTTTTATTGCGATAGTAATACTGCACCAGGTTTCGGCCCGTCACGTTGTCGCGAGAAGCGCGATGTTTGATCTTGAACAACCACGAAGAAAAAGAGGAAGAACGCTCTGTCACCGGCAGCTAATGCTTTAGCTCCACATTCGGTTCAGCAGCATTGAACCCTTCTCATTTATATGTCGACTGCTTACGCTCTCGCGTCATACTTCTAAAGGATGAGCTTAAGTGTCCCAATAATGTAGCACTTGATAGGGCAATACTGTAGCAGGTAAAAGAAGCTTCCCCTCTTGCTGCCGCAACGCAACTAGGGTTAAGCATAGGTTAACCACAACTAATGTTTTTCTACTGATGCGCTTGACAAGAGTTAATAACTTCGAATGCGTGAAATCATTTCTCAAGTCTAAAAAGTATTTATGTTATCCTGTTTTCACTTCACCCTCTTTTCTCATATTATTCGCACTGTATTTGATGATATATAATTCCATTTCACTCAGCAATAGAGACCTTCCCTTAAACAGCTTGAAACGCAGTGCACAGATGAAGCAAGGCACGAAAGAGAGGTGCAGTTTTGCAGCAACCTTATAAACTTGAGCGGCTTTGTGAACGATCTGTTAACACGTGCACCTTTTTTTATATCTCTTGATATCTCTAAATTCTATCCTGTCTGCAGGATCGAATATACACCCGGTTTGCAGGTTTGCAGTTTGCAGGTAACTATTAACCTTATCCCGCACTGTTCTACAACGTTCTCAGTAATGGTATCTCAGATATTATTGTTTATTGATTCATCACTAATGTTTTCTGCCTCGCTTAAATCTCAAATCCCAATATATATATATATATATATATATATATATATATATATATATATATATATATATATATATATATATATATATATATATATATATATTCTTCAGATGGTTCCTTAATTCTTCTACTTTCTTTGTTGCTGCTTCTATCGTTTTGCTCTTCCTACTACCACTGCATACGTGCGAAATGCGCGATGACTTCCGGGAGCCGGTGGTACGTTCGGGGGTGCATCGTCCTTTATTTTCCCGTCGTATGAAGAACGGAGTAGTGGAGAGCATTCAGTTGGTTATTACCAACTGCCGTTATTCAACAGGCATTGAAATGGCGCTGCACCCTAATATCGCTTACGCCTCACATAAATCACAGCACAGGTCCCGCGAGCACGACCCTATCAACCCGGGGGCCCAAAAAAGCGAATGAAATACCAATTCACCATCATTCCAACACTGTTCTGATATCTCTTATATGTTCTAACACTCCACTTAAAGGTCTAACAGCAAGCGTTGTTAAGTGAGGATTTTTCGACTCAACACGCCAGTAACTTCTCTCCGTGCCAATTTTTCATGCAATCCTCTTGCTGCTTCGTAATAGGTATCCTTCATACTTTCGCTCTCCGTCTCCGTCGTTCCTTTCTTGGGGACACCTATGGGTGTCTAGCAGGAGTGAAACTTGGCTTGCTGAATTTCCATTCCTCTTGCCGAATGCTATTTCCTTGTCTGGACATCCGCGTTACGCTGGAGACCAAGCACAGACTGGGGAAATGAGCTTTAGCCTATCAGTGCCAGTTAACATTACCCTGCGGCTGAACTATTCAGCATGACCTTACGGTATACAAGTGTAATACCACGACGTCATCAATAGCCGAAGCACTGGCTTCTGAAGTGTAGACAGAAGGGGCCACAGCCCGCTTTGAGTGTGCCGCGCTCGCTTGTTTTCGCTATATTGCTAAGAGCTCTTGTGCGGTTTGCACGCGCTCTTTAAGGCACGAACTGGAAAGTAGCGGGGGATGGTCGTGGAGCACGAGAGATAGACGCGTTTCGCCTTAGACCGTTTTTGCAGCCACCGTTCTATTTCGGCACTCAAGTTTAAGTTCGTTTATTGCTATCGATCATCGTCATTTCTCTGCTCGCGCAGCCAGCTATTCAATAATAAACGCGTGCAGCTCGTTCATGTGCCCTACGCCTGAGAAGTTTCCACGCGACATATCCGTTCGCGTGCGATCTTAGTTCGAACTGAGGGCAACCGCCATTAGATCTCCATTAACCGGCCCCACCAGTGTGAGCGCGATCTCATAACGAAAAAAGTATTCAATCTCTGCTTCCGGTCACCTTCATATGTCACGTCGCGCAGCTAAAGCAAATATTTTGATGGAACAACACCGGTTTTATGAGTGCGCCAAGCGTTGTTGTTCTCTACTTTCCTTGTCGCGAGGTTTAACAACACTCTTTCAACACTTTTCTTTTGAACAGAATGAACGCCGACACAATCGACAAAGAGCCATGCTCTTTTATTTTCCAGGTAATATAACATTTCTCATTGAAGATCGTTCAAATGACTAGACAATATGCGGCACTTAAATTACTCTGCTCAAGCAGAGTGGTTAAGTGAGAGTGGCTGTGAAATGCAAAATTAAAAAATAAAATGGGAGAAATTTAAAAAGGCGTGCACTTTTGTAAAGTCTGCACTACGAGTTTAAATACGTACTCCCGCCGAATGAGCTTAGGGTTTCTTTAGAAGCCAAGGAAAGTGTCTCTGCACACGCTTGAGGAATCCTCCCGAAGCTGATAATGAGAGCACTTATATGGACCTTTTTGTATACATAACCAGTGGAGTGACACCTCGATCAACGCCTGAAATAAATGTCGGTTTCGTCCAGCGTAAAGTTTACAGTGTGTCCGGCGCACAGAGATGCTCACAGAGATGGCCATTTTCTCATTCAAAGTAACTGTAGGAATTTATTTTATTACGAAAGCAATACTACTTTCACTTTCAGCTCCTCGCATGACACAACGGTGCATACCATTTGACCTATAGCTTGACCTTTGGTGTGACGTCATCCCAGCTGCCACAAAAACCAGGCGCCCAACTCATGCCGTCGCCTTGCATGGCGGTGCGCACCAACCCATGGCCTCCGAGATCACCCTCGCGCGCGTTTCTCTCCGGCCGTTCCAATAGGCGCGCGCCCCAGCCAAATGTTGTTTGTCAGTTCTTCCAGGCGCCACCAGGCGGCAGTGCGCGCCTATGCGTCGAGATAACCCGGCCACTGTTACAGATAATAGTGGCCGGGTGAATAAACCGGCGGTGGAAACTAGCAAAAAACGACTGGAAGATTGGTGGCTTAAAAGCAGAGAAGTGACATAATGTTAGTAATGTAGGAACAAAAATTTAATAAATGGAATGATGGTTTAGTTAACCATTCTAAATCAATAATTAAGATATAGGGAGAAAAATGAGCATGATAGCTACTGCTACCACCCCGTTTCAAAGGGGACGCTCCTATATTCCATCCATCCATCCATCGATGCATCGTCCAGCCCGCTCGCGGCATATCTCCGCTGACGGTTCTCTCGTTTTTTGCGCGTGTACATTTACGAAAAATTTGTTTCGAGCGTGTCACGTAGCCTTTCATTTTTAGCTGGTTCTCCAGCAAAGACTGACCACAAGGTGTGTCCGAAAAGTTTCACGATTTAAGTGTTGTGTTTACTACCGAATCGGAGTGTTGATGTTCTTGCTGCGTTCACATAATGCGTTCCGTTCTACTTAGAATTTACGCATTGTGCTCGTGTAGATAGTTTACTTTTCTTGTGAAACAGTTAGTCGTCAAGACTACCTACGTGTAGGTGGTAGCCTTTGAGTCACAGGAACAGCGCCTGTTCCTGTGGTTTCTTCCTTTCGCCCCCGTTTGTTCGCGCTGTTTTTTGGATGATGTGTCACCAACTCGCCCGCTTAACTATCCTGTTGAAATCCTTGAGTGCCTAACGGTCACTCGTTAAGCCGGCAGTCAACGTTACGAGCGTATGCTTGAGTGGTCAAAGGCATGCATGTTTCTCAGCTTCAAGGTCTTGTTGCAGTTTGGTGAACTGATCAGATATTCGTTTTCCTCCCCATTTTTATTCCTGAGGCTTCTGCGCTTGCTCGCAAATATAACAAATTCCAGTGGAGCGTACATTGTTACATTCCATGTGTAGCGTACATGTCGCTAGCTTATGTTGCTTCCTTCGAGAGGTGCGCTCTTCTAGCTTTGTGCAGCAAGCTAGAAAGGACCACACTACTGAAACAACGAAGATAATCACAGAAAGGTTGCTTAGGGAACAGCTTATAAACGCAGGAAAGATAGTAGTTGATCAAGCAGCTTACCAAAAAAAACAAACTTCTGAGCAACATAGGAGCTGCGTGTTTAGTTTGGCGAGTTTTATCTTTGCGAATAGAAAACTACGAAGTAGTTATCATGTGGTGATGGAACTTTGTAAATAATGAAATGTTTGTGTGTACTTCTTGATTGTGCTTGCCCATATTGTTTTTCTCTTTGTCCACCTCACGAGTTTTGTAAATAAAGAAACATGTCTTTTTTAAATTGTTCACAGTGTTTGTCTCGCAATTTTGTTCAGAAAGTGGCTAGTATCATTACAAATGGCGGATGTTTAGCGCCAAATATGCTCTGATAAGTTTCGCATATCATTCAAAGTTAATGAAAAATTGCTAACTAATGTGGCAGGCGTGTATGATAGTGCCATTCTATAGTCTAATTATAATTCATTTGAATTAACCTATTTGCTCGGCTAGGCCCTCTGCGTGTATAGGCATAGGAGTAAAAATTAAAAATAAAAACACTGCACCCACCCAGTAGCATATGCAAACAAGGGAAAACAAGAAATAAGCTGGAACTCGCGTGATAATTGCGCACATTTATGCTATGGCGGGCCGCGTAGCTTACAAACGAGGTAATAGCTTCTCCTCACTTTCGATCGTATAAGCTGATCCGTTTTTAACGGGATCACTTTCAAAAACCTCGCATATGATGGCAGAGGTGCCTAACGTGCCCCGATTACCCTTCACTTTAATCGAACTTTTCTTTATTACGCAAGCTTGCCATAAGGCATATTATAAAAATCCATGTAAATTGTTTTTCGTAAGGACTCTATCGAGCTTGCGTGCTTACAATCTTTTAGGGCTGCTTTAAAACCGTGCGAGAACAAAAACAAAACTATCGTGACATGCATCTAAGTAAGCAATAACCATGTGGCTGTGGCGGAATCATTTAGAGAATTGCACTCGTGCGATGGATGTTTATGTAAAGCCGCGTTCAGACTACGTGCGCATCCGTCGTAAGTATCGTATTTATCGCAGTGCGCATAGTGGCTGGAACTCCCGTTTACGTAGCTTGCGACCGCGCATGTTCACACTGGGCCGTTCGGTAAGATGCGTTCTTTACGACCGGCCAATCAGCGCTCTCAACATGGCGCTGGTTAGCAAGCGGCTGATAGCGGAGGTCTGGGCTCTTCAAGCTCAAAATGAGATGTGAAAGAAAAGACTGGACACACAAATAAAATACGAAAAAGAACAATGGGTATATTAACAATTAACAACTCGATTATAAATACACTTCGTTTCACACACGCACGTTCGCACACAGTTTTCAAACGTCCGCTCACCGTGTTGACACACCGCTCACTCCTTCGCACATTTCACGCGCCCGCTCTCATTGTCGACGTACTGCGCACTCCTGCTCGGTGTCCCGTGATCGCACTCTCTCGCACCAAAACAGGCGTACGGTCCGCCTGCATCCCTGCTTGCGATTTTACCAGTGCCCCCGAGCGATCTTGGAGACGGGCCGGGGCGGTGACTCAAAGGCCGTACTACTGACTCCAAACAATGAGCCGGGGCGCGCGGCAGACTCGGAAACGTCAGCGGAACCTCGTCCCCCCTCAGAAAATGCTGTTTTCTTTTTCTCTTTTACGGTGAGCTTCTTTCAAACTTCGACGAGTCCGCACCAGCTCCGTTCTGCGGCCCGACCGCAACGTCTCCCCGCATCGGCCTTTCGCTGCAGGCCAACTGTTTCCTCACTTGTCAACGGAGCCGATGGGCTGCGAGAATGCACGGGGATGAAGCGGGCATATCCCCCGCCTCCATAACCTCACTTTTCTAAACTAGAGGAAACATTTGCTTGTTGAGAGCTTGTTCGCGCATGAAAAAACGGATTGATAAACCACTTACTACTTTGACTCAGCGCACTGGCAATTTGCAGCCAGGCATCGTTTTGCACTTCTCTCTGCGATTTCAGCTACTCGTAGTAGAGACAGTAGAGAGCCAGCCTCTGCCGAACTTTTTTTATGAGAGGCTGATAATTCCACAGCGAAGATTCCGCACTGCACATGATCAAGCTGCGGACAGACACAATCACCGACACAGACACAATCACCGACAAAACACCAATAACACCGGCGAGCCGAGACACTGCAGCAGAGTAGGAGCGTTGGATGATGCCGCCTACTAGTGGTTTGCGCGCGAAATCTGAAAGGACCGGAAGCCCCGTGACCGGAAAGGGAAAACCGAAACGGCTGTGCGCATTGGTCGCGCGTAACAGACGTATCTGTAATAGTCGTAAAAGTCGCGGGTCCTCCTACATTTACGCCCACGCTTGCTGCGTACGTTGCGCATTTTACGCTCAATACGACAGCAGTCTGAACAGACACGTTACGTTTTTTGCGCTTACGCTTACGATCCTTACGAACGATACGTGCGTTGCGCACGTAGTCTGAACGCGGCTTAAGTCGCCGCACTCGTAAATGCTGTATTTAGCGAGTTAATGAACTCGCAAATGTGCGGCGTGTATATACACACTGACAGAAAAAAAAAAGAAAAAAGACGCGGAACCGCAGCAGAGAGCGCCAGAGCACGCATGCATGCTTTGGGCAGACATGCAGCTTCGGGTAGTCGCTGCCTAACTTTGCGCATGTGGGCCTTATATTATTAGTACTTTAACGATAGCGAAATTGTTGTCTGCCGTCTTCCCGTGGCATTTTAAAGCTGGCAGCTCGACTGTGGTACGAGCGCAAGCTGAGGAAACCCGTGTTTTATAGTCTTAATTGAATAAAGTTTATTCACTCACTCATAGTTTGCGCCAAGCTGCGGCGGAACACTTGATGCATTAGTGTTCCTGTATATGCTCCCGCAGGGAGCAGAGTTGCGCGAAGGTCCGCCATTATGTTCCAAGCTCTACGGGAAAGCCGCTCCTTGCGTCTACAGGGGGGCTCTGCGGGAAAGCCACTTCTTAGGCGTACAGGGGCTGGGATCACGGCGGGGCAGACGATGTAAAGCAGTTCGCTTTTTTTTTATTGCCATGTAAATCGCGCTCTATTTATAGGCATCCTTTTTCCTTGCGCTGTATAAAGGCGCAGGCATCGATGCCAAGCGCATCGTGCATTTTTCTGGAAAACATAACATCGAAAACACATGTGATTCGCATAACATGCTGGCACAGCATGATCTATCAGAGACGGCGAAACGGTTGCAGTAGCTTGTAGCTGTGACATTAATGATGTCAAAATACAAGCAATGACAATACTACGCAAGTTTTGCGTGGAAACGTTTTGGAACCCCCGGCAGAAAGAACATTACAATGCACGATTCTGTAGGGATCGTCTATAATATTAGACGAAGCTTACAACGAAACCCCGCTGTACGCAATGCAAAGCCAGGCAGTCTAAAGCAATGCAATTGACAGACAGGCGAATTGAACCAATAGCACAGGTCGCAGACTTGCTCGCGCTCCATTATCTTGCAATATAATAGCCATAGCACCATCTATGACTTGCATTCGTCCACTGAAACTTTTCCATGCTGCGATCGTTCAAACTGCCCTTATCCAGTCGCGTGCTTTTTGTAAGCATCATTCCGTTTTTATTATATGAATGTTTTTTTCTAACGGCTGCATTCACTGTAACGCAAAATGCTACTATTGTAGCATTCCAATTTGTATTTTAATATTCTTCTTAATTTCTGTCCCCCCCCCCCCCCCTAAATACCACCGTTATCAGAGGGTCCTTCAGGGCTTTTTGATAAGTCGAACAGTTACCCAAAGTAGGCAAATCTAGTTAGCATGCAGACAGAGACTGACAACCTACTTCTGTGCAGGAGATAGGGATTAGAAAAACACTTTACAAACAGCTGGTATTTAGAACTTTATTGTATACAGCCGACTAGTGCTCCTGTAACAGGTACATTACATAACACCATTACTGCAGAATAAGTAGAGAGGCTAAAGAGATTGCACTTGACAATCACTGTACACTTCACTGTAATGCTGAACACTCAGAGGGACATGCAGGTCCTGTGCAGAAACACTGGTAGTCATTTAAGGCCATAACACCATAAAGGGGTAGACACTAGTTTTCCATAGACTTTTTTTATTTGGGATAATGCATGGTGTAGAAAGACAAAGGTTATTTCTAAAAGGTAAGCATGAGTCACCACATTGGAGTTTGTGTGTGGCTGATTAATATTATAGAGCATCTATTTTCAGTTTCAGACTAAGCTGCCAAATGGTGGTTGCAGCGTCAGGGGGAAGTAGACACAATGTCAGCCATACAAATATCATTTTAGTGAAATACTGGAGTAAATCATAGGCGCTGCACTGTTATAAAAGAAAAAGAGAAACCAGGAATGACATTCAGCATGGTTAAGTGTCTTCAGCTGAGAGCTGTTTGAGGAGGTCCTGGTTGAGCGGTCGCTCCAGCTCTAGCACCCGGTCTTCTTTCGAGGTTCCTGCACACAGATAAAGATATGTTGCCTGAAGACACACTTCATGCTTAACCACAGTGCGAGAAGTGCAATAGTTTAAGTGACAGAAGGAGAATCTGTGGCACAATAAGGGTCAGCTACCCAACCTAACGTCGGTGGGGACGGCTCAACAGCCAAGCTGTCTTCTAGTGCCTGCAAAGGCGTGTCTGCATGAACAAGAGTACATTGTCGACATTGCAATGAATGAAGAGTTAGGTCCAAGCCTGAAGAATTAGTATTATTCAAAGATAATCCTAATGTTCAGTATTCATATCATTCACAGGACACTAAAGATCTCATATGCTGATAATGAATGCATGTTCTGGGCAGTCACAAGCGCAGCACACTAACACGGCTGTTCAAGTGCAAAAGGCAGAAAGAAAAATGTGCACCTCACAATTTTCATGCGCGACAAAGCTATAGCGTGATCGAGCTGAATGTATTAACCTAAAGTCAGTGGGGATGGCTCATCAGCCATGCTGTTTTCCAGTGCCTGCAAAGGCATGTCTGCATGAAAAAGAGTACATTGTTGACATTGCAATGAATGAAGAGTTAATTCCAAGCCTACAGAATTAGTATTATACAAAGAAAATTCTAATGTCATATTGTGCACTGGACACTAAAAGATCACATATGCTGATACTGAATGTATGTTCTGGGCAGTCACAGGCGCAGCACACTGATACGGCTGTTCAGGTGAAAAAGGCAGAATGAAAAATGTGCACCTCACAATTTTCATGCACGACACAGCTATTGCGTGATCGAGCTGAATGTATTAACCTAACGTCGGTGGGGACGGCTCATCAGCCATGCTGTCTTCCAGTGCCTGCAAAGGCATGTGTGCATGAAAAAGATTACATTGTTGACATTGCAATGAATGTAGAGTTAGTTCCAAGCCTACAAAATTATTATTATACAAAGAAAAGCCTAATGTTCAGTATTCATATCGTGCACTGGACACTAAAAGATCTCATATGCTGATACTGAATGCATGTTCTGGGCAGTCACAGGCGCAGCACACTGATACGGCTGTTCAGGTGAAAAAGGCAGAATGAAAAATGTGCACCTCACAATTTTCATGCACGACACAGCTATCGCGTGATCGAGCTGAATGTATTAACCTAACGTCGGTGGGGACGGCTCATCAGCCATGCTGTTTTCCAGTGCCTGCAAAGGCATGTGTGCATGAGCAAGAGTACACTGTTGGTATTTCAATGAACGGAGAGTTAAGAGCAATGCAAGTTTGGAAATTCCAAGTGGTTCACTCACCAGAAAAGATGGTAGGCACATCTGGCTTGAGTAGTTTCCTTCCTTGAAGTTGGACCACTCAAACTGGTCTGCTGTGAAATGATCCTGCATAGGATTATGTGCAGAAGAAAACATGTACAAACATTGTTGACTGGATTTGTATTTAAAAAAGGTCCATGTGCAACAGGTGATGCACAGTGCAATCATTGTTCGTTTGTGGGGTTTAAGTCCCAAAGGGACTCAGGTTATGAGAGACGCGACAGTGCAATCATGAATTCATGACAATATTTTATGACCCCTGCAATGGAAGTGTGCAAAAAATAGCACTAATCATGCATTACCACATTCCGCGCAATTTTCCAGCGTTCCCGCTGGTGAAGTTACGATCAGAATTTTAACCACAGCTTCGCGGCGACAAAATAACTGTAGTACACATTGGCGAATGAACGGCAACAACGACACGCAACTGAACCGCAAGTAAGAAAATCGAGACATTAAAATTACGGAAAAGGATGCAGTTTATACCTGTTAAAACCACAGTCACCAAGAGAAAAAGCCAGCACAACAGATAGTTTACGTGCAAGTTATGAATCGCGTTGTTTAGTTATACTTTAAGACATCTCAGCTTCGCATTAAATTCTGCACTTCACTGTCGTTCGTGACCCTCTTCACTAAACGGCGATGCTAGAGTGAAATCAGACTTACATTAGTGGAAAGTTAGGGGGAATATATGGAAGGCCAGTAAAATATTGCACGGGAAGTAATAATGTGGTTCACGAAACGATGAGGTGACAGTCAGTAAAAGCAGGAGATGTAGCATTATATACCGCCAACATATTATACTGCAAGAGCTGGTGTCTTACACTCAGAAAAAGAGCGGTTCTCAAGTGCATCGCGAGGAATTCGAGCGATGAAGTCGGCAGATGCGCAAGCAAATTAACGTGCCTAGGGATCGGCCAAAAGTTAATAAACAAAGCCATTTTACAGAAAATAAGCGCAAAGAATGCATTAAGATGAAATAAAAACAACATACCTTGCATATTCGAGCTCCTTTCGGGGCTGTTTCACGCGGCCCATACTTAAAAGCCACTGCAGTCGCTGACGTAGGACTAACCTTCCGCAGGGCACTAAATAAAACACTTTGCCGCTTTCGGAGCCGTTTGTGCAGTTCGGCGCACTGCACCCCGTCATATTTGAAGAGAACGTTCTGCACTGCACAGCCATGCCATTAGAGCGCACAAAAAAGGTGGGAACACACTGTAGAAACGATGCGACGACAGCCGACGGCACTGCAAGCGGCAGGAAAAATGTTTCGCCTGTAAAGTTGGCTCCTCCTGTTGCGCTTGGCTAGTTGACTCCTCCTTCGAATGGAACGTTTGACGTCATCGCCAAGAGCGGCGCAGGGACGTCAATCGCGCAACTCTGCTACCTAGGGAGCATATACAGGAACACTATGATGCATAGGTGGCGAGCGCCGCGGTGCGGCGAAACACGCTGCCACGCCCCTTTTCCAACATACGCTCTCTCCGGCCGATTAGAACGGCCGGAGAGAAACGTGCGCGCGGAGATGATCTCGGAGGCCATGACCAACCGGGCCTAGTTTCTGCTCCTGCCGCGCGCGGCGCGCCTAGCGGTATGACGTCATGCCATCTGCGTAAAGCGGCCGCGCGGCGAGCCTTCAGCCACACGTTGCAATGCCGCCTACGGCGAAGGCCACTCCCCGAAATCAGCGGATGAAGCAACGGCGAGCTGCGGAGACCCATGAAGAGCATGAAGAAAGGCTGGCTAAGCGGCGTGTTAATTATGCGGCTTGGCGACAACGGGCAGCCTCTACTGCCGAAGCTACTGAAGAAACTATAGAAGTACGCCCTGATTTGATTAGTATGCTTAACGCTATGGATAGTGATGCTGAAATGAGTAGTGTATCTGTGTCCAGTGCTGAACGTTGGAACGCGACTAAGCGACAGCGACGTGCCCAAGAAACCCGTGAAGAGCGAGCACAGCGACTTGAGAAAGGACGTCCATGACAGGCCCATGCAGCGGAAACGACGAAAGCGACGTGCACAAGAAACTGCTAAAGAGCGAGAAGAACGTCTGATGAAGATCGATGCTGCCCTGATGTAAGCTAATGGTGATGTTCAACAAGAGCGTCGAGAACAGTATCAAAGACGAGTGTTTGAATTTGCGTCAGCCACGAGGGAATTCAACAGACGTTTCACGAATAATCCATTTGTAAAACGAGTGTAACCAAGCACCACGTCCAGTCACACCACCAGCTGAACCAGGGCGTAGCCACAGGGTATTGCTTTCGCAACTACCAGGCTTAACCAAGCTAAGCGCCAGCTAATTTTTTTTTTGCAATTTCTCACATTCCTTGGTGGCAAGATGTTTCGACAAAGTACAAGGAAGGTTTGTGTTGTAATGGGGGCATCCGCCAGCATTGAGTAAGATGAAGTCCAAAGTCAGACTCCTCCCCACACCCCTAATGTATCGCGGATAGAGAAAGTTCCGAAACTGGCAATATAAATGAACAGGTCCATCCGGACAAAAGCTTTTAAATAGAAGTTCCTAAGTAAAAGGCGGGATAATACTACAGCGCCCCACAGCCAGAAGTACGGACCCGTGGAGACTCCCCTGATCTCTCCTAAAAAGTAACGGAATGTGATGCAGAATAGGAAATGGGAAATAGGAGTAAGGGATGGATTATGGATAGTTGGATGGGACTGGGGGGCCCCGAGTATTTTCCATGACGTTCTGATTTTTCTTTGCTCCCCGTAAGGCCTGCCTGGCCAGGATATGTACAGCAATAAGATCCTTCGAGTATGCGGCCCGCCTCTCGGGAATGCCACTCACTCACCGGGCGCAGCCGGGCCCCGACGCAGAGACAGTAGAAAGCCCAGGCGAATCTTAGGCCCCTCCAGAATACATCCGGTTTCATAGCCCCTACCAACCACGGGCCCCTGTCGCTGGATGAGTCAGATCAAGAGGATCGTACCCTCCCGTGGGTATTTAGCCTACCGAATGTTTTCACGAGTTCCAGCTCCGAGTTTTATATGCGATGATGCTTCCTACTCAGGCGCTGGCCGGCGCAGGCACCGCTGTTCACCAAACGGGCATCACCTGGCCTTACGAACCAACCACCGGCCTTTATTTCCTCATCTGAGCTTACTCCCCACAGCAAAGTGCGAGCGTTCATTACCTGGCTGCCGGGCCAAATAACCATGAACCGGGCTCAGTCTGAGATAATATCGGGCCTACTGCACGTTATTCCTAAACTCAACAAGTGTTTTACCATATCCTGGCAGCTACTTGCCTCTCCCATCTTAGGCGTCCCGCCGCGACACCTAAGGCGCGCCTGGTAGTTAAGACTACTTCCCAGAGATAACCTCTGAAGTCCAGCCACCATTATTATCCTTCTCGAGAGGACCCGGTATCTGCTTTACTGGAAACCGCTGCTTCGGTGACTGGGTGGTACGCCCCCGCGCGCCGAAGGGATAGGATAGGAAATACGTCAATTTCTCTGGGAAGGTATTGTGCTAGTAGCAGAAGAGGTCCATCTTCCTTCTTCTCACAGGGTCGGTGCCCCTATTCCAAGGCTGCGCTGAGCTTCGCTGCTCGCTGGGCGTGCTGGATCAGACCTAGTTGGCATCCCATATCGCCGCTAGAGAACCGGCTCTCCCACTGTTCCGCACTCGGGTCTTTACGAAAGCTATCGTTATTTCTACATTGCCACGTGATGTGGTATAACGAAGGTTTGCTACCACACCATGGGCAGGTGTCCCGATGCAAGTTCGGGAAGGTTCGGGATGTTCTTGTCTGCAGTCTTCGCCAGTACACTGCCTCTTTTTGCTTTAGATCCCGATGAGGCGGTGGATAGCGGATCCGTACCCTTTTATAGTAGTTCAAAATGTCTGAGCAAGTAGGGCCGACTCGCTCGGGTAGATCGTCCGATTGTGAGGAAGCTCGGCTCATGTACCCTCCAGCTACCTCGTCGGCGCGTTCGTTTGCCGCTATGTCGGTGTGTCCTGGCACCCAGTAGATGTTGTGCGTGGCTTTTGATGGGGTCGCGCTCTGGAGGAGCCTGAGCGCGGAGCGACCTATGCGGTCGTTCGTGTAGTTGCGGCCGCTTCTCCCGAATATGTAAGAATGGTAAGGGACGTGTTGCTTTGATACCCGGCTACCACCGCTAGAGCGACGGCCAGTTCCTCCCCTTCGGTTACCGTGCAATCCCTGACTGAGGCGCTAGCTAATTCCTTTAGGTTGGAATCAATAGCTACCGCCACTGCGCTGTTATTGAGCTTCCTGTATACGGAGCCGCGTCCGTGTATACCGTTGTGTATTTTGTAGCTAGATTTTGTTGCACATACTTTGCCGGGCTGACCTACTGGCCACTGATTGATTTATAGGAAGGGAAAGGCGCGGTAACTGTCTCACTTCTTTTCTGTGGGCACCTCAACCGCGCTGCAAGGAAAGGGAGGAAGGTGGGAGAGAAAATGGAAAGACAGAAAGAGCAGCCGTAATGGAGGGTTACGAAGTAATTTCGACCACCTGGGATCTTTTAACGTGCGCTAACATCGCACAGCACACGGACGCCTCTTCGTTTCGCCTCCATCGAAACGCGGCCGCCGAGGTCGAGTTCGAAAACGGGTACTCTGGCAGCTGGAACAATAGTCGGGCGTCTTACCACTGCACCACCACGGCGGGGATGCTCCACGGGTCACATACAAGTTGGGGTCCATGTTTCGAGGAAGGGAGATAACCTTTAGCGTCTGGCGAATAGCGTCCGGTATGCTCGCAGTACAATTCTCGATTTCCGCAGTTCCACCTAGCCCCAGTCGCCTAAGAAGCGAGCCAGGCTCCCGCAGACTCCTACGGGGCGTAGGAGTCTGCGGGAGCCTGGCTATCTGCGTGACCAGTTGGGCTTCTTTGATCTCTTCGAAAGTGTTGTGAACGCCAAGAGCTAGTAGTTTTTCATTGGAGGTGTTTATTGATAGGTGCAGGTCTGTTTTGTATGCTTTGCGGATGATGATATCTGCACTTTCCACTTCTACTTTGTTGAGGTTGAAATATGGGAGGGCGTAGCCCACGCGACTGAGCACCAGGCTCTGAACCAGGCGCAGGGTATCCCCCTCTCGTATGCAGCTCCGCTTCTGCGACACGCGCGTGATAATTTCGTCTTATTTGAGCAGTTTGTGCCTTTGTATCGCCGGATTCCATGCGTTCTAACCTGTAAGATGCACGATAAAACACCCAGGTCTGCCTCCGCTCAGCCTTCGGCACTCATGTGCACAGCTGGCCCTCACAAGTGTGTGGGAGCTCGCTGCCGACTTCCATGAGGTTTCGCCTCCCCAGAAAGTGGGCCCCGGCAATCTAACCCCACCGCTGGCTGTCAGTCATTGAGCAAAGCCAGGCAGCCGAAAGCCGCTTGGCTCGCTCAAAGTGCAGCTGGGACAACGTGCAGTTCGCCAGATCGGATTTATGCCCCCCCCCCCCCCCCCAATATGCGCTAGCAGTAGGTCAAGAGGTTAACTACTGAACAATATTCTACCAATATATTCTACCAACGAAAACGACACTTGACCTCTACTATTCGTTCTTTTTCTCCTACCTAGGATACTGCTATTTGGTGTGGGGAAATACCACTATGTCCAATTTGCAAAAACTTTTTGTTCTGCAGAAGAAAATGCTACGCGTTATAACAAATTCCTCCTATGACGCCCCAGTCCGTCTCATACGGATGAAATACAAAATACTTCCAGTCCGTAAGTTGTTCGAGTACAGGCTTGGTTGTTTTTATAAAAAGCATACCACCCGAAATAACCCATTTTTGTCCCGTATTGTACAGCTGGTGCCACACAACACGCCCTATGCTACAAGAAACCCGAAATGTTTGAGGTACCCAGATGTAGAACAAACTATGGTTTTGCTTTGTTGAAATATAAACTGCCAATGTGTTTGAACGCTTTTCTTTATAGCGATATGAGCAAAATGACTTTTTCTGTTTTCCGAGAAAAGTTCACTGATTAGGTTGTATTGAAAAGAAATGCGTCTGTCGACACATTCATATTTTTTACTTTTTCCTTGTCATTTTATAATTTTTCTTCTGTTTCGAAGCACTGTCTCATTTTGTAACGCGTGTATTGTTCATTTTATATCGCACAAACGGCTGCTGCTGCTCATCGTCGATTTTAAGGCTGGCGAAGCCTGTGAAGCGGTCATTGCGAACTGCTTTGTTTTCGTCACCCGCGCTTTTTGTACGACAAAAGCGGAATAAACATTCATAAATTCATGCATATTATTTTTGTACAGATTGCGCGTTCTCGGACAAGATATTGTTAACCACATCTTACACCACTGTTGAGCAGCTGCTTCCAAACATCATGAGAGAAATAAGCCGATAGATCGCACCTCCTTGTGATTGCATCTGGGAAAAAAGGCAGACAGTGTGATGATCTGCTCAAAAGGGTACAAAATACTGCAAGACGCTTCATCTTCGGTTTTAAGAGTTAAACGCGAAAGCTGTACGGTCATAGTTTGCATCGTCTTCTCATGCTCTTGAAGCCTGCGAAGACGTTGTTCTCATCCCCCAACCCTGCGCTTTGCCCCGCATGTTTTGCTCGCTAGCCATAGGTTTTGGCTCGCTTATACTGCATTGCGGCTTGCCCTGCTTCTCGGCGTACGTCTGGAGCAGTGTGTCAGCACCTCTTGACCGTATCGCAGCGCTTACGCACCAGCCTGTCCTTTCACCTTCACTACTTCGATGCTACGTGAGTTGTCCCCTCGCAAGAGGAAAACATTGTGAAAATGACATTATTTCGGAAACAGAAGTGACTATTCTTGTAGCGCTGGACAGCAGACCGCATTCCGGGACGCCATTGGATGCCGCCGCGGCCCGAACTCTCTGGGCTAGGGCCCGTTAGGCCTCTGCAGGTCCGAGCTAGACAGGGCCGCCTCCGAGCCCTCCCTAGTTGGTTGTTTTGTAACTTCTATATTTGTGTGTTTCTTACAGGCCCACACCATGGGGCATAGGTCAGCATACTACTAGCAGAATTGTGCACCTCCCTGTGAATGTCGGACCCAAACGTTTCAGTATTGTGGGAATTAGAAGAGAGCTGGTTTGAAGCCACCCAAGGTGAAATCTTTCAGGTCTGTCGAGATCCTTGGCGGGTCCCGGAAGTTCCCTCCTGCAGAGGCGTAAATGATCTGTAATCTCTTCTTAATTTGTCAGCGGGATTGGTGCGGTTCCCGCGATAATACCGGAGTATTGAGCGGAACACAAGGGGAGGAACGGTCAGGCCGCCGCGTGAATGGTCTCATTTCCTTTCACTCCCTTGTAACTGGGCCCCCATATAAACTGTTTTATACTAGTAGCAGAATCTGAATTGCTCGAATGCTGCAACAGATGTCGATGCACCATCCCCACTGGCAGATATGTGGGCTCACACTTGGTAGGCGGCATCCATTAATCACATAATAGTCACAGAAGCACGTCTACTTCGCTTCTTTACATTCCATACACCTCACAGGGCGATGATACGAAAATTTTCGGGTTGAATAAAAAGAGCGTACATACGTTATACTGCTCACGCTCAATCTGCTGCTGTAGCGCTGCGATCAGAATTTTTTCTAATAAACTTCACATTCGCAGCTAGGGTCACAGGTAAGCAATGCAGAAGATCAGCATAAATGTACTTTGCCACTTGCCTAACTCTTACTTCCATAATAGACGCTTTCTAGTGTGACCCTAGACACTAGCTATCTGGAATTTGCTTCCTATAAATGCAGGGCCTGTACCACCGCCTGTACGCGGACATCACACTCACTGCAATGCGAGATCGTGATTGACAAGCATAAGGCACCTTTCAGATGGCTGTGGAAATTGCTAGAAAATACGTGACCACCATAGGCCTCAAATGCTTCCCTGATACATCGGGGCTGATTATACACGATAGCAACATGTAGCAGGTTAGACAAAAAACAGCTGAGAATTGAACTAAAGTGCGGCGGAGTACGGATCCTAAGAGTGGATAAGTTTAGGCTCCTAGTATGTGCGTACAGGAAAAAAGTCACGGAGAAGCTACAAGAAAATGAGTAGTCTGTGGACTCCCCACTAGCATGTCTATCTACCAGCTAAGGAAGTTGAGGTGCGAAATGAGCTGGCAGAAGTGGTGGCGGCGAGCGAAGTCACCCAATACGAACAATTCGCAAAGTCCCTACACGCGTAAAGCATGCTTCTAAGAAAAGGTATCTCATTGAATTCCTGATAGAATTCAGGAGACGACTAATATTTCCCCAGGTTCCACTATCATGCATCCGGGCCATCACCAGGAAATAAGGGACCAGAGTGGGAACGCTGTGCAAGATATATCAAGGAATAGAAGCGGGGTTTGCGTCAACGCAGCCAATTGTGAATGGTTCTGTTGGCAACAGACGAGCAACAAAATGTAAAAATATGCGCCTTGGTCAAGACAAGCATCCTGACTCGGCTGAAGAGGTGGCCGTTGCCTTGCAACAGCAGTGAAAATGGCTACAATATTCATGCGATCATAAGTGATTCAAAAATAGCATATAGAATATTTTTCAGGGTTTGTATTGCGGCATTTAACGTCCCAAAGCGACTCAGGCTATGAGAGACGCCGTAGTGGAGGAATCCGGAAGTTTCGACCACGTGGGGTTTTTAAACGTCCACTGACATCGCACAGAAGGGTCTTGTCGCAGGCAAAACGTTCACTTGAAGCGTGTCACAATGACAAAAAACGTTTGGGATCACTGCTGCACCCGCATTGGGGGAACGCGTAAGCATTCTTTGCGGAAGAAAGAAGAAAACCTGAAGAAGAAGATTCCGGTTTGTGACGTCACACTATGACGTAACACCCCATAGAAGTTGGGTGCCACTCGACTCTTCTTGGACGTCAGCATTACCACCGTATTTATCTTGCTGTCTCATTGAGCTAATTTGCTCCAGTTATTTACTAATTATTCTGAAGACACCAATGTTTCCCCGGTGAGAATTTTCCTCCTCTATCTAGTGCAGCCATTCATTTTCTTATAATTCATTTCGTTTAAGCATAATCATGCCGGCAAATTTCAAGCGTCATGAACTTGAAAACATACCCTAAGTGTGATTTACTTAATTGGTTCAAATTCTTTAGTTATTCTGCATGCATCCAAATGTTTTCGCCAGCGAGAGGTTTCCATCCTCTATATAGTGCAGCCACGTTTTGCCTTATATACTCATTTGTACACACTGGAATCCCGTGGAGAAATTTAGCAGGGTGGGAATACATAAAAAAAGAATACACTTCATGAGAGGGAAAAAGAAGGAGGAGGAAACAAATTCATTTAAAAAAAAATGAAAACACTCCCAGGAGGACCTCTTAGTCCAGGAGCCCTCTGGCTGTTCCTTGTAGCTTAGCCCGCTCGACCAGCCGCAACTGATCTGCAGGTTGCGTGGCTAGAAGGGCAGCCGCCCAGGAGGAGGGGGTGGGATGTTTGACGGGAGAAACGCGGATGGGATGTGGGCACTCCCTTAAGTAATGGTAGAGGGTAGGTGGGGTGGCTTTGCATATGGGGCAGTATGGTGTGAAGTCCGTGGGGTGAAAGATGCGGGCAAATTGAGGAGGTGGGAACGAATGTGTCTGGAGTTGTCGCCAGTATTTGCTGTCGATGTGAGAAAACATGTGATGTGGTGGCGGGTACGTGGCGCGGCAAAGACGATAGTAGTGAACAATTGTAGTGTAGTGAAGAGGTTCGATGGGGGCGTATAATGAAGGTTTGAGGAGGCCATCCGCCGGCGCCCGGAAGCTTAGTTCTCGGCACTGCTGGATAGCCTCCCCAAACCTTCATTATACACCCCCATCGAACCTCTTGACTACGCCACAATTTTTCACTACTATCGTCTTTGCCGTGCCACGTGCCCGCCACCACCACATCACATCACAGGGGAATTAATATAAAAATGACAGGTTTCAAGAGCGCAAAATACGATAGCATCAAGCCCAGCAACACAAGTCCTGACAAAAACCGACAGATGGCCTACATATGGCATTCAAATAATTTCAAGGATAGCTGAAGAACTTGACCTCTGGTCAGTACATTCCAGCCAGTGGCAGTTCTTGGCCAAAATGAGTACTTAAATGTGTTATTTGTATGAAAATGAATTATTGTCAAACTATGACGCTGCCTTGTGCCATACCCTAATGAAAATGAAATATAGTTTGCAAAGGCTACATTGTAATGTCCGTTAATTAGTCGATACAGAACTATAGCACGTATCCCACGATTTCTGTTAAATATCATTAAACTGAACCTGCTCTTGTTAATAGTGCGCTTGCATATGCTTTCCAGAAGGGACCATATATAATGCAAACTGCCCTTATTGCACAATTTCAACTTTATTGCAATTAGGTTCCGTGTACGGGTCCCAAATGATGGCATAATAATCTAGTATTCGAAGTACCATGTACTTCAGTGCCAGTAGCCGAACGCTAGTAGTAGAAAATTTAAGTTCCCATTGAAGAAAAACTACTTTTATGTCAGTATTAGCTATGACAGAATGTACATGTTTAATGCAGTAAATTTATTTGTTATCCCAAGCGCTAAGTACTTATATTGGGCACTTCTTTTAAAATCTTTTGTTTGTTGCGGTACAGAAATTCTAAAGGTACTTTCTTCGGCTAGTTTCATAACTAATTTTCTCAAAATTTGCAGGCATTTGTCAACTGTCACACCAAGTAATTTACTGAATGCAATAGTTAAAGCTATTTGGTCAGTAGCAGTTTTAACTGCAGTGAAAAGAACGCAGTCATCAGCATACAATTTATTTTAACAGGTATGCCTTAATATATAACAAAAATAAAAGGTGTCCAAGAACTGAGACCTGGGGAACGCCAGAGTCAACCGAAAATTCGTTAAAGCATTTGTGTTCTGAATTTATTGCGATCGTGAATGTGCGAGATGAAAAGGTTTGACCGTATTATCCAATTTGAACAATACTTTTTTTGTGAGAAACGTTTTGGAATGCTTTGGAAAAGTCCATGAAGATAGCATTTGTTTGGCTACCGTTTATTGTCATGTTACAAAATCATGCATGGTTTGTACTAATTGCGTGCATGTTGAGAAACATCTAAATTCGCGTTGAAATTTAGTCAGCCCATTATGTTTATCTAAATGTTATGAAATGTGCTTATGTATGATATGCTTCAGCATTTTCAAACTGCTGCTGTCGGTAATTAACAACCAGATTTTTCATCCCATTTTGATTCGGTGGCTGCGCTGTGGCAGTCCTCCAATCCTTAGGGATGAGGCTGTCAAGCAGCGATCTTGAATACGTTATATATATATTAAGGATGTCACACAACTTTCCCGATCATCTGCTTTTTTTTCTGAGAACTTTTTCGGATGGTGGACCGTTCTTCTTCAGGATGGAATTCTCAAGTCTACCCTGAAGAAGGACGGTCCACCCTCCGAAACTGCTGTTAGAATAAAATAGTTAATCGGGAAAGCTGTGGGACATCATGTGTGAATTTCCCTGGCCCATTAGTCACAAGCAACCTATGTCTATGTCTATATATATATATATATATATATATATAATGTTACGTGGTGGCATGACAAGCGATGAAACACGGCGACACAACAGAAACAGAACGACTCGATGACATGACGAAGAAATATGCTTTAATGGCCAGCGGGCCTGGCGCTAGCGCTCCGCCCCGCGCCACTGTCCGCTTCATCACCTTCGTAGCAATATATATAGCAGTTCAGTCTGCATACCTTTTCATAATAGCGTCGGGATTTTAATCGAGACCAGAGGATTTATTTATATCTATGTTGAAAAGCATAATGAAAATTCCATCTTCGCTGCTTGCGACGTCCTATATCGCAAGTAACACAGGAGAAATAACTCCCAATACTTTTGTTGGTGATAATGCATTGAAACTGGGCAGTGAGACAGCGTAATATTTTTCGTCATCTATTGCAATCAGGTAAATTGTCTAACTTTGGCCATAGATGTAAAAAGATCTATAAGCAAAGTTAGACATTTTATTTGCAATTATGTTTGAACATTTCCATTGTATTTTTGTTTAGCCATTTTAGTTTCCTTTTGAGCTAAAGTGTAGACCGACTAATCCTGGGATTGACACGAGGCTTCTTTAAAACCATCGGTATAAAGCGGTCAATACACTCATTCACCAGATCCTTAAATGAGGATCACCGGCTATGTAAATCAGCGGTGCTGTTATGAAACTGTCGAAAGAAAATGATAGCATATCAATAATTGACGTACCGTCGGCACAGCAAAAATGTGAAAAATACAGTATTTCCGCTCTTGATTACAGCAACGCCACTCAGAGTAAGTAAAACTGCCTGATGATCTCATATTTCGGTGAACATTTAACAGTTTTTGTATTTTAATAGTCCCGCTTAGAACGAAAAGATTTAGAAATGATCTCGCACGGTCTTGTATTCTTGTGAAGCCTTCGACAGCTTGTAACTAATCAAACAAGAATGTTATATCTAACATTGTTTCACTTATCTTATCACTGCATTTTTTAAGCGACATGATTGGACAATCTATGTTAGGCAAATTGATATCTCCAGACTTGATTAGTCGCTCATCACGCATGACATGCATAACTGTTTCTTTAGCTCTTCCAAAACAGCGATATAGGGACTTGTGGGTCTGTAAAAACGTCCTGTAACATACTTGACACTTCGCGAATAGGCTTTATAAAAAATCAGGCGTAGACAGAACTTTAAGACTGCTTTTATGTAATATACATACGCCCCAGGCTATACTGCCTCAGCATTTTCGAAAGCACCATTGTCATAGACAGCATCACTGAGCGATGTCTCGGTCATAATAAGAATATCTGGATCAATAAAAATGACAATGGTATCTAACTCAGTTTACTTGTTAGCGACAATCCTGTAGTTAAAGATCAGAAATGACACCGATTTTCGCAAGTGTGCCATTTGAGCCCTCTGAGAAGGATGTCCATCATGCTCTCGAATGTGGTGGGGGCATTGCACAGTCCAAATGACATGGCGTTAAATTCATTAGAACCCATCAGGTGTGACGAAAGCAGTTTTTGGGCTATCGGCCTCTGCCTTCGGCACCTACCAGTAAGCGGAACGCCGATCTAATGAGGAAACGAACTCAGCTCCCTGCAGGCAGTCACGGGCGTCATCGATACGTGGGAGAGAGTAAACCTCCTTGTGTGTGATCTGTTCAGTCGGCGGTAGTATATACAGAATCGCATGGAACTGTCTGTTTATTTACCAGGACAACCGGCGACGCCCAAGGGCTATGCGACGGCGGGATCACGTTGCGATAGAGCTTGTTTCTCAGCTATTCGTCAATGGTGCGAGACTCAGCGGCTGAAACGCGGCACGGACGCTGGCGCAAAGGGGCATGGGTACCGGTATCAATACGGTAGGTAACGGTAGTTGTGCGTCCCAACTAAGGTTGCTGGGAGTCAAATGAAGCCACGAAACATTATAGGATGGCGACAAACTGGACTCGTTGTAAGCGTGTCAGGCCAGCGTCGATGGTCAGGTGAAAAACTTCGAGGGAAGATGGTGTGGCGACTTGAAAAGGCATTATTGCGATGGTGTGGAGGCCGGCTGTGGTATCGACGAAGGGATAGGTGGCAGCGGAGTAGAACAAATCAACGCTATACAGCGGTTGAGCAAGGAACAAAGTGGTAGGCCAAGGGTACGGGTTACAAATATAAATAGCACTTGAGCTACGAAAAATCATCAGCACACCATGGGGCAGAAACGAATTTCTGGTGAGCGCATCGTAACGAAGGCGTATAAGTTACAGGAGCGTTGGAAAAAGCAGAACACGACACAAGCACTGAGGAAAAAAGCGAAACGTCGGTGTCCTCAGCGACGTTCACGGTAGCGTCGAGAGATTCAACGAGGAGTGATAACTGAAGTTGAGCACGACAATCGGTGTTGAATTAGTCCCTGACGGCGCAGTTCTTGTTTCTGGAAATGCTACTATTAGGCTTCCCTCTGGATGGCTGGTTGGTGGCGGAGCATCGGAGAACGAGAATAACGGCCAGGTGATGGTGAGCGGAGGGAGCGTGTATCGTAACTAAAAGAGGACTGCGGAGGAGGCTTTACGCAATATTTTACGTCGGCTCACGCGTATAGTCGTAGGGAGGAGAGACACGATTGCGACACAAACGAGCCACATGGCTGGCGACTCCACAGGCATACCAAATAGGTCAGTTATCTTGCATGCACCAGGATTTGAAAGACTGTGGCTGTAATCGACGACGGGAACCGGACAATAAGCTTTGGTTGCAGGTTGCTGAGGTCCTTGAGTTTCGTAAAGGAGGGGAGGCCGGCTATAGACAGGCGCGAAAGGTGAGGGTCGTAGCCTCACCAAAACATCATGCTATGAGAGAGGATCCGCAGCCAGGGGTTGCTGAGCAGGTGGCAGTAGAGCCTCAGCGACCTGCTCCTGTATGACACACTGAAGGGTGGGAGTCAGCGGCGGCGCAGACGCAGGCACTGGTGCCCAAGTAGAGAAAAAAAAACTGGCGTGCGACTTCCTCAAGAACCAACTGCTGAATGTGCTCACTTAGCGGCTGGTGATCCAGAGCACCCTCCCCAGAGAGCCTAGCTCGAAAGAGTGGCCTCCTGCAGGCCAGCCCGTCGTGTGCAAAGGCTCTCTTTGCGCAGCCATCGAATCATTGGCAGAGGCTGATGACATCGGGCACAGTTTCGAGTTTTTAGCGACAAGCACATGAAAGGCACCATCGTCAATGGCTTGCATAATGTGCCTGATCTTATGGGCCTCGCTCATGATAGAGTTGATGCGCTTGCAGAGGTGGATGATATCCTTTATGTAAGTAGTGAAGTTTTTGCCGTCTTGTGTGCCCGACTTCGCAAGCGTTGTTTGGTGCAAAACTTACGGATATAGGGACGGCGAAAAACTTCGGTCAGGCTAGTCTTGAGAGCCTTGCAGATAGAGATGTCTGCCTCGTGGTTTCGAAACTACAGATTGACAACATGGCTCAAATAAAATTTAATGCTTGTGAGCTTCACGGTGTCGTCCCACGAGTACGAACTTATGCGTCCATATGACGCCAACCAACCTCCACACCCAAGTCATCGGTGCCGCTGAAGATGGTTGGGTCACACTGCCGCAGTGAGCTCGAAGAGATGACAGGCGATAAAGGCGTCGAGTTGGCGGTTGGTTGGTGGTCTCAGGCATCGCGTAAGAGGTAGGCAACATTCGGCTGCGGAGCTCCAGGGTGAGGGGGTCGCTGTCACCACCACCAGTTTAAAAAAATAAAAAGCACTGCAGAATCTGCATTGGAGTAATGCGAAAGCACGCATGCTGTGGTTGGTTGCTTCTGGTCGCTTCTAGTTGTTTAATTCACTTCTTGTTTATTCATTTTAGTCTTTGGTACTTTCAAATTGCGTGCCAATCCCTTCCTATGCGTGTTTTACGGTTCTACTTCCGGATTGATGACGTCACATCCTTGACGTCACACTAATTGACTGCCTTATTACTTTTGTCTTTGGTACTTTCAAGTTGGAATTGAAATTGGTTTATTGATTCCTCGTACAAGCGAGAGCAGGCAGGGACTAAAGGCTATGTGAAAGCCTGACAGAGGTCCTTGCCCCCCACACAGATTCTGGCATCAAAAATGAAAAACATGTATCAGTAGCAGTTTGTCATTTCACACACTGTTAGGATAAAAACGCACATATTACCGACAGTGAAAATAGTTACAATTACTTCTACCATATACTAATTACACAAGAAAAATTTTTATCTCAAAATCATACATTTCGCACAAAACATTTTCGTCTATGGAACAATTTAGGAAAATAAAACTGATATGAACACATGAACAGTTCCTATAACTTATGGCCAATCTCTTCCTATGTCCTTTTTCGTCTCTACTTCCGATTGCGTGACGTCAAATTCTTGACGTCACATTAATTCACATCTTGTTTCCCCTTTTTTGGTCTTCGGTACTTTCAAATTGCGCGGCAATATCTTCCTGTGCTCTTTTTGGCTCTACTTCCGGTTGCGTGATGTCACATTTTTGACGTCCTTCTAATTGACTTATTTAATTAACTTTTTTAGTATTTGATACATTCAAATGTGGCGCCAAGCCAATCGCTAAAGAGACTATTTTTGCCTTTTTTTCATTTTTTTGGCCCAAATAATGATCTAATTAACCTAGAGTCCTATTTTTACGCACACATTACATCATTTTCTATCGATTGACACCACACATTAACCTCTACCGCTTCTCAATTACAACTGCTGCGGACACAATCTTGCCAGTTTTGCATTTAATTAATTACCTTATTGTCTAATTATTATTTCGGACACAACATTACTTAGCCTTCTATCGATTGACGCCACTCATTAACCTTTAGCTCTTCTCAATTACCCGCAACTGCTGCGGACACGATTTTGCGGACGCAGTCTGCGGACAGAAGTCTGTGAACAAAGCGAAGTATAGACCGTTTTGCCGAGAGCAAGCAGGAGAGGAGGAAAATACTCTCTAATCAGATTCCTTGCGCTGGCCCATTGTTGCCAGTACTGAGTGGGCTGTGCATTCGCACGCTTCATGCGTAGCAGCGCGGCCTTGCACCTCGGTATATTGTCGTTTTAGGATTAAATACTTTTATTAGCACCCCTTTCAGTGGTAATGTCATCGGGACAGCAATGCGTGATCGTGGACTGCACAAATAAAAAAATCGCAATATGATTGCCGAAAGCGTATGCGGGAAGAATGGATCGACTGTCCGAGTTCGGCTGTGAAATGTTTCTGCTTCACCGCTTTCCAGTCTATCCTTATTTAATTCGACTATGAACGTTTTATCTAAGCCAGATAGCCTTAGTACCAATGACGGACTCACGAATATGATGCCCATTTCACTTCCTCCGCCGTAGCAGCCACGCACGCCGGGCAGGACGTGCCACCCGCAGGCCCACCGCACCAACGATACGCTGGATCTCATCCGCCAACGCAAGAGCGTACTAAATTTTGTTCTTCACTTAAACAGTAAGCCGATGGCAAAAAAAAAAAATCTTTCTTTCGGATTTCTGACCCATACAGTGTTATTAATAATTGCAATACAAATATGTAACGCCACACATTGCCGCTGATGCGGCGCGCGGCTCATCGTCTGCACGCTGGCTATGCTGCTAAATCGTCACCGAAATATACATCTTTGTTTTACGCATACTATGGGATCGGCAGTAAAGCAGTTCCATGAGAGACCATTTACTCTAGCACTGAGCAATTACAAAGCGTTGTCGGATGTGCCTTCTATGCGAAACAATTTAGGCCTAGCGACGACAAGGGAGCAGCGCTCGATGAGAGTGCCGTAGTCCGCCGCGCCAGCGGGCGGCACCGCTGTCGTAAGTGCTGCTGTATGTGCTGCAAATTTGTCATCTTCTTTCATAGTGCAGCTGAGAGCGCACGTTTTTCGACGTTTTGCTCAACAATAAGTTTTGCAAACGATGCTGGTACGGGACGAGGGTATACGATGTTGTCGTGCCGCAGGACGAACACCAAGGTTTTATAAAAACGTCGGCGGATGGTACTTTAGACACTACGTCTTTTGTGTGCTTGTCTTGAACCGTGGTTTAACTTGAAAGTATACGTTGTTGAAGTACGACAGCTTGATCCTATATCGAAATGGGTGTCACTTCATGTTATATCAATGCGGCGATAACTGGAAAGCATCTTTCGCAGTATCTGCATTCCGCGTTCGGTAGCTGCCCGTACGATTCATTCGCTGTGTTTGTGTGTACAGATACTAGTGCGATTATGAAATATAATTGAAAATGCATGTATCGTGAAAGATATAAAAGGTACATCCTCACTGCAGAAGTGGAGCGCAGTCCTTCGCAGTTACCCCGGCGGCTAGTGCTGTTTCCAACAGCTGCCGCTATGTCAAACGGATGGTGTACGGTTTGCTGGCACGCTCAAACAAAGCACGAATAGCACAATGGTGTCGGGTAGCTTTCACGAGCACCGCGAAACAGCAATTTTACACTGCCGCACCGCAGCATCAACACGCACAGCACAGCCCAAGATGGTGTCAAGAGGAGCCGGAGCGGACGTTCCCAGTTGGGCTCATACGGGGCGCCACCATCAAACTAAGATGGCCGCACCCAGGCATCGAAACTAAAAAGGTCTATAGTCTGTAAGGGGGGGGGGGGGTAACTTGGAGATCACATCGCTCAACGAGGCTGTCTGTCAGTTTTGAAGGAAAGAAGGGGCAGTATACTTTCGGAAAGACAATGCAGAATCGCAGACACCCACGTTAGGCCAAGGTAACTGGATGGCTAAATTTAGTTCGACGCGTAGACCGACTGCACCTAACGCAGCGAAGTTTTCGATTAAATTAAATATTTGTTCATAGAAAGAAAAGCCACAGTATCTGTCAAGGATTCAGGTAGAACGAAAGGAAGGAGATGGTTTGCACGGTATGAAAAAGAACTGAACAAGGGTAAATGGGGTACGCCTCAGTTCGCAGATGAGCCAACGTTTCGACAAGAGGACTTGTATTCGTCTGGGCATAGCGATCATCACTGGCAGGGGTTTAAATACGCTTTTGCTTCCGAAGAAGAAGAGCTGGGGAGGGGAAAGTGGGTGTGAAAGAGTGAGGAGGAGAGGATGGGTGAGAAGAAAGTGGGTCATGAAGTGAAAAAAAAATCTTCAGTATGTACTTATCAGCCATGGAACCAGGGATTCTGCGGCCTGCAAAAGAAGTAAAAGCGGCAGTACCAGGAAAAACTACAATGCCGGGTAGGTGATTTGTCACCACTTAAGCCGATACACTTGGTGCAGATACACTTTACAAAGGGAGGCTATGCAAAGGGCCCTGATAAGGCATATATCTAGAGGGATAATTCTTAAAAGAAGGGGGTAGGGGGGAGTTCATAGTCACAGGATAATCGCATAGTGAAAAATAATAATAATCTTAAGTATGTATCTCAACCTGGAACCAGAGATCCTGTGGCCTACAAAAGAAGTAAAAGCGGCAGTACCAGGAAAAAATCACAGTACCGGGTAGATGATTAAGCACCACTTAGGCGGGTTTGGTGCAGATACACCTTACAAAGGGAGGATTTGCTAAGGGCCCTGATAAGGCATATATCTAAGGGGGACAATTCTTATAACTTTATGCAAAGGGGGGGGGGGGGGGGGAGTCACAGGATAATATGCGCACAGGGAACCGCAACTAACATAAGAAAAAAGATGAAAAATAATAATAAAAAAATGTTTGAGGACAAATTCAAGAAACAAGTGATAAGGAGGAAATGTGTTTAGAGGAACGTGTAGGGTTATGCTATTGCGGAAAAGAATAGGGTGTTCATGCGTTGTGAATAAATTATACGATTAACGCTATTTGAGATTGTTTTCCCGAATAGTTATTATGGAGAGGGAATATACCTAAGGGATTCTAACGTGGTCACTTGAAATTCAAATTTAGGCTCAGTTGACGACTATTTTCCCTGCCGTAGTGAAGCTCTCGCTTGAAAAGAGGATGGGATGTCGGCGCCTTGCGACTGAAAGCAATTAATGTCCGTCCGAAGTTGACATTGAAAAATGGGCAAGTCTAGCTTCATTTCTAGAAAGAACTTGCACCATCCGAGAAGGTGCCTTTTGTTGAAATCAGTTGATCGATTCTGGTGGTGAAACCGAATCGTGAACCTGCGACGCGGTTACGGACCGAGGCTGGAATGAGGCTGCAATCCTGTGGGACGCTGCCCACAGTTCCGCGGGCCGCGTGTTTGAGTCCCTCGGTATTTTAAACACGAAAGCCGTCATTTGGAGCCAACTCAGCGCTTGGGTATTGGGGGAGATAGCGAATCGCAATTTATCATTCTACACATTACATTACTGTACACTTTTCGCGGATTGTCTGTATTGAACAAAAATTCATTAATTTCTGTCAACTTTTTCCCAGTCCAGCAATTCTAGCATCGCTCTGAGCCTAAACTTACGTAATCACCGCATACTGTGTTGTGAGACAAACGCACCGTGCAGCACATCTGAGCTTTACTTTATAGGCTTCGATTCCACATGATCTTATGTATGGGGTGCTGAAAATAATTCGCAACAATTCAAATGAGTAATAGCCTCAGCCTCCCACACACGAATAAGTAGGCACGTTTCTCAAATCTTCAAAATGTCACGTTGGTCACCATTTCCTGCCGACGCAACGTCGATCTAAATAATGTGTGCTCATAATCAGTGTATGCCCTGGTGGTCGCCCGTCCACTCCTTCGCCCAAGTGGCAGCGCCAGTATTAGCAGGAGAAACGCCCATGCCACAAGTATAAAGCACTGGAGGATGCGCTTGAATCCTTTCGCCTCCGTGGTGCTGCTGCCTTGGAATGTGGATGGAGACTGCAGGTACGGAACACCGGATGCGACCTGCAGGGATTGTCCTTGACGTATTGCAGTTGACATGGTTGACAAGCTGCTTTACTTTAGTATTCAACAGATAAGAAGAAAGCACCTCGACTTGCATAGCATAAGTATAACAAGCTAAAGTAGAAGTATAAAAGAAAGTGCAACTGATCAAGCCATAAAGCAACAACAAAAAAAAAAGCGCAAGTTTAATCATATCCCCTTTCGTAGACATTTCTCTCCGCGCATCCCCAAAACCCCGATGCTTTACTGCTGGCGTTATAAACACGATCTGTTTTCGTCCAACTTACGCTCTCACGCAGTTCTCGATAGTCAGAAGGCGGGGCGCCGAAGATTGTACGCGTCCACCTTGAAAGTCCCGTCGGCATGGTACTGGGTATTTGTGAAGTAGCAGCTGGAGAGAATAAGCTCGCAGCGAGCCCTGTGTTGGCAACCGACTCCGGAGCGGGAGTCACTGGCGGTTGAAAGCGCCCACTCGCCCCTGTGTAATGAAGAGAGGTACAAAGTAGAGAATACGTTTTTGACAAGTGTCCATGCTCAGACTAAAAGTACCACTGTAAACAGCACGACACTAAAGGTCTCATTTTTTTGCAAAAATTGGTCTTTGTAATGTCTGTTTGTGACGACCACAGTTTGCAGAGCAATTAGCCATATTTCGTCGACAACGCCAACACCATTTGTTTTCTGCAGAAAGGGGAATTGTGGCTGTTACTTTAAGCTTAAATTCTAGGTAGTGTTCAAGGTGTCCGTAATTTCGAGTTGTTCCCACCGCTGTTCGGTATGACGACAATATTCACAGCCTCGTAGCGGCTTCTCAAATGAGATGGATGTTGAACATTTACTCCTGGGAATGCATAACTGATACCGTAACTAGTCGGAGTGGTTGAAATAAAATAATGCTCCGTATCTTTGGATCAGCAAGAACCCAGAGCTCAACGGGTAAAGTAGGAGGTGAGCTCACGGCAGTTTAAAAACCAGCGCACAGCATGACTTAGGTAAAGTTAATTTTATGCGCAGATTCTAAGGTAGCATCAGTGTGATGAACGGAGAGGTCGAAGATCATGGCCAGTGTCAAAGACCAGAAACATTGCTCTAGACGTTCGCCATGTGGTCGCATCTTTATTTGCCTGAGGTTTAACCACCTTAACCTAAGAGGCTGAAAATGAAATTAACTTTTAATGTTAACACAGTGAATCTACCAAGGACACAGCGCTGTTAGTAACCTTGAAATCAGCTCGTACTACTGGCGAATTCTAACGCAGCACAGGGAGATGATTACCTCCGTTCATTGTGTGGTGTGGTAGGATTCTAAAAAAACTGATTTCGGAGTCACACCCGATCAGATTCCAACACAAAGGCCGCTGAACTGAAAAATGTCCTTTAGCAGCACCGTCTTAATGCAGAGGGCTCTGCGTTGCCTGCAAGATTGTGGCCGACAATCATGGTTCATGTAACACATGAGTTATAAAGGTTTCCCGTTGGTTTACGTGCTGTATGATAACATGTTTATCTCTATCGTCATCGTGTAAAAACTGAACGATTCAACAAAATTTTTCACCATAAGTGACTGTCGCGTGTCGTCATTTTCCCTAAGAACATAGATCATGAAACAGCTTGTGATAACTCGCAAATGTTCACCAGCACGAGCGACCCATACTGCTGCTTTTGACGGTAACCTGTCTAAGAATAGTTCAAACGTGAATGTACCAAGCTTCTGTGTTTGTTTCCAGCACTGTTCAGGCAACCATAGAGTCCTGAATTTTTAAGTCTTTCTTAGTTTTTAAACCACCATTGACTACTGGGCTTCGTTACTGAACGTTTCTCAATAAATAAAATAGTATTGTGTGTGACATAGTATGCTTCACAGCTACCTTTGCTCCGCAGTGGGAATAACGGCGCTGATGCTGATGATGCCATATTATGTCGCTCAAAAACAACAGTGTTATTTCTACTACGGGATCTGGACCCGAAATAGCAGATAATGTAACTTTATTACCTGAATTTTGAGCTAAAATAGATCGACCGACTGCAACCCCTTGTCCTTATCAGAAGAAATACATAAAAATGGGCATGCGTGAAGGTGCACTAAAATTTACCAAGAATGACAGAAAGCGTGGATTGGATTGCCGCCAGCGCCACTGGGTGTAAGCTAATACTCTGTACATTTTCCACCGGCTGATAACTGCCGCGCACCTCACTTGGACTGCCTTTTTTGTTGTGCCTGATTGCCACCAGACAGGAGCGCTTAATATTTAGGTGTTTCTCCGCAGTTCGGTCGTGAATGCGGATTCGCAAAGCCGGGCAAAGCGCTGCAGTTTTGTTATTGTGGGAACTTCCTGCAGAATTCGCTTGGCCTTGTATTGTATTTGAAGATTATTCGTGGAATGCCCTGAATGGCTTGCCAGAATTTTATTTTTTTTTCAAAAAGTCTAATCGATTTCAATGCAGCGGCGAGAGCACGTGTTTGCTCTGCCGTGGGAGAACTGCCGTCAGAAATGTTCTACTGCGCAAGCGCAAAGCAAGTAGTTTTGCAGTGCAGCACGCGCTTAGTTCAAGGGCCGAGGCAAGGAAGCCCGATGGTAGCATTGTTCGCAGCTCAAAAAAAAAGAGACAGTAAAAAGACCTCGCTAAAGACATCTAGGCAAGGTCGACCTAAACACTCACCAGACAAAGGTAAGCACAATATAAAATTTCACCTGCAGCGTTTAATGATCAAGAAGTTCTTCAACCAATCTGCCGCCGAAACATGTCTGTCCTCAAAGTATGTTGTTGTAATAGTGGGTATTTTCTTATATATACAAAATGCAGAAAAAAACGTTTGCCTTTTTTGTTGTGCCTGATTGCCACCAGACAGGAGCGCTCAATATTTAGGTGTTTCTCCGCAGTTCGGTCGTGAATGCGGATTCGCAAAGCCGGGCAAAGCGCTGCAGTTTTGTTATTGTGGGAACTTCCTGCAGAATTCGCTTGGCCTTGTATGTACTGTACTTGAAGATTATTCGTGGAATGCCCTGAATGGCTTGCCAGAATTTTTTTTTTTTTCAAACAGTCTAATCGATTTCAATGCAGCGGCGAGAGCACGTGTTTGCTATCTGATATATGAAGCGCCTGAACTGGGACGGCGGAAATAAATGGATAGTGAGGAAGGGGTAGAGGAAATCAAAGAGGTGAGCGATAGGGAGAAAGGACCGGGTAGATAAAAATAAAATGAAATATATACACTATGGCACAATATACAGTAGTTTGCTTGAGGCTCAACCGCAAATGTCCTTGGTCACTAAGCACTCGGTACATCGGGCGGGCCTCCGCAATAGCCTTGCGTCCATGTAAGTGTTAACGACGTACGTACATACCTAGGTGCACACTGTACAAAATACTGACGGCCGACATGAGACGATCGACCTTTATCGTCCGGAATAGCACACGCGGAGCCTTCGTTCACAGCGCGCACTATCTGGCAAGATGAAATAGACAGGTCATCAAGCCCGCCTGTTCGAAGTACTCACACAGGCCCACGTGTGTTCGCTCACGAATGCGCGCGCTGACCGGCGGCCACAGGAGCACAGATACGCTGTCCGGGATAACGCCCTGCGCTTTGTAAGCCACCAGCAATTAATGGCGTGGTTCGGCTAGCGCGGCGCAGTGCAGTAAAAGATGTTCGAGAATTTCTACCTACCACAACCATCGCACGCGTCACTGTTGGAAAGTCTATGGCGCATCCGTCGTTCCTCAGGCCGCACACATCCAATGCGCACACGGAAGATCATTGCGGTCTCACAAGGCGCTCCGCATTTGCCTTGGCCCAAAGTATGCTCAAATCTGTTTCCAGAGTACCATACGGACACGTTTTCAGTGATAGGAGAAAACTGCTTACATGCGGCCGGGCACAATATTACAAAATCGATATGTTAAGCAAGACGTCGTCTAGTACGTAACGATTTAAACTCCACGATTCAGAAGAATTCAGCTTTCGGTCGCTTCATTGATCGGTCCTAATCTATCACAATACCTTCCAGAACAAACAAGCCCGATATAATTAACAACTACATACCTGATGCTGACGGTGTCCACTGTGCAGCAGGTTCAGCAACCAATGCCTTTCCCGAGTCGGAAGCTAGGACGCTGGATGGCTTGTTTGCGTTTGGGGTGTATTGAAGCCCAAGGGACTGAGGAGCGTTCTGTAGATCACTTCGTTCTAGCATTCGCTTTCCAGTAGCGGAACTCGTAAAGTTGGTAACCGTAGACTGCAACTCTAACGGCACAGTTGTGTCTGCCCCATTAGGTTGTAAAACCAGTGATTTCACACAAGCAGGAAACGTCTGCGCAGGCAACCTAGCTTTTTGAAGAGAATCATCCGAGTCATTCTTTAATGGCTCTTGTGGCGTCTGGGATAAGGTTTTTATTCCAAGCTGCACTTGCCTGGCATTTGCCGAAAAAAGCGACACCTGTTCAGCCGCTGCACTACTTGAAAACTTTCTAGAGTCATAGCTGTCAGCTTGCAACTGGTTTCGTTTGGCAGAGGTGGTTGCACTAGTCTCTGTTATAACTGTTTTAGCCGGGACTGTTGGCGTCTTTGTAGTGTTCGTCGCTTTTGGACACCTATTTGGTTCGTCGACTTTAAGCCCAGAATTGGAAGGGCCAGGAACCACCAGCGATTTTGCACCATCGGCAAAAGGACTTTCCTTAGGCGATATAACAGTTGGCGATGCGTCTGAATCGTCAGTATTCGAGCCAATATCCATACTCTGCGGAAGTTTCAAGGCAAGAATCGGGGTTGCATCGCTTTCAGATTTTATGTCGTTTTTCATCTCCTGATTCCGGTACAGATGCGGCGCAGTAATCATCCTGGCTGTCTTCTTTGAAGCCAATAAAGAAGGACTCGTTGCTGAGGTCGGCTTTTCTGAGCTCAAGCTCGGCTTGATCAGCTTGCTTTGAACATTGGGAAGTGCCTGTGCTGTTCGCGGATTGTTGGGGCGCTCCTCTGTTTTGGTTTTCTTTGATCCTGAAGACTTCTTGTGGCGGCGAGTCGAGCGTGGCTGTGCAGGTGCTGGACCAAGCGACGAAGATAACTCGCTTTCACTGGCCGGCGACTCCAACAGTTGACTCGCAGTCACCCCACCTTCATGGAGACTGGGGCAAATTCATACAAATTATTATTGCATTTCTAAAACGGGAAAGGTTCAAGACTAAACGCTACCAAGTAAAACACCAGATAGAAAGCTATGATCTTTTATAGACATAACTGACAATTATTACACAATGTTCGATACACACCTCCATGCGAGTCCATGTTCACCATTTGCGTATGAATTTATTTTAGAACAGGCTCTACTACCAGGTACTGAACAGGTAATGCTTGGATCTGTCCAGTTGACCTTGCAGATGAGCCAAGGTTAAGTGGGGTAAGCTGTCTAGACGCTAGTCTCAGCTAGTGCCTAAGCTATGGTATTGTGGTACACGACGAGACGACTAATGCACAATTTGGCCATGGCCAATTATCTTTGGCATCTCATCTCCACATTTACCTTTTGCCCTTTAGTCGTGTGTTTTCAAGAGCGCCAAATTTCACGCAACAGACGCGCGATGGCGTCCGCTGAGACGTGGTGTTAGCAAAACCATACAAAAGAGAGCTATCGCTCGTCAAGCAAAGCCTAACTCATTTAGCAATTGATAATGGTTCTCTTTTTACTCCCGGTGGTCTGCGAATGGAATGACTTGAGCAATTAATTGGTCAATTGCTCATCACTAGATAGTTTAATTTAAAGGCTGGTAGTTGTTCCTTCAGTACCCTATATATGTGTAGTCTGACCTACGCACAAAATTTGTAAAATATGTGTCTTCAGGGTGATTATATTGTGTGATATCCTTCTTTTTCCGTTTCTTGTTCTACACTGCCATATAGAATTATAAAAAAAAATTGGACAAGTGTGGATTATTAATAATTCTGTGTTTTTATGTTTCCATTTTATGTCCCAAACCGGCAAAAACAACCGCAATCAGGCTTGCAGTCATCATCATCATCACCAGCCTGACTATACCCACTGCAGGGCGAAGGCCTCTCCCATATTTCTTCACTTAATCCGGTTCTATGCTAGCTGCTTCCACTTGACCCCTGCGAACTTCTTAACCTCATCCGCCCACCTAACTTTCTGCCGCCCCCTGCTACGCTTTCCTTCCCTTGGAATCCAGTTTTTTACCCTCAGCGACCATCGGTTATCCTCTCTTTGCACTACATGTCCTGCCCATGCCCAGGCTTGCAGAAGGTATCAAATAAAATAAAAAAATAATTTCAACAGCTTCGCCAGTATGTGTGCTGTCGTTAACACTGACTTTCTACCTTCTCCTTTTTCTAGCCGCAATATGTTGCAAATGCTTGCTCCTACCACAATTACATTTGTTACTTTCGTATCACTTCCTATCTGCATGCTTATGCAATGATATAACTGAAACCTTGAGAAGCAGTATACCGATGTAACTAACAGACTTCACTGATAAAACCTCACACTCGTTTTCCTGTTCAGTGCCGTTGTTTGCTCGTTTTATTGCCCAGGTAATATGCTATTAATACGCAGTAATAAGCTAATTACTACTACAGTTGCAGCGTACGTTTTAATACCAATATCGCTAACTCGTTCCAGGGTGTATTTAGCGCGATGAAACACATTGTACGTAACGCGTTCAAACCTTGTATATCGACAAATTAGAGTCAATCGCAGCTTTTTTATGGTGGTGCTAATAACTGCTTTCTCAAAAGTTTCGACCTCGAGGGGCGTGCCTTTTGACAACGGAGTGTCAGCGGCAGGTCATTGTAAGCCTCAAAATGCACGAGTTTTTCCTTTGTAATCTCTCCTCCACCCTAAGAAATGGTTTGGAATTTCTCTAATTCTGCAGCAGCCTTCTAGACGACTTATAATTACGCCTTCTGGGTTATGAATTACTTACACACAGTGTACCCATCATTTCTCTAATAGTGGTTAGTACCAGGCTGCCGAATAGGAATGCTTTCTGGTTCGGTCTGGGTTCGGGTGCACGCCTTTCAGGTTGGATTTCAGCTCCGGAGACACATTACGTTCCGGTTCTAATCGGTTATACAGTGCCCGAACCGATTAAATAGGATTCGAACCGGTCCAGAAAAAAAATTTCGGGCGTAGTTTCTTTATTCCACTTTTTAACACCGAGTTTTCGTTCCTGTTTCAATATACAATAAAAGCTGAAAATACATATAGAAATGCGTATACTGTTATTGTCATCAGACGTGTCCGGCTACAATATGGCTACAAGTCTAAGCAAAATGTTTGTAATGAATTATCGATTATTATAGCCGGACGGGAGGAAAATAAGATTATTTTCACTGGCCCGCAGCTAATTGAAACTATCATGCTCCGCAAGGTAAAGTAAAACATTATTTCTTTCTGTGCTTTTCTGTTTGGTGTACAAGATTTGGAATGAATTTCAGTTCAGGCCGAAACTTCTATTACATGAACAACAATGGTTCATCTAGCTCCCACTAAATGACTTTGAAGTCAGATCAAAGCCGAACCAAGCACACGCCCTAAGACTATAACGATGTATATTGCCGCGAAACCTTCAAAACTGTATTTGTTGTTTAACAGCCGCCGGCATGCGGCCTTATCACTGTTATTGTGGCACGCGTATCAATTGTGTATCCAGTGTTTGTTCATGCCTGTTGTCGTGATACGACGCGTTATAATTTTCTTTGTCGCGAAAGATGCGCCGAGATGTGTCTCGAAGATTCCGATCACCTGCGTGTGTTTCCACAGTGTTCCAGGGTGCTCTTGTAGCAGTTTGCAACGTCATCTAGATTGTTCTGCGCAGCCTTTAAATTGAGCGTTGACGAGTGTGACGGGTATTCTTTGTTCGACGATCGACGAGCACGTCGGTTGCTATCGCCGCCGCCGAGTTGCTTAGTTCTTTTGCGGGCGCACGTCAGCCCAATAAAGAGTTTTTTTTTTTGCGATGTTTATTGCCTCAGGGCATAAGAGGAATGTCATGATGGATGAGGGGTGTGGTCAAATAAATGAAAAAAGGTTGGCTGATGCAATGAAATCGAGGAGTGAACGATGATGCTGTCCCAGTGTCCAAACAGCATATGACTCCGGATTATGGGGGGAGAGGCCAGCTGCCACCAGGTGCCGGATCCGCGTTGGCTTCAACGCTGGGCAATCCCACAGTAGGTGATGGATGTCTGCTTCTATATTTTTCTTCTATATATCGACTTTTCATTTGTGTCGTCGACCTTGTCACCATTACATGACAATATGCTCTATATATGACTATCGCACAGCACGCGAAAGACTGACTTTCGAGTTTCTATGGCGGTGAAATGCAAAGGCGCCCGTGTGTTGTGGCCCGAAAAGCGCTTACTAAGGTTCCCACCGCCATGTAGTGGGTTGCATTCTTTTTCGTATTTGCCGGAGAACGGATAAATTGTCTCACTTCTGTGGCCCGGACGATGCGACCATCATCTTGTTGCGCTTCATGGTTGTGGCCATAGGCTCGCTGTGTACCTTCCTCTAGAACCACATTTAGACTAGACCGGTACGTCTAATCGAATAATCTACAACAATCGTGACATAACATCATGGCTACTAGCAAATATTTGAAGTCCAAAGCCTTTAACGCCTCATCGTTATCGACAGAAGGTTCTCAGCAGAGGTATCACGCTTTTGAGAGCGAGAGTTAGAAATAATATAATAAGCTTTGTCTCCACCGGGAATCGAACCTCCATCCTTTTTATTCCCAGTCCAGAGTTTACCAACTCCGCCATGCCCTGGAAATGTTTTCTTTATTGCCTCGCTTTGGCACACGACATAACACACAAGGAAACTCAAATAAAACATGAGAAAAAGGCACAGTGGGCAATGTACATGAATGAATGTCATGGTCAGCTAGTGTTAGACTTGCCTCATCGCATTAAAACTGCTGCAGCAACAAACAAAGGCGTTACCCTTGAAGCCCTTCAGGATATTCTGCAGCCACTTTTTGAATGGCAATAAACTGGCTCCGTACTCTCTCGAAAATAAATTCGGGTAGGTCTGGCATCCCTGTCACAGTGATAGCCTGCCATTCTGGAGCGCCATATACAGAGGATGCCCACAAGCATAGTTGCATCAAATGGAACCCTACCCTCATTTTATATGCTTAAATATCGAATGCCGTGCGAGTTTAGTGGGAAATCCAGCTTTATAGTCCGTTGTAATACATCCCAAAAATATACCCCTTCCCAAAAATGTGAAAAAATATGATCAATTGTTTTCAGCTGCTTACAGAATATAAAATGTGCTCCCCTCGGTAAAAAAAAACTCTTCCCTCCAAAAGCTTCTTTAATGGTAATGTTCCAGTAATTTAAAAAAAAGGGTCTTCGATCCCTACGGAACTTGCATTTTCTTTACTCTAATGCATCTGTGTCTCCACTGTATATGGTCCTGTACAAGGGTTCTGAAAAGACAATATCAGACAGCTCGCGGTTCAACTTTTTTCTCGTTACATCAAACAAATATTCCAAGGAGAGCAGCGCTGAGAGTAATCTAACACTCTAGATTTCGTGTAATATCCATAAATAGCAATCGCTACTTATTCGGTGGAGACAAAGACCTCCGCCAACAGGCGCTGCAGCCTAACTTGGCTTACGATGTGCAAGAACCGATTGGAAACGTCGCGAAGAAACAAAAATCAGTTGATCACCTGGCATAAAAACAGATGCCCCAGCCCCAAACCCCAATCTTTAACCCGCCGGAACAAATTCCTCCTGCTGCTGCGTTCCTATTCCGCCGCCCAAATGAAAACGACAAAATTCCTGTGAAGCTTTTGTAAGTTCGGATAATAATAATTTTTATTATTATTAACCGCGAACAATGCAACAAAGAGGGAGGTTGTGAAGGGTGGCTCTTCCTGGGCCTGCAGGGCTAGGACTGGGACTGGTAGGTCGACGCCGCTTGCGGCGGTTGCTAGTCTGACACCGAATTTTTATCTGTTTTAGGCCGCCATTGCACCCACCACCGCTTAGGTAGTGGACGACGGCTGTTGCGGCACGCGTCTTTCTCGCCGTCTTATTTTTAATGCGAAAATATCACTTCGCTATGTCCACAAATTTCTGTCCGCAGACGATGTCGGCAGATCGTGTCAGCAGGCCGTGTCCGCAGGCCGTGTCCGCAGAACGTGTCCGCAAAGGTTGTGAGTAATTGAGAAGTGGTAGAGGTCATGGATCATGGAAAAAGCAAGAGAGTTCCAGAAACCCATTTACTTCTGCTTTATTGATTATGCGAAAGCGTTTGACTGCGTAGATCACAGCAGATTGTGGCAAGCTCTCCAAGAGATGGGAGTTCCAATTCACCTCATCTGTCTCCTCAGGAACCTTTATGAAGGGCAAGAGGCCACAGTCAGAACTGGGCATGGTCTTACTGATTGGTTTCCGATTGAGAAAGGGGTGAGGCAAGGCTGCATACTGTCGCCCTGCCTATTTAACCTATATGCAGAGTGCATCATGAGGAAGGCCGGTCTGGACGAGTCTTCAGCTGGAGTGAAGATCGCTGGAAAACGCATCAACAACCTTAGATATGCGGATGATACCACTTTAATGGCAGAAAGTGAAGTGGATCTCAAGAGACTTCTGATGCGCGTACAAGAAGAGAGTGAGAAGTTTGGGCTTAAACTGAACATTAAAAAGACGAAGATGATGGCGTCTTGCCCTATCAAGTCCTGGAGCATCAATGGAAAGAAGTGGAAGCTGTGACAGATTTTCTGTTCTTGGGCGCCAAGATTACCTCGGAAGGAGACTGCAGCCATGAAATTAGGAGACGCCTGCTTCTGGGAAAGAGAGCAATGGTTAGCCTTGACCGCCTAGTAAAGAGCAGAGACATTAGTCTGCCAACCAAGATCCGTATAACCCGTGCTATGGTCTTTCCAGTTGTGATGTATGGATGCGAGAGTTGGACTGTGAAAAAGGCTGACCGCCGAAGAATTGACGCGTTTGAATTGTGCTGCTGGCGAAGACACTTAAGAGTTCCTTGGACTGCCAGAAGATCAAATCAGTCGATATTGTCGACCATAAACCCTGACTGCTCATTGGAGGGTCAAATTCTAAAGTTAAAGCTCAGCTACTTTGGTCATCTGATGAGAAGGGAGGAGTCGCTGGAGAAAGATTTGATGTTGGGAAAGGTTGAGGGTCGCCGGAGAAGGGGTAGGCAGCGAACGCGATGGTTAGATGGCATTCTCGAGGCATTGCAGATGAAGCTATGTGATGTTAAGAAGATAGTGAGAGACCGGAAAGCGTGGCGTGACATGGTCCATAGGGTCCCAAGAGTCGGACACGACTGAACGCCTGAACTGAACTGAGAGGTTAATGAGTGGTGTCAATCGATAGATGGTGACGTAATGTTGTTGCCGAAGGAATAATTAGGCCAATACGTTAATTAGGTTATATATTAGAATAACTGGTTCACAAGAAAGGGAAGGCGCAGTATCCGCCACACACATTCTCTGGCAGACCGACCAAATTCCGACCTCGGCGGCAGCTTTTCGGTGGACGCCAAAAGCAAGGCGCCCGCGTGTTGTGCGATGTCAGTGCATCTTAAAGAACCCCAGGTGGTCGAAATTTCCTGAATGCTGCACTACGGCGTCTGTCATAGCCTAAGTCTCCTTGGGACGTTAAACCCCACTAACCAAACAAAACCTTCCTACAGCAACAATAACAACAATGCGTCACTTGCGGCGCGTATCGTTGCTCGCTGATCGTGAAACGGTCTTCATGACTCCCCTTGTCTATAGTGGGTATGATAACGGGATTCCGCGAGTGACAGATACTGCGCCGTCACATTCCTGTAAACGACGGTGAGGTTTGATGCGTTCAATAAAATGCTAGTTGTGTTCGACAAGGGGCGCGCGATGTACCGTCACGACAGGTAAAGACGTCAGCATGTTATTCTTCCTTTTCTTTATTTTCTCTTCTGTCTGCATGAGGCAGCGGAGGTAGCTCAGCTACAGAGCCAGTATCAGGCCCGTGCATTTTCATTTCCTTCTTCCTACAGCCACAACAATAACTACATTCATATACAAAGTTGACCGTGCTGGACATCCCATCCAGTCGTCCCTGCGACTGCCTTCATTTGCCGCTTCCTTGAACTTTGTTGCTGTGGCTGTAGGAAGAAGGCAAAGAAAATGCACGGGCCTGCTACTGGCTCTGTAGCTGAGCCACCTCCGCTGCCTCGTCCAGACAGGAGAGAAAATATAGAATAAATAAAAGGAAGAGGGAGAAAAAGACGCACGCCGCAACAACAGCCGTCGTCCACCACCGAAGCGGTAGCAGGTGCAATGACGGCCTACAACAGATTAAACTACAACAGATTAGGCTAGCCCCAGCCGCAAGCGGCGGTGACCTACCTGTCCCAGCCTCATACGTCGGCTTCCTCGTACGTACAGCAGAGAGGAGGTGGTGAAGGGTGGCAGTTCCTCGCCCTACGGGGTTGTGACGATCAGTTAACGCTGCTTGCGGCGGAGGCTAGCCAGCCACCGAATTTTATCTGTTGTATGCCGTCATTGCACCCGCCACTGCTGCTGTGGTGCACGACGGCTGTTCCGGCGCGCGTCTTTCTCTCCCTCGTTTTTTCGTTTTCTATTTTCTCTTCTGTCAGCATGAGGTGGCGGAGGTGGCTCAGCTACAGAGCCAAAAGCAGGTCGGTGCACTTTATTTTTTTACTTCAGGCAGCCACAACAGTTTACAGGACCGTGTATTTTCTTTTCCTTCTTCCTACAGCCATAACAACAACAGAGGAGATAATAATAATTGGTGTACAGGAAGGGAAAGGCGCAGTATCTGTCACACTTGCTCTGTGGACACCTGAACTGCGCCGTAAGGGAAGGGATGAAGGTGGGAGTGAAAGTTGGTTGGTTGGTTTGTGGGGTTTAACGTCCCAAAGCGACTCAGGCTATGAGAGACGCCGTAGTGGAGGACTCCGGAAATTTCGACCACCTGGGGTTTTTTAACGTGCGCTGACATCGCACAGCACACGGACACCTTGCTTTTCGCCTCCATCGAAAAGCGGCCGCCGAGGCCGGGATTCGATCCCGCGTCCTTGGGAACTGTAGTCGAGTGCCGTAACCACTGCGCCACCCCGGCGGGGCGTGGGAGAGAAAGTGGAAAGTGAAAGTAGAAAGACAGAAAGGGGAGCCGTAGTGGAGGGCTATGGAGTAATTTCGACCAGCTGGGGATCTTTAACGTGCGCTGACGTCGCACAGAACACGGACGAAATTAGAGGAAAAAGAACAGAAGAGGGAGGGAAAGACGCGCGCCGCAACAGCCGTTGTGCTCCACCGAAGTAGTGGCGGGTGCGAATGACGGCCTACAGATAAAAGTAGGTGGCAGGCTAGCCCCCGCCGCAAGCTGCGTGCAGGTCCTGGCCCTACGGGGCTGTTGCTGTTGTTGTGGCTGTAGGAAGAAGGAAAAGAAAATGCACGGGCCTGCTACTGGCTCTGTAGCTGAGCCACCTCCGCTGCCTCGTGCAGATAGAAGAGAATATAGAGAATAAAGAAAAGCATGAGGGAAAGAAAGACGCGCGCCGCCACAACAGCCGTCGTCCACCACCAGCGGGGGCGTGTGCAATGACGGCCTACAACAGATAAAAATTAGGTGCCAGGTCAGCCCCTGTCGCAAGCAGCGGTGACCCACCTGCACCAGCCCCATCAGGGGCTGGGATGGTAGGTCAACGCCGCTTGCGGCGGCGGCTAGCCAGCCACTGATTTTTATCTGTTGTGGGCCGTCATTGCACCCGCCACCGCTTCGGTGCTGGCGGACGACGGCTGTTGTTGCGGCGCGCGTCTTTGTCTCCCTCTTTTTTTTTGCTTATCTATTTTCTCTTCTGTCCGCACGAGGCAGCGGAGGTGGCTCAGCTACAGAGCCAGTAGCAGGCCCGTGCATTTCTTTTTCTTTCTTCCTACAGCCACAACAACAAGCTGCGGTGACCTACCTATGCCAGCCCCATCAGGGCAAAGCCCAGGCACTCTCGCAGCCCATCCCCACAGCAAACAGAGCCAGACCCAGATGTCTAGAAGGCCTTAGTAGGGCAGGCATCAGAGATGTTTAAAATTGATTTAGAGGATAGAAAAGAGGCAGTTTCAGTCATAATTCTTTGCGGAGACATGTAGTACACCGTGAATAAATTCGGAGGAAGGTGGGAGTGAAATAATAAAGAGAGATAGAGGTGCCGTAGCGAAGGGCTACAATCCGACGTGCTAAAATGGCTTTCGCCTCATTGCACTTCAGTGGTCCAGAGTGCCCTCTAAATTTTTTTATTATATGCTCAATAAATGCAGCCGACTAGTTTATTTGCCAGCATTTAAAGACCGAGAGAAGAGGACAATATTGACGGTTATTGAAGTCATCTTGGTTAGATAAAAATACCGGATATACTTTAGTCCAGAAAATGCCCTCGAAGCTGACTTGCGTAATGGCACAGGAAAGCGCTATTTTAGCTAGTAAATGCAGTTCTGGGCGTCTCAAGTTCTCCTACTACCAAAATTGAAAGCATTCGAGACTTTACATATTATAGGCACCTTTTCAAATGCGTAAACCAGGCTCTGTAGTTCTTCAATTACGAGAGAACTGCCGCTTTGTCTGAGTCCTTCCTGGCAGTCTTCTTCCCTTTCAATGGGAAACACTGCAGGCGTATCCTTAGTTTTAAGGGGAGATTCTGCTGCCGTCTGCAGAGGTGCGTGATCCCCGCCTGCTATTCAGCGAAGCCGTTTCCCCGTTGTGACCAAATGCCGTTTTACTGGGCACATTTCCTCGCAGGTAAGCGTAATGTGAAACCTAGGGCATCACGCTGCAGTTAACCGATCGCACAATCACTTTCATTCCGTCTTCTGTTCTTTACCTCCCAAGTCACAGACAAGGGCCATCCTGGCACTTGATTTGAAAGGAGCGTTCGATAACGTTCTACATAAAAATATCCTGCAAAGCCTCGCCGATACCAACTGTGGCGCAAGAACCTACAACTATATCAAAAACTTCTCATCAGCCAGGCAAGCCACTATAAACTTCGGTGGAATAAAATCAGATCTCATCACTCTAGGCCCGAGGGGAACTCCGCAAGGGGCGGTACTGTCACCCCTCTTGTTCAACTTAGCTATGAAAGATCTACCAGGCCTTCTTTCCGAAATTCCCGGCATCAAACACACATTGTATGCGGATGATATCACTGTCTGGTGCAACTCGGGGAGTGACGCCGAGATCGAGGAGCGTCTTCAAGCAGCAGCGGACACGGTGGCCCGGTACGCCAGGGAGAGAGGCCTCCAGTGTGCGCCGGAAAAGTCCGAGTTGCTAATTCTGAAGAACCCGAGGACACCCCTAGCACAGAACATCTCGGTGTATATAGAGAGCCACCCAGTACAGAAACCCACGGAGATCAAGCTCCTAGGGCAGTATATCCCGCAGGGGCGACAGAACACCACCACAATGAAGAAGCTTACAACATCCACCGAGCAAATCCTCCGGATGATACATCGTATCCGAAATAAACACCATGGCATGAAGGAAAGGGACACCATCCGCTTGGTGCAAGCTTTCGTGATCTCGCGGATAATGTACGGGACGGCATTTCTTAACCTCTCCAGGTGGGAAATTGAAAAGTTGGAGACACTCATCAGGAAAGCCTACAAGACGGCCCTGGGGCTACCGAACTCCACGCCAACGGCCAAGCTCATGGCTCTAGGAGTACATAATACCCTCGAAGAGATGTGGGAAGCACAATAGCTCTCACAACTCAATAGGCTCGCACTTACAACACCCGGCAGAGAACTGCTCGAGAAGATCCATGTTAATCAGCCCTATACAATTGACCAAAGGGAAGAGGTCCCACGCGATGTGAGAAGACGCATCAACGTGTACCCCATTCCGCGGAATATGCATCCCGCATATAACATCGAGAGGAGGATAGCAAGAGGGGAAGCCCTGCAGAAGAAATTGGACAAGCAGACTAACACCCTTTACGTGGACGCAGCAGGACCACACAATGGAGTCATGACTATCGTAGTCTCAACGCCTGCGGGGTCGATGGTGAACTGCGCCTCGGTGAAAACATCTAACCCCACTCACGCAGAGGAGGCAGCTATTGCATTAGCTGTAGCATCTAACCCCAACGCCGTTGTGCTCACTGATTCTCAAAACGCCTGTCGCAACTTCAATTACGGATTAATTCATAAGTCAGGGTTGTCATTGCTAACTAAGCACCCACCCAACCAAGCATCAATCATCTGGTTTCCCGGTCACCTGGAACTACCAGGAGGAAACGAAGCCGCTCACAGGCATGCCCGAGCTCTTATATACCGGGCGTCTCCCCCTGATGACCATAAAGGGTGCCGTGACCTGATAGGTTTAGCAGTGTATGCTGACAATCTCGCGCCATACAGAACAGCCAGAAAGGAGTACCCAACACCACACAAATCCCTCAATAAGTTAGAAGAGAGCATCCTTAGGAGACTACAAACCAACACATACCCAACACCAGCTAAATTACACCTGTGGTACCCTACACTATACTCTCCGCAGTGCTCACACTGTGGAGAGGTAGCTAACCTCTACCATATGGTGTGGGCATGCCAATTTAATCCCTTAGTTGACCCCATTCCCAACCCCTCGTAGGAGCAGTGGGAGGCTATTCTGCTCAGCGATGATCCTGACCGTCAGCACTGGCTGGTGGGGAGGGCCAGCGCAGCAGCAGCAGCCAATGGACTACCGGACTAGGCGGCCCACCCACATGTTCTGAGAATACTGAATAAATAAAGATGTTTTCAATCAATCAATCCCTTAGGGTCTGGTCACAGGCTATTCGCTCCGCTTGAGTTTTCGCTCTCCCTTCATTTCAAGGTTTTCGTCCCGACCTCCCTCGTCCCCGCGCAACCAGTAGGCCAGGTTACTAATTAGTTACGTTTTCTCTCAATAGTGCACTTCTAGCTTTCAGTGCCACCTTTCTACACTGTCCTAGGTATTCATCAAGGATAGTGAATAAACCGATGAAACGCATTCTTTTTTTGACACCATAGTTGTATGGGCCGAATAGATAACGCACCAAAGTGAGCTTGTGAATTAATACTCCTACCGGTGATTCCATTCACTTCTTTCTCTACCCAGGTTTCACATTTGAAATTCGGAGCTTCACTGATGGCATAGTTCAACTTGTAAACGGAAATAAACAAGAAGTCATCGCTAGGGAAAAAGAGGGGAAAAATTGCCTACGATTATTTTACTTTCTAATGCGAAATTTGAGCGCAGCTTACAAGCTGTTTCACCTTTTCGACAGATTGAGCCAAAGATTTAGAGCAAGACACGTATGTACAGTCACAAACACTGTTTCAAAATTTTGCACACGTATTCCATCAAGAAACGCTCCACTAACAGTTCATGGCTGTCATGAAAGAAGCTTTGTGGTCGGAGAAAAGAAGACAGCAACTGAGTTATCGGAAGGTTGTGGGAAGCAGGGCGTGGGCCCACGGAACGTTGCCCGACGAACAGATGCCGCTGACGCCGCTAGCGAGTTGTTGTGGCTGTAGGAAGAAGGAAACGAAAATGCACGGGCCTGCTACTGACTCTGTAGCTGAGCGTACTCCGCTGCTTCGTGCAGACAGCAGAGAAAATAAAGAAAGAAAAGGAAGAGAAAGACGCGCGCGCAACAACGGCCTTCGTCCACCACCGAAACGGTGGCGGGTGCAATGACGGCCTACAACAGGTAAAAATTCGGTGTCAGGCTAACCACCGCCGAAAGCGGCGGTGACCTACCTGTCCCAGCCCCATCAGGAGAGTACTGCTCCCCCCGCCGCTAGCGATTGAAGCAAGTGAGAACGGTATGCATGCACCCTGATCCGCTGACAGCGAACCGGCGTTTCAGCAACCCGAGAGCACCCTCGCCGCCACGCAGGAAGACGGACAACCCCTTCCTCCTTTTTTAGCATGGCGGTGAGTGTTGAGACAGTTACCGCGTCCTTTGCTTCCTATAAATCAATCGGACATCACAAATAGGTGTCCGTGTGCTGTGTGATGTCAGCGCACGTTAAAGATCCCCAGGTGGTCGAAATTACTCCGTAGCGCTCTACTATGGCTCCTCTTTCCCTCTTTCCACTTTCATTCCCGCCTTACTCCTCTGACGGCACGATTGAGGTTTCCACAGAAAACAAGTGAGGCAGTTACCGCGCCTTTCCCTTCCTATAAATCATTCAATCTGACACCGCATAGTACACGGACGCCACTTTGTTTCCCCTTCAGTGGAGGCGAAGCAATGTGGCTTCCGTGTGCTGTGCAATGTCAGCGCACGTTAAATATATATATTATATGTATATTGGTTCACAGGCAGGGAAAGGCGCAGTATCTGTCACACATGCTATGCGGACACCTGCACCGCGCCGCAAGGGAAGGGATGAAGGTGGGATCTTTAATTTCGTAATTTCGACCACCTTGGGATCTTTACCGTGCGCCGGCATCGCACAGCACACGGATGCCACTTCGTTTCGCTTCCATCGAAACGCAGCCGCCGCGGTCGGGTTCGAACCCGGGAACTCCGGACAGTAGTCGGGCGTCTTGCCACTGCACCACCCCGGCGGGGCCGTTAAAGATCCCCAGGTGGTCGAAATTACTCAGCAGCCCACTACGGCTCCCTTTTCTCTCTTTCAACTTTCACTCCCACCTTCCTTTCTTCCCTAACGGCGCGGTTTAGGTGTCAACAGAGCAAGTGTGACAGATACAGTGCCTTTCCCTTCCTATGAACCAATTAAAATCCACGCAGTCACGTTGGCTTTTTGACTCGCTAGGGGCGGCAGCGGCATCAGTCAGTCAGTCGCTGCTAGCGCTGCCTCGGGCGACTTTCCGCCCTTTCTTTCCTCATGTTTCCGGTTGCTGCTTGCTCTCCTGCCTCCATCGTTCGCCGCTGAGTGTACCCCCTCCCCTCTTCCTGCGAGACTCAGTAGTAGTTACCGTTCCTTTCCCTTCCTATAAATCAATCAGTAGCAGAAAATGTTTATTGGCCTGGAAAATAAGACTCGAGGAAAATTTACAATGGATGGTGTTTTCTTTTCAAAACTCCACTGGCCTTGACTACCGCTCTAGCCTGTGCAACGAATGTGGGCTGCAGTTCAAGAGTCGAGCTGAGCAGAGAGGTCTCCTATTTCTCCATCGTTTTATATGTTTTGATGTCCGAGGGTTTCGGGCCCTTGCATCTCCATGCGATGTGGTATGTGTCGGGACTATCGTCGCGTCATGGACATTCACCTTCATGACGCTCGGGAAAAATTATGCTGCGTTTGTGGAGATTGGGTATCTGTCTGGTATTGCGTCTAGTCCCGAGCTTCCTGAGCATTTAGCTTCTTGTGTGGAGGGGGAAAATGCTGTCATTGCTGTCACAGGAAGCGGAGTCATGTGCTGTAAGTGGCGGAAACATCGGGAAGAGAATTTGAGTCGGCGTTGGAGCCCGCTAAGTTGGTATGTCCTCGAGCTAGTGCGTCCGCGACCTCGGTGCCCTCTGATCTCGCGTGACCAGGCACCCGCGTGATCTGAAGTTTTAGGGAGGAATTGGCGCTCCGAGAGTTGGTGGGTAAGCCTAAAAGTTTGTTGGGTACTCTTTCAACAAGTAGGGGCCGACAGGCTGCTTGGGAGTCTGCCATAACGTGTACACTGGCCCAGGTCGTCGCCATACTCAATCGCTAGCAGGATTGCTGCAACTTCTGCCTCCATGATCGTCGTGTATTTCACCGATGCGCTGACCACCTCCTTGTGGGATGAGTTCACGGCAACTGCAGTCGCCCTTGTGATCTCGGTGTATGTTGCTGCATCGACATGCACTGTGGGGGGGGGGGGGGGGCTGCGTGCCGCAGTTTGATTAATGTATTTTATTCTGGCTGATCGTCTGCCGGCCTTGGCTCCGCTGGACATGTTTTTAGGAATTGGGGTGACGTGGACCGTCAAGCTATATGTTATTGGAATGTTTGTCGTGCTCGGGATGACTTGGACGTCTGCCAGGTAGCCTACCCACTCCAGAATCTGCCTTCCGGTGTCTGTGTGAAGTAGGCGTGCGCATTGCGAGACGAGGACGGCCTCCTAATTCTCCTTGAATGAGCTGTGTACTAAAAGAGACTCTAGTTTGGTGTTAGAAGTATAGGTAGTTAGGCCAAGGGCATGTTTGTATCCAGCACGTAAGATGACATTTACTTTGTTGAGTTCTTGTCGAATTATTATTAGGTATGTAGGCCATATGAAATGCGGCTTACCACGAGCGCTTGGTTGAGGTGTAGTGTGTCCTCATCCCGCATGCCTGTACGGTTGCGTGCCACTCTTCTGATCATTTTCACGACTTGCTGCGTTGGGGTGGATAGCAACTTGATGGCATGGATAGCTTTTCTTTTTCACTGGAGCCATTAGCCGTGGATGCGGATTTGTCGAATTTCTCGTACGGGGATGCCGTGTAGGAGAACCTGAATATCTCCTGGTAACCTGTAGCTACGTCCTCCTATGCGAATGGTCCCGGACTTTTCAGGTGCACAGCAGAGTCACACTGAGCGGCCGCCTCCTCGACGCAGGTGGCAGTTTGCTGCAGACTTTTTTCCTTGGCCGCCCGAGGGCCTTTGGTAGTCATATAGTTATATCATCAGCATACAGTGTAAATCCAATGTTTGTAACTCTTTGAATGCTTCGGGCCACACCAATCATGGCTATATTGAAAAGGAGGGGGCTATTATCGAGCCCTGAGACGTACCATTATGCGGCATGTCCTGGGTGTCCGAGCGTGTGTCCCCCATGCCGAGTGTAGCCGTTCGCTTCGACACGAAATTTTGGACGTAGTTGAAGACGCGTTCCCTTCAACTAAGCTTGCTTAGTTCTCTTTGGATGGCATCGTGATGCACGTTGTTGAATGCGCCATTGAGATCAAGTGCCATCACAATGTGCTCCCCTCCGCTGGGAATGTGCGCCAGGACTTCCTCGTTGAGCAGAAGGAAGGCGTCTTGGGTTGATAGCCCGGATCGGAAGCCGATCTTGGCAGAAGGGAAGAAGTTGTCTTCGGTATAGTTTTGAAGACGGGTTTGAAACACCCGCTAGTATAGTTTTCCCAGACAGGACGTGAGAGAGATAGGGCGGAGCGCCTCGATTGTGGGCAGTTTCCCTGGCTGCGGAAAGACGATAATTTCGGAGTGTTTCCACTCTTGAGGGATCAAGTTTTTTTCCAGAGCTCATCGTTAATGCACTTAGATCCTTAATTTGGTCCTTGCTGAGGTTGCGTATAATGGCATTCCTTATTTTTCCCGCGCCAGCCGCCGTATTACTAACGCAGGATCGCTCCGCAGCGTATACTTCTGCCGTCGTTATGGGAGCGTCCAAAGCTCGATTGAAGGTGCCCTGATAGTTAATCTCGCTAGGTGTTGCAATCGCAGCGCCTATATGTCTGTCGCGAAGCGCTGTGAGAAGATCTGCATTGTCGCCTGGATGAAATGGGAAATTCGCTTAAGTGAGCGAGGCCGCCTCGGACTTAGACTTGGTCGGATCTATTAGGTTTCTGAGAATCGCCCAGGTCCTAGATGTGCCCAGAGGGCCTCGCAGGGACTCGCAGAACTGTTGCCAGTTCTGGTGCGAGAGTTGCGCAGCGTATGTTTGGGCCTCTTCCGTGAGCGTGGCTATACGGACTCGGAGTTGCCGGTTCAACGTTTGGTTCTTTCAACGGCGAACGAGCTTCGCCCGCTAATCCCTTAATTTTAGAAGTTGCCTGTCTACTTCAAATGTCTCGTTTGTGCGCTGTACCACTTCGGTTACGGTGTTGTGTGTCTGGCGAAGGGCTGCACTCTAGTCCTGGATAGATGCTATGGGTCGATCCCGAGGGGAATTCTCAGTTGCGAAATTTTGGCCAGTCTGTTATTCTGGCTGCTCTGATGTTTCTCCGGATTTTGAACGAAGTGATAGAGGTGCTTAAGATGTAGTGGTCGCTCCCAGTGTTTGAGATCGGTTGGTACACTTCGAGTGGCCTACATTCTTTACCAGGGTGAGGTCAGGACAGGAGTATCTGGTCACACTATTCCCTTCTCGTGTCGGAAAAGCAGGGTTGGTGAGGAGCTCCAGTCTGAGCGTGTGTATCGCTTTCACTACAGACTGGCCTCCTGCAGTGTTATCTCGATACCCCCACTCTCAGTGGGCGCGTTAAAATCTCTCACGATCACGAGCTGATTACGCTGCGCTTTGTGAGAAGCAGCGAACAGTAGACCTGTGAGGTCACCTTTCATAGGCTTGGGTGGCTTGTAGATGTTCACGACAAAGGTGCTTGCTCGGCCGCGCTTGTTGGGCACAACCTCGACCGTCAGGTGTTCGGCGTCCGTTACTGGCAGAGCGTGTTCAATGAGAGTAATCTCTTTTGCCACTTATATTGCGACCGATGGCATCAGGGGCTGACTGATCATGTAGTATCCTGCAAGGGACGGGGCTTTGTCGTTTCCCATTTCCTACAGGCATATAAGGTCTGGACGGGTTGAAGTGGTGGCAATGAACTGTATGAGAAGACAGGATTTGTGCTTGTAGCCTCTACAATTCCACTGCCAGATTTCTATGTGTTCTGCATTTTGGTCGCTTTTAGGGTGCGTGGCCATCTCGCGTGTGTCGGAATGTGACGCGACCATATCACTGCTGACAGCTAGTGCGACTACGGGTTTGCGAGGGGCCCTGCCCATGTTCTGCCGCGGAGGCTCGTTTACGGCATTGAGTTTGAAGGGCCTGTATGGTGGTTGTATGTTGGTTTAGTGAAGTCTCGTGTCGCGCGAGTGTTGGTGAATGACATATTTTTTCCGTTAGTGTTTGGAGAATTGTGGACATCGAGACTTGCAGGCAATGCATAATCCATTCTTCGGTGTCGTGGAGCATCTGAACTGTTATACATCCTGTTGGGTTTCGGGGGATGGCTCTTTATCTTTAGGTGGGGGCGGAGGCGCCTGCTTCTGTTGAAGGACTTGTTCTATTTTGGTCATTAGGGCTGTAATTTTTTATTTTGTTCAGCTATTTTGGCGCTTTGGGAAGCAATTGCAGCCTGCATCTGTTGGAAACGAGGGTCATGTGAAGGAGCATCAGGACCCTGGGCATTTTCTGCCCAGCTATCCTGCTTTTGACCTTGTGAAGCTTGTTTTTCCCCGTGCTTAGCTGGAGGGGTTGGTGGCGGGACTGGTGTCTTCGCCCGGGATGTGGGGCTGGATCGGCTCCGCGAGCGGTTGTTCCTCCGACCTGGATCCTCGTCGTCCGATGACAACCATCTGTTGTTGTAGATCTTGTGTCCCATGTCTTTCCGCGACTGATGAGATGTATTGTCGCCATGGTCAGTGGCAGGTCGTGATGTTTTTGCATGCTTGAGACGTTTCGGGCATTCTCGGGTTCCTGTCTCGTGGTGGTCGCCACATAGTCCGCATCTGGTCTGGCATTGATGTGTGTGGGGTGGATCCTGGACCCTGCACTGGTGGTACACTCGAACGTTTGGTGTCGGACAGACGTTCTGGCGATGGCCGGGTTACGTGCATATGTGGCAGAACTGCCTGGCTGGGCTGTACGTGAAACACGGGTATTCGCAGCCGTCATAGTACACGGATCGAGGGAGATGGGGTCCTTCGAGTGTGAGTAGTGCTGTCGTCGAAGAGCCGAGAATTGTGGCATCTAAGAGTTTGATGCGATTGTCTCTGATGTGCACACCTGCCGTGAGACTGTCGCGTGTCTCATGAGGGTCCAGTCCGTGAATTATCCCTCTGAGTGTGGTGGTGGGAAAGGTGATGCACACGCGCACAGGCTGGGGTCTCCCGTCCAAAGTGAGGTGGGTAATTCGACAGAGCTCCGCTGCTATGTCTGATCACAAGGATGTTGGATCAGAGAAGATGTTCGATGATGTACTTGTCTTTCACCTTGGTCGGGTCTCGGCAGGAACGAGCTAGCGCTGCCGAAATGATCCGAGCTGGGTAGTTCTTGAGGGGAAGTCCAAGTGTTGGTCGGATGACGACTTTGATATTGTTTTTCGGAAAGGGTTGAGTTTGGGACGGCGGGTGCACACTTGCCTGGTTTCTTTCGGTGGTGTCCTGACGTGTTCGGTGGGTTTCCGCCCACGGAGGCAGAAGAATCGGTGATACATGAATTTTTACCTTGTCTGGATCGTCTGCGGAGCTTCTGTGCCCGTCGCTTGTTGATTGCGCGCTCCCAGCCTGGACCACCCTCAGGAAACGAGCTCGCATTCCCTACGAATGCAGAAGACAGACGTTCCTGGCTCCACGGGGGATTGTCACTAGAATCCATTTCGGAGTCGTCACGTAACGGGTTGGACGAGTGTGCATCCGGTGGGGAGTCAGAAAGCGGTGTGCGCCGCCTCATGATGACAGAGTGGCCATTTGATGGTCCTGTGGCATCACAGGAAATTGTACCGACGGAGATCGAACCGACACGAAGTTTAAAAACGATGGGCGGAAGGCGAGCGAAAAACACTCATCGGAACTGTCTGGAGCGCGCACCCGGGCCGTGCGAGCGCGTCGCGCCTGCCTGCCAGTATCTCCTGACCGAGCGGAGAAGCAAAGCGTCTGCCGGCGTCGCATGCGCATGAAAGAACCTGCGAGACTCCGGTTGCAGAAGCGCCGGCTCGAATTGGGGGGATGAAAGTGGAGCGGAGCTGGTTACGAGGCCGACGCGGTTGACGCCGACGACGACGCGAAACGCAGGAACGGGCGCTAAAGAGCTACGCTCTAAAAGGGGAAATCGAGTTATGGCATCATCTTTGTGCTGAGGTACAGTGCCTAGAATATTCAGTATATTCTAGGCAGTATAGCTGAGGTCAGGTACAAATCAAGCAAAAACCGGTAAATTCCTGCCGAAGGCGGCTTTCCCACCATCAGCGTCGGCTTATTCTGAAGTCTGTCAACCAAATTTATTCTGCTGGCATCGCATCGCATAAGGCCGCTATGCACATCATATGTGATTAATTGCGACTTCGTCGAAAGACAGCAAAATGAAATCGTTTGTGTAAAACTTCTTTTAACAGATTCGTCATTTTATTTTGTAGTTGAACATGATTATATATATGCGTATCGAAATTGGGGTTTGGGCTCGAGGCTTAATGTCCCAAAGTGACTGAGGCTATGACAGATGTCATAGGGGAGGACTCCGAAAATTTCGACGACCTGGGGTTATTTAACGTCCACTGACATCGCACAGCACACTGTTGCCTTGCTTTTCGCCTCCATCGAAAAGCGGCCGCCGGGGCCGCGATTCGATCCCGCATCCTGGAGAACAGCAGTCGAGCGCCGGAACCACTTCGCCATCCCGGCTGGAATGTATAAATCAACTGACCTATTATCAGCTATTATTTTACTGCCTAGGAGGGCTCTCGGTTAGGACAACTTCCTCCATGAGCAGCGCCATGGCACAGTGCAGTGGCCACCCATGTTGGACATAAAGCGATAGCCCTATACATGTGGAAATATATTTCCCGTTGTTCTTTTGAAGCGAAAGCTACACTATGGCAGATAGTTTGAGCCTTCCGCAAAGCGTCGGTTTTCGCCATCACGTGAACTTTACAGATACTGTGTCTTTCCTATAAACCAGTTTACAATGGAAGCGAAACCTTCATTACGCTAGGCATAGCAGATCTGCCTGGGAGACTCAATTTGCCCTTCAAATTATCTTGACTAAATAAGTGTGGGTGACAACGATTTCTTATTGTTCCTCACGTCTTGTTCACCGAAATTTATACCGAGCCTTCCTTTCCACGAGACCTAACTGAAATAACTGAAACAAAGAGCCTCGCCTAGCCGCGGTGGTGGAGTGGTAAGACGCCCGACTGTTGTGCCAGAGTAACCGGGTTCAATTCCGACCGCCGGTGGCGGCGCTTCACCGAATTTTATCTGTTGTAGGCTGCAGATGGCTCTGCATGGAAGTTAGGGCAGCAGTAAGAGTTGCATAACCTTCCTTTAGCAGAGTTTCTTCCAGCTTCTGTGTCTCTTGGGCGCGTTCCTGACGGATTAGCCCCAGCATGTGGGTATAGGCGGAATCAGACGCTGTGACCGGTTGCGGCCGGCGGGTAGACGAACGGCTTTGGCGGCCCTTCTGTGAGCGGCGGCGTTGCGGAGTCTGGGAACGAGTTTGGGTGTCCATTGTTATCTTGTCCTTGGTTATCATCTCTCGGAGATGCTGATTTTCGCGGCGTAGTTCAGATATTTCTGGTCTAAGGCTCTCAATGACCTCGGCTAATACTGGAGAAGAGATCTTTTCAGCATATGATACATGTTTGGAGCCAGTATGTGAGGATGTCGCCTCATGCGTATTCGGATCATCCGAATACGGTGCCGATTTGTCGACAGGCTTTGCATAAGCTCGAGCCGGGCACTGGGCACTCAGGGTGATATGCGTGGAAGCGCGGAAACTGCTTGCAGCCAGGGTCCTCAGGGTGCGGGTTCTTACCGCAATCCCGACAAACGGCGGGAAACGAGCAGTATTTGGTTACACGGTCGATGCGGTGACAGTTATAACATGGGACTGGGCGCGGGCGGTATTCACGGACTCGTGTAATCTCGTAGTCGAATACTAGCCGAGAAGGTAATGTGTCTGATGCGAAGGTCAGAAGTAGCAAATTTGTCTTGCCGAGCACGCGTATGTCTGTGATTGCAGCTGTCTCGCAACGCAGATGTGCCATGATATAGTTCATTGTGCGGCCTTCTCTAATTCAGATCACACCTTGCGTGCTGCCAACCGCAGGCTGCTTCAGTGAGTCATCACCGCGTCTTCTTCGGCGCTGGGAAGTCCTTTCTAAACCTTGGGGTAGTCATCACTTGCCCATCTTGCTCACTCTCTCTCGTAAATGTCTTTGCGTTCGGATAACACGTTCATTTTTCAACTGGGACAAGTTTCGTGCTAATACTACGACCCCCTTCTCGGATATTGACTCCTTCCTGTCTGTACTCCGGGATGCCCGCACTCAAGCTCTCGAATATATCCCCTGTGACGATTCCACAGTTGGCATGGATGCTCACCTGGCTAACCTTTGGCGTCGCACAGATCACCTCACGCAACGTTTTCGCACACGCGGAAAACGTCACAAAGGTCTCGTGCTTCTTCGACGAAAATTCAAGCTTATCCGGGCATACCAGCTTCACCTGCAAAGTGAGGTTTGGTACTCTACATGCGACAGTCTTGGGCAAGTACCGAGCCTATCACAGCTTTGGCGCCTCTTTCGTGGCCTAAATGGAAAGGCACGTGGGGCCCCACCTCTCGCCGATCTCCTTCTCAATGGCAACCCGGCTGATGTTGAAGAGTAAGTTATACGCACCTTTTTCCCACACGCTAGCCTAACGCCTCCACCAGCAGTTACCCTTTTCCCGTTCAGGAACCCTGATCAAGACCTGGATCGCCCATTCTCAAAGGGAGAGTAGCATTTGTGGACAACAGTCAATTGAGCAACAAAAGAGCTCTGTATAAGTAAATCAAAGATATCAAAAGAAGCTTCTGTGCTAAGCTGGGCGTGATAAAGGACAACCGAGGCAGGGACCTCACTGGAGCCTCAGAAATAAAGAAGTGGCAGGAATACGCAGAATAACTGTACAAGAAGGACCCGGATGTGCAAACCCAACATAAGAAGGTTGTGATTACTGATCTCGAGCCGGGCATCCTGAAGAGTAAAGTTGAATGGGACTTAGCCAGCCTTGCTAAGAACAAAGCTAGCGGAATTGATGGCATTCCAGCAGAGTTGCTTCAAAACCTCAACCATGACGACGCTGTTAACATTCTGTATACATTATGTCAGCAAATTTGGACAACCCTGCAGTGGCCACAGGAGTGGAGGAGGTCAGTTTACATCCCCATTCCAAAGAAAGGTAGTGCCAAAGATTGTTCCAACTACCGCACGATCGCGCTTATTTCGCATGCTAGCAAGGTTACGTTGAAAATCCTCCAAGGTAGGCTGCAGCAGTATGTGGATCGAGAGCTTCCGGACGTGCAAGCTGGGTTTCGCAAGGGTAGAGGAACTAAAGACCAGATTGCCAACCTTCGCTGGATCACGGAAAAAGCAAGGGAGTTCCAGAAACCCAACTACGTCTGCTTTATTGATTATGCGAAAGCGTTTGACTGCGTAGATCACAGCAGATTGTGGCAAGCTCTCAAAGAGATGGGAGTTCCAATTCACCTTATCTGTCTCCTCAGGAACCTGTATGAAGGGCAAGAGGCCACAGTCAGAACTGCACATGGTCTTACTGTTTGGTTTGCGATTGAAAAAAGAGTGAGACAAGGCTGCATACTGTCGCCCTGCCTATTTAACCTATATGCTGGGTGCATCATGAGGAAGGCCGGTATGGACGAGTCTCCAGTTGGAGTGAAGATTGCTGGGAAACGTATCAACAACCTTAAATATCCGGATGATACCACTTTAATGGCAGAAAGTGAATTGGAACTCAAGACACTTTTGATGCGCGTACAAGAAAAGCATGAGAAGTTGGGCTTAAACTGAACTATAAAACGACAAAGATCATGGCGTCTTGCCCTATCAAGTCCTGGAGCATCAAGGGACAAGAAGTTGAAGCTGCGACCGATTTTCTCTTCTTGGGCTCCACGATTGCCTCGGAAGGAGACTGCAGCCATGAAGTTAGGAGACGCTTGCTTCTGGGAAAGAGAGCCATGGCTGGCCTTGACCACCTAGTAAAGAGCAGAGACATTACACCACCATCCAAGATCCGTATAACTCGTGTTATGGTCTTTCCAGTTGTGATGTATAGATGCGAGAGTTGGACTGGGAAGAAGGCTAACCCCCGAAGAATTGACGCGTTTTAATTGTGGTGCTGGCGAAGACTCTTGAGAGTTCTTTGGACGGCCAGAAGATCAAATCAGTCGATATTGTCTACCATAAACCCTGACTGCTCATTGGAGGGTCAAATTCTAAAGTTACAGCTCAGCTATCTTGGTCATCTGATGAGAAGAGAGGCATCGCTGGAGAAAGGTTTGATGTTGGGAAAGATTGAGCGTCTCCTGAGAAGGGGTAGGCAGCGAACTGGATGGTTAGATGTCATCCTCGAGGCGCTGCCGATGAAGTGATGTGATGTTAGGAAGATAGTAAGAGACCGGAAAGCGTGGCGTGATATGGTTTACGGGGTCACAAAGAGTCGGACACGACTGAACGACTGAACTGAACTTAGAGATTGCCGAGTGGTATCAATCTTTAGAGGATGACGCAATGTTGTGTCCGAAAAAATAATTTGGTCAGTAAATTATTTAAGTAAATAAATACATGTCAGAAGTTTAAGTTGTATGCATTAGGTGTGAGTAATTGAGACGTGAATGTTGCGACAGAATGAAGAAGGGTAAAATGCACGGGCCTGTTACTAGCTCTGTAACTGAGCCACCTCCTCTACCTCGTGCGGACAGAAGAAAAAAATAGAGAAGAAAAAGCTGAGAGAGTAAAATACGCGCGAAGGCGGGTGCAATGACTTCTTACAAGGATAAAATTATGGTTGCAGGCTAGCTACCACCGTAAAGTGGCAGTGACCTACCAGTCCTATCCCCGTAGGGCTAGGAGCAGCCACCCTTCTCCAATTGAGAAATGGTAGAGGTTAATGAGTGGTGTCAATCGATAGAAGGTGACGTAATGTGCCCGAAAAAGAATAAGGCCAATAAGTTAATGCGGTAATTATTTAGAGGCGCACAATGTACAAATAAAGGTGAAAATGAACTCATTTGTCAAGAACTTGGCGCCACAATTAAATGTATCAAATGCTAAAATAGTTAAGTCAGTCAATTAAGACGACGTCAAGGATGGAATGTCACCCAACCTTAAGTCGAGCCAAAAAAAAGGCATAGTAAGAGATTGGCGCGCGATTTGTATGTACCAAAGACTAAAATAGTTAATTCAGTCTGTCAGTTAGGGTGACGTCAAGGTTGTGACGTCACGCAACCGGAAGCAGAACCGAAAAAGGGCATAGCAAGGGATTGGCGCGCAATTAGAAAGTACCAAAGGCTAGTACACCTCTCACATGGTCACTTTAAAAGGTAATTAAGTCGATAGCCTTGACGATTTTCAATTGCAATTGAACTCGAAGGACTTGTGCCGCTGCTACACGGCATAACTCGAAAGCTGTTGAAATAGTTATGGTGTTTGGGGCCAAACGTTTGTGGCGCCATTAACGTTGCTTTCGGGTTGATTTTAAGAACTAAAATATTTCTGTAAATTCAAAATAAAATGCAATTGTTACCTTTTTTTAGTAACTGCAGGCGTTTAGTTGTTATTAAAGGACTTTTTTTAAACGCGTTGGCGTTCGTACGACTGTGTATTGTTTTCTTTGCTTTTTTTGCGGCGCAAGTTACAGTAATAGGGTGTACAGCGCGTTGCACAGTTAGCGGTGGGCTGCAGAATACTTCTCTCAGCTTCACCCTGGAATCCTTGCAGTACAAATTTCACACAGATATTTAATTCCGTCGTTAGTGTTTTTAATACCAGATTTGTTTGGCGTACTTGCCTTCTACACTCAAAGGAAGTCAAATGTTCATACCGTATGCGGCGGTATAGTGCTCCACAATCAGCGAAACAAAAGAAACGACTGCCCCAACGCTAACACCCGTGGCGCCATCTTGTGCAACAACCTTCCACTCCCTCGCGCTTTGCGGCAACAGAGGTGGGAGAAACAGCACAAGATGACGCCACCGATGTTAGCGTTGGGGCAGTAGTTTCTTTTGCTTCGCCGCCACCGCATCTAACGAGGAAATTATTTTCCTAAACGAAATTTGAACTTCGAGGATTCCGCGGTTTAGCTGGGAGAAGCATTCTACAGCCCGCCGGTAATTATGAAACACGCTAGAATGCGCCTTAAAAAAGGACGGTGGTATTTTTAAACAAATACGCACCGTAAGATTTTACCCCGCAATTGAATATATGAAATAATAAACTTAAGTTAAATTGGTTCTCAGGAAGGGAAAGGCGCCGCAACTGTCACACTTGCTCTGTGGACACCCGAACCGCGCCGTAAGGGAAGGGAGGAAGGTGGGAATGAAAGTGGAATGAGAGGAAGAGGAGCCGTAGTGGAGGGCTACGGAGTAATTTCGACCACCTGGGAATCTTTAACGTGCGCTGACATCGCACAGCACACGGACGCCACTTCGTTTCGCCTCCATCGAAACGCAGCCGCCGCGGTCGGGTTCGAACCCGGGAACTCCGGCACAGTAGTCGGGCGTCTTACCACTGCACCACCCCGGCGGGGCTGAAATAATAACGCTCGTTTATATTTTTGTATCGTAAACGCGCTGTGCACGAGAGTGCGCGTGGCACCCCTCGGGTCAACGCTAGCAAACCATGCGCGATGTTCGAAGGCCTTCGATATCTCGATCTCTTCCACCGTGATCTCGATAGACTATCGACTCAATGTCCTTAGAAAAGGCTCGTGTGGTAGCTTTTGAAGGCCTTCGAGTCGATAGACAGTAGGTTCGAGGACCTTCGAAATGCCCGTGTGACAGCGGTATTAAATGGGTGAACGCGGAGTGAATTAATCTGACGTGAAGGATGTGGCGTCACGCAAGCGGTAGTAGAGCCGAAAAAGGGTATAGGAAGGGATTGGCTCGCAATTTGCGAGTACCAAAGACTACATTGTTTAAACAAGAAGTGATTTGAGCAAATAGAAGCAACCAGAAGCAACCAACAGCAGCATCCGTGCATTCGAATTACTCCAATGCAGATTCTGCAGTGTGCTTATAATGGAGAGCCCCGGGCCCCGCCGTGTGGTTCAGTGGTTTAGATGTCCGACTACTGTGCCGGAGAATTAAGGTTCGGTCCCGACCGCCGGCGACTGCGTTTCGAAGGAGGTGAAACAGAGAGGCGTCCGTATGCTGTGCAATGTCAGTACACGTTAAAGATCCACACGTGGTCGAAATTACTACGCAGCCCTCCGCCTAGAAGTAGGTTCGGTTCCGGTTCAACACCCTAGTTTAACTGTTTTCTGTTCTCCTCGCGCGCTTACAGTGACAGCAGTTGACACGACAACACAAACCGTGCATAAGGAGTTACACTCGCCACCAAAAGAGTAACGGCGTCATTAGCGTGAGAATACCACACCAGTCTTACCTTAACGGCGAAGGCGTTAACGAGGAGCCGGAACCCCTGCGTCCCCGCTTAGTCCCGTGATTCGAGCTACAACTAGGAGAAGAACGGCAGCGAACTTTGGCTCCTTCAGAAGGCGTCGCTTGGTGCTGGTCGTCTGAAGTGCACGCGATAGAGTCTGCTAGTTGGTCTGCAGCAGCAAGGCCTGATGGCCGCATCTTCGCGGGCTCTTCAGTGGTTTGCAGGGCTTCTCCGGCGTCACGTAGATTCTTCGAGGCTCTTTTGGCCATTGTTCGGCTTCTTCTTCTTCTACCTGATAAATACCCACGAAGGGGGTTGGCCAAGGTTCAATGTGGACTGAAAAATATATTTCAAATACAGAATTAGTGTAATAAACTAATTATCAACTAAACAAAAAACGTAAGATTTAAGATAACTATCACAAGCCGCCTCACATATAGAGCGGAACTTACCGGATCTCCCCGCTGCTCCGAGCATGTTTCGACATGATGCATCGAGGCAGCGAACGCGCGTCCTTGACGCGGCCACAGCGCAACAGCCAAGGGTATAAAAAGGCAGACCGCAGACACCCGCGGTAGTGCGCTTTTCCTTCAGGGCCTCTCTCGCGGCCGCTCGCGCTGGAAAATTGTCTAGTTTTGAAGCGAAAAGCTTCACTACGAGGGCTGGAGCCGAGATTCGCGTATACCGTTTGCGGTATGTTGTTGTTAAGAACGATATTTTTCCACCGATGTAGGAGGCCCCCTACTCCCCGCCCCCGGTACGCAGGCCTATCGGACGGAGGCCGGGGCCTCATCGACTAAATACAGGCGAAGCGACAGTGTTTCTTCGCGGCTTCAGCCGCTAGGCGGATAACTTGCTGCTGGCTGGCTGGGACTCGCTCCGCAGTAGCAGTTCCCAGGCTTATCTACTATTTATGTATTCCATGGCGCCAGGGGAATCAAAGCATTGCCAGATTATAGGATCAGAGTACCCCTTTCTCCGCAGGTTTCGCATTTATCGTGCGCCTTTTCCTCCAGTTGCGTGTGGAAAAGCCAGAGGAGCAGTATCGCTCCCGAAAGGAGGCGCTGCGCCCGCCCGCGCTGCCTCGTGACGCAGCTATAAAGAGTGAGGAGGCTTGTTCTCTTCCCTTCATCTCGCGGTTGAAATCGCACATCTTTGCTCTCATGGGCATGGGCAGGACATGTAGTGCGAAGAGAGGATAACCGATGATCGCTTAGGGTAACAAACTGGATTCCAAGGGAAGGAAAGTGTAGCAGGGGCGGCAGAAAGTTAGGTGGGCGGATGATAAGAAGTTCGCAGGGGTCAAGTGGATGCAGCTAGCACAGAACCGGGTTAAATGGAGAAATATGGGAGAGGCCTTCGCCCTGGCTGATGATGATGATGATGATGATCTTTGATCTCAGCCGCGGGAGGGGAAGAGAACAAGCCTCCTCCCTCTTTATAGCTGCGTCACCAGGCAGCGCGGGTGGGCGCAGCGCCGCCTCTCGGGAGCGATACTGCTCCTCCACCTGGCGCGTTGGGCTGCAAACTTCTGCAACAGACGGTACAGTTTTGTTAGGAAAATCAGACAAAACAGCGAATCGGGAGATGAAATCCAAAACATAGAGAAATGGGCAGAGAGGCTTAAGAAACAAGTAGAGAAAGTATGCGGTATGCCGCGACGGAGTGACATCATAGCCGAGGCCAGCTGCGCATCCCCCTCGCCAAACTCTGTCGGCGTTCCAAATGCCCATAGAAACCATTGCACTTGAAGGTCATATTAACTATCACTATTCATCACCTACTAGTTAAGAGGTGTTTAAGTAACACTAATCAGACATTACCTTGTACTCCGAAAGTGCAAGTCATGGCTAAATATCACTAACCAATAATAATGATTAGACGTTTCGATACGTCCATAGCCGTCACTGGTGACGTCATCAATCGTAACGTCATCCAGTCATGTATAATAACCCGAAGGGATCATGACGTCACATCCGGTCATAACATCATAACTTGGGATGACGTCAATAGGCGATATACGCATTCAATACGAATTCTCGGGCTATACATTCAAGAGAATGGATACAACGACGGAATACTAAAGAAACTGGAAGGCTACGCCACACAAGTCCTAGGCATATTCAGGAGAATAAGATTGAAGGGCCGAGGCTTAAAAGAAAGGAACTTGATTAAAAGAAAGGGGCTTAAAAGAAAGGAACTCAGACTTATCCAGGCATATGTCATAAACCGCATAGGCTAGTCTACGCCGTATTTAAACCTTAGGAAAAAAAGAAAATTAGAAGCACTCATGAGACGGTGCATAACGAGGGCCCTGGGCCTACCAATGTGTACATACACAGAGATTCTGCTAGTTATGGGGGCACACAATAGGTGGGAAGAAATAGCAGAAGCAGTCAGAGTGTCGCAACTCGAAAGGCTAAAGCCGGACAACAAGAGGAAGAGCCATTTTAAATATGGTAGGCCTGCACACATACAGAGGGATGCAACAAAAGTCGAGCATCCCAAAGATATACCGAGATACGCTAACCATCTGCCCTCTTCCTCGACACATGCACCCCATATACAACGAGGAAAGGAGGCAAAAGAGAGCAGAAACACCCAAAAAGCGCTTCGAGCCACTGGACATCAAGGCAATTACATACGTTGATGCGGCGAGTGGAAAGTCGGGTGCGGCGGTAACCTCGGTAGTCGACGGCCGAGGCGCCCCAGTATCAGCAGACTAAGGTCTCTCTAACCAGGCTACGCTGTCGTATTATGCCCCTAAATTTCTACATGCACAGGTCCGGTTTGGCGCTTTCTCCCGTCTGCGCATTCTGCGAAGAACCGGAAATAATAGATCATTTCTTAATATTTTTCCGCCGTTTTACCATAATGAGAAAAGGTATTTAGAGAAGCCTTTACAACAGCTGGGTCTTCTTAATTTGAGCAGCCAGATATTATTATCGTTCGGTGCCACCATGCTTGGGTACAGCCACAGGTCTGTTTTTAACGCCATCCAAAACTTCTTAATAGAAACAAAACATCTGCCTTGCTAATATGCTTTGAATTTTTAATCTGTACATATAAATCCTAGTATTCTCCTACTGCGTGTGTTACTATTTACTCTCTTTTATTTGGGGTTTTCATATTTACATTTCCTTCTCTATTCCCTATCATTTATTTCTATTTATTTTTGCGATGTAATTATACATCTCAAAATCTAATATCTCTGCACCCCAATTCTTGGCCGATCCCCCTGTGTGGGTATGTGCCATCAGATTATAGGAAAACAACAACAACTCGTTCGTGTACTGACACAAGTTCTACGACTGATCGCCGAATGTTCCATTAACTGTTGACCTGTTCAAGGTCTTCTATTACAAGCAATGGAGGTGCGTGGTAGGTGGGAGTGGAATCGAGCAAAGCAAGGCTACCCAGTGACTTATTTTGATAGAAAAATTATTTCTAGCTGACTGCAGGGAATATTTAAATATGCAAGCCCATTTACTATATGCTCTACTAAAAAGATTGGCGTGCAATTCGGGACGCGCACCGAAGAACTCCAGGAAAGAAACTATGAAAAAATTCCAATCGCTGCCTTTTGCGCGGTCATAGACGCATCAGTGCCGATTACAGTGTGATCAGGGAACATTTCTAGGTGATCAGATAGGAGACTGTACATTAGGCTGCAAGGTAAGTACTTCACATTAGATAGAAATATCAAATTCACAACTGATATTCACAATTGACGCTGTGTAACCAATAGGACTTATAGTACCGAGGTCCACACCAATGTCTGTAAAATGCACTGGGTGAAAACAACCTGGGGTGTGCAGAATCTTGGCCCCTGGCTATTGAGAAAGAGGGTCGCGTCCGACACAAAAATAGATATAGCCACACCGGGTGTAGCCTGAATGACCGAAAAACTAATCTGACAGTTTAAAGGCGGAGACGGATGTTAAGGTCCCGACTACGAGCCTCCAAATATAGAACAGTGGTGGAAATTGACTGTGGAAACCTAGGTTGTGACGCAGCGCACGTCGCTCTTAAAGCAGCAAAGGATGCACTTTATATTTTGGACAACCAGAAATAAGAATTCAGCCAAATTCCATAATCGGTCGAAATAGGCTTTGTACCGAAGTAGAATAGTATCTCGACGCATTCCTAATTTCCTGTTACCTATGCGCCTGTGCCTACCAAGTGTACGCTCACCTTTCTAAATATTAGAGTGAAGTTCCGTTGGTGGTTATGTAGCCCTGTGCACCAGGGGTGTGCCGTCAGAGACGGTATACTGTGTTGCAGTGAAAGTTCCTTGCGCCAGAGACGCCCCGTCGGAGACGGTATGAGCGAAGACTTGAGGGCAGGAGTTGACGAGAAGACAACTGATATATAGATAGATGTATTTATTGAAAAGAAAAGGCAGAGAGGTTGGCCGGAATAATTCAAATCTGGCCTGCTACTCTGCACTGGAGAAGGGGAAGGAGAGAAGAAAGTCATGATGGGTGACGATGTGGGAGAAGGCACATGAAATACATATACAGATACAGTAGCTTGTTTTACAAGCTTGAATCAAGACCGCTGGCGCACAAAAAACGGCAAAGAGCACGCACTGCCTGGACACCCTTCCCCTTGTCCTGCCAAGCGCCCAGCAGCAGTTCTTCCGACAGAGGCCTCTTGTCGAAACGCTTCAAAGAAGCCACTAGCACACTTCTTTCGCGCGCATACGCTGGGCATACCAATAATATATGGTCCGCAGTCTCTGGGATGCCACAAGTTGAATATTCCGGCGAGTCCATCTGTCCAATTAAATGTAAGTACTTGTGCGTGAAAGCCACGTTTAAGCGAAGTCTATGTAGTAAGCATGCCTGATGACGCGGAATATCACGCGGTACATAAAATTTTAATGTTTGATCGAGCCTTCTTAGACGAATGTGTTGGGCATCTGGCTGGGCCCAGTAAGCTGCTGTAGCATTATTCATACAACTCGTAAGAAGCCACGTCGTGTCACCTCTTGAAAAAGGCACACCTGTTTGGAGGCCATTGATGAGTGCGCTTTTCGCTTCAAAATCGGCCTGTTCATTCTCATGGAGCCCGCAGTGGGCAGGGATCCATTGAAACATTATCCTGTGGCCTTGCAGCTGGGCAGCTGTGAGGAGCTCCATAATGTTTAGTGCCAGGGACTGATAGGCAGTGTGGCGTAAGGAGTTTTTCAAAATTTGTAATGCAGTTTTTGAGCCTGTGAATAAACACCATTTTTGACGTGGTTCCCCATATATGTAGCGAATAGCTTCCCGAATGGCTACAAGTTCAGCAGCGGTTGATATAGAGGTATGTCCCAAAAGGAAATGCAGAGTCGTTTTCTGAGTTGGTATGACCAGAGCTGCAGCGGATGCCTGTGTTGACACAGATCCATCGGTGTATACGTGAATATAATGAGGATATTCTGACCAGATGTGCGCCAGAGTAAGTTGTTTAAGTCCACTAATTGGTACCACTGATTTCTTTAGTATTCCGGGAACACGAAGGTGCACCAATGGTTTATCTATTGTCTAAGGTGGTTGGGCGGGACGATATGGGAGGGCATATCCTGTCGGTAGTTGCGACGGATGGCAGCGGAGTGCACTTGTAAAACTGCAGTCCGGTCTTTCATCCAGAATCTTGCTGAGTGGGTGAAAACTGTCTTGTAAGTGCTCGTAAATATACACGAAGTGATTCGTGTGACAAGTATATGGATATTCGGCGAGCATGTGCCTCTTCAATTGTACCTTTGTTACAGGTGCAGCTAGGCAGTCCAAGGCATATTTTCAGTGTCTGCGATTGTACGCTGTCTTAAGTCCGCAAGTCATACATGAAGACTGTACCGGATGTAGCCAACAAACAGGGTCTCGTAAAGCCGTGTTAAGGAGCGCTCAGTTGGACCCCATTTGATGCCAGCTATGTAACGAAGTACATGGCAAAAATTAATTAGCCTTTTCTTCACCATAGTAACATGTTTCGACCAAGATAGTCGGTGGCCAATAATTACTCCCACGAATCTGTGCCTGGAGACGTATGGTATTACGACTCCATGAAGGTTAATCGGGTAGCGGCTGACACATTTCCCCGTAAACGCAATCACTGCACACTTTTCTGCCGCTAAGTATAAATCTTGACGCCGTAAGTACATCGATGTCGATGACACAGCTCGTTGCAATATCGCATGCAGTTGTGGGCGTGTCGAACCAGAGGCCCAGATGCAGATGTCGTCAGCCTATTGTCACGTAGCCGTTCAGGTCCGTAACCAGAAGGTTGGTTTTAATAGGGGGTTGACCTAGTAAGCACAGAAGAGCAGGTCCAGAGAGCACTAAGTGGCAGCAGCAGACTTCAGCTTCTTCTCGAACGCCACGGGGCCACTTCTTCACGTCCGCGCACGGGACTCTCGATGAGCAGCCGCCTAGCGGCTGCTGTTGCACACGCTACATTACCCCCCTTTCTAAAAAAAATAAATGTCAACTTGATGAATTCGAAAGCAGAGAAAAAAAAATAAAGCAAGAAACATGCGTTAGGCGGTACGCTAATTTTCTCGCGAAAAGTACGGCTTCATGCGCATGATATGGACAACCTCGGATTTTTGCTGGCGACGAGTAGAAGAAAAGCCGTCCGGAAGCACTTCGTACTTGACGTCGCTCAGCTGACGGAGCACTTTGTATGGCCCAAAGTACTGCTTCAAAAATTTTTTTCAGATAGTCCCCGACGTCGAATCGGAGTCCAGAGCCACACTCTGTCGCCCGGTGCGAAAGTCACTACACGGTGGCGGTGATCGTAACGCTGGGCGTCTCGGTCTTGCTGGTTCCGGATGCGTGCCCTCACCAGCTGTCGCGCTTCTTCTGCGCGTTGAGTGAACTCCTCGGCGCCAACTTCGAGGTCACGGCCGTCGTGGGGCAACATGGCTTCGAGCATTGTCGAAACTTCGCGGCCATACAATAAGGAGGACGGCGTCATTTGCGTTGTTTCCTGCTGCGCCGTGTTGTACGCAAACGTGACGTACGGGAGGACGTCATCGAGAGACCGATGTTCAACATCCACGTACATGGACATCATGTCAGCGAGAGTTTTGTTCAGACGTTCTGTCAAGCCATTAGTTTGTGGATGGTAGGCGGTTGACCTGCGATGGGTAGTGCCGCTTAGTTGCATGACAGATTCCAGTAGCTTGGCAGTGAAAGCAGTGCCTCGGTCCGTTATTATAACTGTCGGGGCGCCGTGCCTCAGGACTATGCGTTCGATGAAAAATTTCGCTGCCTCAATTGCCATACCACGCTGGAGGGCCTTCGTTTCAGCGTAACGCGTGAGGTAATCTGTAGCGACAATTATCCACCTGTTGCCGGAATCAGAGATTGGAAAAGGACCCAGCAGATCTATGCCAACTTGTTCGAATGGGCATCTTGGCACTTGAACAGGATGCAGTAAACCGGCCGGTTTCACAGGCGGTGTTTCACGTCGCTGGCAATCATGCCATGTTCTCACGTAATGTCGTACTGCGGCCGCAAGGTTTGGCCAGTAATAACTCTTCTTAGTTCGAGCCAGAGTTCGAGCATACCCCAGGTGACCCGCGGTGGGCTCGTCATGACATGCCTGTAAGATTTCTTCGCGAAGAGACTCTGGTACGACGAGGAGGTAATCTCTTCCCGTCGTAGCGAAGTTGATCTTGTATAAGACATTGTTTCGCATTCAGAACGATGAATGCGTTCTGGCGAAGAGACGGGGAACTTCTGTAGTGCGCGCTTCCAGAAAATCGATAAGTGGTGCGAGAGCCGGATCGTTACATTGCTGCTGCGAAACAGTGAGCGCGTCGACGGCTGCGATAAGGGGAAAGTCTGGTTCTTCGTCTTCCCGCGCAGCCTCGACAGGTGAACGGGACAAGCAGTCAGCGTCGTTGTGCTGACGTCCAGACTTATACATGATGGTCATGTCGAACTCCTGTAGCCGTAAGCTGGATCGTGCAAGGCGTCCGGAGGGGTCTCGCAAGTTCGTTAACCAGCACAGAGAGTGGTGGTCACTCACAACCCGAAACTGCCGGCCATAAAGATAGGGTCGAAATTTCATCACCGCCCATACAACAGCCAGACATTCTTTTTCGGTGGTGGAATAGTTCGAATCGGCACGGGACAAAGTCCGGCTGGCGTATGCGATAACTCGCTCGGCACCGTCTTGCCACTGGACGAGTACAGCGCCTAGACCCACGTTGCTGGCATTTGTGTGGACCAGTCTCGGCATTCGCATCGAAATGGGCAAGCACAGGTGTTATCTGCAAGCGGTGCCAGGCGAAGGTGACATCATTCCGGGTGATACGCGTCAACGGAGCGGCAATGCGTGAAAAGTTTTCAATAAATCTGCGGTAATAGGCGCAGAGGCCCAAGAAACGGTGAACTGTCTTCTTGTTACATGGAGTAGGGAATTCTGTTACGGCTGTTGTTTTAGCGGGATCGGGACGAACTTCTCGATGGCTGAAGACGTAGCCCAAGAACAGGAGCTCTTCATAGCAAAAGTGACACTTTTGTGGTTTTAACGTGAAGCCGGCAGATCTGATAGCCCGTAGCACAGCGGAGAGACGTTGGAGGTGTTCCTCGAACGTTGGTGAAAACACAACAACGTCGTCCAGGTAGACTAGACACATCTGCCATTTAAGACCAGATAGAACTGCGTCCATCATTCGCTGAAATGTCGCTTGAGCGGAGCACAATCCGAAAGGTAGGACTTTGAATTCATAAAGTCCATCGGGCGTGACAAACGCTGTCTTCTCGCGATCACGTTCATCGACTTCGATCTGCCAGTAACCGCTCTTAAGATCAAGCGATGAAAAGCAGCGCGCGTGGCGCAGCCGGTCTAATGAGTCATCAATGCGTGGCAGCGGGTAGACGTCTTTTTTTGTGACCTGATTGAGCTTACGGTAGTCCACACAGAACCTTAAACTTCCGTCTTTCTTCTTAACGAGGACAGCAGGCGAAGCCCAGGGACTCCTCGATGGCTGGATGACACCATCATTTAACATCTCGTCGACCGGTTGATCAATGACTTCGCATTCCCGCGGTGACACTCGGTAGGGGTTCTGTCGGACTGGTCGGGTGCGGTCGTCGGTTACCATGCGGTGCTTGGTCAAGGGCGTCTGTTTAACCGCGGAGGCGGATGAGAAGCAGTCTTGGAACTGAAAGAGTAGCCCGACGAGTCTTTTCTTTTCTGCCGGTGATAGAGCGGGATTCACATCAGGGTCGAAGTTGGGCGTTTGGCTGGCAGACGTGTTGGTGTCAAGAACAAAGCAGTCGTGGGCAGCTTCTGCGACACCTTCAAAGTAAGCTACCGTGGTGCCTTTAGCGATGCGTGGCCGTTCGTTTCCGAAGTTCGTAATCAGCACGTGAGCTAGGCCATTAGTCAGATGAACTATACGGCGTGCAACAAAGACTCCATGATGTAACAGAAGCTCTGTGTTCTGTCCGGCAACACCGGCAGCACAGGACTGGTCGTCGCACCTGACTGTGACGAGAGCAGACGAACGTGGCGGCATGGATACATCAGCGTCAATGATGCGTAAAGGTGCGTGGCGTCGTTCTGAGTCAGCGGTCTTCGTTGCAGGCGTCGAAAACGTTACAGTACGGCGAGGAACATTAATAATGGCACCATGCTCACGTAAAACGTCCATTCCGAGTATGAGGTCATTTCAGTAGTGCGGCAGGATAACAAAAACGTCTACAAAGGCTGAATCGGCGATGGTTACTCGGGCAGTGCATCGTCCGATCGGCGTCATAAGGTGACCGCCAGCAGTATGAATTTGCGCCCCGGCCATTCAGTTTTCACCTTGGAGAGCCGATCTGCGAAATTCTTGCTTATTATTGAAAAGTCTGCTCCGGTGTCTACCAAAGCGGTTACTGGGTGTCCGTCGACGAGAACGGAAAGGTCGGCGCTAACAACGTGATCGGCTTGAGGTTGATTGGGAGTTTCGGGTTCATGGGGCGGCGGAGGCATCGTAGTCACAGCATCGGGCTGAGTCGTCACGGGAGGGTCTTCGGGACATCGATTCCGTTCGTCAGCAACCTGCCCGCCTGAAGTCGCCGCCTTCAGTTTCCCCGGTGTGGGCTTGGCGACCGGCGCCTTGGCACATGATTAAACTCACGGCGGCCGGGTGACGAGTAGCGCACGGGTGAAGGCTGTGTACTGTCGCTCGAAGAGGTTGCCCGGGTTGTCAGATATTCTTCGATTTCTGGAGGGCGTTCGCCGACTCGGGGACGCGGGGAATGACGAGCAAAACCCCGAAGACCGAGTTCATGGTGTGGACAACGACGGTACAAGTGGCCGGGTTCTCCGCAGTGGTAGCACAGCGGCCGTTGGCGAGGAATGCGCCAGACGTCTGCCTTCCAAACCGGTTGCTGCATGACGGGGCTCTGCTGGGATGGCGGCTGGTAGGGAGGCTTGTAGGATAGTGGCTGAGGAGCGGACGGCTGCACGACGAGGCTCTGCTTGTTGGCGGCTGGTAGGAAGGTTGGTAGAATGGTGAGTGCAGAGTGGGCGGCGGCTGTGCTTCGAAACGAAGCTGTTGTGCAGGCGGCACTGCAGGCCGACGAAGAGCCGCTGCGTAGTTCATAGAACGTGGCTCCGACAGTGACTCAGGCGGTGAAAATGTCTGACGGATTTCTTCACGCACGGCTTCGGTGACAGCCGCGGCAGTCGGGTTAGGCGATCCAAGATTGAACTTGAGGAGCTCCTCGCGAACTACCTCGCGAATCAGCTCACGCAGAGAGTTATCTTAAGTGGACCCGTTCAATCTGGCCACACTGCTGAAGGGTAGACGACAGGCAGACTCCGTGCGCCAGTATCGTTGCTGCAGGGCTCGCTCAATGAGGGTAGCTTCATTGATGAAGTCCGCGACGGTTTGGGGTGGACTGCGAACCATACCAGCGAAGAGGGGTTCTTTTACGCCCTGCATCAGGTGGCGCAACTTCGCTGATTCTGTCATGTCGGGATCAGCCCGTCGGCAGAGACGGGTCACGTCCTCAGCGAGCATGGCCACGCTCTCGTTAGGTAATTGCACACGAGCGTCTAGGAGGCGGCCTGCGCGATCACGGCGGTCATGGCTGGCAAAAGTGTCCCGCAGCTGCTTGCGAAAGGAATCCCAGCTTTGAAGACTGGCTTCCCTATTCTCATACCACGTTTTTGCGCAGTCTTCAAGGGCGAAATATACATTGCGCAGCTTCTGAGCAGGGCTCGACTGATTGAATTGCGCCACTCGCTCGAACTGATCGATCCAATCGTCGACATCTTCCGCAGTAGCGCCATGGAAACTGGGGTGCGTACGAGGCTGCTGAAGCAGCAACTGATGCTGACTTGCCTGTGCTATTACAGAAGTCTCGAACTGCTGGTCAGCTGGTGTCGGTTCAGGTAGAGGAGCGAATTCCGGCGCCAGACCTCGGAGGTGACGGCTGCAGCGATGAACGGGTGTCGACACGAGCGGAAGCCGGTTGGGACTCGATGAGCGGCTGCGAGAGGCCCGAAACATGTAATTCAAGGCCTCACCTCCACCAGTGTCACGTAGCCGTTCAGGCCCGTAACCAGAAGGTTGGTTTTAATGGGGGTTGACCTAGTAAGCACAGAAGAGCAGGTCCAAAGAGTACTGAGTGACAGCAGCAGACTTCAGCTTCTTCTCGAACGCCACGGGGCCAGTTCGAGTCCGCGCACGGGACTCTCGATGAGCATCCGCCTAGCGGCTGCTGTTGCACACGCTACAATATGCACTTATGTGGATGTTAGCTGGCAGTTCACTCACTAGGCCAATTAGCGCAACGTTAAATAAAGTTGGGCTGAGGACTCCCCCCTGTGGAACTGTGGAAGAAAACTCAATTTTATACACGCAGCAATATTTACAACATTTACAGCAGAGATACAGGTTGGAACCGGCTAAAAGGGAAATATTCCCACCTCGGCATAGCCGACGATGCCGAGCATCAAAACCTAGTCCGGAACGCCGGACCGTCCCTCAGTCTCCGTTTTAACACCCCTAGGTCCCATCCTAATTATCGCAACGACCAATCACAACCAACAACAACCTGATTGGTTGGTTCCGACGTCCAGCGCCCCCTTCAACACTAGGAGGACTAAACCCACTGTCTCATAAAAGAAGGAAAGGCAAAACTCCTAGGGTCACGTCCTTCCATTTGGCGCTTGCGTTGAATGAGCGTCTCACCTGCCCCCGCGAGGTCGAGACAGCGCGCTCAACCCGGTGTACAAAAGAAAAGAAAAGAACAGAGCGGTCAGCGGTCCTGTCACGGCCCGCCTGTCGTCACGAGTGTAGTGCTATTGTTAGGGGTTCACCGTAGCGTTCTATCGGGGCCCGCGTGAATGTGTGAATCACTTGCGTCTACTCATGCTACGAGAACAAAGAGAAGCTGGTAGCCAGACACTTGCCCCGACTTCACGCGCTAATCTGTTGTGCCCGTCGGTCCCTTACAATTAGACTTTATGTGAGGCATCCAATACATACTCTCATCATGCGTAATGCCTAAATACCGCACAGCTTCAACTTGAGGTATGACGTCTTAGCGGTAGTTTAATGAAATATATATATTGTAGTAATCCCGATCGCCATCAGCTCGCGCGCCAACCCGAAGAGGTAGACGAAGTGGCGCCGGAGCCTTGTTGGCACTGCACTGTTGTTTCGAAAGCTACCCCCGTCGCTTTGGTTTGCGGGCGTTGCCTATGGACTTGGTGCTCCAATAAACACCTTAAACTTGGTGGAGGCGTCTCGGTCGTGGCCCCAGTCCTCCTCGCAAATTTCACCCTGGAACTTCGGAACCGCACGCTACCACCTTCGGTCACAACCATGCAGGACGCTCCCAGAAAACCATCGGCGCCCATACCTGCCACTCCTGCCACCATCCTCTGTCCCGGGGCACAACGCCCCCGTGACCCACCTTTCTTCAGTGGTACCGACGACCATGACGTTGACGATTGGCTGGCCTCTTTCGAGCGCGTCAGCACTTACAACCGCTGGGACGATTCCATAAAACTGAGCAACGTCCTCTTCTACCTTACAGACGTGGCAAATCTGTGGTTTCGAAACCACGAAGCCGATCTTTCGACGTGGTCTCGCTTCAAGAACTTCGCGGATGTCTTCGGCCGTCCTGCGATACGCAAACTCCGCGCCGAACAATGCCTCTAGGCACGGCTTCAACTTCCCGAGGAAACGTTTACCAGCTACATTGAGGACGTGGTTGGCCTCTGCAAGCGGGTCAATTTTAATTTTACTTTTTACTTTTTACCCGAGGCTCTTTTTTAAGCCGGGCGACGAGCGCAATATATCGACGCTCTACTTGGTATGAGCGGCAAGCATGCCCCTTTTGTTTACGATGCCTGCAAATAGCACGTTGAAGGTATTGTTGACGCAGTATGTTGGTCAGATGTGTCATGATTTAGTGAACAATTGAATGATAACGCGTTTTTCCTTCGGTACGTAGCATATGTATGCTTTTCATGGCGTATGTAGCTGCAGTCGAGCGGTCAGGTCGCAGTCGAAGCGGCGACGGCGGCGATATGTTGGCGCAGAAGTGTGAACGAAGGAGCGTGTCGGCGGCAGCGGATTTCACTCGCTCGCGCCTCCGAATGCTCAAATGAGAACGAGCCAGGCGCATCTGCTGCTCCAAGCTCGTAATTCAGGCGCTGCAGGTCCAAACAAACTATCCGAGTGCGCACGAAATGCCTGAGCCGAAGCATAACCAAAACTGAAGTGGGCGCCTGTGGCTCCTCCAAGTATATTTTTGTATTTGCCTTGCAACGTTTACGTTATCTTTTCGCCGTCGTTTACGTATGATAAAAGCGTGTTATTATATTCGAGACAAAACCTACGACCGCATTCAAACGGGCAACGTAATTCGCATTTGTCAGCCTCAGTGATCCCTAGTGCGTCACGTGATTTGTAGTTGCGAGTTTCGGCTGTGGCGGTGATACCTGTATTTCTGTTCTTCCTCTTTACTACCTTATAACAGCTCTGTTTTCAGTAAGAGTAAATGTTTTGTAATCAGGAATTGGCATTCTATCGATGCAAGCCCACTTCAGTTTTCTCTTTAGTGTCCCTTTAACCTCACAATTCATAACATTAAAAAGAACCTGTCGCGCTTATCGTCTCTCGCTCCATTCATGTTGTTCCATATCCAGGGCCACTACGGCATTTATGGCATTGAGTTGGCCGACCAAGCAGCTGGTAGCGCAGGCCAGTACGGCCGTTTACATTCTTCTACCCTTTCAAGACGTTATGTTCGTTCGCGCTTACATCGTCCTTCCCTTGTTTTGTGAAGCACGAATTTGGCGCGAAAATAATGACGGCACAGTATAATTTAATTGAATACCTGATACCCTCAATAAACCACGCATTTATCCGCCGCGTAATGCGATTACAACTTTAATTACAGGGCATGGCATATTTTCTTTTTATTTTAAAAGAGTACTTCTATCCTCCTCTTCACTTTTTTTCCTGTGGCAAGATGTATAATGACGTCCGTCACTACTTCCAAGACTGCTCCTTTACTGCTCATTTTGTTTCTCGCCTAAAGTCTCTTTGCTCATCAAATATTACAACGTCTCAATACCCAACGCTGCTTCGGAATCCTGTCGCTTGTGCAATTTTGATTCAAATAGTTCAACGCATAAGCAGCACTATACGTGACTATTGTCGCTGACATCTTTCTCTTAAGTGAACTATTTGCTTGCTATTTCACATTCTTTAAATTATATGCCGCATAGTTTATTTTTCTACATTTCTCCTCTGAATGGTGACCTATGTGTTTTCTTTTTTGTTTTTATTTTTGTCCGAATCCATTATATATATATATATATATATATATATATATATATATATATATATGTATATATATATTCTGAACAGACGTTCCAATTATGTAAGTAATCATTTAGAGCTGATTTCCTTTTCTTTTCTCTTTCATATATTACTTGGGTGGATTTTTTACCTATTTCCTGTTGTGACGTGCACGCTGCTACTGCCAACAGTCCATCCTTGGCTTTACAAGCACCAGTGGATTTCCGTTAAATCTTGCACTTGAGTCTGGGAATAAATGACTCCTCGGAATATCCTGCCGACCCCCAACCACGCTCTGTACAGAGGAGAAAGATTGCTCTTCCTTTCAGCCTGTCTGATTCGGACACGCCCATTCGATTGCATGGAGGCGCCTAGGGCTGTAGTGGGCAGGTCACATATGCCTACTGGATCACGTTTCTACGTGTCCGTCGTGGCGTGCCCATTGATGCCGCCAACTCTCCATCTTTGTTTTTACAAGCACCAGCGGATGACCTGCTGATCATGTGCTTGAACCTGACGGTGATAGGGGCGAGGGTCTCGTCGGAGGGTCCTGCAGACCCCCTACCACGCTCTGTACAGGGGAGGGCTCCGTGCTCCTGTGTTGAGCAGAGTGCTTCGGCACGCCTTTCAGTTTTTCTGGATGTGCCCGTTACTGCAGTCACTCTTGCCTACAGAGCCAGGTCCGCATGGGCAGCATACATACCGCCATGAAATGAGTGGAGTTATTTGTTTTTTTTTTATTCCTCTGTGATATGATATGTTTTTGTCTTTTCCGCTGCGGTTGTCACACGAGTCCGGTAAAGTGATGCAGTAGTTTTTTTTTATGTATGTATCTTCCTCCATCGTTTCTCTTTCCCGTGCATTTTGCGGTTAATATGATCTGGTTTAGCGACAGACGTCTTTGGCATCAGACTAGATTTAATAATTTTTTTCTCTCCTAATGTTTTGTCTAGGTTTTACAATTCTATGTCATCCCCTTCCTCTTGTCTGTGGTGTCGGGACTTCCCAATTTTTTCTGTTTGATTTTTCTGCTCCTTAATTTAGTATTTTTTCTCTCTTTATGAATTTGTGGACCAACGACTATAATGCCGCCGGAGACTGCAATTCTGTATAGTTCACCCGATTTTTTTTCTTTGCTGGGGACTGTCCTGTTTACTATTCTACCTCAGTCTCCCTTTTTTCTTATATTTTAGGTTTTGTACATCTGCCTCTCTCTCTCCGTACGTTATTTGTCATTTTTGTATGACTGCTGTTTTGCTGCTGTTCCCGTCTTTTCTGGTTCTGGTTCCCGTTTTTGTTTCATTTGCAGGTCTGGATACTACCTTCTGGTTTTTCTTTTTATTCTTCTTAAGCCAGCGTAGTCCACCTTGCGACATGGACCTCGTTGTTTTTTTTTTGTTTTCTTAACACCTTCTTTCGCTTTTGGAAAAAAGTGTTGTTGTTTTTTTTTCATCTCGAGCTTCTGCCCCCTTTTATTTATATTTAATTAGTGTTAAGCCTGACAAAGCTTTTGCTGGTCCGGGCTCCCTCTCCTTTTTTTTTGTTTTCTCAGTTCGAGAGGGTGAATAAAATGGTAAAATCGCTTGAATGAAGAGGTGCAGATGGGACACCTTGATGGCGACGACGTTTAATGCACAGCCCGTAAGCCTTTTGCTTTTTTGAAATTGATCAAGACAATGGTGATTACTGCCAGCGCGAGAGTGGTTTTCAGTTTTACATGAGCCGTGATCGGTTGCGGCGATAGCATCGACTTCTCGTTCCTGGTCGTAATGGTACATACGACGGTGTTTGCTGCACAGGACAACATGAAACAACACGCGGCGCACGAGTACGTGCGCCATCTTTTAAACACGTGAGGTACTAGCCCAGTAATTACTTTAAACTCGGTAATGAAAGACGCACAGCTCACGCTTTAAAAAGAAGCATCCATAACGAATTCGATTGGCGATAACAGCAAGAAGGTACAGGAGCGCTTAAACGTTCCCAGGCCACTCTGAACAGCCGGAAAGCTGCTGTTCTCCGCTGCTGGGGTGCTGCGATCAGATCCGCATCACGCCACGCGCCGCCGGCGGGTGTATTCGCTGTGAGGGGGTAGAGAACGAAAATAGCCGACGAGTATATTTTTACAACCGTAAAATAAAATCGACAACTGCTTGCATCGCAGCACACGCGTATAATCGCCACGAAGCGCCGGCGCGACCCGGTGCATCGAGCAATGCGGCCACAAACCCGCAAAAGTCGTCGGCGCTTGTGGAGAGCAATTTTAAACGACTGAGGAGCATCGCCGAACACTGTAGTGCCTGTTTTATTATAAGTAAATCGGGACAAAAGACGGAGCTTTAATTAATACAGCATTTACCCGTTCCGAAGGGCTGTTCGGCGAAACCGACTAGGCATAGCCACGAGTAGGGCAGCCATATGTTAGCTGTGCAGTTTGTCGCTTGGCGAACTCGAGGGAGGCGTCGTTTCCGAAAGCTATATACGTACTTGTGCAGGCGTGCTACTGTTGCACGAGTAACTAGCAAGGCGTCCTAGTAACAATTTGTTTCTGGTAAGAGGCCAACCACTCCGGTCTCCGCTTTAGCGACCGATAACGACATCGTCCCCCGCCCATAGCTGCGCTTTCAGCGGCAGCTTTCGTAAGTTTAGTGTATGAATATGGTCATCAAGGAGAGTTTTGGCTACAGTGGCTATAGTGAGCAGTCATCGCATCTGTGGGTTGGAAATGTGAGAATATTGTCACGCTGTGGAAGAGCCAAAAGGAGCCTACCAGTAAAAGCATGGTTGCTTGGGCTGATGTCAAAATATTTAAAAAGCGCTGTCAAAATTCAAAGCAACTTTCTTCTCTAATGTGTGAAAATATTTGCGATGACGTCACAAATATCTGATAATATTTTCTCCTTATCAACGCCACAGTCAATGTGCTCGTGATGCGTGCACAGCATAACAGCGAGCATTTCAGCAAAAAACCCTACCGGGGTGGCACAGCGGCTATGGCGCTCGACTACTGTTCCCAAGGACGCGGGATCGAATCCTGGCCTCAGCGGCCGCTTTTCGACGGAGGCGAAAAGCCAGGCGCCCGTGTGGTGGGCGATGTCAGTGCACATTAAAGAACCCTAGGTGGTCTAAATTTCCGGAATCCTTCACTACGGCGTCTCTTATCGCCTGAGTCGCTTTGGGACGGTAAACCCTACAAACTAACCATTTCAGCACAGTTTAAAATAGGATTAAAGTAGCTTCTGGGCTTGAGCGTAACACTTGACAGCGATGGCCTTCATATAAAGAGAGCCTGACAAGCTTTGCCCAACCTTACAATTTGCTGCCTTTGCCCATTTAACGCCGTGCGCTTCTCTGTACTTTCAGGCTTTCTGGTGCGCGATACCTTGCGTTTACCTTGACATAAGCTTTTTTGATGCTCGCGGGGCTACCACTATGCCTTTTTCCTGTGCCTTAAATCTGTTTTCGTTTCATTTACTGGAAATTTTCTACACGCGAATCTGGCAGAGCATTCATTGTTTGCTTGTGTTTCTAAAGGGTTTGTTTTTTGCGTTAACGACACTTCGCTTCCTCATGCTTCTTAATAATGGTATTGTTTAGTGTCTTTACACAGGTATACCACGTGAAGACCTGCGCAAGTTGAAGAGTTAGCACGCGTTTCAGACGCTGCTCTGAAACATTTCATGCATTTCTATGAAGTATTAACAATAAGGGTTAAGCTTTCAGCGTTTGCAGCCGCCTTTGTTCTCCAGAAATGAAAGGATTTTTGTGCCTCACTGTCAGAAAATGACCATCAAATCTAGGAGTTCTACTGCAAGGGGTCATGTCGCCAAATTCTTTAGATTAAGGGAGATACTTTTGAAGCTTTTTCTCGATATTATATTGTGTATTTATCCTCAAACGCACCGATGAGTTCGCCACGGCTGCAGGTGCATGTAGTAGATCTGTGTGATATGTTTTTCCTCTGTTGTGCTTGCTGTTGGTGCTACCTTCGAGCTCTCGACTTCTCGCGTTCAAGCATGTTGTTTTCTGCACGGGAAAAGTGCTAATCACTTCACGTCTATAGGTCGTGTTCGCATTCAAGTGTAATTTATTAGCACGCGTTCCTGAATCCAAAGCGTTCTTTCTTCTACTTTCGTCACTTTAGTTTTGTTCGGGAAATCGCAATACCAAGGTAGCTACTTGAAAAAGGGGCCATGTGTCAGCGACAGGATTTCATATTATAACGGAAGCAGTGGCCTCTCAAGGAAAGATTGTAAAAGGACATGTTCATTGTGAGTAACAGGGATTTCAATTCGCGATTTCTTTCCCATAAGGTGCACGTGTGACCTTTCCAAATTATTCTCTGGTGGGTCATTCATTCACCAGTAGGAGACTCGTTCTGATTATATGTCCACGTTTTACACCATTACCCTGCATCGTATGTATTTTGCTGATGCCGTCTACAGTGCCGACGCAGAAATATGAGCATTTTTTGTCAGGGATGCATTGCGAATATAATAAAAATGAGTATGGCTACATATACACGCCAAATACGTCGCTCTCTTTCCGAGCAGAAAGCTACATTCTTTAATGCCGAGATGTCGGCAGCTTCAGTGTAAACACAAACCGAAAACATATTCCAGGAGATACAGATAATCACAGGTACCAAATATTGCAGCTGCGCCGGTGACGAATATATTGGTGCGCTCGATAAGAATTACGGAAGCTAAGATCGAGGTCGGGTTGATGGGCACATCACTTAATCTAAACAACGTACCCAAAAGAAAGCGTAATCTGAAATGCATTTGTTGGCCGATTTATTTCTGACGTCACAGTAAAATAATAGTTGCGTTCTAGTCAGAGAAGAAAGGCGTGCGCAATCGCTGGAAACTCAGCCTTCCTAGTTAATACTACGTAAAATGTATGGAATAATTTCCAGGAACACTAGCTGCATGTGCTCACTCCCTAACATAAGTAGGTCTTCACGAGCTTTTACTGCGGGAAGAAATTAAAGATATTCATTATTACAGGGTTCGAGGTCTAGAAATGTCAATAACGCAGCAAAGAGAACCACTTTGAAAAACAGAGTGATCTGCCCGATTTGTGTGTAGACAATGTGCAGTAAATGAAACGATTACAGCTGTATGACACGTGAAAATGATGCACTAGTGGCCCTGCGAGCCTCGAAATAGCCAAGACAAATACATGCAATCGTAGGCCAAGCAGCCGAAAAGTACGGAGAAACACACATAGCTTAACAAGATATTGACGCCAGCACGAAGTTTCGCCCCTGGAAAGATTACGTCGAATGACCACGGACAGAACTATACTCGAAATGGTAGGCCTGCATACAGATACGCGACTACGAGAAAAATGGAGCATCCCACAGGACTGCCGAGAAAATCTAATCATTACCCCCTTCCCTCGTAACATGCATCCCGTATTCAAGACAGAGAGGAGGCAGAAGAGAGCAGAAGCACTAATCAGAGGCTTCGATTCGACGGACAGCAAATCGGTTGCGTACATGGACGCGGCAAGTGGCAAAACGGGGGCGGTGGTCGCCTCGGTGGTCGATGGCGGAGGTTCCCCGGTACGGCTGAAAATGTTGCAATAGCGCTCGCTTGCGTCGGAACGCAAGCCAGTTTCATAATCAGCGCTAGCAAAACGGCCATTTGGAGTTTTGGAAAGAGTAGGGTCTTGCCGGAAGCGGCAAAACTAAACAGGAAAATTAGCCTAATTTTGACCCCTGCACACATGTCCTTTCCTGGCAACGAAGCAGCCCACGAGTTCGCCCGAGCCCTCTACTTCCGGGTAACGGTGCAGTCGCCCGAATGCCGGATTATGGACGAGCATCAGCAAGATTATACGGAGATTCTTGAAAATTTCACGTTAAGCCGGAGACTGGTGCCACCACCGGACAAAAGTCTAAACATTAGAGAGGCAGTCGCATGGTGTAGCCTGCAAGCTGGGAACATTTTAAACCCGTTCTGGGCATATTATGTCCATTTAGCAGAGTATACAGGGAGGCCAGTTGGTCAGACATAGTTCAGCGAAAAACGTCGCTTTAAGACAGGAATAGAGAGACGAGGATAAGACAGAGCTACAACTTACAACTGAAGGGAATCGTACGACGAAAAAAACGTCTCATCATTAAGCAACAATACGCCTGCGCATACCTAGAAAAATTGATAACACTCTTCATTGGCAATCTAAAACACGAAACAAAAAGCGAAAAAACCGACAGTTTTTGTTCCTAACATAAGGTGCAACCCCAAGTACGTATTTTCGTAAGACAAACAGACGGTGTACTAATGCACGTGTCACTACTGCATATAGCAATTTCATGCGCTTCGAAGATTTCTGTTGCCACTTGGGCTTTACCGCTTCCCAAGATCTTGGTACCGTTCAGGAGGGGAAAGCAGTGTTTGCAGCTCTTGTAGTAATTTCATTCAGTTTTTAGATATTCACCTGTATTTTAATCCTGTCGGTCACATTTGCTGGGGTTACGAGCGTCGGCCTAAGAAAGCGCTACTGCCTTTTGACTTCTCGCATTGTAAGCTTATTAAGCGAGGAATAGCAGCCACATGCCTTAGGTCCTCTCCTGAAGCCATGTGCGCACAAAGTGGGTATTAGTTTTGAGACGCAGGTGCAAAGACTAAAGGAAGCAGGTTTCCCTGACGATTTTCTTCTAGCAGTTGCAGAGAGTTTCAGGAAAAGGCTACATAAAGTAAAAGAACGCGTCCAGCCGTCACAGGGAAATGTACCAGGCGAATATAAACGAAATTTGGAGCGAAAATGAAGCGAAATTTGGAGTGGATATTGTCTTCTCAGTTCCACTCAAGCTTGCACAGCTATGTGCTTTAGTAGACCATAAAAGGGATAAAAAATCAGTATGTGGCGTTAATCGCAAGAATCCACACGTCTCATGCACCACTGGGGTTGTTTATCAGATCCCTCTACGCTGTGGGAGTGTGTAGTACATTGGGCAGACGGGCAGATGCCTAAAAGTGAGACTGAGCAAACAATCCTGTTCACTTCGTCAACAAACTGATGAGCATTTGCCCAAGCACTGAAAAAGCTGCGAAAACTACTTTCCCCTCCTGAACCAAACCAAGATCTTGGGAAGCGATAAAGACCAATTGGCAAGAGAAATCTTCGTAGCGCATGAGATTGCGAAATGCAGTAGTGACACACGCATTAGTACGCCGTCGGTTTATCTTATGGAAAAAAAAAAAGGATTTTAGGATTTTATACGTACTTGAGGTTGCACCTCATATCATGAGCGATAACTTTTTTTTCGGCATTTTTCGTTTGTTTTAGATTGTCAATGAAGAGTGTCGTATTGTTGCTTAATGATGGGACGTTTCTTCGTCGTACGATTCCATTCAGTTGTAAGTTCACATCGTGGTGTAAGAAGTGCATCTCAAGATAAGTCCGATATGTGATTACAAGACCTATTTATTAAGGGCGCTGCCATTTTGAGTAGCTGACGCCATCTAGCGGTTAGTTGAGAACCGCCATGCTCGTATGTGCGATCGCATTCCCGGAACAGAAGACAAGTAGCGCACATCGGCATTTCAGAGTTTTCGCATGAAATGTTTTGCTTTCTAAAAGTACCTAGCTGAAAGAAAATAGCTTTTCAGCAGCAGTCAAGCCATATCGTAAGAAATTACTGAAATTTATGAGCCCGATCGGGTCGGCCGAGGTCTACAAGTGTGATTGGATTTCATGTCCAACTTTTATGCGGAACATAGAGGCGGTGGCGCGCAAGCAAGAAAGGACAGGTTTCGATCTATTTTTATCCTTGAATGACTTCTAGAGATGGGCTACGGTAACAGCTTGAATAATGAAAACAACCGAATATAGCCGGTTCAGGTTATTTTTAGGAGGAATGCCAATCGTCCAATCATGCAACATATGTTGGGTCAATCTATCAGGCATATAGTGTTTACTGCTTGAGCGGCTACGGCGTAGAGTACGTACTCACACCTCCACCTAGGTTATATTCATAAGCACCCATATCCACTCCGCATTCATTTACTCTGCCCTTAGTTACTTTTGTTGGGTGACAGGGACGTTGAAGCATCCATTACCTAGCGATAGCATTTCAGCATGTCCTACATGACTCAGCCATCGGTTAGCCGGTGCGTGCGGGGAGTGGCGATGAATGTCGTCAGCGGCGGGAGCTGTTATCCTGAAATTTCTGTGACTGGCCGCTAGCTACGTACTGTACGTCTAATTCTGCAGTCTATGCTGAGGTCCGGCCAGATGAAATAGAAAATAGAAAATGGACAATGATATTTATGGAATAGTGCTCCTAGTAATAATGTACCATAAAACGACCTCAGCGAAAGTTGCTTCTATGAACAATTCTTATAAATCTCATTTGGTATATTATTTGTTGTGCACATATTATCGGCTGCGAAAGCTTACGAGATTTGTGTTTAAAAAAAAGATATATTGTAGTGCTTTGTCTCTAAATAATAAGGTGACAACCAATTTATTCGGCATCGTTGTCTTTAATTGGGACATGTTCTTTCATACTTTCATAAATATGAGAAGATGCGCCGAAGTAGTTTTTCTTAGAAAACATAGCAACTACAATCCAAAAATAATTTTTTGAAATATGTAATACCAGCTCGCTCGCCTATCTATAGTGTAGTTTTTCTTCGCCAGACAGAATCTCATTAAAGTTTTGCCGCAAAGATCATCTGCTTGTTGCCCAACGGCTACCGTTGTTGCACGGGTATTCAGTTTTACGGCTCCTTATCTAGAAGGGTGACAAAGCGAAACATTTTCCCTAGGTGCTTGATATTCAAGGGCCGCTAATCTTCGCCTGATTACAAGAGTTGCAACTGTAACAGCGCTCAGCGACACGCGCACATACCACCGCTGTTGATCTGTCTATGTCTGTTAATCATCTGCTTCAGACTGTTATTATCTTGTTATTGCTGATGATGATAGCACACTCGTGCTATCATCATCAGCACATTTCTCTCTCTTTTCTCTCGAGCTCGCACGCTCACACTCTCTGACGTAAATAAACAGTCTGCCATATGAGCTGCGGTCTGCGCCTGTTCGTTCCCTCCGTCCGGATACCGGACTCAAGCAGTTTTTCGTTTCGAAAACTGTACTTGCGCCAACATGTCGGGCGGATCTTACCCGCCGCCCCCACCGTTCCTGCCTACGCCAGGCAAACCTGCAGTACTTTGGCAGCAGTAGAAGCTGGTCTTCCTGAACTTCCTGGAAGCGGTGGGAAGCGACGAGCTACAGCCCAAGCGTCGCAAGGCAATACTTCTGAACTCCCTCGGAATTGAAGGCCAACGTGTGTACCACAACTTCGACGCAACAAGGAGCCCCGCAGATCCTTGGGCAAGTGTCACTTCAAGTGCTCACGAAGACCCCTTCAGTGCTGCTATCACAACACTGGATGTCCACTTCGCAACAGCAACCAACGACCTGGTGGAACGTCACCGGTTCCGTCAGCGCAAGCAACTACCCGGTGAGAATTTTCAAGCCTACGTAAACGGTCTACGAGAACTATCCGCAACGTGCAATTTCGGAACTGTAATTGACAGCATGGTCCGTGACCAATTACTTGAGGGAACAACTTCCCAAAAGATACGAGAGCGCTTACTTTACGAGGGATCGCCTCTCACTCTTCAACGCGCTGTTGACTTTGGAATGCAGATCGAGCAGGCAGAAAGGCAATTAGAGGACTTCAACGTCAACGCTCCTGTGAACCGCGTGCGAGAAACAAAAACGGAATCATTCGACCCCTCGTATGGCACGTGCTACCTCTGTAGTTCGGCTTCCCATCTAGCAAACTTCTCTGCATGCCCAGCAAAAGCCAAACACTGCCGCAGCTCGTCCGTTCCGCCGGTTTCTGCAAAACTGCGGCGCCTGCTCTTGACTCTGCGAGAGCAAGTTTCCGAGGAGCTACGCCATCTGCAGTCGCAGGGGGTAATAGAACCCGTGTCTGCGTCGGAATAGTCGTCGTGCGAAAGAAAGATGGCTCGCTTCGGTTGTGCATGGACCTCCACGAGGCTAACAAAGATGTCATCGCCGACGCGTTTTCTCTCCCGCACACGAAAGAACTCCTGCATCAACTAGCAGGTGGGACGTGTTTTTCGAAGCTTGGCGTCTGCGTACCACCAAGTTGAACTATTGAAGTCTGTCAGGTGGGCGACGGTCGCTTGCACTTCGACGCAGCGTTTGTCCTGTGTCATTGCTTTGCGGAGGAGTTTAACTTGCTTCCAACACTGAAGAAGTACACTGCGGTTCAAATGTCGTTTCAGCTAATGCTGGTTCCGCGCGATCTCCAGAAGTAGTTGGCTCGTTGTCTCGAAGCAGTGCCCAGAGCGGTGTAGAGTCAGAGCTGTTTTCTGGTACGCGAGGTAATTTAGATGCATTCCAGATGCTGCCGTCACGTAGGAGAAATGAATTCCGGCCTCTCTTTCTGACTACTTTAAATGGACCCATGCATGAAAGCGATGCTTTGCCTCCAGCTTTGGGAATCCTTACTCGAACGAGGTCACCGTTTCAAAATGTTGGGGCCCCAGCACCACGTCTCCTATCCGTATACGGTTGGGTGTACGACTGCTTAGCTTGAACCCTCTCGCAAACTGGCTTCAATACAGCATTAGAGTGTACGTCGCTCCCAGAGGGCATTCCAGCCATACTGAGCCGTGTTCTGGGTTGACGCAGGTGACAAGCCAGTCGTCGCGTGTGGAGTCGATCTACAAGCACCGAGGTAGTCAGCCAAGGCAGTTTTCAACGGGCGTTTTTCCAATCTCGCCATTTGTATTCAATCTTTGAGCACCCTGTTGAATCTTTCTGATGCACCGTTTCCCTGAGGGTAGTACACTGAAGAGCAACGATGTATAATGCTCCTCTCGCGCAAGGATTCCTCAAACATTTGAGACTTGAACTGCGGTCCGTTCTCAGTTACAATTTCGTCCGGGAAACCCTCGCGTCTGAATACTCCCTGCTGGAACTCGACAACAGTATGCGACGTTACTGTCGGTGCAAATGTAACTTCAGTCCACTTCAAGTGGTAATCAATCAGGGTTATTATGTATCGGCAGTTGGAAGGTGCCCATTCAAGAGGACCAAAAATGTCCATCGCGAGTTTTTGCCATGGCTTGTCTGGGAATGCCACAGGTCGCAAAGGCGCGAAAAATGGTTTAGCAGACTTGTCGAGTGTCTGACAAATGTGACAGTGACTTTTAACTTCCTCAACTTGTTTGTCCAATTGAGGCCACCAATAGAGGTCAGGCAGCCTTTGCTTAGTTCTTACTATGCCAGGGCGGTTTTCGTGTGCGAAGCTGACAAGCGTAGCCTTCAGCACATCGGGGATTACAATTTTTTTCCCTTGGCCCTTCGTCCGGATACCGGAAACTACAGAAACAAAGAAATTAAGACATAAACACGAACAAGCGCTTTGTCCGTGTATATTACTCTGTTTCATTCTGTTCATTTCGCTCAATGTATCTACTCCTGTGATCAGTAGAACTATACCTACTGCAGTGCGAAGGCCTGTTCCATATTATACCAATTCAACCGGTCCTGTGCAAGCTGCATCCGCTTGACCCCTGCGAAGGGAGCGGGTGTAGTTCTAAGGGAGTGAGCACTGATTCGCATCTAGGTATCTAATCCCAATCCGAGAACTTCAGATTAAAGCTCTTCAGGTTTTACGTAAACTTCGTAGTTTCGAGAAACTTTAGTCCTGCCATGCTATGCCGGATGCTCCGAGTTCAGCCTTTACCCGAATTTTATCCGAGTTCGCGCGACGGCAGTCAGCGGATGTAGATAGCAAAGCAGCAGACAGTAATATCATAGAGAAAGGGATTGGGTAAAAAGCGGACACTCGGCGAAATCTGGCCCCAGGAAATGACGCATGACTGATAGCGTTAGTTCAGCTCCTCCGAATAGATTGCGCCACCAGCATTTGTCGCGCCGCGCGCGCGGTTGCTGCCGGCGCAGACCGAAGCACACTGCGGTAGGGCAGGGCTGTCTACGCGGGCTGCGTGTTCGTGAGGACTGAATGTGGCTTCCCTGGCCTTCGAAACAGAACTACTGCAGTTTGTCAGGATGACAAGGTGAGGAACGTTATTTTTGTTTAAAACGTTGCATTTCGAGCAGTTTATGCTGACCGCGCCGGCCGGTTTCTTGAATTGCGGCCAGTTCGTGACACCCTCGCAGCTTCCAGCAAAGGCAAGGTGAGATATTTTTTCTGTTTGCAAACTACGCTGCATTCCAAGCAGTTTAGCTGAGCACTCTGGCTGGCGCGTTTGTAGAGAGAAGGCCTTTATGTGCTCGGTAATGGCGCAACAAGGGCTCGCCGGTTACTGCGCAGTTAGATAAGAGCGAACCCACGCCTGACGTTCTTTGCTTGGTTTGCCTAGTGGTTACTTTTACGTGGTTTCTCGTTGAGTTTTACACGTTGGGTTGTTTTTTATGGCCTTCACCAGTGCGCAATCTCTTTTAGGTGATGTGTTGGCCGGGTGAAATCTGAACATCGAGAGTAGGCTAATGTGTAAGACCAGCGTTTTCGCGTGGCATATACGGGACCGTTATTGTTAGCACGGCAGAAAAAAAAGGTACCGTACAAAATCTGGAGAACCAGGAACTTGTGTGTCGAGCCAGGATCGTCCTCTGCAACAAAAACCCGCGGTGAATGCGCTTTTAAAAAAAAAGGCAATTGAAAAAGAAACGCCGAGGTGCTTCTAAACAGCTTGATACTAAAGAAGTGGCGCGCTGATAATTCTGTCCTCTCCGTTCTGAAAACATGCATTCCACCGCGCATTTATTTTCAGTGCTCCTGACGCGCACTGTGGTATCCCCTGTGTTGTTGCCGCCAGGTATCAAATATTTTTATGGAAAGAAACGCGTAGTCAGCTGTCAAAGCAGCTTTTAAAACCAAAGACTAATATTGGGAAATGGAGCAATGCTTGGAAATTACTGGTAGGAATCTTCGCCGTGTAGCTTGATTTGTGTATTATATGTGGGTATGCACGCGAGGTTCGATAAATAATTGACCAATATTCGTAACTTTAATCCTTTGCAGATTTCTCGTGTTTAATCTGTTTATACAGTGTTAGTAAAAGATGTATCACGATGACATATATTTCTACTGTAAATTTTCCAGCTGATGCCAGGATTCGGCGGTTTCTGCTGTGTGCCCTGGTGCATCAATTGCAGCTTACGTGCAGGAGGTCCGGACCAATATCCCGCATTCCACGAGTCGATGGTTTCGAGCTTTCACTTTCGGCTAGCCATTTCACATGATTTAATGTGCACATCAGGTATTTTTGCAACGATATAATTGTTATTTAACATGAAAAACGTGGTAATATGCATGAAATAAATGTCCCAATTGTTTGCTGAAATATTAATATCAGTATATACTTTCACATTCCAACAAATCGACCATCTGAGAATATTTCAAGCTACGCTTGATTGGTTTCTATTTACCGTCCCAAAGAGACCCAGGCAAAAAGTCGCCAATAATAGAGGAACCATTCTTATATTTACAGTGTTGAGCATTCTGGCTATGTATTTAACGAGTGCTAGTTACATTGTCCTTGTAAAATGAATACAAGTCACTTTGTAACATGAGCGAACGTTTCCCAGCTTGTTTCGTGCTTACAAAATATTTGTGATTAGGAACCCTTCAAACTATCTGAAAAAGGTGATGCTGAGGATGAAAGACGTAACCGTCTGCTGGGTTTTGCTGCCAAGGTCGTATTCGAAACACATGATTATTTGGGGTAGGGTGCGCATTTAAGCTAAAAGCAATGTGTCTGTGGCATAATACCCAAGACTACTTGAAGTATATTTGTTTGAAATCTGTGTTTAAAATAAAATACAGGACATTGTGAGGGAGCCGCTAATATATTAATATAAGCATAGTCTGTGTCTATTTTCTTGTGTATCATTTGCCGTACTTTGTATATCTGCATGTAATGCTACATTTGTCTATGTATTGTTCCTTGCCTTGTGTAAATTTTTTTCCTTTTTTATAACGTACACGTGGGTTGATGTAACCTACGTTTTGTCTCTCTTCCTGGTTGCTTTCGTGCAGCAAACTTTGACAGAATTGTATATGTTTTGTTATTGTATGAAGCAAAATAAATGTTCATTTCACGGAGCTCCTGGTATCTTTCCTGCAATACTACTGTTTTACAAAGGCTTTGACGCAGTGGCGTTGATGGCCAGTCAGCAGTAATTGTGACCTAATTTTATACTTCATTACTGAAAATAAATAGAAACATAATACTACACCGCACAGAATAGAAATAATGTGCCATCAGGGCGCGGCAGTACGGCAAGCGCTTGCTAGCATTCCAACTCCGCGCCGTGGCGCAGCGCGCTTCAGCATTTAAACTGCGCGCTTTTAACGAAAGCAGATGTGCTTCAAGCATCAGCCGCTTGGTGCGCTACAGTCAACTGGGCCGCTGGGCCCTATGGGAGTGTCCGCTCTTTACCCTATCTACAGTGGCTAGAATCTTCTAGCCACTGTAGATAGGGTAAATCGCGCCGCGCGCGATTTACGTCATTGATAATTCTAGCCACTGTACCCTATCCCTTTCTCTATGGTAATTGACGAGATAAAACCGCCCAAACGCAACCTGTGCTAGCCGCTTCTTCGTTTCAGGCATAGCAGACAGAGTGCTAAGAGCCAAATAAACACGGTGGAGTATTCTTGTAGCTCCCGTTTCAGGCGTTACAAAGGCAGAGTGCAGATGCCGTATATTCTAGCCGTATATCTTTTGCATTTGCTCGAATCTGTTGAAGGATAATGCTTATCATATGAATATTCCATTTATGAAATCAAGTGTTTTTAGATTCGTGTAAAAGCATGCTTTAAAGAAAAGCTAAGTGAGATGCGAATGTCGAACAATCGACGATATTTGCCGCGAGTGGAGCCAGTGAGACTCACGTTTATCACAGCCAAGTCAAACATTCTCAACATAAGAGGAATATTGTATGGTGAGATGCTGCTGAAGGCGCTGCAGTACCGTTCTTGCTTGCCGCTTTCGGTGGAGGGATATTGGGCGTCTGGTACTTGCTGACATTGCTCGCTTGATTATTTTTTTATGCGAGAAATCAACAATGCACCAGTCTAAAGATATTATAGAACTAATAGCTCAAAGCAACAGATCATTATTTCGCGATTCGTACTCCATCGTAAACACTTCCTGAAGAAATAGCGTGCTCAGGCTGAATCGTTTATGATGCCTTGTAATTCTCTACGTGCTTATCAAAGGTTTCTAAAATCATTCTGTTTTACTCGACTTAGTGGGAAAACCAATCAGCCTCTGCAATTTCTTTCACTTTCCCTGGTAACGAAATCATAACGCCGGCCCCCAGCTTGTTAGGGGAGAGACTTTAATCAGAGTACTACCTGAATGATTTGCCACGCTCCGATTTATCAGCCTTGATAGAAAAAAACATGCACCGTGACAACTGCAACACCCTTCTGTTGGACTTTTCCGCCTGTTCTATTTCTCTGTTCTGTTATCGCCGTCCTGTGTTCTGCTCACCTTGGAATCCCAAGGGGTAACGTGCCATGTGATTTTCGCTTTGTGATACCTGGTTCAAAGGTAGGTGAAAAATTATTAGTGGCTTAGCTAAGGTATGCCAGGATATACGTAGCGTTAGCTATGGTTCAGCTGATTATTTTAGCCCACTCAGCACGTTTAGCCTTCTTATGTTCGTTTTTACGCTCAACCGCCAATTGCCAGGCAACTACTTCGAGATCCGATGAGTTAAGCTTCTCCGCTCTTCTGTGCCATTCAGCAGCAATTTGGCTTTCCTTCTTCGTGGCTTTACCACACTGGCAAACCCATGCTATATATATATATATATATATATATATATATATATATGAAGGAAAGCCACTTTTTTTCTTCTACTTTGTGTTTAATCATCTTTCCAATAAACAGATAGCCTTACTAATTTATGTGATTATCGAAGTAAAAATTAAAAAATAGACAAAGTACAATCCCTAATGCTTTCCTTGGCCTCGCCGACTGTTGGCTTCTTTCCTTCATGTATTACAACGAGTACCCTCATTTCCCCTTCATTTATCTGCTTGTAGCCTGCGGGGGTCTCGGTTCTGGCAGTCTTGAAGCCATAGGTAGCGTAAGAGGGTTCAAGCACAGCTTGCGCCCTTGCTCTCGATCACGTTCTACGTGACGCTGACGGTAACACAGGACGTTCCACGTCCGCTGCTATGGTTGAGGGCGGCGCTGGTGAACACTCTCAAGGTTCGTATACAGACAACATTAACACCCAAGGAAGTAGCAGGTGGGACAGCGGCCGATGTAGCTCAGTTGGAAGAGCACCGGACGCGATATTCGGAGATCGTAGGTTCGGTCCCCACCATCGGCAGGTTGTTTTTTCTTCTAATTTGTGTTTATCTTTCCCCTAAACAGATTACATCACTAATTTATGTGATTACCGATGTAAAAATTAAAAAAAAGTACAACCCCCAATGCTTTCTTTTGCCTCGCCGACTGTTGGCTTCTTTCCTTCAGCTAGCCGTGAAGGTACACGCAGACGAGGACCTGAGAACAAGGTCGGCTTCTAGTTCCGATCACAGAGTCCAGCACCAGCGCGCCTCTCGAGCCAACAACCGCTTCGTCGTCGTCGGCACCAAGCACGGCAGTCACGTGGCGCTAGGCACGTGGCATTATTCCTCCAATTCCTCCCCCCCCCCCCGAAAGAAAAACACCGTCCCGATGACAAGGTGACAGAGAAAAAATGAGGTGTGAGGTGAACTGTACAATAACTCAAGGTCTCACTTGCAGGAAGCGTCAGTGTTACGAAACGCGACGTTGACACAGCGCTCAGTCACGCGAAGCACGGCTTTAAGCGCAACACAGGCAAAATTCCAGGCCTGTGACGCCGAACACTAACGGTCACAGTTCCACCTGGAATAACTTCGTAATTAACGCTGTTTAAGCGGCGCAGGACTTTATAGGGTCCGAAATACTGGTGGAGCAGTTTCTCGCACAAGCCTTTGTGGCGCACGGGGGTCCACACCCACACTTGGTCCCCTGGTTCGTAGTGGACTTCCCTGTGTCGAAGGTTATAGTGTCGAGCGTCGGTGGCATGCTGCTCCTTGATGTTGAAACAGGCCAGCTGACGGGCTTGATCGGCCTGTTCTGCGGAATGGGCGGCATCAGGTTCGACCGCTTCATCTCTGCACAGGAGCATCGCGTCCAACATCGTGCGGGCCTCCCTGCCATATACGAGACGGAACGGCGTAAACGTCGAGGTTTCCTGCGGCGCCTTATTGTAGGCGAAGGTGACATACGGCAGGATGTCGCACATTTTATGTTAAACGTCGATGTACATTGAGATCATGTCCGCCAAAGTTTTGTTGAGTCGTTCCGTTAGGCCGTTTGTCTGAGGGTGATACGCTGTTGTTGTGCGATGCTCGGTATGGCTGAGAGTTAAGGTGTCCCGCAGTAGCCGAGCTGTAAACGCCTTTCCTCAGTCAGTAATGATGGTCGACGGTGCACCGTGTCTGAGCCCAATGTCGTTCATAAAGAACCGAGCAACTTCGCCAGCAGAACCTTGGGCAAGGGCCTTCGTTTCAGCGTAGCGTGTTAAGTATTCCGTGGCGACTACGATCCACTTGTGTCCGTTCGAGGATAAAGGAAATGGGCCTAAAAGGTCCATGCCCACTTGCTCGAAGGGTGTGAGGGATGGTTCGATAGATGGTAACATGCCGGATGGCTTGACCGCGGTTTTGTTTTCTCCGCTGGCATTGTCGATAAGCCTGTACGTAACGTCTAACGCTCGGAGAAAGATGTGGCCAGTAATAGTTCTGCCGGACTCGGTTTAGGTGCGTGTAAAGCCAAGATGACCTGAAGTTGGTTCGTGGCAGGCCAGGAGGATTTCGTGCCTTAGATCAGCCGGTATGACTAGCAGGTAGGTTTTTGCACTCGAAGTGGAATTCTTATAAAGCACCCTATTGCGGGGGCAATACGACGACAGCCCCCGAGCAAGATACCGGGGTATTGTAGGGTACCCGTCTTCAAAATGGTCAATGATCAGTCGCAGCTCGGTGTCGGCACGCTGTTTGGAAACGAGGTCGGCCGTAGTAACTGCTCCAAGGAAGCTATCGTCGTCGGTGGCATCTAATGAAGGAGGGCCGACGGGTGCGCGAGACAGGCTATCAGCATTGGTGTGCTTTCGGCCAGACATATAAATAACATTGAAATCGAACTCCTGCAGGCGCAATACCCAGCGAGCTAAGCGGCCACAAGGCACAAGGATCCTTTAAGTTTCTCAGCCAACACAACGAGTGATGGTCAATGATGACACGAAACGGTCGGCCATAAAGGTACGGGCGGAACTTGGCAGCGGCCCATACTACCACCAAACATTCTTTTTCAGTAGTGGAATAGTTGCACTCAGCACGGGAAAGTGCACGGCTGGCCGTAGGCAATTACTTTCTCGACCCCGTCTTGGTACTGAACTAGAACGGCACCAAGGCCGACGTTGCTTGCATCCGTGTGTAACTCTGTGTCGGCATCATCGTTGAAATGTGCTAGGATCAGGGGTGACTGCAGCCGGCGTCGTAACTCGTCGAAAGCCATCTGCTGCTCGGCGCCCCAAGAAAATGATGCATCATCTCGAGTGAGGAGTGTCAGAGGGCTGGCCATGTGTGCAGAGTTTTTGATAAAGCGACGATAATAGGAGCACAGCCCCAAAAACCATCGGACTACTTTTTTGTGGGCGGCGACGGGAAAGGCAGCAAGTTTCTCAGGGTCAGCTCGGATGCCATCAGCACTCACGATGTGCCCCCAAAAACTTAAATTTGGTGAACCAGAAGTGGCACTTTAGAGGCTTGAGAGAAAGGTTGGCAGACCGGACGGCTTCGAGAACAGTTCTCAGACGGCGCAAGTGTTCCGTGAACGGCGGTGAAAAGATTATCACGTCGTCGAGATAAACAAGGCATGTCTGCCACCTAAAACCTGTGAGCACAGTATCCATCATCCGCTGGAAGGTGGCAGGAGCACAGCAGAGCCCGAATGGGAGGACGCGGAATTCATAGACCCCATCTGGTGTTACGAAGGCAGTTTTCTCACGGTCCCTCTCATCAACTTCGATTTGCGAATAACCGCTCCTGAGGTCAATGGAGGAGAAATACTTGGCTCGGCAAAGTCGGTCGAGAGAGTCATCGATCCGCGGCAGCGGATAGACGTCCTTCTTTGTCATACTTTGAAGTTTCCCATAGTCAATGCAGAAAAGAAGTGTTCCGTCTTTCTTTTTCACACCGCTTTCACACCGCTTAGGAGTGGACGACGGCTGTTGCGGCGCGCGTCTGTCTCTCCCTCTTCTTTTTCTTTCTTCTTTTTCTTTCTTCTCTACTTTCTTTCTTCTGCCCGCAAAAGGGAGCGGAGGTGGCTCAGTTACAGAGCCAGTAGCAGGTTCATACATTTTGTTTTCCTTTTTCCTACAGCTACAACAACAACAAAGATGGCTGGAACTCTAGACAAGAACACATCTCGCGGAATATCATGGAATCATGAGGTGCAGGTCCGCCTTCTTTCACTCACAATTTGCATTGTGAGTGAAATAACTCTTGATCAGTTTTGTGTAGGCTACGTGAGTTGCAACTTGTAGAGTTGTAGAGTTGGCCTGTAGCTTGCGGAGGTGTAGCTCCTGCCCTTTGTACAGTGTCTTAGCCGGTGGAGGGTAGACCCGGCGAGATACTCTTACGTGCTAAAGTATTTCAGTGTAAGTTAGTAACGGAGTAGAAGGTTCCACAAGATCCGTACCGGGTGTCTAGGGGAGAAATTATCGGGCTGAGGCGTGTGCCCTCTCGTTCGCTGGGATGTCCTAGTGACCTGGTATCTATACTAAGTGTGTATGTATGAGTTGGTAGCCACGGGTGTAAATATATTGCACGATAGGTAATTGCGATATGCTGTCTGTGAATCCAAAACTGTATTTTGAGTTAGTGTGTGTCGCCGCTAGAGCAATCGCCACTTCTTCTGCAGTCAGTGTGTCTTGGCTAGGCAAAAATTAGTCCGTACACTCTTTCATTTTTGGTGCACTACTGCGGCGGCTGTCAAACCCCGCTCGGGCATCGCCGTGTCGACATAGAACACGCCCTCACACATGCTGTAGTGCCCTTTTATAGCCTCCTATCTTGATTGTCGTATTGACTGATGAAAATCGGGGTGCATATTCATCGGCAATGGGGCTGCTTTGAATTTTCCTCTCCGTGAAGCAAGGATGTCGCTTTTTGGGTCTAGCTGTCCTAGGAAATTGATGTTGACATCGTTCATGACTTGTCGGCCAGTCCGAGCTGTGGAGAGCCGTATCACCTGCACCGTGAGGTGCGCCTCGAGAGCGCATCAGAATCTGCAGTGGAGAAATGCGAAAGCCTGAGCGTTGCTTCTGCACATCGTAAATCCCGCGCCCCTTATCGAATATAACCAGCTTTCCATTAAACGCATAAATTTCCCGGCGTTCTATGATCGGTTTACAGGAATAGAACGGAGCAGTATCTGTCAGTTACGATATCTCGCAAACACGTCTCGTGGACAAATATCATCGACCAGCGATTTTCATTACAACCCTAGAAAGAATTTCGCCTTAAAACAACCTGGACTTTTTCTATAGCTCTTTGCTGTGCTGTTGCTATAGGAGATTGGCCCATAACGCTCCGGAGAGACTATCCGTAATAAATGGAGTGGAAGCCTGATATACGTACTACGAACGTAATTTATGCCAATAACACAAAGTAACAAAGGAGAGGCGATTTCGCTTCCTATTTCAACACAGAAAACTTGGTTGGGATTTTATTATCGCGCGAACGACAGGTTGGCTTTTTGGTCGCCTAACTTTGTGTACTTGGCTGCGTTAAATTACACATTTTTCTGCAACTAAACATCTTTTTTTTATTGATTGCGTGCACCATTGCAATTCCATAGAAAGGGACTTGCTGTAGCCTCAGCAACGGGTTGCTATGAAGCTCTTAAGTAGTTTCTGCGCGTAGCAACACTTTGGAATGCAGCTGCATAGCGGTTGCTATGTAGCCTTTGTTATGCAGGTGTTGCTCAATCACAGCTACTCCAGAAAGCAGATACGATTTTGATCGAGGTAGTCGCCTCATTACAACTCATGGCAATTTTCTCATTACAAACATTCTTTCCTACATCATTCTATATGCCCTTCTTCTTCGTCAACAAATCTCGAACACAAATGTTATCGAGCTCTTACAGGTAACTGATATTTGCACTGCAAATACATAAATGAAATATTTTTTGTATATCCAACCTCACTTCCTTGACTTTTGTGGATGAAAATGTTTTTGCTCATATATCTAGAAAAAACGCCACTGAATGCGAAGAAGTTGACATCGGAATTGGCTCTCTTGTCACGAGAGCTGCCTGCAACGGAAACAAGAAGGCATCGTTTTTCCTAACTGGTGAGCTGAATTCTGCGTGTTACTTATATTGCTTCTGGATATGGTGAGAGGAGGAGGAGGAATAATTTTATTTGGTGTCCAGCAGGTTTAATGCTACCGGGCTTAGGTCTCCTATTTGTGAACGTCGAGATCTTGTCTCTTCGACGCTATGAGAGCCTGCTGGACGGCCCAGAGTTGGTCGTTAAGGCTGAATCTGCGCAGAGCAGCGGATCAACTCGGGAAGGGTTTCGAAATTAACGCCTTTAAGTTTTGCCTTGCACTTCCATAGTATGCGCTTAAGTGTTGCTATGTTTGCCTTGCAAACCTTGCATAAGTAGGTGTCATATATTTCGGTGCAGCGGGTTCGGGTAGGTATTTGTTTGTAATTTGCTCCAGGCGACTGCCTGAGCTCTGCATAGTTCACTGCTTAAAAAGCTTGATTATTAAGACTAAAGAGTGTCCAACTTACTAGTAGATCTCGGCACTCCCTTGAGCTTGTGGAGCGGCAAGAAACATGTGCAGATAATTGGCCATTCATTGCACAGGAATGTCAAACGACAGTAGTTTATGCAAAGGGAATCGAACATTGGCAGAATATGTGGTCTCCTCTTTGACAGGCCCGTGAATTTGTCTGGCCATGAATTTCAGTCCTTGGGGCTGTTGTTGTTCCCAGCATGACTTAACCAGTCCAATAGGTCTCAACGTTTTCTGCTGTCTTGTAGCAGCTGACAGGTTTTCAGCAGTCTGCCAGGTCCACGTTCCTGCACACTTAACAAAAAAGGTGCTCCTCATTTTCAACTGTTAGCGCACCATTGCAGTTAAAAATAATTATTCTAAAGCAGGTAGCTAACTCAATCCACCTGTTTTGTAGACTATTTTACTGAAAAAAAAGTTTGCACCCATCTCGTCTGCATGTCAACTCAGTTTGTGATAGCTAAACGCGCTGGTGTGTTGAATCCTACAATTGCATCTGTGATATTCTTGACCGTTTGAACACGATTATTGTCATTCATGTCAGACACTGTTGTGAAAACACATTAAAATATCCGGAGTAAAATTAGCCTTTTTCAAAAAAATCTCCCACTGTTAATTAGTGGCGACACCTTTCATTGGAGAAGAGTTCAAACTCGCCTACTGAAACAATATTTCAGCAAAAGCAAATACAAAAACTTCCTTGTACACTGGCATTGCTTCCGCTCATTGAAGAGTTCTAAGCACCCGAGCCCTTCCTACCATGCCCTCAATACCTCTAGAGTTGCTTTGAGAACGTTAATCATCAGAAATTTAAAGCAAGCTAATTATTAGGAACATATGTCTGGCTTTGCAGATAGGTTTAGGACACTTGCTAATGAAAGCCTTTTGTGTTTATATCTCATGGTACCTAACGCCATCGTATTGATTGCTCATGATTGTTTGTACATGACAATTGGGGTAATGACGCATTAGTTACAGATACTTCATTCCTTTAGGATGCATCGTCTCATCGCAAACATACAAAACATATTCAAGCGCACACTAGTGTGTGCAGTCGCGGACATAAACTTATGAACCCCGCTCTGGCGTTCACAGTTTTCTGATGCGTTAATTACCGAAAAATAACGCATGCTTGTTGCATGCGCTTGTAATATATGCTTTTGCCTTTGCACGTGAAGACAGCATACATTTTGACTTCCATAAGACTACAGGACGGAAGTGTTTGAATGGGGAAGCATGGTTCACTTGTTCATGTCCATTAATGTAATACGTATACGGGGAGTGATGCCTTCATATACTGGGAATGCACCAAATGACATACCCGTATTCTCGCTATTTCAACAAGTGCAGGAAAATAGTGTTCTGCTCCCTTGCTAGACTAAATGGATATCAAGGGCCTTACGCCTCATCAGCTCGACGTATAGCGTCAAATTTGTAGGGTTTTATTATTTTGAATTAGACTGCGATAAAAGGTCGCAGATCTTCTGAAATTGTGCAATTAAGAAAAGAGTACAATTCGACCTCCGATTCATTCCCCGAAACTCTACACAAACGCGTATGTCTTCGAGTTGGCGACATCATGGCCGTTAGGGGCATCATATCGACCGTTCTCTTTTTAACATCGAACTAACATCCGAGAACAGGAATATTAGAATTATTATGTAATTCTGCTTTTTCAATGGGCCACCACAGAATATATATAATGAGAGTAAGCCCGCTTTGTTTGTTTACAAATTTGCGACGCCCTCTAATGTTCAAACTGCGTGCAAGATAAAACGTACTACACAATAATGACGCCTTACCCATAAGACTCGCGCACTACAGATCTTCGGCGCGATATTCTCTCTAAAGACTACTCAGTTCTGTATGTCCCCATGGTTGCGGCTTCCGCTGGCTTTTTGAAATACTCATTTATTTAGGCTGTGCATTTAATACATTATTAACAGCCGCAATGCCCGCCCATATATCCGGCAATTCGGTGTAATTTGACTTTTAAATCTTGAAACAGCGTTCAACGACGTGCACTGTTCAGCAAACAAATGACATACCTCAATGATGATGTCATTCATGGGTATACGTTTTCACATGGCCTCGTGCTCGGCTTTTGCGAAACGAAATGTTTGGTAAATGCTTGGTAAAGGTGTCAGAAGACAATCACTCGGCGTAAGGGCACTGCTTAGTGCAGTGGCACTTGCTGGATGAAAATTAATTCTCACCATTATCAACATCAATTTGCACAAGAGGTGCTTTCTGTGGCATATTAGCCAACAAAAACGTAAATTATTGTTAAAATAGTAAGATGCCTTCATTTATTCTGCTAGTTTACTGCGCTTAGTTTCGTACACCCTTATCACAAGAAAACGCTGATTAGGAACAATGTTCAGCGATTATGAGGGCTGCTTATCTCCTTTGGTTTCTGTGCAAGCAGACATGTACAGAGCATGCAATTCGCAGGCCTCAGATACTGTTCGCATATAAAGATGCAACAGTAAAAGCTAATACCTAGAACACCAGAGCGAGTGTCCACAAAAAACGGTTCTAAGGCCAGCACACAAGGCTAGAAAAAAAATCAGTTTTAAGACTATTACTTCCGTACATCATGTAAGTGCTGGTGTGTCTGCAGAATGCAAATCTCTTCATCATTTTTAAGCAGGAATGAACTAATACAATTATGCAAACTGTCAAATAAAACTTAATTTGCATAATGAATTGCCGTAGTGTTTTAAGAAAACCGCACCGCTTGAGTCATTACTATACTTTCACATGACGCGCATATCACTGTTCTGACCGAAACATGGTTACCTGCTGACATCTACGACAGCGAGTTTGTACCAGTAGACTACAATGGCTTTCGAAAGTATCGCGAGAGAAAAGGGGGAAGAGCGTCTGTGATCATTAAATAATCTGTGAACGTGTTCGAATGCTTGATAATCCAGATGCAAGGAGCCTATTTTGCAAAGGTTATATTTACAAGGTTAGATATATTTTAGGCGTCACATGTACACCTCCTAACCCTTAAGTTCTAAATGTAACCAAAGAGCTGATCTGCAACTACGTGCAAAACAAGGAGATAGGCTAGGCGAAGATTTTAATCTACCAAACATTTGCGGGGCCTCTTTTTATAATCTTCAAACAGTGTTATTGATAAATACATGTTAGATATGCCTTCCCGTTTGACTTGTTACAAGTTGTAAACATTTACCCAGAGTTCAAGGGCATTCCAAATCGATTCTTCATCTGTTCTTGGTCAGTGGATCGATAAGAGATGATATCGCATACGATACATACGAGTAGTATCTCTTGGTCATGAAGGAGTCCTGTTAAATTCAAAGGTTTACATCTCATGCTCACAATAACATCCTGATATATCCAAATGTTTCGCGCGCTGATGATGAATCAATAATTCATCTGCTGGCATTCCACTTCCACGAATTCCGAACAAATTGTAATATCAACAGCATGAGACACATATTGAAATATACTGTTTTTAATGCATCCGACGGCTTTTACCAATTATTGTTAAAAACACGCATCATAATTCTTGGATTGCACGGGACACGTTACGTTTACAGCGGCATCTTATAAGGCTGAAAAAAAAGGTTAAAACATTCCGGTCGCCCCAATTTGAAAGCTGCAATAGAAAATGTAACCCAGCAAGTAAAAGTAAAATGGATCATGATAAAAATAAATATTATAATTTCCACTTCCCTCGCTCATTTAAACTACTCCCGAGAAATTCTAGCGACTTGTAACTCTAAGTTCTCGGTCTCCTGCTCTGTTTTCAACAGAAGGGGTGGATTTGTGTAACAATAGTGCAATTTGTTTGGCATTCAGTAATCATTTTAAAACGGTTCTTACAAAAAATAGCGGCCGCCTTCCAGAATTTCACATGTTCTTCAGTGTCCTAATTTGGTGATTACTGAGGCTAGTTGTGCTTGCAATTTCTTACTAAAACTAGATGTAGAAACCTCCCCTGGGCCTGATTACATTCCTAATGCTTTTTTGAAGTGGTACGCAGAATGCGGTTCTAATCATTTGTGTGTCCTTTATATTAATTCTCTGAGTGAATCTTCGATACCGGACAACTGGGGAAATATACGAATCAAACCGATACATAAAACAGGAAACAAGTCACACATTAAAAATGTCCGGCCCATTTCACTACCTATAACATTCTGCAGAATGATCGAGCACTTCATTCACAAAGATTTAATCACTTTTCTTGAGAACCCAAGGTCATTTCAAAAGCACAGGACAGATTCAGAAGCGGGTACTCTACTAACACACACTACAAAATACACAGGACTTTTGGAAAGCAATAAATGAAAGAAAACTGACAGACGCAATTTTTATGAATTTTTTTAAAGCTTTAGATAAAGTGTCATACAATAAATGAGTTCACAAATTAGAATTCTTCATAAGCAATAAGAAACTACTACCTCGAATCTCGCCTTTCTTAAAAAGACGATATCGGGTCGTTTCACTATATGCCTCATCTTCTTATACCGTACCTGTTATTCTGCCAATCCCCATGTTGCGAATTTGAAACCGAAACCAGACAGCCCCAAATCGGAACACAAGCCAAGTATAGAAAGCCTCAAGAACAAAATCACCCAGCGCCGTATCGGGCGTCAATTGTGTAGAACAGCGCGAAGAAAACGACAGGGATGAAGGAAGACAACAAGATGAGCGTTGTTCTACACAATGGATTACCAACGTGCCCAAGCTTCGGTTTTAGCGTCAACTGTCGAGTTGAACCTGAAATAAGCGGATGTCGTCTGTACTCTGTAATAAAAGGTTTAGCGAAAGCGACATGTATCTACACTGGTGCCGTCACACGGGATGGACGCCGCGACCAAGCGAAGACAACTGTCAGTGGCAACTAGTAACGAAGAAAAAGCCAATTTCTACCCCGAAGCCGCCGCCCAGTGCTACAAAAGTACACGGACACAAAGTGAAGAGAACAGCTCTTCGGTCTCAGGTGACCGATGCTTCAGATTTTGACTCCTGCATGACGAGCCGCATGGGCAATGAGGAGGAGCTCAATCTTTGGTTGGCAAGGCTTACCGCTCTGCAGAAGCATCTGAACGAAGGCAACGTCTCTGTAGAAACTCTAGTTCCAAGGAAAGAAGCTAAGCAGGAATACATCGAATCTATCGAGTATGACGACCACATCGTTACGTACAGCGCAAAGCTCCAAGAAGAGATTAAAGAAGTTCAAGAAGCAGCCGAAAGAAGGACCATCACCATTCAGTGACAGTCCCCGGCGAACGGGAATTGTCAGGTGAAGTTTCCAAGGTTAGAACTCGTTAAATTTGACGGCAAAGAATTTGCCATGACAAGCATTTGTGGAGCAGTTTGAGCAAATGATCCACAAAAACGGCCGTTTGACGACCTTGGATAATTTGGATACCTAAAATTTGGGGTGACAGGCGAAACATTGAGAACAATCCAGGACCTTCCCCCAATATCGCAGGGATATGATGATGCCATTTTGCTGGTCAAAAGAAGTTTCGGCAAAGCGAACGCCATCGTGCAAGCGCACATGCGTAAGCTCTTGGACCTTGCGCCTGTGCGGAGCGCCAAAGACACACGCTTCCTCGGGTGGTTATACGATACCCTCGTCTTTGGGATTCGAGGCCTGCAGTCGCTTGTCCAAAAGCAGGCGACGTACGAAGCTCAGCTTTTCCCCCTCGTAAAGCGTGCGCTGCCGAGAGAATTATTGCTCGACTTGCATCCAGCCGTCGCGAAGGAGAAGGCGTTTCGAACTAACATGGAGCCCAGAAGGGGGTAGGAATTCTGTCCCTATGAAATTCCAATCAACGTCATAAGAACCAAAGGAAACGAGTACTGCAGCAAGCAACAACGGCATTGTGTGCAGGCGAACGTAAAGCTGTCTACTTAGGTGATCTCTAGGACGGCGGAAGCCAACCGTCATTCACTATTGAGGAAGCGTCTGTAAACTCGGTTGTAAAATTCTTAAAAAGAGAAACGCTGAAGGTTGGTGTGTTCGGTGCACACCAGTCAGAACGCGACTTTAAGAGTGTTGGTGTCGCTAACCGCGCACAATAAGAAGAGTTAGCAGATCGAAGTTCTTGAGAGAAACATAATCTGTGAGTAAAGGATCCCGATTCCTGAACTCAAGATTTGAAAACTACTTGGACCCTTACTGGTACCGAAATGTCCTGTGATAAAGAGAGGCGTAATAGACCTACTCATCGGCTCAGAGCATTACTGGGAACTTGCAACGGAACAAGCAAGAAGCTCAGCGGGAAATTGCGACCAGTGGAAGCAGCGGTTGGATGGTGCATTCAAGGCCTGGTAGGATACCAGACTCGTGACTCGCGATGCGTGAAAAAACACTGCTCTTCACGCGTCACTTGCCGAAAGAAACTGCTTGGAGCGGTTATGGACTCTCTAGTCGATAGGAGTCACGAACGATGACAGCTGTGCGGAGCAAAAGCTGTTCGATTCTTTCAAAGAGAATATCAGGCGCAGTGGCTGTAGATACGAGGTAGCCCTTCTATGGAAAGAGAATATAGATTTAATGTTAACAACACTGTTGCTGCAAAGCGTTTGTCCCAAAGACAATGCCCCTTTAAAAATCTCCTCGTCCCTTGGAGGTGTACAACGTTGTCATCAGACAGTATTGCACAGAAGACATAGCTGAACCGGTAGTATAGAAAACGAAGAAGAGGGGAGGCTGATCTACTACATGCCCCATCACCCGGTCTTCCGAGGAACGAACAATACAACGAGATTACAAATGATTTTGACGCTTCGCCGCGTAGACAAAAGGCAAATCGAATCAAAATGGTCCGAAGTTGACAGCTGACCTTGAAGCGCTGCACTGGATTTAAGAGTAACCCCCGCAATGTAAAAACAAAATTGTGAAGAATTGCGTAATATAAATTCAGCGTCTTAGCGGTACCTCAGCGATGAGGCATTGCTGAAGCTCAGAAAATCCGGCGAATATCATGACTACAGGGATTACAGCTGTCGAGATTTCTACCTGGTGGTAAGGAAAACACTGGATATAGGCAACGGAAAACGCTTAGCCGTAGATATCTTGTCTTGCTAGGAATATTCAGACATTGAAAAAAGACAAAACGTAGAAGTACTTCAAGGGACAATTTCAGCTGACGTTCCCACACTGTTGAACACAGATCAATACAGCAGCGCCACAAGACTGTTCCGGGTGATTATATGGGTACTCCGATAGACCAAGAAGTTGTGACATCTGAGCAGTTACAGGTGTCCACTGACTGCGTTTGAGCGGAATGAAGCCAAAAAAATACTGCATACGGTAAACTCAAAGAGAGGACCTGAAAATGCAAGTTTAGTGCGTGAAAAAGAACGAACGCTTTTTTCCTGACTGGCTGCTGAGAAACACTCCAGTGTTTACTGACAACGAAGGTATCCTGCGCATAAGCGGCAGAGGTCAACAGAGTGACAAGCCGTACAACGAGCATCATCCAGCTGTACTGTTAAACCGACATCAACGGGCAGAATTTCTCGTGAGTCAAACACATCACTAAGTGCTGCACGGTGAAGCAAGATATGCGCTGGTACAATTGATAGAGAGGTATCACGTTGTGCGAGCACATCAGATAGTGAAAAAATTTATTATAGAGTGCATAACTTGTCAGCGCTGCACAATGCACCTCCAGCCTCTAAACTTACGGCACCGCTTCCAAGTAATCGATTGACCGAGGCTCATCCCTTTGAGGTAACAGAAGTTGACTTCGCGGGACCACTTCTAATGAGAGAAGAAAACTCGCTGTACTAGTCCTACATCACACTATTCACCTGTGCTGTAACAAGAGCGGTGCACTTAGAAATCGCAAAAGACATGTGCGCCGAGTCGTTTCTCGTGGCCCTCAGACTTTTCATGACAAGAAGAGGTGTACCTCGGCTCATATACAGGGAAAAAGGTGCTTTCCTTCAAGAAGGTCAACAGAGGTCTTATATAAATATGAACCTCTATTCGAAAACCAGAGATGCTTAAATACGTCGCAAAAAACGAATCGAATGGAAGTTCATAGCGGAGCGCGCCCAATGGTGGGGTGGCTTTTATGAGAGACTCACCGGAACGGCAAAACTACTGCTCAAGAAGGTGAATCGATCCAAGTTTCTCACGTTCGACGAGGTAACGACTGTGCTAGCAGAAATTGGAACCGTCTTAAATTCCCGACCGCGAACTCATATTTATGACAAACCTGGGAACCGGAACCTTTTTGCCCTTCTTTTTTCTTGACTGAAGAAGCCTCACATCGCTTCCTAACGTAGGGAAAATTGAAGCAGATGAGGTCAACGTATCAGTTCACAGAATATGGGCCCGATGCCAGCAGACTACAAAAGCCACCTGGCGCAGATGGATAAGAGAGTACTTCGACGTACTGCGAAATGTACAAACACAGAATGAACAACACGGAAAAACACTCAAGAAAGGGAACTTTTTACTTGTTCGTGATAGTCTGCAGCTACGGCAACAATAAAAGATCGCAATAAGTTTAAAAACTCGTTCCGGGAAGAGACGGAAAGTTGAGAACGTGCCTGCTTAAGCTACCAGGAGGATCAACTCTTAACAACCGATGCAGCTGCTGTACCACCTGGAGATCACGTAAACGAAGAAAAATGATCTCAGTCATTTCCGGTGGGGAGGGGGGGGGGGATATGTTGTGAAACCGAAACCGAAAGCAGACTGCCCCGACTCTGAAGACAAGTCAAGTTTAGCAAGCTTCAAGAAAGAAATCACCGAGCGCCGCTCGGGGCATCAGGTGGAAATAAACGGATGCCGTTTGTACTCTGTACCCAAGTTGTTTACATTTAATTAACGCGGCACCACAAGAGTCCACACTATAGCCCTCTACTCTTCTTACGCTTCATAAATGACATTGTTGATAACATTTGTGTTCATGTTAAATCGTATGCAGATGACTGTGTGCTCTACAACACTATTATAAGACTGGCCGTCTAGGGCAAAATTAGAATTAATAATGAGATGTGGAAATTATTAGTGGGGTATTAGGAGTGGCAAGTGACAATTAACTATGAAAAGACGGTGTTATAAACATGTGCTATAAACAGACGGGCTAATAAACATGAAGAAAAATACCCTTGTGTTCACGTACCACACTAACATGATCACTCTTTTAGAAGAAATGCATTACAAATGCCTCGGTCTCTGGATTAGTAATAAATTATCATGGACAAACACATCGACAATGTGACAGCTAGCGCCCTCCATAAACAGTTTCTTTTTTCTTAAAGGATCTCTAAAATCAGCTACGCCAACTGTACGGTCTATCACATACGACACCATAATTCTCCCAAAGACTCAATATGCTGTCATAATGTAGGGCTCTCACTGCATCGAATATCGGCAAACTAGAACGCATCCAACGGAAAGCAGAGAGATTTATCTTGAAGAGATACGATCACGGTTCAATTACGCAGTTGCTTCAACGATGTGGTTCATGTCAGTGAAAGGCATTGCATTTGAAGGCAAAAGCTGATTTTTTTTTTTCAGTTAATAACAGGGCATTACAATATTTACCCAACTGGTATTTTCACTTGCTTGCAAAGTTACAAAACCAGACAACGACACGAAAAAACAGTAACACCCTCAACTTCAAGAATTAATTCCTTTAACTTTCCTTCCCACGAACCACAGTTAACTTGAATAACCTCACTAACGGCGCATTCACGCAGAAATCATTAACATCATTTCAAGAGCAGCTGAAATAATTTATTAATATTATAACGGATGAAATGGTTTTAATACAGGTTAACAGCAAAACCCCGAATCAGTCTGCGCGCGCCTCGCTTCGTCTGCTTCTTCTTCTGCTGCTTCTGAGTGCGCCGCTACGCGGCGTAACAATTCCCCCCGGGCGAACGATTCTCGTCCACGAGAAAATTAGGTAGATCGAACATGGCAGCGCTTCATGCGAGCCACGTGAACAGCTTGTGTCTTGCGGGATCGGCAGTTATCCGTCGTGACTTGCGCGATAACGTAATTCACGTCAATCAGTTGGTCCAACACGGCGAGGGGGTCAGCGTACTTGCAGAGAAACTTCTCATATAATCCTCGCTTGCGAATAGGCGTCCAAAGCCAGACGTAGTCTCCAGGAGAGTAAGCCAGTGCAGGATGATGCAGATCGTAGTGTTCTTTCGAGCGGCTAGCCACTGTGCATAAGCAGTCTATACGACGGGCTTCTTCGGCACAGCATAGTATCTGGGAAACAGACGCATCGTCGTTGGGGGAAAATGGGAAGATGGGGTCTAAGAAAACGTGGGGAGTTCTCGCATAGAGTAAATAGAAAGGAGAATAGCCGGTAACTTCATGATTTGCAGTGTTATAAGCGTACGTCACATACGGTAGCACTACATCCCAGTTGCGATGGTCAGACGAGACGTACATGGACAGCATGGTTGTCAAGGTGCGGTTGGTGCGCTCGGTGAAAACGTTGGTCTGCGGATGATACGGTGTCGAGTGTCGGTAGTGTGAACCACAAAGTCGGAGCATTTCTTCCACGACATCAGCAGTGAATTTCCGTTCACGATCACTTATAATAACTACGGGGTGCGCCATGGCGAAGAATAACGGAATGCAAAAGAAACGACGAAACATCAGCACTCTTTGTGGTAGCGAGAGCAGCGGTCTCCGCCTATCTGGTAAGATAGTCAACGCAGACGATAATCCAGCGGCAGCCCTCTACAGTCTTTGGAAAAGGACCGAGAAGGTCAATTCCAATCTTTTCAAAAGGTGAGGTAGGTGGCTTGACGGGTTGTAAAGGTCCGGCCAGCGTGATGATGCGTGCCATTGCATTCGTCGTTGGCATTTTTCACATGTCGCAACGTATTGCTTGAAGGTCTTATAAATTTATGGCCAATAATAACGCTACCGAATTGTTTGCAGGGTACGACAGAAGCCTAGATGTCCAGAGGTAATATCGTCGTGCATGGCATCAAAAACGTGTGCACGGAGACTTTTTGGGACGACAAAAAGGAGGGCAGCACCGTCCACTGAATAGTTCTTGAACAAAACACCATCCTCGATAGTAAACTGGGTTGACTCTGCTCTTCCTTGTGCCTGTTGTATAAGAGGCTGTAGGGACCGGTCGTTGCGTTGTTCTCGCCTAAAGGTCGCCATACTAGGAAACGTCGACGCGATTGAGGCTAAACACCCGTCGAAGCCGTCCTCATCGTTAACGGAAGTCGGCAATGGGTGCCGTGACAAGCAGTCTGCATCACTGGGATGTCGTCCACTCTTCTACGCGACACCAAAGTTGTATTCTTGTAGGCGCAATGCCCAGCGCGCCAGACGACCAGATGGATCGAGAAGTCCGACCAGCCAGCATAGCGAAGGGTGGTCAGTAACTATGGATAAGTAGCGTCCATATAGGTATGGTCGGAACTTGTGCACAGCGAACACAACTGCGAGGCACTCCAATTCGGTAATTGTGTAGTTCTGTTCACATTTTGTCAACGTACAGCTGGCATATGCAACAGCGTGTTCAGCCCCAATATGCAGCTGCACAAGCACCGCCCCAAGACCGACGCCACTGGCGTCAGTGTGGACCCCAGTCACAGCAGAACGGTCGAAGTGGCGCAATGGTGGTGCTGAAGTTAGAGAAGACTTGAGCAGGTTGAAAGAGGATTCGCGCTCTGGGGTCTACACAAATTGCGAATCCTTGTGCAGTAGAGAAGTAAGGGGGTGGGCAAGTTGCGCAAAACCAGCAATGAAGCGACGAAAATAAGAAGAGAGGTCTAGAAAGCTCCGAAGACTTTTCAGGGTGCGTGGAGTTTCGAAGTCGCGTACTGCAGCAATATTCTGCGGATCCGGCTGATACCATCGTCGTTGACGAGGAACCCAAGAACTAAAGTTTGTCGTTCTCCAAGATGGCACTTCTTTGAATTCAAAATGAGGCCAGCTTTGCCAATGCATTCAAGAACTTTGTAGAGCCTCTCATTGTGCCCTTGGAAGGTCTTTCCAAAAATGATAACATCATTAAGGTAACACATGCCTATTTGCCATTTGAGGCCACGAAGGATCGTGTTCATAAATTACTCGAACGTCGCGGGAGCGTTGCATAATTCAAAGGGCATTACATTAAATTCGTATAAACCATCTGGTGTTACAAAAGCAGTCTTATCACGGTCGGATGAATGTAGAGGAATTTGCCAATAGCCAGATCGCAAATCAACACAGGAGAAATATGACACCGAATGCAGACAGTCGACAGCGTCATCAATGCCAGGTAAGGGGTATACGTCTTTCTTTGTTACCGCATTCAAACGACGGTAGTCTACACAAAATCGCCAAGAATTGTCTTTTTTCCGCACCAGGATCACAGGTGCGGCCCACGGACTGGAAGATTCTCGGATGATTCCTTTGTGCAGCATTTCGTCCACCTGTTCTTGAATTATATTGCGCTCTGCCGGGGAGATTAAGGTTTTTGGCGAATAAGGGGTGCGCTTCCTGTGTTTTGTGCTGTAGCCGAGATTCTGGAAAATGGCTACCCGATCCATTTGCGGCAAAGTCGAACACTTGGGCATAAGTTGTCAAAATGTCTTGCAGTATACGACGTTCACTAGATGGGAGCGATTTGTTGACCATGCTCTCTAACTCGGCACAATATTCAGACTTGTCTTTCGCGGCTCCTCTGCAATCGGAAATAATTCCAATCGTATAAGTCACATAATTCTCAAATCTCGCGAGTGTCAAACCAGAAGGAAGACACACAGGCTCTTCTGACACGTTCACAGCCCAGAGGTATGCGCGACCATCCTCCGCCTATACGACGGAGCGTGGCACCAAAATATATTTTTTTCTCCCCACTCGAGACATCTGGCTCAACAACTATTGAATGTTTACCCATGGAGGATTGAGATGACTTCACGGGGAGAAACGTCGCTGCCATGGCAGGCAGCAGCACATCTTCCTTGAAGGTGAGAATGCCTTGATGACTCTGAAACATGTTATCTACTAATGCGGGGATAATATTTGGCTGCAAACAAATTTCACCGGCACTAAAGTCTAAAGTCTCACTACAATCGCGCAGAACGTCAACACCCAAGATACCGTCATGCGTGGCACGTCTTACTACAACGAGTTCTGTCCTATAGCCATCGTCACCAATTAGAACTGAAACTGAGCACAGGCCAACGAGAACTAATGTTTCACCCCCAACTTCACAAAACGTAGTGTTTTTGTCCCACACAAACGTAACTTTCTGTCGATGGCGGTTCTTAAATGAATGGCTCATAACTGACACAGCGGCACCAGTGTCAACCAAAGCATCCGTTTTACCATTGTCTACAGACACTGACACTTTGTATTTAGCATGACGATAGGTAGATGTATGCGTGAAATCGACCGTCCGGCGACCTTACCTCCGTAGGTCTCACCACCTAGTTTCCCAGCGGTGGAGAAACGAAGCGGCGACGTGGGGATGGCGAACGGAGTTGTCGCTGCGGTGGGGGAGTGATGCTGCGATCGGACACAGGGGAGTCATTCCGTGCGTGGCGTTGAGGGAAAGATGGCCGATAGAAGGTAGCGGGTGGCTTCTGCTCCCACTGGGCACCATTCGTGAAGCGCGGTGCTCGTTGGACAGGGGGTCGGGTAATTTGACGACGCGGGCAAAAGCGGAAGATATGTACGCTGCCCCCACAGCCGCAACATACGGGTCGCTGGCGGCTCTGGTAGTTGTGGTAAGATGGTTCGCCGTTATTTTGTGCAGCCCATGGCGTGCGTTGTTCCCGTGATGATACGGACCTCGATGTCGGGTGGTAGGGTACATTGAAATTTGTACGTCGCAGCTTAATATCCAGCTCCTCGCGTATAATCCTCCTGACCATAGAAGCGATGTCTTCAGCCTCCGGAATGTCGATACCGGCAACAGTTCCCACATTTGAAAGACGGCAAATTTTGAGTGCTATCCGACGCGCCTTTAACGCCTGAAATACCCGGCACTGCTTGATGACATCTGCAACTGTGGCAAGTGTGTCTCGCGAAATAAGGAAGTTGTACAGATCCTCGACAACCCCCTTGAGAAGGTGCTCTACCTTGTCTTCTTCTGACATCTGCCGGCTTAAAATGCGACAAAGTTTCAATATTTCTTCGATATAAAGTGTGCATGTCTCACCGAGCAGCTGGGCTCTCTGGGAAAGCTGATGCTCTGCGTGTTCCTTCTTCGCAAGGGTATCCCCAAAGGACTTCGTAATTTCTTCAACAAATCGGTCCCAGGTCGTCAGGATTTCTTCGTGGTTATCAAACCAAGTCAGAGCCGTGCCAGCGAGGAAGAAAACAACATTGTACAGACGTGCGATTGAGTTTCATCTGTAGTACTTGCTGCATCTTTCGTAATGGCGGAGCCATTTCTCAACGTCATCTTCGGGCTCACCGTGGAACGTACGCTTCTTTCGCTGGTGAGGACAGGCCGTTGTCTCTTTAGGTCGCTATTTATGAGTCTGCGTCGTGCGGGTGGTAGCCATTGAAATGTTCTGTTGAGGAGATAAAGGTGCCAAACCTGCTACACGACGGCTGCGACGAGGTACTGGCGGATCCAGAATGTTTTACCCAGCAACTCCACCAAATGTAACGGATGAAATGGTTTTAACACAGGTGAACTTCGTATGAAAGACGGACGCACACGGCTCAGCAAAACCCCGGATCAGACTGCGTGCGCCTCGCTTCCTCCGCTTCTTCTGCTGCTTCTGCTGCTTCTCAGTGCGCCGCTACGCGGCGTAACATTATTGTTCTGCCTTTATGTGTGTCCAAATGTATTCATGTACCCAACATGCTAAGGTCTTGAACAGATGTCGCTGTATCTATAAATAAATTAATATTGCAAAAATGCTTCAAAATTATTTTAAGCTATATTCTGAAAACAAAGCAATGTCTACGCTGAGACACCAAACCTGGTAGAAATTACGTTATTCGTTTTCATGAAGGCCGCAGATTTATGGTAAACCTAGCACTATTGATTGCGTAATATTAAAATTTCAAGAATTATTCTTTTAGGAAGGTAATGCACGGCCGATTGACAAGGCTTGAAGAGGAACAACATATAATAACTGATTCACAGTGCAGATTTTGTGCGCAGCTTTCTACTGATTATGCAATATTAGATAATAAAGAATACATAATAAAATACGTTAGTGACAATAAAATAGTTATTCGCATATTCATAAAACTTAAAAAAGCTTTTGATTCATAGAATCATAACTACTAATCAGGAAGCTTGCATAGGTACACCGTCCGATGTCACGCAGTATGTCGTACATTCTTAATTTAGTAATAGAAGACAAGCTTTCAGTATTAAATTATTTATATCAAAAATAGACTAAGTAAAGAACAAGCATTGTTGGGGATTTTAGCACAAAAACGCCTAAAAACAGGACTTTTCCGGTTAAAATATTCTGGTCAAACATGATTGCAAAAGAGCAAGAGAAATTATCCAGGCGCAGGCAATAGCTAAGGCGGGGACTGCATGTGGCAGCATACCATCCATTCTGCTACCTGAAAAGGAGCTGCAATTCCTTTATGTGCGACGGTGAACCTTATGACGCTCGTCTGAATAGTATTTAGTTGCAACATCAGCGCTTGTCCCTTTTTCCTTTCTGTGTGTTTTCTTTGTCAGCTGCTTCATAACAAACGAGAAATATTAAGTTTTTCGCGCTGTTCCTCACGGAAGCATACTGGGTCCTTTTATTTTTTACATTGTCACGGGCTAAAATAGAAAGCGACGAGGGGGAGAAAGAAGTGAAAAAGAAGGAAGAAGAGGAAGAAGTTGAGTGTCGGTTCCTCTAACTAATAATAAACACCTTGTGGCGTACTCGTAGGTAAAAATATTGTTACGTACACATTATGTAACAATATTTTAATCAATGATATTATCCAGATATTTTCTTCAGCAAAGCATATAAACTATGCTGACAATATGAGCACATGCTTTGCAGGAACTGACATAAATGACCTATTAGACATAGTAAATTCTAACTCTGACATTTACACGAGTGGGAAAAAAACGGCTTACATCTGATGGCATAGGACACAACAGCTGTTATTTTAAATCAAGAAATAGTGAAGTTAGGCTAACAAAACTAATTGTTTCTATATGCTCTTTTATATATAGTATCTATATTTAGGACAACGAGTGTTGTAATAACTAAAAAATGATCTGGAACTATCATATCTATTTCAGTGAAGGCTAACTATTGCACATTGTTAAGTCGTCTACCGCTACGTTAACCTCTTTCCGTGAATAGCAATGATTGCGATATATAATGTGATATTTAATTCTCGCCGCAAACACTGCAATTTGTCTTTGTTAAGATATTCAGAAGAAAACTTGAAAAAGCTTTCTTCTCTTGAAGAAATGCTTGTTAAAAGTAATTGGAGCTGACACTGCAACTTTGCGCACACGCGGACGGCTTCCTAAGCATAAACATTCTGATCAGACAACTCTACACTCGTAACCTCTACGAAACCACAAACGTTTAGTTTATTCTGTGCTCTGAGGCGCGATATGCGAGATTCCGTTCTATCAACGGTAGGGTAATCTGAGCAGCGTCACTTACATTAATCTCAGTTGCAACGTGCGCAACACGAGGAGTGTCAATAAATAGGATGTTAAAACGTACAAAACAAAGTATGAATATCAAACACTTGAAAATATATCGGTACGTTCGTTGAATGCCCTTCGCTTAAGTGATATTCCGCTATGTAGATACCTCGTGCAAGAAGCTGCTAGAATATTTCCTATTAGGCGACACTCCATTGCCTTTATGAAGACAAGTAATTGTTGTATTCTGTACTTGATTTTATTTGCATGTGAATATATTAGCTATGTAGGTTTATTTTTCTTGCGGTACGTACCTATGTGTTTACGCAGTATGCAATCAATACTTCATTGTAGTTTCTAACTGTCGTCAGCTGCATTTGCAGCCAAACAAAGCGGATGGGGGTTTATGGCCTACTCAAGATGTCCAATGCCAACTTATGCTATGTAAAAAAGAGAAACGAAGAAATGTTGAGGGAGAACCTAAGTTCGGAGTGCAATAATACAAGTATTATTTCAGAGCAGCTGTATTGCTCATCGGGTATCTTTCGAATTTCTATCGCCTTCCCAGAAACACCTGCCGACATAAAATCTATCTATGATGCTGACTCATGATGTACTGGGGTAGTCAAACGTTCCCAGGCCACAGGGTCTCCTTTTGGCCGGCATATTCTGGCGCTTACGATTCTCTTAACGCTATCAATAATCTCAGATGTTACAATAATGCTTCTTTTATCCTCCACAGATACTTTGAGATTTGGGGCCATCTTAGCTACCTGATTATACTGCTCAGATGCAGGCCCTGTTGCCTGGGAATGGTTGACTGCACCTGTACCTCACATTATGCTTTGTCCTGCCGCTGTCGCCTTCGTATTTTATTTCTCAGGTCACGGGACGGCAAGTATATTATATACATAGAAATCCATACCCGTGGAAACATCCTTTCACATCTTGCCCTGCTAGTCTCCCCTTTCAAAAGCAAAAGTGCATATAAACCCTGCCAGTAAGCATCGTGCTGCCCAGACCGAAGAGAAGTCCTCTTGTGAAAACGTTGGTTTGACTTTAGAACTGTGGCTCCCCTCAACCCTTCAGTTTTCTTTCCCACAGTGTAGTTCTATTCTTCCCCTCGTTGGGGCCATGGAGATTTTACTTTGGGCACTGTGCCGCCATGTACAGGGTAATCCCCTTCAACCTATAACATGGTCACTGCTTTCAAATCAACTTTGCATCGACACAGTAGGTTAACGAAGAAAATTCGTAAAAGTACAGAAGAACGCGGAGGTGGTGCTTCATATGGGCTGTCACTCGGCTTTATGGTTTGGTCGTGCAAGACCCAGTGATGTTTTTAAGGTAGTGACCGTGTTATGAGCTAGAAGGAGACGAGGCTGTACATTTCAGAGGTAAAATATACTTGTTTTGGTTATATTTCGTAACTTAGTTGTTTATGAAATACTCTTTCAGCCTGCTTCAATGGAGGCCGACAACGACACCAACAGCACTGATGGTCAAGTGATTACCACACATAACAGGCCGCGGACGTACTGGCGGCTATGGATCGTCCTGCTGGGTATCGCCGCTGGGGGCATCCTCTTCTTCGGTATCACCTCGGCACTGATCTCTCTCGTCGGAGGCCTGACAAATCTTTCCTCGCGGTGCGTCACCGATGCTTGCATCCAGTACGGGGCGATGCTTCGCGGCAGTGTCTCTTCGGCCATCGATCCATGCGAAGACTTTTACGGACACGTATGCGGACGATGGACGTTTTCCGTGAGTGGGGTATTATGATGCATAAACATTCAGTAGGCATGTTTTTAGGGTCGTCAGCAGACGTTTGTCGGCAGGATTACGTACGAACGAAACAAGTGATAGAAAACGAATTGTTGCACTAGATAGAGGAGGAAAATATCTCGCTGGTGAAAAAATGTGGTGCAGTGTATGCAGAATATGGTTTGGTTTGGTTTGGTTTGTGGGGTTTAACGTCCCAAAGCAACTCAGGCTATGAGAGATGCCGTGGTGGAGGACTCCGGCAATTTCGACCACCTGGGGTTCTTTCGCGTACACTGGCATCGCACAGCCCACGGGCGTCTTGCTTTTCGCCAATCAGTTAATTTGAACCAATTAAGTCAATCAGACGTCGGGTATGTCGTGTCATCGGCGGCAGGATTACTTTTGAACAAAACGAGTGATAAGAAAACCAATAGACGCAGTAAGAGGATTAAACAATTTCGCTGGGGTAAAATATTGTGTGTGCAGGTTAATTGTTTATTAATTAGAATGCATTAGGTCAATCCTATATCGTGTATGTTTTCAAGCTGCCGGCACCAGAAGATTTCGGCAGGATTACGTTCGAACGAAACGAGTTATATGGAAATGAATGATAGTACTAGATAAGGGAAGAACATCTGAGGAAAAAGTTTGGTGCATGCGGAGTAATTATTTATTAATTAAAGTCGATTACGTCAATTAGACGTTGAAATAGCTATGGAGGACAATGCCGAAGTCCAAGGTTTGTGACGTGATATCCAACTTCCGTGAGGTGCTTAGCCTTGTGGGGCGTCACAAACCGGAAGAAGTCTACTATTCCGTGTCTGTCAATTTTTCCACGCTTACGCAATCTACCAATCTGGGTACCAAAGGGACCTCAAACGTTCTTTATCTCGTATAATTAACTCTCTAAAATGTCTACCAGGTGCGCTATCTCAGCAAATAACAAACGTACAGCTAGAATCAATAATAAAGGGAACACTGGAGCGCGTGGCATCCGCGCATTGCAACGCGCTGCCACCATCGCAAGACGAGAATGGGTGGCATCAGGGGTATTCTCGGAAAGAGAAGCCGACAAAACCTAGTTTAGATGCCTCTTTACCACTTATTTTTATCACATAAAAATCGTTTCTTATAGGTTATTGTTACTGAAGCAGAAACGTGGTTGCATAAATATCAGTAATTTCGTATTGTCGGTAATTGTTTGCCACAGCTGGAGTCTTACCTCAGCTGCGAGACTCAGTGTGGATCTGTAAACGGTTATACATCCTCTCTTTGACTAATTACCCATGGCGTCCCACAAGGCAGCATATTGGAACCGCTATTCATAAATACATATATAAATTATCTTGTAAACGTGGATTCCATGGTTCAATTTACTATATATGCTATGACAGTACCATACTTATTCCTGACCTCTATGTGGACTGAATAATAATAAAATGCAATACAGTCCTCCAGAAGTTTTCCGTATGGTCTGAACGCAATTAGAATAAATGCAAGGAAAACAAAAGCAATTAAATTGCGTTCCCGAAATATGCCTTTTGAAATACAGTAGTCTAATAATTTTGAGTGCCAGAAAATAGAAATTGTCAAAGTCCATAAAATACGCATTGTGCTTTTTTCTTTCAATCTAAGCGGAGATACACACACTAACTACATTAGGAGGAAGCTATCCTCAGTGTCAGGCATGATATCGCGTTGTCGAAGACTTGCCAGTGAAACCTAACCTTCAAGTATATAACGCTTTATTCAATTCTTATTTAAACTACTGTTCGTTTATACGGGCCACAAGAACATAGACTAAATTAGGCGAACTACAATTGTTACCAAAACTTATTACCCGTTACATTGGAAATATTGAACCAATATCCAGTACTAAAGATGCGTTTCTTTCTTTCAACACCATAAAGGTTAAGTCAACTACTTACTCTGATCTCTGGCATCTTTAACACTATGCTTCTTCGGTGTATATTAGTGTTACAAAGGTGTCTGGGCAATCCTATACTCCCGAACTATTATTAACATCAGGCATACAACCTGCCATCAGTGCTCAATGTGTACCAAAGCACAACTCGTGTAAACCCTAAGAAATCGCGCCACTACTTCACACGGGAGGTTATGCCTTGCTCTTTCACCTGTGCTTCCTTTTGTTTAGAATTTTGTACTCAGTTATTTATGTCACCTGGTACTACTTTCCAAGCTCAATTTGACAACGAAGATGTGTCATATACTATACTATACTGCCCCAACTTGTATTTATTTTTCGCGTTATATGTTATGTTTTGCGTTATCTTTCGCGTTTTCGCGTTTCGCTTTGCTGTATACGCACATTTTTTCTTTCCTACACAATTATGTCATGTAACGGTCTCCTGGGCCCTGTTAGTCTTTTAGCCAGAGAAATCATTTCAGTTCTTTCTGCGTAAATAAATAACGAATTGAATTGAATATACAGTTGTGCAGTGGCAAAATAAAATTGGGCTTCTTAACCAGAAACTAGTTCCGCTAATAGCTCAAATATCACGTGTGGCAGTCTGTCGACTTGGCTACGTAGGATTCATCAACAAAATGACCTAATGCCCCTGCATGCACATTTTGAGACATATAGCGATAATTAAGTAGCTCAAAACATTAGTACATTTCAAACGTATTGAAATAATTGCTTACTGCCCGAACCCGTTCCTTTTCAGTCGTCTGTTCGTGAGACGTTCTTCCAAAAGTACATTGATGCTGTTGCTCATCACAACAGAGAAACCTTCGTTCCAACCAGCAATCAAAATGTGGCCCAGAAAGCCGCGCTCTTCTTCCAAGTTTGCGAAAACATTGTTGTTCTCAACCGAACTGAAATTGAAACCGTGAGGCGCCTTCTCGTCGACGTGGGTCTGTACGATCCGCTCCCAGTGCCATTTACAGAAAGTCTTCTCAACATCACCCTCCTCCTAAATATCATCTGGGCTTTCGACACTCCCCTTCAAATAATTCCTTTCGTAAAAAACAATACTTTGCACATTGAAGTGTCAGTCGGGTCATTCTTTTTAGAACATGTCCGGGGGCTCAAGTCGAATCAAGAAAAACACCAAGCCATTTTCGCACGCCTCCAACCATACTTTGAGAGCATACATTCTCAAGATGTGAGCTTTACGCACGTCACTGGCCTTGATAGAAAAGTGTCGTACGCCCTCTCACATTCGCTTTCTCCAGCACCTAACTACACCACTGAAAACATCGACAGAATAGGGGACTTTGCGTCAAAGCTCCCGCCTGATGTGTGGAGGCGCCACCTGCGCTTATACTTCAGTGACATCAACTTCATTCAAATACGTATACAAGACCGAAATTTCTTCCGGCACTACTTTTCTTTACCTGATGAATTTAGTCCGACGGACGTTCTGATATACATGCGGTGGTACATGCTCCTCGAACTTTCCCTGATGACTGACTGGTCAACTTTCACATTGTGGCACGGCGGCTATGAGGCTGCAAAGAAAGCGCGCATCAGTTACTGCTTTCAAGCTGCGCAATCTGTGATGAAAGGCTCGCTTACAGCGGCCTATGTGAACACCCATTTTGGCGGCCGCGTGTTAGCGGGCATTGGTCGGCTAATTAAAGAAATGCGGCAAGCTCACAGCGATATCTTCTCAACGACGGGCCCGCTTGCTTCTCTCAGGAGATCAGAATACCTTGCCGACACATCAGTGCCCTCGTTCGAAGCAGTGGTCGAATCCAACGAGGACGTATTGGCTCGCTTTTCCCGGAAGTATGCCGATATGACGAAGGATATGACACGTAACTGGAGGATTGCCAGCGCTGGACTCCGAGCCTCTACAAATGCCAGAGAAGCTATGGGCCAGCAGATTGCTTGGCCGACGGCGTCATTTCTCACAGCAGACTTTTATAACCCCCACACTCTTTCACTTCTGCCTGCATTTGGAGCGATGCCATTCTACGATGCACAAAACCCGTTCACATTCAAGCTTACTGGGGCTGGTTCTGTCATCTCTGAAGTGCTCGCCACTCAGCTGTTGCGACATGTACACGACTGGGAAAGACCAGCTACCAACGAGCTCGAAAAGCAGCTACTATGCCTGTCCAATTCCACAACGCAGAATTCCAGCACGATGCATCTGGGTGCGGAAGCAACTACCTTCGAAGCAAAATCCATCCTAAAGCTTATTCTCTCGCTGCGAGGTTTGCTTGGAGCCTATCAAAGGTCAGGCGAGAAGGCTTTGGTCTCAATTAAGAACCTGCCCGGACTTAACGGACCTCAACTGCTTTATGTCGGCTGGTGCTATATGTACTGTGGAGAGGCTCACGGAAAAGTACTGTGCAATGAACCACTGAGAGAGACTCCGGAATTTGCTCGCGTTTTTCGCTGTGTCCCTTCGGCAGGTATGAGGAAGGCGAATATTTGCACCGCACAATGGTTTACGCCATTGGGAAAATAAAAAACATTGGATCTCAACAGACAATCTTGAAAATTTCGCTTTTTATTCCGCCTCGCGTCATCTGCTGGGCTGTACGCAACGGACATAAAGGTACTGCGTGCTAAGGTATTGTTTCAGACAAAGCTTGTCACTTCACTCCAGCTTAATTCTTTCACTACATTGAGATTGAACAGGAAAATATGAAAGATGCCAGTAGTCGCCAAGAGCAGGGAAAGAATGAAGGATTGTTTCTTTTCTTGATTTAGAGATGTAATTATTTAGTGGGGTATAGATAAAATATATACAACTAAGAACTGCTGCTACATGTTTTAGTTTCGTTTTTAGTCGACGTTTTGCAGGAGCCCCGCTTTTCTCAAGACAATGTTCGTGGTTGTGCGCGATTTCCTACAGCATTGGAAACTGGATGCGACACAAACAGAAAATATGTGTACCTACATATATATACAGGGTGTCCAGCTAACTTGTATCCAAGAGTTAAAATAAACCATTTGAGGTAGGCCGGAAAACCCACTTGTATACAGCTGCCAGCCATCCGGCGCATCAATAAAATTTTATTTTTTGCTATTAGCTACTTAGTAATTAGGATATTCCTTTAAATTCTCTAACTTGCCTTCCGAAAGTAAGCTTAATTTCCAAAGTTGGAGAACACCTTCTGAAATCTCCATTCAGTTTATTTCATATAAAGAAAGCGTCACGTGTATCTTTTTCCAAGCTCAAAATAATAATAATAATAATAATAATAATTGGTTCACAGGAAAAGCAAGGCGCAGTATCTGTCACACATTTTCTGTGGACACCTGAACCGCATCGTAAAGAAAGGTAGGAAGGTAGGAATTAAAACGGAAAGAGAAAGGGGTGCCGTAGTGGAGGGCTCCGAGTAATTTCGACCAACCGGGGATCTTTAACGTCCACTGACATCGCACAGCAGACAGATGTCACCTCGTCCCTTCTACAAGCTCTAAGTACGCGGCGGACAGAGGACTGAAATGTTCCCCTGAAAGATCAGAAATCTTCGTGTATATGACAAGGCACTCAGGAACAAACCTTCCTCTGACCCACAGGTGTACGTGGAAGGAAGGGAGATACCAAAAGTAGAAACAATATGAATATTGGGACTCCACTTACAAACACACGGAAGGAACACGATCACCATTAAAAAGTTCGAAAACCACGCGACCCAGACATTAAACCTCATCAGGAGGGTCTCACGTAACGGAGACGGCCTCAAGGAAAAAAACCTCCTGAGATTGGTACAAGCCTTCATCATTAGCAGAGTGGGCTACGCCACGCCATATCTGAACCTAAAGGCAGATGAGAGGAGAAAGATAGACGCGCTCATCAGAAAATGCGTTAGAAAGGCCCTAGGCCTGCCAACATGTACATCGACGGAGCAGCTACTGGCCCTAGGACTGCACAATACGATTTCAGAAATCACGGAAGTGGTTAAAACCTCGCAACTTGAAAGACTCAGCACGACGCGAGTGGGAAGAGCTACGCTAAGTAACCTTGGAATAGCCACAGACAGGGGGCAAATGGAAAGGGTTGACATTGACAGGAAAATCAGGGCGCACCTAAGAATCCCTCCCCTACCCAAAAACATGCACCCTGAGTTTAATAGGGAAAGGCGAGAGAAAAGGGCGGAAGCGATAGAAACAATATATCGCAGCAAACCCCAAATGAAGTTGCCTACGTAGATGCGGCAGGAAACAGACACAGTCGATACATGACCATAGCGGCGGTAGATGGGGGAGGCACCCTCATCACGGTGGCTACCATACTAGGGAAAGAAACCGAGATAGCGGAGGAAGCTGCGATAGAGATCGCTTGCGTTGGCACCAAAGCTAGATATATTATTAGCGACAGTAAAACTGCAATCCAAAATTTCAGTAGGGGGAGGGTAAACCCGCTCACCACCAAAATTTTAACACAAGGAGTGATTGATAGGACGATCAACATCATCATGACCCCGGCGCACGAATCTGTCAGCGGTAACGAGGCGGCCCACAGTGCAGCTCGAGATCTCTACCTCCGAGCTGTACAGGATGGCTCGGCTCAGGCAGAACATAATAGAGAAGGGCAATTAATCTCGTATCAAGACATTACAGAACACTACAGGCAATGCCGGAGGCGTTTTCCCCCACCAAACACGGCGTTAACTAGAGGTCAGGCAATGGCGTGGAGACGCCTGCAGACTGGAGTATACAAACCCAGTACTAAATAAACATATCCGATCGGACTGCGAGGACGATAAATGTAAAAAGTGTGGGGCGAGAGGAACCCTCGACTATATAATTTGGGAGTGCGCTTACTCCCCAGGCAGGGTGCAAAACGTTAGCAGTAGGGAAGCCTGGGAAACCTTATTGCGAACCTTGGACCCTGAGCTCCAACTCACCGCCGTCCAACTGGCAGCAGAGGCCGCCGGCGAAACCAAACCGGCCAGCATCTAATGCGACCATCCCGTGCGGCTGGGCCGCTAAGTCCCTCCCCCTTAAGGGGGGGTGAGACAGAGCGGCCCAGGCGGTGTGGTCCTCTGTTGGACAAAAGTTTTCAACAACAACAACAAGCTCAAATGAAAGCCATCACGTTACTAACGCATTCAGATGAACGACTGTGCTGCTCTCAATCGTGGTTTCAGTAAACGAAATTATCCGCGGCAGTGAAGCGACAGTTCCAGCGGTAGGCTGATATATTGACCATGGTTGTAGAGAGCACGGTGAACTCGCTGCAACATGCACCGTTACATGCGCCGACTGCCTGAAGCGGATGAAGGAACCGTCGCAGACACATCCGCTTGCCGCTGTGGCGGGGCAGTGCAGCCACGGCCATAGCTGATGCTGATTTCGTTCACTGAAAACCCCTTTGAGAGCAGAACAATCATGGCGCGCGAACGTGCTAGTCACGCAGTGTTTGTTTTTGTTTGTTTTTAGCGGGCTCTCCTTAAATGCCCCGCAGCGGTGGTACAGGGGTAAGGCACCCGACTACTGTGTCGAAGTACCCGGGTTGATCCCGACTGCCGGCGGCTGCGTTTCAATGGAGGCGAAATGTAGTGGCGGCCGTGTGCTTTGCAATGACAGTGTTGTTGCTGCGACTGAAGGAAGAAGGAAAAGAAAATGCACGGGCCTCTACTGCTCCCTGACCCACTACAGCATAGTACTCTGTCTTTCTTGGAGTCTCCTGTTGGACAACTGTTGAGGCCGTTCGTGAGTGGCGGAATTTGCCAGGTTTCCCCCTTACGGTTTAGGGTTCATGTCTAGCTAGGGCTACGACCATGCCATTGTTTTCCCCAGGCTCAGGTCCAGTAAACTGGTTCGCCAGTTTGCCTGCTGATACTATACAACTGCAAATGTTTTTCGCCAAATGGTGTCAAGCATATCCCTGTGGCATGTATTCCTGTAGCAGATGGCGTAATTAAAATGAAAAATCCTCGTCTAATACAAGACCAACTGAAAGCTTCAACCAGCCAATACCTGTAGATTTCGGAGGTGTGAACTTTTTTAGAATCCAAGTCATCAGATTTGTATAATAATACAAATCTGATGACTTGGATTGCGTTGCGTACTTATTGCATTGCAGTTCATTTGCCTAACGCCCGTGAAGCAACTTGCATGCGTAAAAGAAATAACCCGCGGGGCTGATTCCTCCGCTACGCCAGCAGAGATTCATGACGACCTTCATGAGGCCGGTTTTGGTATCCTTTCAGTTTACCATCGTAGCAGAGAGGCTGGAGGCTGACGCGTACCAACGGCGTCAGTTATTGTCATATTTGCAGCGTATTCCTGCCCAAGTGAAATTAATGTGTAGTCAATTATATACCGTGTTGACCATTTACTTCCACGGCCATTACAATGTAAAAATTACTGGCATTTTGGCCCCAGTGTCAAAGCTTGCAAGTAGGCAGCGCGCTGCCGTGTTTGCAGCGGTGATCACGATTCGGATCAGTGCACTTCTGAGACTGTTACCTGCTGCCTATGTCAATGCTGTCACACAGCCGATGATCGCACTTGTCCAAAAAGGGCCAATGAGCAGAGTGTCTTAGACATTATTCAACTCGACAGGTGCTCCAGGGCAGATGATTATGCCCTAGTAGCGAAAAGGAGTGCGTAAGAAAATGTTCCCCGCACCTCATCTCCCGATGTGGAAGCTGTTTAACCAAGTCGGTTGTTGTGCTGTAGAGAAGGCTGTTGCTTGGGTACTTGAACGTCTAATTACGACATTCACCGATGTTTTGCAACAAATATTTTTGGCGCAGACTGCATCATCGTGCATAGGTACTGTAACCCCGTCTACCTGCTCTCTTTCCTGTAAAACAATAGATTATATTCATCCTTCCACCTCTACTGCCTCCACGCCTGTGTATGTAAACGATACTGACCCAATCCCTATTTCTACCGCATGTCAGTCAGATGTTGAGATGACCTGCCCATCTCAAAAGCGTCGTGCTTGCTCCTCTGCTAATAAACCAGATCATCCGCATGTCAAATCTAAGAAAGGTACATAACTAATTACGAAAAGAACATATGTGTTGAAAGAGGTTGTTGCTGCCTCATTTTTAAAGCAATAATCATGACGGGAATCTCTGTACTCCAATGAAATTGTCGCTCTATCTTATGAGCTTTCGACGACCTGCAGCACCTTATTTTTAAAATTACCCCTGACATTATTTTACTGCAAAATACTTGGCTCCCTCCTAATCGTCCTTTCACAGTTAATACTTACAGCGTTCTGATAGCTGATCGCCCATAGGGCAGGGGCGGAGGCTTGAAAGCGTCGATTTTCACAAATCTGGTTTATCGCGCTAAAGTGGTTCATGAATTTAATGGGCCGAATTGTGAGATACTTTGCCCTTGATCTCATTGTCCCGCAGTGTTTCGCGATCATAATTGCAAATATCTATACTTTCCCACAGGCGTCCGTAAGATAGACGGTTTTAGAAGCTTTACTGTGAAATAATTGAAATGTAGTTTTGGCTGGGGACTTTAATTCCCATCATGTCATGTGGGGTTTCAAAACAGACTATAGTGGGCAGTTACTTTGGTCTTGGATGTCAAGAAATGATGTAATTGTCATAATAGTCGCGCTTACACTTATATGAAGGCAAATTCCTATTCAGCTGTTTATTTCACATTAGCTACAAATGATATTGGAGTATCATCGCGATCTACAATAGACTACGGTACGTCAAGTGATCACTAACCAATCAATCTCCATATTGCATGTAGTCTGATTAGGCCAACTGGTACATCATGTAAATTTGTCAACAATACACTATTTAAGAAATTTCTAGGAGAGGCCTTCAGATCCTCGTCCCTTCTGATAAATCCAATTGCGGTCATGAAGTATTGTCTTCACTGTTAGACGCAACTCGACGATCAGAGTGTATTGTTCAGTCTGCCGTTCGAGCTGGTGGAATGAAGATTGAGAAAAATCCTATCGTCTGGGGAAAGTTGCATGGAAGCTCTTAGCCCATAACCTGTGCCCAAACAACTGGATCAATTACAAATTCTTTACAGCTTTGTTTAAAAGTACGATGTTCAAGGATAAGGAGGAATATAATAAGAATCTGAACACCTATTTTTTCTAACCCAGTCAACCGGAAATCTCTCTATAAATACATGGAAAGTAAAAAGTTTTGCCCACCTTTCATATCACCCAGTCCACGGTTTTGTCCACAAAAGATGAATTAGGTACTTTGGAATTCAATGCTCAAGGCCTTGCAGCGCGCTTTCAAGTTCGCACTACCTTTTCTTCAGTCCGACTGGAGTTTGTTACAATCTTCAATAAGGTATCTATATCTGAATTAATGTCTGTAGTTAATTGCCTGTAGTTGGCTACCCCTGGTGTTGACCAAGTATCAGTTGCCACGCTGAAAATACTATTCAGAGACTTTGCCTCGGACCTATTGCGGATTGTGAATTGTTCTTTGGAAAAAGCTTCGATTCCACAAGCTCTGAAAATATTGAAAATAATTTTACTACTGAAAGACTAAGGGAAAAGTTTCGATCTCGACAATATTCGGCTGATCGCTATCGCTTCAAATTTAGTTGATCTTATAGAACGGTTAGTCTACTCTCGGCTCACGGATTATGTTCTATCCTTTCATGGCTTTAGCGAGATTCAGATTGAATTCCGACAGGGATGCTCGATACGGAGCGCGCACGTAGACTTGGAGAGCCATATTAGAGTTGCGAGGCAAAAAATATGTTTAAGCTCTAGTTACTTTAGATATTGCCAAGGCGTACGACACCTTTGAATACAGCATTTTGCTTCAGACACTAGCTGGTCTACATCCTCCGCTATACATCCAGCGTGAGTAATTAAATTTTTAAATGACAGATCATTCTTTCGCACAAAGCGTGCGTTAAATTCTAACACTTAACACTAGTCAAGAGAAGAGTGAAGGGTGGCTGTTCCTGGCCCTACGCGGCTGGGACAGTAGGTCAACGCCTCTTGCGGTGTGGGCTAGTCAGTGTTAGGTTTGGGTCGCGAGTGCCGGGGTAGCGTACCGCTGCGGCGCGCGGCCCCTCGGTAGCGTTCGCCTGGCGGCTCCGTGGACGGCGGACGGCATCAAAGGTGCCAGCAAAGACGAGGCGTCTTCCAACGAAACAACCTTTACTGCAACATTGTGAAGATACGGGCAGAGAAGCTGACCCGGAGAGATTACAGACACTCTCACACAGCTGGTGTCTAGCGTCGTGCCAACGGCTCGTCAAAGTAGTCTCTCCCTCAGCGGAGTCGGCCGCTGCTTTTTATAGTTTTTCCAGTTCACAGGGAAAGGGTAAACCCTCACAGGAAAGGGAGAGCCAAACATGTTGGTTCACGACGAATGACTCAATCGCAGATGTTCCGACCTCATCTCCTCCACCTCCTGCAGACAGGAGAGGGCGACGCACTTTCCCTCGATCTCCAGGCTTGGCCAGCTTGTGCACACACACGCACGCACACACATTTGGCGCGTGGCAGGAACACGCTGAGACTTGTCGGCGGGAGGAAGCGTTGCGCGGCCGATGAACGGCGTCGAAATGGCCGATCCGCTCGCGGTTCTGCCTGTTGCTATGCGGTGGCCGCGTCAGCTGTCCCACTTCTCGGTGGAGAAACGTAACATCAGCTACCAAATGTTTATCTGTTGTGGGCCGTCATTGCACTCGCTACCGCTTAGGGGGTGAACGACAGCTGTTGCTGCGCGCTTGTTTCTCTCCCTCTTCTTTTTCTTTCTTCTCTGCTATCTCTCTTCTGAGGCAGCGGAGGGGGGCTCAATTACAGAGCCAGTAGCAAGCCCGTGCATTTTCTTTTCTTTCTTCCTACAGCCTCAACAACCACATATACAACAAGGCGCAGTCCTCTCGCAGTTATTGTTCAATATACTAATGCATGATATTTCTATTCACCCGGGCGTCAAAGTTTATGTGTGTGCAAACGATATTGATTTTTTTGCTTCTGCCACAAATATTCAAGACCTCTATCGTTGGTTGCAAGATTATCTAAATGATCTGGATGTCTAGCTGGACAGCCTACGGCTAACTTTAAATGTCAACAAATGTGCCATCCTTGTATTCTTCAGTCAAACTCTGTTTACATTTCCTTTTCTTATCATTCTATCATACTCCCGCAGGTTGATTTCATTAAATATTTGGGTATATATTGTACGACCTACAGTTAGACTGGAGGCCCCAAATTAGAAGTGTTGTGTTTAAAGATGAAAGTGCCCTTGGCCGGTAAATAAGAATCAGAGACACTCTGCTCCTGCTTTAGAAGACCTACGCACGGCCAACACTTGAATTCGGCTCCATTCTCTTTTCTTGCTGCCCAAGGTACAAGCTAGAACCCCGTTTTGCTTTGGAACGACGAGCTCTGAGCCTTTGCTTAGGTCTGCCCAAATCAGTGGCCAATGCTTTGGTATACTTGGAAGCTCGGATGCGTAATATAAATTCGTGGTTTCAGCTGCTCACTGAGCGAACATAGGAGCCTGTTCCAGGATTGGCTAACCCCGTATTTACTTCGATCCCGCCATTCTTTGATAATATTTGGGCTAGGTATAAGCTCACTCAGGCTGTGTTTGCTCGTTCCCTGCTGTCGAAACTTTTGGTATCAATAAACGCTTAGTACATGTTAACCACCGGCGGCCTGATACTATAATCTCATTTGACGACACCCTCCCAGGGAATACTAAACCTTTGTCTGCCAATGTATTCAATGCCCTTATAAAGGAATATCTAGCCAATTTTCCGGGCCACATTGCCATTTTTACAGATGCCTCCCAGCATAATGAAAACGTAACTACTGGCATATACTCCCAGGCTCTTGACTGGAGTTATTCATTTCGGGTCTCTGACTATACGGCAATTTTAGCTGCTGAGTTTCTGGCCATTCAGTTGGCCTTGGCAAAAATCCCTAGTAATTTCTCATTGAGCCCCGCCGGGGTGGCGCAGTGGTTACGACACTCGACTACTGTTCCCAAGGACGCAGGATCGAATCCCGCCCTCGGCGGCCGCTTTTCGATGGAGGCAAAAAGCAAGGCGCCCATGTGCTGTGCGATGCCAGTGCACGTTAAAGAACCCCAGGTGGTGGAAAGTTCCGGAGTCCCCCAGTACGGCGTCTCATAGCCTGACTCGCTTTGGGACGTTAAACCGAACAAACCACCAACCACCAATGTTTCATGACTATTTTCTCTCTGACAACTTATCCGTGTTGGCACCGCTAGAAAATTTCAGGGACACTCTGCTTTGCCATTCCTATTTTTTTATTCCTTCTCACATTGCTCACATTGCTGAATTGCTTTTTTATTGGGTACCTGGCCATTGTGGTTTTACATCTAATAAAAGGGCATATTTGTTTTTGCAAAAACCTCCCTTGGTAGACCTCTTGTTCTGTGTATACCTATTACCGTTTACTTAAATTTAGCACGATTTTAAAATTTCCAACGTCTACATTACCTCACCGCGTCGGGGTGGTGCAGTGGTAACACGCCGACTACTGTGCCGGCGTACCCGGGTTCGATCCCAACCGCAGCAGCTGCGTTTTGATAGAGGCGAAAAGAAGAGGCGTCCGTGTGCTGTGCTGTTCGTGTGTTGTGCGAATATCCCCAGGTGGCCGAAATGTCTCTGTAGCCCTCCACTACAGCTCCTCCTTCTCTCTATCCACTTTCAATTCCACCTTCATCCCTTGAGAGAGGTGCTGAACGGTGGCAGTTCCTAGCTCTACGGGGCTAGGACGGTAGGTCAGCGCCGCTTGCAGCGGGGGCTAGCAAGCCACCGAATCTTATCTCTTTTAGGCCGTCATTGCACTCGCCACTTTTCCAACTTCTTTTTGCTTTCTTCTCTATTTTCTCGTCCGCACGAGGCAGCCAAGTTGACTCAGCTACAGAGCAAGTAGCAGGCCCGTGCACGTTTGTTTCCTTCTTCCTACAGTCACAACAACAACCTTCATCCCTTCCCTTACGCACCACCGGAGTGGTAGAGTGGTAAGACGGCCAACTACTGTGCCGTGTGAGAGGCGGCCGTGTGCTGTGTGATGTCAGCTTCCATCCTCAATCACCTCTCACAGTTACACGTAGGCAAACGGACATACGGCTACATCGCTGCCTTTCTGAATGCGCGTACGGCTACGCTCCATTTCGTTGACAAAGTTAGCGACAAAATTACACTAGGGACGAGAGGAACACCGCAAGGCGCCGTACTTTCACCTTTTCTCTTCAACATCGTTATGAGCGGCCTCCCGCGTCTGTTAGATGATATCCCACGCATACATCATTCCATATACGCCGACGACATCACCATATGGACCAATTCTGGCTCCGATGGAGATATTACAGATTCATTACAACGAGCTATCGACACGGTACAGTCTTATGTGCAGGAAAACGGCCTTACCTGTTCACCGGCTAAATCAGAACTATTAGTTATAAGGAACAAACAAGCTTCACAGGTAAAGCCAGATTCTCGAGAACCTATCCAGTTACACATTGACAACCATCCGATACCCCCGGTAGCCACGATCAGAGTTCTCGGAATGTTGATTCAGAATAATACGCAGAACACAGAAGCTATACGCCGGCTACGCGTCACGGCGCACCAGATAGGTGGGCTGGTGAGACGCATTGCCACACGTCGCAGGGGTATGAGAGAAGCCGACCTGTGCAGGATTATCCAAGCCTTTATGATAAGCAGAATCATGTACGCTTGCCCGTACTATCATCTGCGTCGTAGGGACGAACATGCACTTAAGAGCATAATTAGAACAGCATACAAAGCGGCCCTTAGCTTACCAGTATACGCTAACTCAGATCGACTACTGCAGTTAGGAATTTTTAACACACTATCTGAACTAATTGAAGCCCATAAGACAGCACAAGTGACCCGCCTGTCACGCAGCCTTGCGGGACGCGTAATTCTCGACAAGCTCCACATCCACCCCACTGAGGAGGTGTGCGCAACATCCCATTTATCGGCTGACATAACTAGTAGACTAGTTGTTAAACCAATAGCCAAAAACATTCTACCAGGTAGACATGATGCCCGCAGGAAGACAAGGGCACAGACCCTTGAGAAACAGTACGAGGACGATCCACAAGCAGTGTACGTGGATGCAGCTCAGCACATCAAAAACGGAGCATACGTGGCATGTATGGCCACTCCAAAGTCAACCTTCATTAACGCTATAACATTTCATGCTAGCTCCATATGCGAGGCAGAGGAAGTAGCTATCGCACTGGCCATCGCGGATCCCCACACCAAAACTATTCTAAGCGACTCAAAAAGCGCCGTTCAAAATTTCGCCAAAAATTCTGTAAGCGCACTCGCGGCGCGAATTCTGCGCAACCGATCTCTCAATCACAACATCAATCTCGTATGGGTTCCGGCTCACGCGGGTAACTCCGGAAACGAAGGGGTCGACCGTCTAGCCCGAGGCTTAACCAACCGGGAGACGGGAGATCTATCGGGAACGGACGCGCCTGTGGAGGCACCGCGCACATACGCGGAGGTAACAAACTTTTATCGCGAGCTAAGATGCACGTACCCCGCCCCTCACCCCGACCTCGACCGGGCGCAAGCCACGACACTCAGACGCCTACAAACAAAGGCCATTCTTAGCCCCTACCGACTATCGTTAATTACAAACGGAGAATTCAACCCTGCATGCCGGCACTGCGGTGACGGGACGCAGGCCACTCAAGACCATATACTGTGGGAATGCGCCAGCAATCCCCCTCCAAAGACACTCTTGCCAGCTCCCTCAGCGGAGGAATGGGACAAGCTGTTGGCCAGCCCAAGGAAAACTACGCAACTGGCCCTCGTCACGCGAGCTCAAGAGGTCGCTCCCGACTGAAGGCCACCCTAGACTCGCACCAGCCCGAAATAATTCCTTTCATTTCGTGGCAATAAAAGTTGTTACCACCACCCACGTTGAAGATCCCCAGGAGGTCAAAATTAGTCCGTAGCCCTCCACTACGGCTCCTCTTTCTATTTTTCCGCTTTCACTCCCACCTTCCTCCCTTCCTTTACAGTGCGGTTGAGGTGTCCGCAGAAAACAAGTGAGACAGTTACTGTGCCTTTCCCTTCTTATAAATCAAACAATCGATCTGCCCCTCTCCTTACGGCGCGGTTCAGATGTCCACAGAAACAAGTGTGACAGATACTGGGCATTTTTCTTCCTGTGAACCAATTATTATTTTTACCTCAGTCACGAGGCTTTCCTTTCTGCACCGGATTACCAGCACCTCAGATGGCCTTGGCATGGACGCGCGTGTAGTTCTAGGCAATGTGAAGTGTCTATGACTCTCCTGCGCTGCACATTACCGTCATTAATTCTGTATTTATGTCGTTTGGAGCTATCAGTTACTAACCTCAGTGACTCTTGAAAAGAAATTGAAGCCATAGATCACTTTTTCCTCTTCTGCCGGAAGCTCACATCTTTCCGCAAAATTTACTTAGCCACTCCCATCTGGAGCTTACTCCTTCCTCTAACCATTTAAGTTCTCCTCTCCTTCGTCAAGTGATATGCCTTGAAACCAATTTGTGATTCTATTCTTGATTACATATTTGCAACAGGCAATTTTTTATGCTAGGTAAGACTTCATTACTTTTTCTTTTCCTATTTATGTCTTCCAAATTCTAGTTAAGCACCCATATTTGCCCGAATACTGCAGTACCTACCCTTGCCAGTCCCCCGCCGTGGGTATGTGCCATTTTGTCTGACGTCATCATCATCATCATCATCAGCTTAGCCACCTCCGCTGCCTCGTGCGGACAGAAGAGAACAAAGAGAAGAAAGAAGAAGAGGGAGAGAAAGACGCACGTCGCAACAGCTGTCGTCCACCCCCTAAATGGTATCGGGCAGAATGACGGCCAACAAAAGATAAAAATATGGTGGCAGGCTAGCCCTCCTTGCCAGCGACAGAGACCTACCAGTCCCAGCCCCATAGAGCCGGGGAGAGCCCCCCCCCCCCCCCCCCTCCTTACGTAAAAGATCATCAGGTGGTCGAAATTGCGAACGTTGGGCCGCGGTATGGCGTCTAACTGCTTCGGGACGAGTTGTAAGTTCTGGGTCTTCTCACCGCAGAGTTGGAAGGCACCGATGACGTCTTCAGCCTGGTTTCGATCAAGGAGAGTAGTGTATGGACTTGGTATAACCCTAGACCGGGAGCTTGTAGAAATGAATCGAACCGCTTCCTCCATTTCGGCCAGTCGGCAAGCGTCGTGAAGCAGAAGGCGTCGGGCAGTTGAATGACGAAGAATGTCATGTCCTGGCCGCGTAGTCCAGGCCGTAGACGCTGCTGTGACGTGTGCCAAAGAAGATGGGAGAGCGACGAAGCCCCGGCTTAGTGTGGCAATTGCATCAATCTCACTTCTGACATCATGTTCAGAACCCAACAGGACAGGTTTATTCTAGGCGAAAACTTACTCGAGCACGAGGCACATGCTAGCCGCAGCCAGCGTCATGCGCGCACACTGCATGTGGCTAGGCCACATGTACTGGCAGCGGCCTAGTCACAAAACAGCACGAACTGACAAATCTGCACCATTCACAGGGTGCCTGGGCCAAGATAACGCTTATTTATTTCGTGCGTGTTAATATACGTGTTCAGCGAAACGGTTAGAGAATAAGTGCGAGGCGACAGCGGCGATAACTGTTTCCGTACGCTGGTGTGACTTCATTCCGATGTAGCATCTCGTTCACCCTACGGTACATAGCGATCTGGAGGGTTTCGTGTCCGGCCCGAGCGGCTCAGTGTGGCATCATGGTACTTTGGGGCAGCTTCGCGTATTTCTAGCCCCTGTCCCGTGATCCCAACTACTAAGGGGCTGGCGGTTCATCTTGGTACTCAGGGTCACAGTCTCTGTGCTGCAGGTCACACACGGCTTAATCTGGTCACTGGGCCAACAAATGTTCAGCCCTTCTCTACCATTGCGTTCACAATGTGGGTGCCGTTCGATGACATGATTCGGGCTGGGATCCATGACTCACCTCACCGAAGTTCTTTACCCAGACAGCTTCCCCAGAACGCCACACACATGGAAGATGGCGGTCAACTGAAGACTTCGGTGCGCGAGGCCCCGGTGGTTCCACTGCGTTGTCCATTCTGGAACGGAGTTCGTAGCCCATAAGGCGTTTCACTGCGGTACTGCACCAAGCCTGCAGTGTCCTTCGGTACCAGTGCAGAATCCTTGCCAAGCGTGTTTTCAAGCACCAATGGACGTTCTTCAAAACCTTTTTAACAGTACAGCGCTTTCTACGAGCCGGTTCGACTGCGGATGACGCGGTGCTGTCCAGATAGGTGTTATGTTATTCAGCTTCATAAACTCCCGAAAATCAGCACTTGAAAATTGCGGGCCATTATCAGAAACCAGCGTCCGGGGCATACTGAACGTGCGGAACGAGGTGCATCGGGCTTCTATGGGGACGTAAGCTGTGGTGCTTTTCATGGTACTGCTTCGATCTATTTACTATGTAAATCCATAACGATCGTTAGCATAGGTATCTATAGGTTAATTTCACATGACGTCATCGCACGAGCGCCGTCCGCCATTTTTTTTGGTCACGGGCGCTACGCATTAGTCGTCGCATACCAAGGTTGACATGTGGTGGTGGTAACACGACGGACAAAATTGTGAAGCACTATCCCGATCGGGCATTGCGTGACTATAGTGAGCTAGAATATTCTAGCATACTGTAGACGTGACACTTAAGTCTGCGATTTCCACCGATTTGCTTCCGTCCGCGGGCAGCGTTTTCGAAGTTCGGAATCATGCACGAACGACACTTTCCTTTTGCATTTATTTGTTGTATCGGAAAGCATTCCAGCCATACCCTGGTGCCTAAGCATGTACAGCGTAACATGTATTCTAGTGAAATGCCGGAGGAAAGCGGGCTTTGAGGGACTGACTAGTACAGCCACAAAGCAGGCATGAACGGGCGTCCTGTATCTCGATCATCTTAGCCCGATGCTTGTAGTGCGCGCAGTTGTATGTCTGGTCAGCGCCTGGTCTGGTACCCACAGTCACAGGGAAATGCTTGCAAGAGCTAAGTAGTAACGTGCAACGGCTTGAAAGTATTCCTCGCTTTCTTCAAGCGCTTTAGCGCGCTTGCAGTTACGCTGCATACACGTATTGGGAGCAGAAGGGCAGCAGTCCGAAAGGTTCTCCTCCAAAGGTTGAAAGTAGAATGTTTATGAAGTTGTCATTGAGAAAGCGCGATCACTTTCATATACACAACCGCGTTTATATCACATCGAGAGGTACAGTCAGCACGGCAATGCTTTAGCAAAACGATGCAGCAGAAGCAACAGTGCAAGACCCGCCACAGCAGGCGTCTACCCCAAAACGTTGACGGTTGTGCTGTTCTCGAAGTTTTTACACCTACAGGACCTATTGCCGCATCCGTAGACAGCGTAATTGACAGTTATTGTAGCAAATTACTCAGTTCACAGCACCTTGGATCTCTCGAACTACCTAAACTAAACTTCAACAGACGACGACGATGACCAAGGCTTTGACAAACCTGAAGCCGTAATGCTTTATTTTTCCCGTCGTCCCCCGCGCGGCAGCCGACAATGACTCCAACCTATAGAATGATCCCGCGAAGTCAATATGCCGCCTGGGCCAACGCTCGCCCTTTTCAGACCATGCGACCTGGGATTTCTTGGGGGCATAGGCGCTGCATGAACGCAACTGGTACACGACTTAACCATGTTCCCAATCTCGTTATCAATCCCGGCATACCACAGCAGGCAGCGGCCTATCCGCTTCATTGAGGAAACACCTCTTTTGGAATCATGCAGCAAGTGTAACATTCACACTCTTGATCTGTTAATCAAATTACGTGATGGGCCTAGTATAAAAGCCCATGACTCCAGGTTATATCAGCCTTCCGCTTGAAGTATGGTCGCAAATGCTGTTCGTTGGCTTCTAGTTTTCTTGGCCATCTTTCCCGCTCCTATTTTTGGACCTTCGCTGTGTCGTCATCGTTCGAGGTGAGGGGGGCCAGATGCTTCACAGACATGACATTGACATTGAGGTTTTCCATGAGCAACACATACTCGCCATTGACAGTTTCTTCAAGGGTCTCTGCCTCAAATATGGAGACGTCGGGAGTCGAATGAGGCCATCTGCTGGAACGTTTTCTTTTTCCGGCTCGTCTTTTATGACGTAGTCGTGTGTACTCAGCAGCAGGGCCGAACGCTGGAAGTCCGACAAGCGGCTTACGGTCAGTCAGTAGCATTAATGGCTTACGGATTACGCACTGTTGGAATTTAGAGACCCCAAAAATAGAACAAGAGCTTCCAACTCCAGTTGTGAACAATTTCTCTCGGCTTTTGTCAGGATTCGAGAGCGGAAGCCTGTGAGCCGACGCACCACGTCCCCGACAACGTGAGAAAGAACTGTATCTATCCCATCCAGGGAGGCATCGTATTCCAGGACGAGTCTTAAGTGGGTCAAAATAAGCCAGGAAATCGGCGGACTTGAGGAGGTCCTTACCCTTGCTGAACACGTATTGTTGACGGCAACCCCACTCCCATTTCGCTTCCTTAAGGAGCAGTTGGTACAGTGGGGTGATGGCTGTGGATAAATTAGGAAGAAATGTGTGGTAGTATGTTACCATGGCTAGATTCGATCCTTATTCTGCGAGGTTCACGGCACCTGCATTCGAAGAATCGCCTCCACGTTTTCCGACTTTGGTTGCCGTCCCTGAACGCTAGTTCGATGTCCCAAGAAATCGACGTGTGCACGACAGAACTCGCACTTGTCCGAATACATGCGCTCGCCGTTTTCTCGAAACCGCTGCAACACTTCTTGCAGGGTGGTTCAGTCATTGTGTTTCTCTGCGATGATGACGACTTCTAAGTATACCTGAACCCCAGGAAGTCCTTGTAGTATGGTCTCTATGCGGCATTAGACTAATGCTGGCGCGGAGGTCGCACCAAATGGCAGGCGAGTGACGATAAACAGTCCCTTATGCGTGGTTATGGTTGTAAGTAGCATGGCTTCCTCGTTTAACGGCAGCTCCCACAAATCTATTGTGGTAAAAACCTGACAACTGTTCAAGGTTGTCAGGATTGATATCAACGGATATTGATCAGTGGGGCAACCTTTGTTTAACATGGGTTTAAAATCACCCCAGAGGCGAAGCTAGCCTTTCTTTTGTACTACCGGCCTTACCGGTGCGGCCCACGTGGAATAAGGCATTGGAACAATACTCCCCGCGTACACAAGGCGCTCAAATTCAGCGTCCAACCTAGGCGGAAAAGCGTGCGAACTTTGGGTGCTTCCCAGAATTTCGTACCACTTGTCCCCGTCTCAAAGTGTATACCAACGGACCCTCAATGAGAACTAGGCCTGCCTCGAAGACGTAAGTGAATTCTGATACACAAAGGTTATCATCGTCCGTCCTGACGAAAGGCCTGCTCTCACCTGTTGCGTTTATGTTCATTACTGGCGCCTACAGCATGAGGAATGCTTGGATCAGGTCGCTTCCGCACAGATTGGGGAAGGAGCAACCGAGGAGTGTCAGGGATCCGTCCGACGACTGGTTTCCGCATGAGATTTTCAGCTTGAGTCGCCCCGAACGGGAAGCCTACCCAGGAAGCAAGCCAGTTTCAATGGCTCATCACGCAGCTTGGACAGCAGTGTCTTGTTTTGCTCGTAGGTAGGCCATGGGATGACCGACACTGGTGACTCCGTATCGACCTGAATTTCCACTGAAATGATGCCTACATGGCTGGCATGATTATCCGCAGCTTGCAATGCAAAGTGTCAATTCACACTATCTGCTCTCCTCCTCAGACGATACGGTATTTGCCTGGCGGACGGCCGTGGTGGCCTTTTAATGAACTCTCTCGTCCTCTTGACGGAAACAGGCTTGGGCGATATGGCCCCGCTGTTGGCACTTGAAGCATATTGCCGAACGGAACCTTCAATCCTCTGATTTATGCAGTTTCGCTACGCAGCGTAGCACGAAATAATCCGTGGCCGGTTTCTTGGGCGATACGACTGTCCTCACATCGCATGTAAGTGCGCTTCCTTCCTCGCTATGGCTCCTTATCTGATGCGCGCTGCCATTTCGGGTGATAGCACGATTTCTTCTGATTCTCTCCTCGTCAGCTGAGGCTTCGCAATCGACTGTCTGCGCACTCCTACGCTTTGCAGTCCACAAACGAAGGGATCTCGCAGCATCCCATCCAACGTTGCGTCAAAATTGCATCTGTCCGCTATTTGATTTCGGCAACTATGAAGTCTTTGATAGGTTCGCCTGATAGCTGGTAGCGTGTAAGAATTTGTAAGATTGCGATTTCGTATAGTTGTGAAGAAAAGTGCTTCTGTCTGGCCCGCAACGACCCCTAAGTAAATCCACGGTGTGGGTCGTCAACACTGCAACCAACAGGGCCAGCTTCTTCTTGTTTTTCGTGACTTCATTGCTTTCAAAGAAGGCCTTCTGTCGCATTTGGTAAGCTGGACACTTGTCACTCGTCTCATCAAACTGCGGCGGACTGCATATCCTCTCATTATGGCGAAGGATGCGGCGTACTAATAGAACGGCGGCCCATTAGTATCCCATCCTCGTCTCAACTGAAGAATCTGCACAATGCACAGCGGTGGCCGGGCCAAGATAACGTTTATTGCTATGGTTCCTGTTAATATAGGCGTTACGTCAACGGTTAAAGAAGGAATGTGAGGAGGAAGACAGCTACGATAACTGTTGCCATACGTTAGTGTGACGTCATTACGATATAGCACAAACGAACTCAGTAACAACACGATGAAAATGTCGAGGGCTCTCGAATAAAGTAGGGGAAATTAGAATAAAATTGGTATATGACAAGTTGCATTCCCGGAACTTACCTACAAGCACATAACCGGTTGTGTTCCGATGCAATCAGGGGATACATTGGCAACCAATACCCTTAAATCCCTTATGAACAACTAAAAACAGACCAAATACCAGGAAAGGCTGTTATATACATAAAGATCGATATTCCCCAAACGCCGATTCATCTAGCTAAGTTGTCAAACAGTGAAAAGGAAGTGGTCACTCTACTCACACCTCCAAATACAACACCAGTAATACTAGTTTCAGTATATCACCACTAAGAAACAGCCTAATCAATATTGCATGGCTAACACACATCGTTTAACGTACCCAGGGACGCCCACACTAATAGGCGGAGATCTCAATGCTCCACACGCGGCGCGGGGTTACGACCATGATTCAAAACGAGGGGATCAGATTCGCATCATTTTGATTGAAATGCAGTTCACCCTGCTCAATTACCCTTTGATCGCAACGCTGCCAGCAACTCATACACACTCTCCAGTATTGACGTAGTCGAAGGGTCCTGGTGCACTAAAATTGGAGGCTATATGCATGAGGTAGTAACCACACACCGGCAACAATAAAGAAAATCTGACGAAGTGTATTGTTAATGCACTATGATGGTTTTGTACAGGATACTCGGATCAATGCTGTCACCTTATATACGTTGGTATCAGTATAGTAAGCTGTCCTTAGGGAACGCACCATCACTACAACTATAAACAAGTGTTAGCCAACTGCTGGCTTTTATCTTCAGCAATTATGGGCTCGTAGAAAACGAGCGGAGATAGATGCTAACGGCAACCTGAGGATATTAAAAGAAAAATATCTCTCAGCTGACTGACCAGCTCAGACACGACTTCATGAAACGCAACTGGCTCTCAAAAGATGGACTGACTGGTTCACTACTTTTGTCACAAAAAGAACAATAAAGCGCTCTAGAGTACTTGTAGAACAATGAAAGAATGTAGACAGATTAAAGGTTATGCCAGAGGTATTGGCCTTGCGCTGCAGTTTACTCCGAAGGAGTTTGCCGATCAGTCGGCATTCCTTTTTTTTTTTTTCAAAATCATGCGCAGCCTTCCGCTCTACCGTCGACAAATAACACGGGATATAATACAGGATTAAGATCTCCATTTACTAAATTGAAACTGATGTCTGCCATAGAAGGTTCTATAGAGAAAACAACGCCGAGACATGATGATATCCATAGCGGTTAACAACTTAGAAAGAGAAGCTTTTGTTGTCGTTTTGGCTGTTGTAAAAGATGTATGGAGAAAAGAAGAAATTCTGAAAGAATGAAAATATTCGGCTGTCGTCCCGATTCTAAAGGCCGAAAAGATCCAGCCAGAATAGAGTCAATGTGGCCTATATATTTAACGCCAACAATTTGTAAAACATATGCAACGATGGTTGCTACGCACTTCTTTGGTGGCTAGGTTTCAGTCAACTCTTGGCACAGAAATAAGGCCAGCAGGACTGACTGAAAAGGTTCTGCAGGTGTCACTTCATAGCCACTTTCTGCTAACGGTGTTTGCTGGAGACATGAAAAAGGCATATGACAACGTGTCACACTCTAAGAGAATTAAAAACATGGAAACTTTGGGATTTCCTTTCCACATTACAAGAGTTTGATATAACTTGCTTCAAGGCTGAACATTTTCTATTGGGCTGAATGGGAACAAGTTGGTAATTGTACATATCAAATATTGAAGTTTTACAAGGTTCAGTCTTGACCCCTTTACTATTTAACATAGTCAATATACCGTTGTCTTGGAAACTCGGTGAAATATAGACTATATACCATGGTCTTCCAAACTCGGTGAAATACAAAATAAGGAGGTCCTAATTTATACTGATGACATCACAATATGGTCCACTCATAAACATCTATAGACGCAGAGCCTTCATTTACCAGCTGCTTTAAATACCTTGGATGGGTACGTACGAAAAGCAAGCCTGAAAATGTCGCCTCAAAAGTCCACCTACATTCATTTGGGAAACAAGAACAGAACAACAAATTGGAAGCAACTTCACTACGTTTCATGAAACGCATCTCGTCTAAAAAAGCAGGGGCTCGAATAGATATAGCTAGATGTCTTGTACATTCAGTACTTCAACCTAGGAGAGTGTACCAAAACTCAGTTCCATAGACTGATGAAACGACAGTGTGTGGAGCTAGAAACAATGAAAATGCAGTGGTCACCCCAACAAGTTTGCCAGAACTTACACCAAGGCAGTGATCCCCTTCATGGATCACTGCCTTGTGGTGGCGAAGGGGCTTGCGAAACCTGATGGGGTCGTGTGCTCTGCTGTGTAGGGCCACCCAAGATAGACAGGTCACGGCAGAGAGTTCTGACAAAATGTGATTCACTGGAGAAGGCATTGGCAACCCACTCCAGTATTTCTTGTCAAGAAAACCCTATGGCCAGTCACAATAGCATTAATGATATGGCGCCGGAAGATGAGCCCCCAGGTTGGAAGGCGTCCCACATGTTACTGGGGATGAACAAAGGGCAATTTGTAGTAGCTCCAGGACGAATGAAGCGGCTATGCTAAAGCCAAAAAGACGCTCAGTTGTGGATGTGTCGGGAAGCCACCGGAAAGTCCGATGTTGCAAGGAGGTATATCACATAGAAACGTGGAATGTAAGATCTATGACGCAAGGTTTAACTGGATGTCGTCAAGGGAGAAATGGACAGATTGAACATTGATATCTTGTTTATCAGAGTGCTCAAGTGGACCGAAATGGCAGAATTTGATTCCGGCGACTGTTATGTTTTTTATTGTGGGCACGAGTCCAGGAGAAGGAATGGGGTCGCTCTCATAGTAAACCGAAGAATGGGCAAAGCAGTGCTAGGGTACAACCCCAAGAACGACCGAATGATTTCACTTCGGATCCAAGGTCACCCTTCATACATAATAGTTATCCAAGTCTATGCGCCAACCACTACTGCTGAAGAAGCTGGCGTTGAGAGATTTTATGCTGACCTACAATGCCTTTTAGACCGCACTTCTTTATCAGACGTCCTTTTTATCATAGGAGACGGGAATGCTAACGCGGGGAGAGAAGAAAAATCACGAATTACAGGCATGGTCGGTCTTGGTGAACCAAATGAAGCTGGGCAGAGGCTAGTAGAAATTTGTCAAGATAACAACCTGACCATAGCGAATACTCAGTTTCAACAGCATAAGGGGCCAGTACACATGGACTTCAGAGGACGGTCTGTACAGGAATCTGATTATAGTATTTGCCGGCAGAGATTGAGAAGCGCTATACAAGCAGTAACAACAAGGCCTGGGGCCGATTCTGGCAACGATAATCAGCTTCTTGTTGCCAAATTTAAGCTTCGATTGAAAAAACGCAGAGAACTAGAAGGCCTTTCATGTATGATCTGGATCAAATTCTATCAGAATATTCTGTGGAAGTGAGGAATCGATTTCGAGAATTAGATCTAGAAGACAGAGAGCTCGAAGAGATGTGGACTGATGTTCGTGATATAATACAAGAAGTTGCTACTAAGGTAGTTCCAAAGCAAAAGAAATGCAAGAAATCAAACTGGTTATCTGAAGAGGCTTTGCAAATAGCTGAGGAAAGGAGGATGGCAAAAGTTATGTGGGAAAGAGAAAGATACAAGGTTCTCAATGCGTATTTTCAGAAAATAGCAAGGAGAGATAAGAATGCCTTCCTGAACATACAGTGCCAAGCAGCTGAGGACCACAGCTAATTAAGGAACACAAGAGCTCTGTATAAGACAATCAAGGATATCAAAGGAAGCTTCTGTGCTAAGCTGGGCGTGATAAAGGACAAACGAGGCAAGGACCTCACTGAAGCCTCAGATATAAAGAAGAGGTGGCAGGAATACACTGAAGAACTGTACAAAAAGGAACCGGATGTGCAAACCCCACATAAGACGGTTGTGATTACTGATCTCGAGCCAGGCATCCTGAAGAGTGAAGTTGAATGGGCCTTAGCCAGCCTTGTTAAGAACAAAGCTAGCGGAATTGATGGCATTCGAGCTTAGTTGCTTCAAAACCTCAACCATGACGCTGTTAACGTTCTGTTTACATTATGTCAGCAAACTTGGACAAACCTGCAGTGGCCACAGGACTGATAGAGGTCAGTTTACATGCCCATTCCAAAGAAAAGCAGTGCCAAAGGTTGTTCCAACCACCGCACGATCGCGCTTATTTCGCATGCTAGCAAGGTTATGTTGAAAATCCTCCAAGCTAGGCTGTAGAGTATGTGGATGGGGAGCTTCCGGACGTGCAAGCTGGGTTTCGCAAGGGCAGAGGAACTGGAGACCAGATCGCCAACCTTCGCTGGATCATGGAAAAAGCAAGACAGTTCCAGAAACTTATCTACTTCTGCTTTATTGATTATGCGAAAGCGTTTGACTGCGTACATCACAGCAGATTGTGGCAAGCTCTCCAAGAGATGGGAGTTCCAATTCACCTCATCTGTCTCCTCAGGAACCTTTTTTTTAAATACACAGCGCAACAAACATAGGACAAGCGAGTAGACATGCGCACTTGGTTGTCAGAGCATTTTTGTATATATTCGTATTCTTTCAATAAATCATGCAGTTGATAGGCAGCGCTGTTCCCGTCTACTCGCTTGTCCTATGTTTGTTGCGCTGTGTATTTTAAAAAAATGAAGCACCAACTAGCTCAACTCACAGTTCCTCAGGAACCTGTATGAAAGGCAAGAGGCCGCAGACAGAACTGGGCATGATCTCACTGATTGGTTTCCGATTTAACCTATATGCTGAGTGCATCATGAAGAAGGCCGGTCTGACCGAATATTCAGCTGGAGTGAAGATTGCTGGAAAACGTATCAACAACCTTAGATATGCGGATGATACCACTTTAATGGCAGAAAGTGAAGTGGAACTCAGGAGACTTCTGATGCGCGTACAAGAAGAGAGTGAGAAGTTTGGGCTTAAACTGAACATTAAAAAGACAAAGATGATGGCGTCTTGCCCTATCAAGTCCTGGAGCATCAAGGGAAAAGAAGCAGCTGTGACAGATTTTCTCTTCTTGGGCTCCAAGATTATCCCGGAAGGAGACTGCAGCCATGAAATTAGGTGACGCCTGCTTCTGGTAAAGAAAGCCATGGCTAGCCTTGACCGCCTAGTAAAGAGCAGAGACATTAGTCTGCAAACCAAGATTCGTATAACTCGTGCTATGGTCTTTTCAGTTGTGATGTATGGATGCGAGAGTTGGACTGTGAAGAAGACTGACCGCGGAAGAATTGACGCGTTTGAATTGTGGTGCTGGCGAAGACTCTTGAGAGTTCCTTGGACTGCCAGAAGATGAAATCAGGCGATATTGTCGACCATAAACCCTGAATGCTCTTTGGAGGGTTAAATTCTGAAGTTAAAGCTCAGCTACTTTGGTCATCCGATGAGAAGAGAAGAGTCGCTGGAGAAAGATGTTGGGAAAGGTTGAGGGTCACCGGAGAAGAGGTAGGCAGCGAACGCGATGGTTAGATGCATCCTCGAGGCGCTGCAGATGAAGTTATGTGATGTTAGGAAGATAGTGAGAGACTGGAAAGCGTGGCGTGATATGGTCCATAGGGTCACTAAGAGCCGGACACGACTGAACGACTGAACTGAACGGATACTTCAAGAATGTGCACAGTTGAACACTCTTATGGAAATTATTCAAGGGAAAGAAGAAATCAGAAATTGGAAAAGAAAGTATGTTTCGCCTGTTGCAGCCGGTGCAGGTGACATTGCAGACCGCTAAAATAGACCCTCCCTGTGCCTACACAACAATGACGACTAACAAGACAAGGAAGCTTCTTTGTAAAACACAGGAACCAACACGTCTAGTGGTTTAGGTTCGTCCCAGAATGTATATACGTTTGCAGAAATGTCAAGCATTCAAATTGGTTGATGACGGCAACTGCCAGCCCCAGACGTGGAGAGTTATTCACACATCAGGAGTACGTAACGAAGCATCTGAACGCAGTTGTAATTAATTGGCATACTATGTGCAATCCGATAGAGGCTATATGCCTTACCGTCTATAAGCGATGCTCAGCTTTACGCAGACTATTGCGGCTATGAAACAAATCAAGAGAGTTGCGAAAGCCCTAAGCTTTACCCAGAAGATGCATATTGCATTCAAGTACACGGGATACAAGAAGATGCTAAGTACATAAATCATAAAAAACAGACACCCTTACACACCAAGCTCCTAACATGAGTGCCTCACCAACAAGCCTTCAATTTGATCGCCGCTCCAATCTGCCAACCTTGGTACCTGCTGTCAGGAAAAGTGTGCGTGCCAATTCCCCCGTGCGCTCCCCCCCCCCCTCACCCTAACGAGGATGGAAGAGCTCTCACGTAGAACAATTAGGTCTGGGGCGGCCCTTACTCCCTCGGTGACGTGCCGATGGGGCTCTCAAGAAAATACAGCGCTAAGAACAGAACATACACATATGTGGCCAGGCCCGGCCACCGAGGTGGATCTTCGACACCTTTGATGGACCCGTATAGTAATACAGCCGTCAAGAATAAGACAACTGCAAGAGATTGGACTGTCACCTATAAGGGAGCAAGACCTGCAGTTGTAGCTAATGGGCAACATCAACAGCCGGAGATTGATCCGCTTTCTTAAAGAGAATAATATACACGACTTACTTTAAGTTAAGACAGCCTTATTGTATGTCACATAACAAGTCTTCGAATAAAAAAAGCTCGGCAGAGACAATAGAAACAATCATGGTCACCGGTCATCCATTTAAGATAGACGGCTGCATGTGGCAGTGCTAAGCTAAAATCAGAGCAGAAACATCTATATAAAGCAGAAAGGATACTAGAGAAGTCTGGAACACGCCAACTGTAGTGCTGCGGGCAACCATTATAAACTAATATCCGCGCATATCGCATTACAGGAAAAAGAAAATGATAAAGCTCCACTTCACGGCACTGATCATAAACAACGAGCAAAAGGTGGTTCCATGTGCGGCAGTCACAGGGATAAAGCCGCATGCCATCGAATGTTTGAGGCAACTGATAAATATTCCCGGCATTATATCGTCAATCTGAATCTCAACAGCACGCTGCCATAATATTGCAGACCGTACTTTTCCTGTGTTCTAAACAGTCCTAAAAATACTTTTATTCCGTGGCCTCAGGCACTACGTGCTTGGAAATATTGCTCTGCCCATACCTAGACTGAATCCTACAAGTGCATAACTCGTGCCAGAAAATTACAGCTAAATGCACTGGCTAAGTTTTTTACGCTTAGAGCAGTCAGTATATGACAAAGGTATTTATAGATATGAAAAAAAAAACAATTATTAGGCCAACCTAGTGCATTGAATATAACTACAAACACCAATACAACGCTTTCGCGATTCAGTCAGTTTTGGTTTCGCGATAAACAAGGTTGATTACTTGCCCCGAAAAAGCGTTTGCATTTAAGGCATTCACTTTGCTCTTTCTGAAAACCGCTGTTTGTGATACTGAAGAGCGCCAAACTATAAAATATTGGGATGACTTGCTGATTTTTTATGAACGTATCAAACCGCGCCCTGCAACTTATTTCTGCTTATGAAGATAACCAAATTTGACCCATCCAATAAACGTGACATTAATTTAATAGAGCTTTGCAGTGTTGCCGATTCAAAACACCTCTTTTCAAAAATTGTACCGCAATGACTGCTCTCGCTCAAAACGCCGAAATGTTTGTTCTTTCATTGCGCAAGTGACCGTATTCATTACATGAATAAATTTTATGTTCAATGGTTGGTTGTATGTATGTTGAAAGGGCATCTTCTAATACCGTGATGCTTGCGTCTTGTGATACATCTACTGTTAGGCGTCTACACTACTACTAGACTATAATTAGGATGGTTATGAAGGCATTTTTAGAACATTTTCTAGCGACTTACTTTTTGCAACTAGTTTTGTCCACTCGTGCAGCAATCGCTCCGGTCTAGTTCCACTACAGCGACAAAATATGAACTCTGAAAGTCACACGGAAAGTCGGCACACCGCACTGACTGATTTATCCCTGTATACTCGTTTCGTCTTGGAATGCAGTGGATCATAGAGCATATAATGTATAGTTTTTTATCAACCACTGTCGTGGAATTTGCCAGAGTTTGCTCATCGACAAAGTCTTCAGTTGTTCGGAATGATTGCCTGTAATAGAAACCTGTTTGCATTTCATAAAATCATACAGGAATGCGTTTATTTTATTGAGGCAAGGCTTCAGCAAACAAAAAATGTTTTCCAGCCTCTATTTCACTCGCATAACCCGGGACATCAGCGCATCCAGTCATTCCGGGATACGGATGTGTACACATTGTGATTGCAATTGATAAATAGCATGATGTCATGTGCGGGCTCGATTTTATCTCTTTTGGTGGTCCGATTGGTAGACTGCTAATCGGTATTTTGCTACAGACAAACCTTTGCGAGAGTGCGCTCCTCAAAACAACCTGCTAGAAGACTACCCACCTTTTTTTTGTCTGAATATGCCGCAGAAGCAGCGGTCAATAAGAAGGAAGGAAGAACAAATTATCTCAGTGTTGCGGCAAGAACTACGTAGGCGGAACTTCATAAAGGTATCGCATTCTCTACATTACTTTGCCTGCAGACATGGAGGTTTCAGAACCGCCATCACTGAAGATCATATAAAAGGCATTGAGCGGTAGTTTAACGGGAAAATTTTTTGAAGTCAATGAAACAGGAAGTAATCTTCATGACGATGTGTTTTATTGTGTACGTCTACAGTGTGAAAAATTACCGAATATGGAGATATGTTTATTGCCTTTTCTGCAAATAGTCACACACAGCTTTATCATTGGACAAAACCATAAACAACATAATAATTATTCGTCACCTAGGGTAGCTCCAGTGATCAAAATGACGTAAAAATCTAAGGCTAACAAAGGTTTCCCACAGGTGCCTTCAACCGACAATAACGTTAAAGTACATCCCGTATTCGAGACCTCAGACGCTGAATGTCCATGTCAGGATTGATCTTCAACGACAACTTTGTTTCAAAAAGATCCAAGACTTCGTCGACGTCTGTCAATTGTCGCTGCTCGACTTTCCCATTGAGCGAGCGGCTGCAGAAGCGGCCGTCAACGAGCGTCACCCAGGAGTCCTCCGTAAAGCGTCCGACCATGAGAACGTTGCGGAAAAGGGACCGCGGGTGAAGGCTGCCATACCAGTATTGCGGCACAAAGTCGATCCATTTTTGCGCTTGGGGAAAAACATGGTACAAAGGGCGCCAGCTGGTTTTTCCTCCAGCACGCGCAGTTGACTTGATGGCGACCTCGATGTATCCCTTGTCGTCGAGCCTGCTTATACGATATGGATCGTCAAGCCCATCTATAGGTAGCGCTTTGAAGGGGTTGGGGCCTCCAAATCCAATGTCGGCAAAGAACTGTCCTTCGTCGCCGAGGTCGACGCAGAATAGCGTGTGCCCCAACGGCGTGAGTGGTGTGTTCATTGGACGGCCCCAACGTATTCTAGCTGCTCGAATGTGAAACTTGAAGCCCAGGGTTAGCAGGAGTCGGCCGAAGATGTTATTGAGTTCTACGCAGTAGCCCCCACGGCGCTCTTCGATAACTTTTCGAAAAATCGACTCGTCGTCCAGGCGTGGCAGGTCTCCGACAAAAGTGTCAATGCCTTGGAACGGAATACTTTCGAGATGAGCCGCGATAATTACGTTTAGTGTGGTGAGGTTGGTTGAACGCAAGGTATTAGAGTTAAGTCCTAGGACATTCAGATAAAGCTGCAGTTCATGCTTGCCAAGAACTCCCATTCGATATCCACTAAGGTCGATCTTTCTCTTCGAAGCCTCTGCCAAGAGTTCGGCGTCGGGATGTTCAAAGGACTCACCGTTGCAGACTTTTAAATCGGCGCTGAGATTCGTCGATTCATTACCGGTGCTTACCATCGTTTTACTTGCGGTATTCTTCGTATATCGTGTCTGATGAATGATGTTGGCTCTTTTCGTTACGCTCAGGTACCGTCTGTTCAACGCGGAATCAGCGCATCGACGGTTATCCTTATTAGCGAAATGCAAGGCGGCACATCTGGTGGACCAATGACTACCTCACCGGATACACGCGTCGCTTATACCGGAAGTGAAGAAACGCCCCGGCTCTGTGCCGCAGCTGTGTTGTTCAGCACCAACAAACTTTCGAATCGCATTACACGTCGCTGTTAGAAAAAATTTGTTTTGACTTACTTTTCTATTTCTTTCCGGAATGACGGGAAAATAGAACAGGCATGGCGCCACACATGCTGTGCACAGTTCGATGACTGCCATCCTAACATGTGTACGTGCCATTCATGTAACCTGTTTTCAACTGTTCTTTCCGCGATCGCTTTACATCAGAACTTGACCGTTCGAGTTCGTGTTGTTTTTATTTTCTTTTTTAACATCATGCGTGCTGCACACAGGCTCAGAGACCAATAAACACTCGTATCACGTAATAGTATATACCATATTTTGCACACCTAACGCACGTAAATGCACTGTTCTTCGGATCATGGCCATGTCCTTCATCGCAGGTAGTCTGTGAAATCAAAAATGCGCAGGCGAAAGTTGGATTGTAATTTTATTCTCGGGCACTCATGGGAATAAGCTCGCCAAACAATCTATCACGCTGAGCGTGACTGCAATGAGTAAAAAATATATTATAGTAGAGAATACATTTATTCAATAAAACAAAAGTACCGCGAAGTTTGAAGTTCTAGTGCTGTTTGGCTGACATAAATTAACAACATATGAGACCGCCCAGAAGATGTTTTTATTTATTTCTATGTGCTAGACATTTTTGCAATACTGAGGAAAATGAACACGAACGCTGCAGTTAAATCTTCACAAACGCGACTCTAGCCTTATGCTGCCTCAGCGTCGACGAAGTGATCGAAGGTAATTTCACTTTCTACAAGCCAGGATCAAAGTTCAACAGGCAGCGTCATAAAGGTATGGTACCAGCAAAAAGTCCAGTCATGACTGATCTTGGTCGTAGTTATCTTGTATCGGACACTGTGTCAGGATTGTTTGACCAACTGTTATACCTTTGCTATACAACTGTTTCTAAGCACGTATGGGGGCAGTGCCTCTGTATCAGTGATTTCGCAATAAACGAATATCATTCTCGACGTTCGCTTCAGAGGACAAGAGCCGGCTCCTCACTCTGAGCATAAAGCATGGAAATATCCGGCCTTAGCGCCTAGTTATCGCACTCAAGAAAACACGCAACCGTATCTATTGCTAGCATACATTTCGCAAGCAGAATGGAAATAACACACAATTCACAAGAATGGAAGACTTTCCAACTCATCTACTTTCGTACCTTCGTAGGAAATATATAAATACCCTGCCCTCTGTGCTCACAATGGAATAGCTGGCGCGACTGGCATGAAAGCCATTTTTTATTGCTGCTTCTTCTCACCTAATTTTACAACCTTTGACAGATCATGCGCATAAAGTAAATACGCACGCCTGATTTTCCGGGTCTTCAGGGCGCACTTAAAGAATTTCAGTCAGCATTAGCATATGTTTCCATTAAGCGGCAAAACCTTTAACCGAATTCGCATGTACTTAAACATGAGACTTGTTCTTAGCACCTGTACTGCCTGGTAAATTATTCAATACACATGAGCGCACATGTCAACGCGAAAGAGCCAACGCTCCAGTCGCCTCAAGAAAAAAAGTAGTAGACGATGTTGCATGTTTTATTTTTCCTTAAATATAATTTCTGCTGAACAGATTCAAATCAAAATTCCCAGTCGCTATTTTTATTCATATCTGTTTATTATTCGTATTCAATACTTCAGTCATTTACATCTTCTTACTGTGAAGACAATTTGTTAACGCGACATAGCATAATTCTTTCTTTTTGAAATTGTCCCAATAGGCTCTCGTTCGAATGTGTCACAGTAAGGGAAAGGGGTTAGCGTAAAAAAAGCATACTACAGGAACATCATTAACAAGTAAAGGTTCAATAAACAGGGTAGATATAACATGGAATAATAATTAAGCACCACAGCGCAATTAGAAAGGTAGACGGTAAAAACCATAGAAATTATAGGTTTATAGAAAACGTTCAGGTGTAATGAAAATGAAAAGCACTATATCGGACGTATCAAGCACGAGAAGCGCACAAGCAATCACAAAAGTACATCAAGTCTTAATGAATGGTTGTATTTGTGATAACATCCATCACTATACACTGATTACTGTATGTTGTTCTGATACCGTATCTACTGCCGCATCTCACTTCATTCTATAATTAGAAAGGAGATGCGCAATTTTCTCCGCACATGTAATTGAACCGATCGATTATGTATCTTTGGTGTCACATAACCATCATGCTAATTAGTTTCATTTTCCATCAGTAAAGCAAGCGTGAGGCTCCTCATGTGTTTGCTCATCGTCGCAGCCTTTCTTAGTTCATTTACTGATGGCAGCCTGGGGGAAAAAAATTGGAGAAGGGGACATTCAAACACAGCGTTTAAATGTTTTTTACGGTAGCATTATTGACCCCCGTGTCTGCCTCCTCTTCCTGATTATTGTCCCAATACGCGCACTTTCCTCCTCATCTACCCTTTCAAAACATGCATACAAATAGATACCAGACGGAGAAGCGAACACTGCACACGTACAGTCGTGGACAAAAGTGGTATACTCCACGCGAACCGCAACGATTGCATGTTTTCAGCATAGAAAAATGTGCCACACAAAACTGCTTGGACAAGATGGCAAGTATCAAGGAGGGTACGTTATGCCTATTTCAGAAATATTTGTTTCTCTATCAGAAAAATCTGGCGGGCAATTTTCTCGCAGCGCGTGGAGTATACCACTTTTGTCCGCGAGGGGACGTATGTGTCCCGTTTGTGTGCCCCGTGTACTTTTTCAAGTCGGCCATGTATTTTGGCACCTTTTTGCAAGAATGCAGTACCACGCGCCCACCAGTATGTGCTTGTACTGCTTACCTAATTACTAACGCCTACATGTGTGCCTTTTTTACCAAACACTATGTCGTGTAATACACCACAACATAACTACCCATAAGAGAACAATTTAGGAAACCTATGCCGACATATTTCCGTGAAAAAGGAGTAGCTTGTCTTATTCATCAACCCCTCTCACAATTTATATGTAACGCCAGAGTTCTCGGCTTCTAGCTGGTCATGTAATCTCATGCCGTAACTGAACCAGTTGGCCGACCAGTACCTGGTAATGACAACTGCCATCTAATACCTGCTATATTCGTGCCCATGGTTTTTCACTTTTAACGCTGACCAGGTGCACAACAGCGGATTTACTGCAGGGCGGTGCCTTTAATGCTATCGAGTTCAGATTTAGGAGTACGAAAATTCTACCTTGGTCAACCAGGGGAAAAAGCTGCCAAGAGTGCCTAGAATCAGGCACCTGCGTTCGGCCTCACACCGGAGCTCAGAGCTATTGGAGAAATATTGATCGCAAGCATCAAGTGCTAAATTTAGCCAGAAGTTCATGGTTGATAGTTCATGTCCTAGAACGCAACCATGTTTAGCCACCTGTAGAGGGCACTTTCCATGTGTATTAAACCAGTGCACGCTGACATAGAGGCTGGTTTATTAAGACGACCAAATAAGCATACAAGTCTACAAGAGAGATAAGTGGGCCCAGAAGAGCACTCATTCAAAAGGACACAGTACATTTACCCCACAAGGTTCTAAAATCGATGAAGCTTTATTACAAGCCTGTGCAATAGGTGTCTTTAAACTAAATCTGGTCTCTAAACTTGACTAGCGTGGAGAGTTTAAGCACATCGCCGGTTTGTAGTGCTGCTCAGCCGCGGGTTTCAGGGTTTCACTTGTGCTGCACACGCGAGAAAAGTTTTTCTTTAACCAAACAGGGGTCGAGCTTCACTTTAAGTTCGCACTCCAGAAGAGAAATAAAAGCATCGATGTCTTGGACACACCGCTGCTCCACAACGTCTCCAAGCCCGTTTGAATCACAGAGTCGGTTAGTTAACTTCTTGTTCCGAAGAGTAAGCCAACAGTTCCCGTCATAGCGGCTGGCAGCCAACACATCCCGGAAAACTATCCCCGGGTACGTAGCGAAGTACCAGGACTTGTCCACGAAGTCGGGCCACTCGTGAGAGTATGCGAACACCTGGTATAATGGAAACCAGCAGGAGTTCCCACCTCTTCGCTCTAATTGGCACCGTATGGATACCTCGATCGGCTTTGCCCAGTCTTCGTCGACGGTCCTTAAGCGGTATGGGTATGCATCACCATGCAGTGGCAGTGCGCGCCGAGGAGAAGGCCCTCCAAATCCAACATCGACCAAAAATCGTCCTTGGGGACCATCTTTGGCTTTTTCATCGATGCTAACGCAGAGAACCATGTGATCAACTGGTGTGATCGGTGCGTCCACCGGAACTGCCCAACGTATTCTTGCGCAGCGAACTTCGACCTGGTAGCCGAAGGACAGCAGCAAACGAGCAAAGAGGGAGTTCAGCTCGAAGCAGTTTCCTCCGTGGCCTTGCTCCACGACTTTAGAAAAGACGGATCCGGCCTCTAGCGATCCTTGACGACCCAAAAACGTGTCGATACCTTGAAAAGGAATGCGTTCTAGATGCGCCGAAATAAGAGCATTCAGGCTGTCTAAGTCGGCCGTAGCAGGAGTAGGCAGCTCTAGAATATGTAGGTACGATTCAATCTGCGACACAGAGAGGCCTGCGAGCGTGAAGTCCCCATAGTCAAGAGATTCCTTGGGAGTATTCTTACTCGCCTCCGCATCAGGTGACTGAATATGGTCCTGGTTGTCCACCGCTGAACCACCGCACGATACCGACGTTGCCATCGTTTAGGAAGAACGCGCTTTCTCTGCCTGACCGATCCTCTACTGCTCTAGGCAGTAATGCGGTTCAAAAATATAGGCTGCGCTGGAAAAAGCGACGTACCGCGAGAACGCAGTTGTAGCCTCGCGTGCAAGAACAGGATATGAAACGAATGACGTGCTCACAACATCTGCGGGACCGACGGATGCCAAAGCAGCACAGAACGAGGGGAGAGGCCAATAGACCGCCATGGAACAGAAAAATTGCACTAACAAAGCTTTATTTTTTTTTCTCTTTTTTGTGTTACCAAATTTTTAAATAGCGAATTAACGGTTGCGCTTCCTGATGAGGCGGGTCAAACACTAGTTGATTGTTTACTTTTTTGCGTTTTGTTCTTCAATATATTACATATAAGACATTTTTAAATTTCGCTTTTTCCATTTACGTGTGTCTTTACAGAAAAGACACCCACAGTCCTGGACCTCGAAATGTCTTTTTAATCAGCCCCTGAGACAATATTTTGTTTGGCATAAGATCATACTAGCGAGTGCAGCCACATTTTTATGAAGGCTCAAAGCAAAAGTTGAATTTGGTGTGCACGCACTAAATGGCTTTTGAGTTTGCGTTGACGCATTCCTCAGTTCGAGTTAAATCGACGGGAAGTCAAAATGAACCAAACGATGTTTAGTATATTCAGCTCTTGCTAACCCAAAATGTTGTTGCCCTTCCCTCAACATAGTTTATGATGGGGGATTTCAGTTGATTTTTAGTTGTGGTTTTACAAAACATAAAGACAGCAAATGTATGCTCATGTTCATTAGCTGTAATATGGATGATAAATCAACATTTATTCGGCTCGAATTGAATCGATGGTTCACGCAGGCATCATACAGGGTGGTTTCCTAGTTTCGGGACCCTTATGTTTTCAGCAGCTCCTTGCCCGTGACCGTCAGTGCGAGCTGCATCGATAGAGCGGGGCTGGATAACAAGGTCTCCGATCGCTCGAGGGGTTGTGAATTCGGGATATTGGCGGGAAGAAGAGGAGGGGTGGTTTTGAATTTTGTGCATTCTGCCAAAACGTGTGGCTGAGTGCATTTTTGTCTTTTGCAAAAAGGACAGACCATATCGTGTTGATAAGGCTACATGCAGTTCATCAGCACGGGATGCGCAAACGATCCCAGCTGCGCTCGACGCAGGATCATCTGTTGTTGCCTGGTGAGTTTACGGTTCGGTTCTGGCAGTCTGCACCTTTCCTCTCGGTACATCCAGGCAATGGCCCGAAAGCTGGTAACCGGCTGCAGTAGCTCTTCTGGCTCATGCTCGGCCTGGATTGACATTTATCGAGCATGGTAGTCGGCGATGCTGTTGCCTGCTACCTGCGAGAGAGCCAGGACCCACAAGAGCTTTATAGCTCCTTCCAGAGGCTTGCACTTTGATAGAAAGGCTCGGCCCGCGAAGGAGATTACCCCTCTGCGGAAGCTTCGTATGCTCTCTTTGGGTCGGTGACCACGGGGTCCACGCTGGGTTGTGTGACGTTAAGTGCCACGGCCGCTTTTTCGGCGACTGCGGGGTCTGTTGTCTTCATGAACGCGAAATATCCTACATCAAGTAGCAAGATATCAAAGGTTAAATGTAATATAAAGCATAAATTCCACGCAGACGCAATGAGCTGGGATAGCTGGGCACCGCTTTCCGAACACTAAACAGCTCTAACTAACCCCTTTCGGTAGTTTTATTTCGCCTCTTTCCATTGCGGCAGGAGGGTTCCCTCTTTCAGAAGGACTGCTCTGTAACGGCAAAAACAGTTGCGAAGGGAAGTCTTAGGGGTGTTTTAAAGCGAAAACTTTACCAACCACATTACGCGAAAATCCGATCGCCGACGTGTCGACTCGATGGCGCGTAACGTAATCGTCGCCAATTTTATGATGATGATGATGATGATGATGATGAACTCTTTATTTACTCCCAAAGAAGGGGAACCAGCCGAAAGACTGGTTGCCCTGCTTAGAGAAGGTCAGCAGGGATCCCTTGGGCCTCTGCGGCCTCCAATGCGCGCAAAATGAGCTGGCGCTGTTCGGCGAGCTCGATGGTACGCAGGAGGGACTCCCACACATCCACTGTAGCTGTATTGTCTGCGTTGTGTCGTATACATGCCCATACCATGTGAATGAATGTGGCCGGTTGTAAGCAGTATTTGCAGCTAGGTGCAATAAGATTTGGGAAAATGTTGCTATATAGCCTTGGGTGTTTGGAAAGGTTCCTGTTTGTATTTTGCGCCAATGGACGGCCTCGCGCCGGGAGAGTTCCCGGTGTGCAGGGGGGTATAGACACCGTTCGAACCGATAATGCTGGAGGATGTCCGTGTATGTAACAAGGCGTGAATGGGTGCCTTGGGGAGTGTCAGAGGAAGCGGCAAGCTGAGGAGGGTGCTCCGCCCGGTAGCTGAGTTCTCGGGCTAGAGCATGCGCCTGTGCGTTCCCGCTGAGCGTCTCATGAACTGGGGTCCATATGAGAAAACGAGGTGCAGACGGTACGGGGAGAGATCGGAGGATAGTGTGTGCCTGTCGGGATATACGACCTGCATCTAAGTTACGAATTGCCTGTTGGCAATCGCTAACGACTCCTTTGGTGAAGGGGTCGTTCAGAGCTAACGCGATGGCAACCTCTTCCGTGGTGGTAACAGTTGCGGCGTTGAGGACGCTGCAGGCGTTGTTCCAGTTTCGGTGCGCTGCCAATGCAACCGCAACCATAGCGGGGCGACGGGGGTGGTGGGAGGCATCTGTGTATGTAACGTCGGGGCGACCGGAAGCGGAGGTATACGAAGACTGAGTCTCTGCTCAGGCTTGAGGTCCATATCCGTAAAAGTCGCCCTCAGAGGAATGGTTCCTCCCTGGCTTAGTACTGCACGGCCCGCATGCGTCAGCGAGAAGTGCTCATATTGGGAAGTTATAGTCGCTTCAATCAGCTCGTCGACTGTGTTGGAGATCCCGAGGGTCATCCGTCTGGTGGTGGAAGGTGACATGGGTAGACCAAATGCTGTCTTGTATGCCTTGCGCAGTGATGCATCCAGTCGCTCCAGATCTGTTCGCGTGAGGCGAAGGTAAGGGGCAACGTAAGCAATGCGCGTACAAGCGAAGGCTTGTACGAGGCGCAAAAGGTTGGACTCGCGCATGCCCTTATGCTTGTTGGCGACTCTCTTGAGCAGGCGGCCGATCTGGATTATAGATTGATCTATTCACTGATGAGTAGTGGCGTTTCCTTCATTATATTGTAGATGAAGGCCCAGGACACGGATTCGGTCGGTACGGGGCATGGGAGTACCCTGTACTTGCAGATTGAAGGATGCCGGAGGCGATCTGGGGCGTCTTCCCTGGCTTGGGACAATGATGTATTCAAACTTGGTGGCCGAACAGGATAGGCCGACATATATTTGCTAAACTGCAGACCACACCACAGCTTGTACACACTGGGAATTCATTGTGGAGGGGAATATATAGATGGGCTTCAGAAATATCATGTGTGCGTCCTACTGCTACACGCTTTGTAACCTAGTGTTCGTGCGTTATTTTTGGAGTGAGCTAGTTTGTAGCGCTATCTTTTTTATGAACATCGGGTGGTTTGTTGTGTGCGCGCTCAGCATCGCTTGAGTGCGAAAACTTCATAGCGGTTTTGCAACTTCATAGCGGTTTTGCTCAGCTATTCCAGACGCACGTAACGGCAGATACGTTTTCCTGGCTGAGATAATATGGTCGTTTATATTTAGAATTCGCGCGCGCGCGCGCGCGCGCGCGCATATTAGGTATACACAGCTTTTATTCATTTTGCTTGAGACGAATACCTGATGATCTATGAAGTAGCATGCTGCACTCTTAATTTTTTCTATAAAGTATTTCGGTTTGGCAGAGTCTCCAAATGCAAAGCCAAAAACATTAGATTCCTTACAAGTGCCAGTCCATTTGGCGCCCCAGTCTCTCGCACACACTATACATGCCTTCAAACGGATTGTTCTCAAAATCGGCTTCAAATTTCCGGGCCGAAGGTGCGCTTTCGGGACTTCGAATGGAATGATCAGCCACACTACGTGCCTTCAGATCCTCTTCTGTTGGTTCCCAATGACAGATATCATCCATAGGCACCAGCTAGGCGGCTATGCTCCGCCTATTGCCTACTCCCCTGATGGGGCTGGGACAGGTAGGTCACCGCCGCTTGCGGCGGGAGCTAGTAATAATAATAATAGTAATTGGTTCACAGGAAGGGAGAGGCGCAGTATCTGTCACACTTGTGTCTGTGGACGCCTTAACAGCGCCGTAAGGGAAGGGAGAAAGGTGGGCTTTAAAGTGGAAAGGGAAAGAGAAGCCGTAGTGGAAGGCTACGGAGTAATTTCGACCACCTGGGGATTAACGTGCGCTGACATCGCACAGCACACGGACGCCTCTTCGTTTCGCCTCCATTTAAACGGAGCCGTCGAGGTCGGGTTCGAACCCGGGTATTCCGGACAGTAGTCGGGCGTCTTCCCACTGCTCCACCCCGGCAGGACAGGCGGGGGCTAGCCTACCACAGATTTTTATCTGTTGTAGGCCGTCATTGCACCCGCCAACGTTTCGGTGGTGGACGATAGCTGTTGTTGCGGCGGCGCGCGTCTTCCTCTCCCTCTTCCATTTCTTTCTTCTCTATTTTCTCTTCTGCCTACACAAGGCAGCGGAGGTGGCTGAGCTACAGAGCCAGTAGCAGGCCCGTGCATTTTCGTTTCCTTCTTCCTACTGCCACAACAACGCTCAGTAGTCTGGCATGACCGTTTCGGAAGCCGTTTCTCTCTTTGTTCGGGGGTCTCCGCTGCTCTCTTCGCCTTATGCTTATTCACACTTTCTGCTGATATGCACCGCTTTTTACGCTTTACTTGCGGCTGCGTTTCGATGGAGGCGAAATGCAGATACGTCATTGTGGTGTGCGATGTCTGTGTTTCTTTTCGTTTGTGGTGACTGTAGGAAGAAGGAACAGAAAAGGCACGGGCCTGCTATTGGCTCTAGCTACGCCTCTTCCGGTGCCTATTGCAGATGCTATTATTGTTGTGGCTGTAGGAAGAAGTAAAAGAAATTGCACGGGCCTGCTACTAGCTCTGTAGCTGAGCCACCTCCGCTGCCTCGTGCAGACGGAAGAGAAAATAGGGAAAAAGAAAAGGATCAAGAAGAGAAAGACGCGCGCCGCCGCTGTGCGATGTCAACGCACGTTAAAGATCCCCAGGTGGTCGAAATTACTCCGTAGCCCTCCACTACAGCTCCCCTATCTCTCTTTCCACTTTCAATCCCTCCTTCATCCCTTCCCTTACGATTGTGTTGAGGTGTCCACAAAGTAAGTGGGAGAACAGCGCGGAGACGAAGGACAAGGAAGACAACACCTGCAGTGCAGGTGTTGTCTTCTTCCTTGTCCTTCGTCTCCGCGCTGTTATTCCTTAAAAATATGCACCAACTAGCTAAACTTTCCGTGTTATTGAACTTTATTTCTTGTACGTTGAGCCCAGTTCCATGTGTTAATACCGCTCTATTTGACAACCAGTCTGCATTGGCTTCATTAATGGCTCTGTGTGCTCTCAAGGCAAGGCTAGCCTCTTGGCATGCCAGACGAGCGCTGTGCCCAGTTGAGGTTCGCATGTTGGGCGGCGGGCTGCTTCCATCAAAGGGCCACACCAGCAGGATGTGCCGGATAATGTCATCTGAGTGATGGCGACAACATCGCTTCTACAAGAACTGCCTCTGGGTAGCTTGCGGCCAGAATGAGCATCCCGTGCAACGTTTCCGTGAGTGGTGCGAAGTGGCGAACGGGCACACGGATTTCCTTTGGTACTCATCCCGACCTTGGCTGCCTACGAAGAAGCCTCCAAATCCACAAGGGAAGATATTGATGCTGGGTGAGCAGCGGGCGCCAGAGAAGTTCCAAAAGGTGCTGAAGCTCGGACCGAAGTTTTGTTTCCAGCCTACGCTCAACAAAGAGGAAAAACTGGCACTTGGAAGGTCCATCTCGCGTCATGCCCGGCAAGAGGAGCCTCCTAGGTGGTGGTGGTGGTAGAAAACATTTATATAGGACAAATACAGGAGGTTATGCGTGAGCTGACCCTGAAGGGGCCAACCCTCAGAAACACTAGGTGGAGGTCCCTAGTTCGGGACCCGAGTGGCGTCTGGCGCCGCTCGGGCACGCCCGACTAAGGCCCGTTGGATTTTCAGGTCGGAGCAGCCGAGCAGCGTCGCCTCCGAGTCCTCCCGGGTTGGGTTGGGGTGAGGGGGATAGCCGGATTTGAGGGGCAAGCCCACACCATGTGGTAGATGTCCGAAGACACCACCCCACAGTGCGGGCAGCTGCCAGAGAAAGCAGGGTCGAAGTATTTTAGAGCTACCGGGCACAGCAGTGTGTTGGTATAGAGGCGGAGTAAGAGCCGCTCATCCGCCTTTGAAAGGCCTTTACATGGGCGGGGGTAAAGGCTGTGGCTAGATTGGTAGTAATTTGCGACATCTTTGAATGTATAAGCCGGATTAGGATCAGCGTCCTGGTCGGAGGGGGAGGAGGAGGAGACTTCCCGGAGAGAGAGCGCGCGGGCGGCGGCGTCGGCAGCCTCGTTTCCAGCCAGCCCCTGATGAGCAGTTCAGTTCAGTTCAGGCGTTCAGTCGTGTCCGACTCTTCGTGACCCTATGGACCATGTCACGCCACGCTTTCCGGTACCGCACTATCTTCTTAACATCCCATAGCTTCATCTGCAATGCCTCGAGAATGCCATCTAACCATCGCGTTCGCTGCCTACCCCTTCTCCGGCGACCCTCAACCTTTCCCAACATCAAATCTTTCTCCTGTGACTCCTCTCTTCTCATCAGATGACCAAATTAGCTGAGCTTTGGTTAATTGGTTGGTTGGTTCACAGGAAAGGAAAGGCGCAGTATCTGTCACACTTGCTCTGTGGACACCTGAACCGCGCCGTAAGGGAAGGGAGGAAGGTGGGAGTGAAAGTGGAAAGAGAGAAAGGGGAGCCGTAGTGGAGGGCTACGGAGTAATTTCGACCACCTGGGGATCTTTAACGTGCGCTGACATCGCACAGCACACGGACGCCACTTCGTTTCGCCTCCATCGAAACGCAGCCGCCGAGGCCGGGATTCGATCCCGGGAACTCCGGCACAGTAGTCGGGCGTCTTACCACTGCACCACCCCGGCGGGGTTAGCTGAGCTTTAACTTTAGAATTTGACCCTCCAATGAGCAGTCAGGGTTTATGGTCGACAATATCGACTGATTTGATCTTCTGGCAGTCCAAGGAACTCTTAAGAGTCTTCGCCAGCACCACAATTCAAACGCGTCAATTCTTCGGCGGTCAGCCTTTTTCACAGTCCAACTCTTGCATCCATACATCACGACATTCCGACAGGCCCCTCGCGAGTCAGAAATTATATATTTCGAGTCAGAGTGGGAAGCAGCCAATGCTATGGCGACCTCCTCCGCATGAGTTATGTTGCGGGCCCTGAAGCTAAGACCGTTGACTGTTTTCGTCTCGTGGACGACTGCGGCCGTGTACCACCCCCCATGGTGCGGGCCAGAGGCGTCCACATAAAAAACGCCGGGTTTAGAACCATAATGGCGTGCCAGGGCTTCTGCCCGCGCCAGGCGTCTGCCATCATGGTCTTCGCGTGCCATTTTGGCGGGAAGAGGGCGTACGCGGAGGGCGCATCTCCACGGCGCTGGAATGCGTGCCCGTTCTTCCATAAGTGTCGTATGTCTGATGTGGAGCCGGGCAAGAAGGCGGCGGCCCGACTGCGTCTGCGACAAACGCGTATATTGATTTGTGAGGTGCGCTTCCCTCAATTCCCTGAAGGTGTTCACTATTCCCAGCGCCATGAGGCGCTGGTTTGAGGTATTCACCGGAATATCAAGTGCCCGCTTAATGATTTTGCGGAGAATGACCTCGAGGGCATCCTCATCTTGCTTCCGCAGGTGGAGATATGGAGTCGAATGAAGGATTCGACTGGTTACGAAGGCGTTTGCCAGCCGCAAGGCATCCTTGCTTCGTAACCCCCCGCGTTTATTGGAAACCCGGCGGACCATGCGGCCCACCTGGTCCCCCACCTTGCGGAGTTTAGCCAATGTGGTGTCTGGCTTGCGGTGTTTTTGAATGAAGAGTCCCAGTACTCGGACTTCTTGTGTCTCTAGAATTCGACCTGATTGAAGAGTAAGTTGAATTTTAGTAGTGCATTTTGGAGAGGGGTGGATGTGCACAAATTCTGATTTCTGTGGGGAGCATTGAAGGCCGCAGCGGCTAGCATAGCGGTCTACTATAGTCGCCGCCTGCTGCAGGCTGGCCTCAATGTCTCCAAGTGAGCCCTGTGTAGCCCACAGGGTGATGTCGTCGGCGTACAGAGCATGCTACACGCCCTCGACAGCACCCAGCTGGGCCGGCAGGCGCGTCATGGCCAAATTGAATAGCACGGGAGAAAGCACTGCGCCTTGCGGCGTTCCCCTGGTACCTAGGGGGAAGGGGCCGTGTTCGTTATCCTGAATGCGGATGTAAGATTGGCGGTCTGTGAGGAATTGGCGGATATATTGGAAGGCACGGTGGCCACAGTTGGTTTGACTTAAATGAGTAAGAATAATATCATGCGTTACATTGTCGAAAGCCTCCTTAAGATCCAGGGCGAGTACGACCCTGTCGTTATGAGGGCACTCGAGGGAGTCAAGGACTTCCCGATGTAGTTGAAGTAAGACATCCTGTGCGGATCTGTGTGGGCGAAATCCGTACATGGTGTCCGCGAAGACATGTGTCTCAAGGTACTCAGACAACCGGTCCCGCACCATCGTCTCCATAAGTTTGCCCACACAAGAGGTAAGAGAGATGGGGCGAAGGTTGTCCTTGTTTATTGCTTTGCCGGCCTTTGGTATGAATGTGACCACAGCGGTTTTCCAATCAATGGGGAGTGGCGTATCTCCTCGCCATATTGCATTGATGTAGTCCAATAAAGTGGTATAAGCTGAGTCGGGAAGGTTAGCTAGTAATTTAACAGTGATTTTGTTCCGGCCAGGTGCAGTACCATGTTTCATTTTGCCCAGGGCTGCCCGTAAGTCGTGGAGCTTAAACGGCTGATCAAGCTCAGCGTTCTCAGAGCCTGCATAAGAGCACGCCTGCCCACGGGTGTCCTGTATGTTGCACAAATATCGGTCCCTGAATTTGTGCGCGAGTTGTGTAGTATTACCAGAAAAGGTTTGGACTACACGCTGAAGATGTTTTTGTGTTTCTCTACGGGTCTGAGTTGGATCAATGAGGGCGCGAAAGAGGTGCCATGTGTTTCGGCTGGACATTTGACGCGCTGCCGTGTTGCACCTATCCACCCAGTTAGAGTCGGCGAGCTGGGCCGCATACTCAGCCGCTCGCTGGGTGAGCTCGGCAATTCGAGCTTTAAGGTTTCTGTTATGTTTCTGCCGGCGCCATCGGCGGACGAGGGAGTGCCGAGCTTCCCAGAGGTGGAGTAGGTGGTTGTCCACATCCGATACCACCTCTGAAAGCTGAATCTGAGTTTCGGTTGAACGAAGGTGTGAAACCAAATGCTGGGACCATGAGGTGTACCCTTGCTCTCTAATGGATGTTGTGTTGTCGAAATTTTGTCTGAATTTCGTCCAATCTGGGAGACGGGCTTGTGTTGTGGGTTTAGAGAGTGGACGAGTTCTGATTGTGGTATTGATAATGCAGTGGTCGCTGCCGAGGGTTTCCTCGGTGTTGACCCAGTCTGCATGTTGGATGTTATAAGTAAAGATGAGGTCCGGACAGGTGTCCCTTGTCACGGAGTTACCAAGTCGGGTTTGGTGGACGGGGTCAGTGTGAAGAGTGAGGCCCAGCGTGGACGCAAGCTCCGCCAACCTGCGCCCTTGCTTTTCTTCACGGTGGTAGCCCCAAAGCCGACTGGGGGCGTTAAAGTCGCCTACAATCAGGAGGGGGTCTCGACCCGCGACTCTCAGCGCTCGGCTGAAGACGTCTGCAAAAGAAATGTGTTGCGGTTTAGGAGGACAGTATACATTGAGAATATGAAGTGGTGGGTCCTGCTTGCGGAGAGGGAGGAGAGTCACCATCACGTAGGAATATACAATTTGGAGGTCGAGGTCGACAAGATTAGCTGTATAATTTTTGTGGACACAAAGACAAGTCGAGGGGTCTTGTTGGAATATCGTATAGCTTGTGAGTGCGGCGCCCATCCCTTGCTCTTGGAGGGCTACCACGGCTGGTAAGCATTCAAAAGTTGCGAGGTAAAGACGGAAGTTGGCCCGCTTACAGCGAGCACGGAAACCTCTGCAGTTCCACTGTGTTATTGTAAATGGGGAAGCCGAGTTTGAAGGTGGAAAGCGCCTACTTGTAGGGGGCCCCGCCATCATTAGGATTAAATATAAATTTGGAGGGAGCGACTACCTCAGAGCCAGCACCCAAAGGCTGGGCATGGAGCTCCGTCCCCGGGTGAGGGGCAGCTTCCTCGGAGTCCGAGTATATGACTCGACGGCTTGTTTTGGGAAGTCGAGAGGACACAACCCGAAGGGGTCCCGATCGTCGGAGAAGGCGGGCATTTTCACTGACATGTTTTGAAATCATAGCCGGAACAGTCTCCATGACCTTGGTCAGGACCTGCTCCATCGATGCACTGATCATTGAGGTCAGTTTTATAGTCAGGCGGGCCTCCATCTCAGCAAGGACCGCCGGGAAGGCTGGTGATGATGCCACCGGCTCGCTCTCCATGTTCTCTGGGCTAGGAGGGCAGGGAGGATTAGAAGCCAATCTGCTTTCTAAAGCTTGAATTTTGGTAAGCAGCATCTCATTTTGGGCCCGGATGGCTGCCATCTGTTTTTGGAGCTCAATATCAATGGGAGAATGGGAGGGAGGGGGAGGAGAGGAGGCAACCCCACCCATGCCACTCACCTTTTTGTCATTTTTCACGGCACGGGCCCAAGCGTCAGCTGTGCCATCCGTCTTGTTAGTATGAGCTTTGTGGCCTTTTCCCCCATTCGGTGGGGCGGAGGCGTCTGTCCCTTGGCGCCACCTCCGTCAGGGGACTCTTGCTGCTTTTTCGCTGTGATGTTGGTCTGACGTTTTGCGATGTCTTTGGTTGTGGCGCCGTAGTGTTTTGGCTTCCCGTCAGAATGCCGTGTTGCTGCAGGCCCCGAGCGCTTGGCCGTAGAGGGCGAGCGGAATTTCCTCGCGCACTCAGGAGAGTTTGTTGGGTGCCCGAACCCACATGTCGCGCATATCGGCTGACAGTCGTGAGGAGCCCGCACCCCCTCCACTGCCGGCACGTTTTGGCCACACAGGCCGCAGTTTTCACCATTCGGGTTGGGACATGTGTCCGCCCGGTGTCCAACTGTGCCGCACTTCACACATGCCGGAATTGTTCTTTTGTATGCCCGGACCAGGGCAATTTCTGAGTTGTAATGCACATACCGAGGCACAGTCTTCCCGGCGAAGGTAAGCTGGGCCGCGTTAGAGGTGCCGTATTTTCGGATGTGTACGATCTCTCCGGCTCGCCATTGAATTTTTTGTTGCAGGGACGCAGTGGTCTCGCAGCTCGCTACGGTGATGACACCTTTAGAAACATTGTCGGTTTGCTTAAGATGGCCCCGCATGGCAATGGAGCCTTTCGGAGAGGCAAGTTGAAATTCGCCAATGAGGCGATCTGCCACGTCGGCAACCGGGGTGCCTGTGACAACGAGATTTTGCTCCCATGAAGGAAGCAGAGTGAGAGTAGCTGCTGCCGACTCACCCAGTAGGGCCTTGAAAGCGTCTCCCAACTGACCGCATTGATACAATCCCGGAGGGCCACCGGTGTGCTAAGTTTGAGGACGACTTGATAGTCATCCGGATGGAATCTTGGAAGTGGTCTGGGTTTCCACTTCGGTGTCGGCTTATGAGCTGAACCGCCTTGGGACGCATCCTCGCGCTGGACGCCATTTTGTTGATTTGAGAGCGCTGACTTCGCTGACGCGGCGGAGGACGCTATCTTGGCTCGTCGCTGGGAGCGGCGTTCCACGAGCTTGAACAGATTTTCATGCCAGAGAGCTGATCCCGGCGGAAGCTCTTCGGTTGGGGCAGCCGGGACCGTGGACCAGGCCATAGTCTCGGGATCGTAGCCTCGCTGAGCTTGCAGAGCGGCCATATTCTCCGGAAGGGCTCCTCGGCTCGGAGACGGGAGGAGGCAGCCGCGGCAGCGCGGCCTGGGCCAGACGCTTTTCGGCGAATTTCAGCCCCGCTTGGGTCGGCGGGTCGCAGTTCGCGGCGAGAGGCACCGGAGCCGACGGAAAACACGTCAGCCCTTGGTGCGCGCTCGAGGTGAACTCCGCGGCCTAGGTGCGTGGTAGAATGTTTTTAAGCTCTTAAAAAGACTCGGGGCGTAACTATGAAAAATGGTAGCTTTGCACCATTGGTTAATTTTCTGCATTCCGAAAAGTTAAGGGTGACTGTTTCTGACAAAGAGGGGTATTTTGTTATTTGCCAGGAAATTTTGTTCAAGGAAAAAGCTTGTGAAGCTATTGCAAAGAACTTTAAACAATTGCCTGTCAATGTAAAGCAGAAAAAGCGTGAAGCGTTGCGGTTGCTGGGGTAAATGAATCTAGCTGCACTCCAGTCTTCAGTTAAGAATGCAAAAGAGGTCTGTTTGGATGTATTTTTTTCGGTGAAAACACACAAGCCTGATTTTCCTTTTCGCTGTATTGTTACTGAACGCGCTACTTGGCAGTACGAAGTTTCGAGTTTTTTACAGAAAAATCTTAGTTCTCTCACCATTGACGATCCGTTCCTAGTGTCTAATTCTCTGTGTGCTGTTGATTATTTGAAGTTTCATAATCCCGGTTTGTGTGGTGTGTTCAGTATAGATGTTCAGGACTTGTTTTACTCCCTCCCGCACAATAGCCTACTTCAGTTTGTTAGCAAATGTATACACGATGATAACGATGAAGAATTGATTTCAAAATGCGGAATTTCTGTGGGCGCTTTTTTGGAACTTTTGCCGTTTTATCTTGGGTCCACCTTTGTTGAATGGGAAGGAAGACTATACTCAGAAAAAGGGGGTATGCATTGGCTCAAAGATGGCTCCGGTACTAAGCAACTTCTTTCTTAGCTATGTAGATAAAGCCATTGTAAGTAACCTGTCGGTCAAAACAAAACGCATCTTCAGGTACGTCGATGATTACCTTGTTTTTGTGAATCCCGGTGACTTCAATAGGCAGCTCATTGACGTGTTAAAGGTTTTTGAGTACAGTGGACACGGCCTTACATTCACCTTTGAAAAGCCTAGTGGGAATGAGCTGCAATTTTTAGATATTAGACTGGAATTGAAGCCGGATCATGTGTGCTGGTCTTTTCTGCAGAGATCTGAAAAGCCTTAACTTAGTTATTATTCTGCGCATTCCAAGATTGTAAAATGTGGTATAGCTGTTTCTTGTTTAGGTGCCGCCATTTATAAGTCATGTGTACATGCTATCAGTTACAGTTTTAATCGACAGGTTCAAAGACTAAGAACAGCGGGGTTTCCGGATGATACCATAGTTCTTGCATGCAGCAAGATACTAAAAAGGATGAAATCGTGCGGTAGACAAGAATCACCTCAGGATTCCTAAAAACAGAAAAATAAAATTGCAGTCCTGCCGTATATTCACCAAATGTCTCACCGTTTGAAGCAAGTAGGTAGCAGTTATGGAGTAGATGTTCTTTTTTCTGCCCCCAAAAAGCTTGGAAAAATATGCGCCATGGTTGAAGCAAAATCTAGGGAAGATGAACAGAAACAAAGAAAAATTAAAAGAGGATGCCAGATAAAGCATGACTTGACGTTTGTCGGTTGCGCAGAAGGAGTTGTGTATGAAGTGCCTTTTACATGCGGGAGACCTACATAGGTCAAACGGGAAGGTGCTTAAATACCCGCTTACGTGACCGTAACACTTCATTGAAGGGCGCCCCATCCTCAAATCTTGCTCTGCATTACAGGAACTGTCAGCTTAACAACCAACTGAATTGTTCTAAAAATTCATGTGTTCCCCTTTTTAATGAAACAAAAATTCTGTACAAACACAAAGATAAACTAACAAGGGAAATCAGTGAAGCCTTTCATATTCATAAAAATCATGACTCCTGTGTAAGCACCCCTTCTGTATCTGTTCATGACTGTGAACTAATCTATCTTGATTCAAAAGACTGAGGTATCTGTTTGGCGATTGGTGTCGCACATGCGTTATTGGTTGCGAAAAGAGTATATTTTGCGCGCTTCTTTCTAATAAACTGCAGTTGATAGTCAGCGCAGGTGTTGTCTTCTTCCTTGTCCTTCGTCTCCGCGCTGTTAATCCTTAAAAATATGTACCAACTAGCTCAACTTTCCGTGTTATTCAAAGTAAGTGGGAAAGATACAGCGCCTTACACTTCCTGTGAGCCAATTATTATTATTAATATATTATTATTATGTTGTTATTATTATTATTATTATTATTATTATTATTTTTATTATTATTATTATTATTATTATTATTATTATTATTATTATTATTATTATTATTATTATTATTATTATTATTATTATTATTATTATTATTATTATTATTATTATTATTATTATTATTCCGCTTCTAGTTACTACTGCTCTCTCTGCCTCACCTTCTACTAATTCAGATCGGGTGTTGAATTCGCCCCTTTCGCGTATGCACGTGGTGATTATGTCGGTCTTTTCAATTTCTTCTCTTCCGTCGACTGGTCCCTTTTAAATGACATTAATGATTCAGATGGACAAGTCAGTCGCTTTACAGAAATAGTTCTTGATGGTATGCGTCGGTACATCCCTTTGCATACTCCTACGCGTAGGAAGTTCCCTTCCTGGTTTTCAAGGGAACTAATAATGGCGTTAAAGCTCAAGGAACGGGCCCATCGTAAGGCGAAACGCCCTGGGTTTCACAATTGGGCAGATGAGTTTCGCCGTGTGCGTTCTCTTTGCAAACGCTTATACAAGCGGGACTACGACTCCTATCTTGAGTCTTTAGAGAGGAATGCCTCAAATCGTCCTAGTCAGTTCTGGCGTTACGTTCGCAAGCGTTCCATTAAATCAGATTTAAGTATCAGCTTAGTTGACTCTCAGGGTTCGGAAATTCGGGATGTTGCCGACAGTTTTGCACAACATTTTTCCTCCGTTTACAAACATCCACATTGTGATTCCGTTTGCCTCCCATCTGGTGCACTATTTAATTCCATTCTCTTTGACGAGGAGTTGATAAGTGAGAGTCTTAAGCGTCTGAGACCTTCTTTGTCTCCTGGACCTGATGGCATTCCAGCTGCCATAATAAAAGCCTTCAGTTATATCTTCGTACCAGTACTGACTGCCATATTTAATAACTGTTTAAAAAATGCTGCCTTTCCTCGCGTGTGGAAAATGGCACGCGTGTTTCCTGTCTTCAAGTCTGGAAACAAATCTGATGTTTCCAATTATCGTCCGATTTCTCTTCTATGTGCAACCTCTAAGCTTTTCGAATTAGCTTTGCACAGCGTACTTTCCTTCCATCTCAAACATATCATAGTACCGAATCAACATGGCTTCATGTCGGGTCGCTCTACTTCTACCAACCTAGTCACGTTTATGACGTATGCCTCTGCAGCAGTCCTTCAGAGGGGTCAGGTTGACACTGTGTACTGTGATATGAGCAAAGCTTTCGACGTTGTTACTCACTCACTACTTCTTGAAAAACTTCTACTCTCTGGCGTCGAAGTCTCACTCGTAGCCCTCCTAAGCAACTATCTCCTTGATCGCTTCTGCTTTGTCAGTGTCAATGGACAGACCTCTTTCGTTTACCCTGCAACCAGCGGAGTTCCTCAAGGTTTTGTACTAGGCCCGCTTCTCTCCTCCGTTTTTATTATTGATGTTTCCTCAGCGGTCAAGAACTCCTCGTTTCTTCTTTATGCTGATGATATAAAAATATTCAAGGTAATACATTATTTTCAAGATTGCTTGTTCTTGCAATCGGACATATCTGCTTTTTTCTGATTGGTGTGAGAAAAATCGACTTACCCTAAATTCTTCCAAAACTAGGGTTGTCTCATTTACTCGTAAAACGCATAGCTTTCTCTACCATTATTCTGTGAATTCTGTGGTGTTGGACAGGGTTAATGAAATTAACGACCTTGGTCTACTTTTTGACCGCACCCTTAGCTTCTCCTCTCATACTAAACGCATTGTTCAGCGGGCTATGCGCACACTCAGATTCGATTGCAGACTTTCGAGAGAGTTCGGTACTCCACTTCAGTTCTTAAAACTATACCTGTCCATATGCTTGCCGCTTTTGGAGTACGCATCAGTTGTTTGGATAGGCACTCGCAAATCGAACTTGGACAAGGTTGACAGAGTACAAAAAGAGTTTTTACGGATATTTCATTATCGCTTTCCTTGCGCAACTTCCTCCTCTCGCTCCACCAGGAGCGCCCAACTGAATCTTCTTCCTCTTCACTGTCGTCGTATCAGAGTTGACATCATTTTTCTGTACAAACTCCTTCATGGCCACATTATGCCCTCAGCTCTTAGAGTACATCCTACTGCGCGTTCCGCGAAAGAGCATGAGGGAATTCAGACCATTTCAGGTTTCTCCTCTTCATTCCCACTCCCCTCTGGACAGGATGCAGTGGTTATTTAACTCTTTTTGTCCTCACCTTGACATCTTCCAAAACTCGCTCTGTTCATTTACATTGGATGTTCGTAGCGTTGTATTCTAAATAGTACGTTATCACTTAAAACTCCCACTTTCTAGCCTTAAATTGTATTTACTTCACTTTTTGCTTTTTCTCCTGTTCAATGCTGTCTGTATCGTGAACTACTTTTTATCCGTTTCTTACTTATATTTCAACTTTAAACTTTATATTCGAATCTTACTGCCCCTTGTTCAATTTTACTTCTTTATTGTATTATTCTGTATTTCTAGCCTGTGTTTTAAGTACCATGCACTTGTTGCGCCTGGAAGGGTTGTTTATTTTATGTATATTTCTATATTACTATAATCAATGTCAGTTATTTTTTTTTTCTTCTATCTACCGTTCTTTTTTTTTTTTCTTTATTTCCTGGTGTGCTAAAAAATTCTCTCACTGTGTATATAAGTGATGCTACTCATTGATTGCTTTCTTTCCGTGATACTTTTCGTCTCAGTTTCATTTCATGTGTTATTTATTTCTTCTTTTGTGTTCTCTCTCTGTGTGTAAACATGTTTGTGCATTTTGATTTTTGTTTCTTTTTTTATTTGTGCTGCAGCACAAAGACCACATGGTTGTTTCTGCACACATTAAAGATTTTTTGATTATTATTATTATTATTATTATTATTATTATTATTATTATTATTATTATTATTATTATTATTATTATTATTATTATTATTATTATTATTATTATTATGTCGGTCTTTTCAATTTCTTCTCTTCCGTCGACTGGTCCCTTTTAAATGACATTAATGATTCAGATGGACAAGTCAGTCGCTTTACAGAAATAGTTCTTGATGGTATGCGTCGGTACATACCTTTGCATACTCCTACGCGTAGGAAGTTCCCTTCCTGGTTTTCAAGGGAACTAATAACGGCGTTAAAGCTCAAGGAACGGGCCCATCGTAAAGCGAAACGCCCTGGGTTTCACAATTGGGCAGATGAGTTTCGCCGTGTGCGTTCTCTTTGCAAACGCTTATACAAGCGGGACTACGACTCCTATCTTGAGTCTTTAGAGAGGTATGCCTCAAATCGTCCTAGTCAGTTCTGGCGTTACGTTCGCAAGCGTTCCATTAAATCAGATTTAAGTATCAGCTTAGTTGACTCTCAGGGTTCGGAAATTCGGGATGTTGCCGACAGTTTTGCACAACATTTTTCCTCCGTTTACAAACATCCACATTGTGATTCCGTTTGCCTCCCATCTGGTGCACTATCTAATTCCATTCTCTTTGACGAGGAGTTGGTAACTGAGAGTCTTAAGCGTCTGAGACCATCTTTGTCTCCTGGACCTGATGGCATTCCAGCTGCCATAATAAAAGCCTTCAGTTATATCTTCGTACCAGTACTGACTGCCATATTTAATAACTGTTTAAAAAATGCTGCCTTTCCTCGCGTGTGGAAAATGGCACGCGTGTTTCCTGTCTTCAAGTCTGGAAACAAAACTGATGTTTCCAATTATCGTCCGATTTCTCTTCTATGTGCAACCTCTAAGCTTTTCGAATTAGCTTTGCACAGCGTACTTTCCTTCCATCTCAAACATATCATAGTACCGAATCAACATGGCTTCATGTCGGGTCGCTCTACTTCCACCAACCTAGTCACGTTTATGACGTATGCCTCTGCAGCAGTCCTTCAGAGGGGTCAGGTTGACACTGTGTACTGTGATATGAGCAAAGCTTTCGACGTTGTTACTCACTCACTACTTCTTGAAAAACTTCTACTCTCTGGCGTTGAAGTCTCTCTCGTAGCCCTCCTACGCAACTATCTCCTTGATCGCTTCTGCTTTGTCAGTGTCAATGGACAGACTTCTTTCGTTTACCCTGCAACGAGTGGAGTTCCTCAAGGTTCAGTACTAGGCCCGCTTCTCTTCTCCGTTTTTATTAATGATGTTTCCTCGGCGATAAAGAACTCCTCGTTTCTTCTTTATGCTGATGATATAAAAATATTCAAGGTAATACATTCTTTTCAAGATTGCGTGTTGTTGCAATCGGACATATCTGCTTTTTCTGATTGGTGTGCGATGAATCGACTTACCCTCAATTCTTCCAAAACTAGGGTTGTGTCCTTTACTCGTAAAACACATAGCTTTCTCTACCATTATTCTGTCAATTCTGTGCTGTTGGATAGGGTTGATGAAATTAATGACCTTGGTGTACTTTTTGACCGCACCCTCAGCTTCTCCTCTCACACTAAACGCATTGCTCAGCGGGCTATGCGCACACTCGGATTCGTTTGCAGACTTTCGAGAGAGTTCCATACTCCACTTCCGTTCCTAAAACTGTACCTGTCCATATGCCTGCCGGTCTTGGAGTATGCGTCGGTTGTTTGGAATGGCACTTGCAAATCGAACTTGGACATAGTTGACAGAGTACAAAAAAAATTTTTACGGATATTTCATTATCGCTTTCCTTTCGCAACTTCCCCCTCTCGCTCCACCAGGAGCGCCCAACTGAATCTTCCTTCCCTTCACTGCCGTCGTATCAGACTTGATATCATATTTCTGTACAAACTCCTTCATGGCCACATTATGTGCCCTCAGCTCTTAGAGTACATCCTACTGCGCGTTCCGCGAAAGAGCATGAGGGAATTCAGACCATTTCAGGTTTCTCCTCTTCATTCCCACTCCCCTCTGGACAGGATGCAGTGGTTATTTAACTCTTTTTGTCCTCACCTTGACATCTTCCAAAACTCGTTCTGTTCATTTACATTGGATGTTCGTAGCGTTGTATTCTAAATAGTACTTTATCACATATAACTCCCACTTTCTAGCCTTAAATTGTATTTACTTCACTTTTTGCTTTTTCTCCTGTTCAATGCTGTCTGTATCTTGAACTACTTTTTATCCGTTTCTTGCTTATATTTCAACTTTAAACTCTATATTCGAATCTTACTGTCCCTTGTTCAATTTTACTTCTTTATTGTATTATTCTGTATTTCTAGCCTGTGTTTTAAGTACCATGCACTTGTTGCGCCTGGAATGGTTGTTTATTTTATGTATATTTCTATATTACTATAATCAATGTCAGTTATCTGTTTTTTTTTTCTCTTCTACCTACCGTTCTTTTTTTTTTTCTTTATTTCCTGGTGTGCTAAAAAATTCTCTCACTGTGTATATAAGTGATGATACTCGTTGTTTGCTTAATTTCCGTGATACTTTTCGTCTCAGTTTCATTTCATGTATTATTTATTTCTTTTTTTTGTGTTCTCTCTGTGTGTGTAAACATGTTTGTGCTTTTTCATTTTTTTTTTGTGCTGCAGCACAAAGACCACATGGTTGTTCCTGCGCACATTAAATAAAGATTGATTGATTGATTGATTAAAGATTGATTGATTATTATTATTATTATTATTATTATTATTATTATTATTATTATTATTATTATTATTATGATTATTATTATTATTATTATTATTATTATTATTATTATCTGCACGTTAACGGTAAAGGTCCTCAGGTTGTCGAAATTACTCCGTAGTCCTCCACCAGGCTCATATTTAGTCCTATTCACTTTTTCTCCCCCCTTCCTTCCTTCCTTCCTTCCTCCCTTCCATTACCGCGCGGTTAAGGGGTCCACAGAGAAAGTGTGACTGATACTGCGCCTGTCTTTTCCTGTGAACAAATTTAATATTATTATTATTATTATTATTATTGTTGTTATTGTGTTTGTTATATTATGTACGTGTAACGCGCTACTTGAATTTATAGCCTTTAACTCTTTGCAGCAACATAATTTCATTGAAAGCTGCTGTAGTAATATTCTTGGCATCTGCTCATCGAATTTTGAAAGTGTTCGAGTCTCAAGTTCAGACATACCGCTGACTCGCGGTGACAAATTTCTTCCTCCACTTCTAGTTACTACTGTTGTTGTTGTTGTGGCTGTAGGAAGAAGGAAAAGAAAATGCACGGGCCTGCTACTGGCTCTGTAGCTGAGCCACCTCCGCTGCCTCGTGCAGATAGAAGAGAATACAGAGAAGAAAGAAAAGCAAGAGGGAAAGAAAGACGCGCGCCGCAACAACAGCCGTCGTCCACCACCAGCGGTGGCGTGTGCAATGACAGCCTACAACAGATAAAAATTCGGTGCCAGGCCAGCCCCCGCCGCAAGCAGCGGTGACCCACCTGCACCAGCCCCATCAGGGCAGAGCTAGTTACTACTGCTGTCTCTGCCTCGCCTTCTACTAGAGTCAATCCATTGCGCCACTGAAGCAACGAAGAGGCGTCCGTGTGCTGTGCGATGTCAGCGCACGTTAAAGATCCCCAGGTGGTCGAAATTACTCCGTAGCTCTCCACTACGGCTCCTCTTTCTCTCTTTCCACTTTCACTCCCATCTTCCTCCCTTCCCTTACGGCGGGTTTCGGTGTCCACAGAAAACATGTGAGACAGTTACCGAGCCTTTTCCTTCCTATAAATAAATAAATCGCCTTCTACTAGTTTAAATCGGGCGAGGAATTCGCCCCGTTTCGCTGATGCATGTGATAATTTTGTCGGTCTTTTCAATTTCTTCTCTTCCGACAACTGATCCCTTTTATATGACATAGTAATTCTGACGGACCAAGTCAGTCGCTTCACTGAAATAGTTCTTGATGGTAATCGTCGGTACAAACCTCTGTACACTCCTACGAGTAGGGAGTTTCCTTCATGGTTTTCAAGCTAACTGATAACGGCGTTAAAACGCAAGGAACGGGCCCATCGTACAGCGAAACGCCCTGGGTATGACAATTGGGCAGATGAGTTTCGGCACTTGCGTTCTATTTGCAAACGCTTACAAAAGCGGAACCATGATTCTTACCTTCAAACTTTAGAGAAGAGTGCCTCAGATCGTCCTTGTAAATTCTGGCGATATGTTCGCAAGCGTTCCATTAAATCATATTCGAGTATCAGCTTAGTTGGCTCTCAGGAGTCGGAAATTCGGTATGTTGCCGACAGTTTATCCCTACATTTTTCCTCCGTATACAAACCTCCACATTGCGATTCCTTATGCTTCCCATCTGGTGTACCTTCTAATTCCATTCTCTTTGAAAAGGAGTTGATAACTGTGTGTCTTAAGCGTCTGAGAACGTCTTTGTCTTCTCGACCCTATGGCATTCCAGCCGCCATACTAAAAGGCTTATGTTGTATTTTTGTACCAGTATTGACTGCCATATTGAATAATCTTTTTAAAAAATGCTGCCTTTCCTCGGGTGTGGAAAATGGAACGTGTGTTTCTTGTCTTCAAATCAGAAAACAAATCTGATGTTTCCAATTATCGTCCGATTTCTCTTCTATCTGCAACCTCTAAGCTTTTCGAATTAGCTTTGAGCAGCGTACTTTCCTTCCTTCTGAAACATATCATAGCACCGAATCAACATGGCTTCCTATCAGGTCGCTCTACTTTTACCAATTTAGTCACGTTTATGACGTATGCCTCTGCAGCAGTCCTTCAGAGAGGTCGGGTTGAAACTGTGTACTGTGATATGAGCAAAACTTTCGACGTTGTTACTCACACTACTTCTTGAAAAGCTTCTACTCTCTGGCGTCGAAGTCTCACTTGTAGCCCTCCTACGTAACTATCTCCTTCATGCACCTGCTTTGTCTATGTCAATGAACAGGCCTCCTTCGCTTACCCTGTAACCAGTGCAGTTCCTCAAGGTTCTGTATTAGACACACAGACCCACTGCAGACACTTACAGACACACTGCCACCGGTCATCTTGATAGACAATGCTTCTATAATAACTCGTGTCAAGCTATCCTTGTTCTTTTTCAAAACGTGCACATTGGGATGTTTGGCTGGGAATTTCTTTTTTTTTCTTTTCTTTTCATATCACACAGTATTTGCACTGCACCCATCTGCAAGTTTGGTGCCAGACGTCTTCGATATTGCAGCGGCGTGCTTTGGAATGCTATTATTGACACATCTCCCTGTTGGACTAAAGTATTGCTTCGTAAAGAACAAGCCAAACTGGCACAATCAGTTAAATACATTCAGAGTAGCTCATTTGCTGGGCAACTTGGCATCATACATTGTTCTCTGGCCGATTCACCTGCGCACATCTACTCTATTTCTTTGGAGACGCAGGAATGATACGAATGTCGCGTCTGTTCCCGATATTCACCAGACTGTGTATGAAAGCACCACTGACTTCCTCCTTTGCGTCGTGTCTTCGTTTTGTTTATCCTGTTTGTTTTGCAAACATACAGGCTTTCTGCTAAGCTGCGCAGCAAACACTAAGAGCATCCTACTTCCTGAACCCTGCTAATCTGTCAGAAAAGCTTAAAGCTTTGCCTCATACGATAATAGCAAGGTTTGGCAAAAACTGACTGTGAAGCGGCCTTGTAAATGCCTCTTTTAATGTCTTTCTTGGAATAGTTATATGTAGACGGAACGCATTGAGTGCAAGCTCGAGGCTGGTAAGCCTAACATAAGAAGCCTGAAATGAATTCGAGGTACATATATAGGAGGTGCAAGATGCCATCCTCCAGAATCTCTCAGGTGAACCTAACTTCAGGGCAGTTTTCTTTTATATTGGTCAGCGAAATGTCTCTGACTTGTTCCGTCTCATTTTCCTCTTCTATATCTCAAAACACCGAAATATTGTCGGCGTAACAAACGGTCATTCCAAACCATTTGTTCCTCATATCTTCTATAATCCTCCTGTCACTGTTCCTTACGTAACATCACTCAGGGCAGGAGCAACCCTCCAACATACAGAAACTCCTATCCTTTGAACGCACATTATGCCGTCTTAGGAAGTGATTGTTGACTTTAGGTAGTCTCCTAACAATTCCAGCAAGGTGCCCACAGACACACCGACTGCATATACCGGAAAGTGATTTCGTCCTGCTTCTCGATCGTGTCCCGTAGTATTTTCAACACGCGATCTTATGGATCGAACAATATACATATCTTCAGTATCATGTGAAAACTAGCATATTATTTTCATGTAGTAGGCCACGATCTCAGACATTAACTCTTCTAAATTCCTTATTCTAAACCGATCATACGTTTGTACTTAGCTGAGATCCTTGACAAGTACTAATAGTAATTGGTTTTCAAGAAACGAAACGCGCAGTATAAATCACACTTGTTCAGCGGACACCTAAACCACCCGTTAGGGAAGAAAGGAAATTGGGAGTGAAAGTGTAAAGAGAGAAATAGAAGTCGTGGGTGGAGGACTGCGTAGTAATTTGGACCAACGGGGGATCTTTAACGTGCGCTTACATCGCACAGCATAAACGTAGGCCGTTGGGATCGAACTCGAAAATTCTGGCAAAGTAGTCGGGAGTCTCATCCCTATACTACGGCGGCGGGGCGAAGTATCCTGAGATTACCGTCATCCACGTATGTGCTTCCCACAGAACTGGCCTGAAAGGTACATTAGCGTTGAGTGCGTTTTAGCAATAAAGAGCACCGATAACGGGTTATGTATGACGCTATGAAGTTATTGCGATATATATGGAAATATGAAGGAATGTCCCGCCAACAGCGCCGCATTATTGATTAGTCTCCATACGCATTTCGCGTCAAATTTTTTCCGTTTTGGTGCTGTACATATTGTTACACATTTTGCCGTAAATTATGACCAATAATAATTTCGCTGCTCTTTTCCACAGTCTGTGCCTCCTATCAAGCCGCTGAACTATACAGTTAAGGTCTCATCCTATATTCGTGATTTTTAAACCCAAGATAGTAGAGTTGAGCAAAAAATGTTCTCTTTAGACGATTATTTATAAATATTTCTTATGCTTCATCAGAATATTTGTTATTGAGCAGCCCCCTCAAGCCAGAAGACACAACTTAATTCAGGGACTGTCCTAAATTTTCTTTTCAGACACGCCAGTATAAAATTGATTGCCTCGTTTTCTGCCCTTTGACGCTGTCTGTTTGTATCGCGATAAATATAGGGAGATGTATCTCTAGTATCTGACGACATAACTTCTATTGTATTATTTGTATTAGAGAAGACCCATATAGAAATTCTACCTAAACAGGAAAAGTAGAAAGGTAGGCTTGAAAATCAATATGCAGAAGACTAAGGTAATGTTCAACAGCCTCGGGAAGGCTGTCACCCTCATCCCTCAACCCTCATCAGGAGTAGCATGCTAGGCTTACTACCAGGCAGATCTCCTGTTGCCATTAAAATATATATATATATATATATATATATATATATATATATATATATATATATATATCTCGGGAACGAACAGCAGTTTACATTAGGTAGCCAAATACTGGAAGTAGTAGGCGAATATGTCTACTTAGGACAGGTAGTAACCGCAGATCCGGACCATGAAAAAGAAATAACAAGAAGAATACGATTGGGATGGAGCACATTTGGAAAGCACTCGCAGATTATGACTAGCAGCTTACCGGTATCGCTCAAGAGGAAAGTATACTACAGTTGCATCTTGCCTGTACTCACCTATGGGGCTGAATTGTGGAGGCTAACCAAGAGAGTTCTACTTAAGTTGAGGACAACCCAGAGGGCTATGGAACGAAGAATGGTAGTGGTAACATTAAGAGATAGAAAGCGTGCAGAGTGGGTCAGAGAAATAACTCAAGTTACCGACATTCTAGTAGAAATTAAGAAGAAGAAATTGACATGGGCAGGACATGTAGTGCGAAGAGAGGATAACCGATGGTCGCTGAGGGTAACAAACTGCCCTTACAAAAATGGTCGTGAACAGTCTTTAGAATGTGTATTAACACCTTATTGACTCTATCAATATTGTACGTACTTTTAATCTGTATGAACATGTGTAAATACGAAGTTCATACACTGTTACTTTTGTGTATTTAAATCAGTTCATATAAAGTTTGTACATAGCAAGTTGTTAGGTGAATATACTTCTCTGTATATACTCCTATCAATATACAGCAGGGGCGTAGCCAGGGCTCTGTTTCGATGTCAGAAACCCTTCCGAAAGTTTTTGAACTCCTTCTTTCGGCCTTTTTTGCAATTTTTTTTATCGATGCCGTATAACGCCCTCGAAAATTATTTCTGGTTATACCACTCATACACAGCTATTAAAATATATTGAAGCAATTTAGCATGTCAGAAAAAATGTTCAGATCGAAAGTATATAGTATTAACTGACCGAGTGAATGCTATTCATTGCAACTCATATTTGAATTACATTCTTATTATGAATAGCATCTGTTAAAAAAGAAATGGAAATGGAAAATTGATACGATCAATTTGCATGAATTATAGATAAAACTTATAAGGTTATAATTTGAAAATTTAACTGGTTACAATTTCGCTCTTTCTTCATCGCGCATTTCTTAGTCAAGCGTCTGCTCTTGTTGAGGACGCACTGAGTCCTTTTATCAAGCTCGCTCGCACAATTAAATACAAAAACATCACAAATGGAAGGTAAACGCACCGCGTCGCCGACTTTACAGTGGAGAATGCGCGCTGTGGGTGTTGTCGGGTTACATCACGCGATGCTGAGACGCACGCCATGGACTCGGATCCACGTAGCTCATCCCTCAGAAGCTATATGGGCGAAACTTTAGAATTATATATTGGCATACACACAATGATTGGGTATATGCACATGTACAGTAAGCTACCGAACGAGCCCCCCCCCCCCCCTCTTCTCCGCTTTCCTTCTCACGCGCCGAAATTACTGGAAAATGGAGGGTGCATTTCCCTGGCAAGGACCAAATTTTCATCCGAAAAAAAAAAGAATTTGTATTTTTTTTTCTTTATCGACCCGATCGTGTTTAGAAGTGTGCTCCCAGACGCATCTGAGCCACACCGCTGTGCATAGCATACGCTCCTGTCCACCACTTATGAAAACAAATCGGCGCCCGCCGCCGACATTTTCTCTCGCCGCGCTCAGTATGTTAGCGATTGTCTTATTCTCTTATTCACTTCTGCGCCGCCGCTCCCGTCAAGGCAGCGGCCATATCTTAGCCCATCTGTTCCTGACCGCGCGCATTGTATGTTTCGCTCGCGGAGGTTATCCGACACCACCCAGCAGCCTTTGGACATGTGCGTCAACCGAGCGAGCGCTCTACAGGTTCTGCTTTTGTTTATGTTTTTGCTGGAGGTGGTGTCTGGGTGAGGTGCGAGCTTAGGGCAAGGGTAGGGTATGGAAGCGCGCTAATGGTAAGGGAAGAGGGGGGGGGGGAGAGAAGGCGCGGCGGCTGGGGAGGGGGGGGGCGGCGAACTAACACACATAACGGCACAGAATGCGCCAGCAGAAACACGCATATTCGCTCGCAGCCTACGCATAGCGTTCATGCAGCCTCGTGAACTATATCAGCGCGCAACCTGCGGTCCGCGGCACCGACCTCTGTAAATCAATTAAGCGCCCTTACGGCACAATTAACACGCACTTGACCCGAACCACGGAATATCGACCAGCTGTAGCTGAACATATTCATCCTTCCGCTGTGATCCATTGGGAACGTTATGCTAGTCCTAGTCGCAACCACCCTCGAGCTGGAGGAGGGGGGGGGGGGGGGCCTTCGAGCAAAGCACACAGCAGTGCGCACGCACGCACGCATTCTTTTTTTTTTCCCTAGAAGTGCGGGAGGTATGAAAGGAGAAGCGGGCAGGCTAGCCAACGGTAGACAGCGCGCGGTATCAAACCTGTGACGGTTTCATTTACGCGCCCTTCAATCAATCAATCAATCAATCAATCAATCAATTTTTTGTTTTCAAATCCAGAGGACGGGGGGGGGGGGGGGGGGGGGCACCTCAGCGAGAAAGCAGTTGCACACTGCTTAAGAGTGCCGAGGACCCTCGCAAACATCAGCAGGTGACAGCTCAGCAGGAAGCTAGTTTACATGGAACACATTACAGGCATAAACACAGGCATAAACATTGCAGACATTACAGAGATGAACAGCAGCAAAAGCAAAAAAAGGAAAGAAAAGGAAAACAGATATGTGTTCACCGAATAACAGCGCAATTTCACGGTATTACCGCAGTGATGTCATCAATACAGAAAAAAGGATGGGTTTAAAGTTTCACAAAATATTCACAAAGTTGTCTCCGAGTAACAGTAACGAAATCAGCAATCAGTTTTTCGTGTTTATTTAGCACAAATGTATGATGCTCTCAGTCTTGAGAGCTATTTCTTTTTCGCCTCTGCAAAGCTGCATGTGTGTGAGCGCGCGTGCGTGCAAATAACTCATGCGCAGGCACTCAATATGTGCGGCTCCGCATACGGTAAGAATTCGTTTTCATTACAATGAAGGAAGCAAACACATGATCGCTGAAGTGGGCTCGCCACTCCGAGTCTCTGTGTCGCCTCGAATACCAGCCACACCACAAAACCACCGGAAGAAAAAGAACGAACGCACAAGATAGCGAACGCACAGAACTGACGCTCGCTCGGCGTTCCACTAATCCTGCCTTTCGTCTGAGCAGCGCGGCGCGACAGCGCGACTGGAAAAAAAAAAAAAAAAAAAAAAAAAAAAAAAAAAGAAAGCGAACTCCACAAGACACGTGATGGAGCAGCGCGGCGTGGCAGCGCGACTGGAAAAAAAAAAAAAAAGAAAGAAAGAAAGCGAACTCCACAAAACACGTGATGCAGCTTCATGTGTCACGTGATACTCCCGTGACTGAGAGGCGGCGTTTGGCTGTTTGGCGACGTCGAGCGTGGAAAATAGTTCTTTCTGCCAGAAATCTTCAATGTAAGTCGACAAACTTTTTCATTCCTTTCTTATAAACGCTTTGCGCATACTCGCGGAAAATTTTGTGTTTCAGAAGTGAGCAGTTTTTACATTACAAGCGTTTACCCATTTTTTACTTTGCTGCATACTGCACGCCCAATGCTCTAGGAAGATTTTTCATTGTTTAGCGTTTTTATCACCTAGTTAAGTTTTAAAAAGTGATCCTTGATTGTCCGCGGCCTCTTTCCGATCATTTTGCAACATAGTTCAGATCTTTAAGGCGTTTTTTTGCGGAGTTATTACTAATTCTTCAAAGGTAAACAACCGCTTGGCCTCGCAGCCATAACCGTCAAATTTCAAATATTGAGAGAGGCCTTGTACTGCGTAAAAGCTATGTAGACGTATAAAACCTGTCATTTTTAAATTCCATCAGATGTGTGTGATCGCTCGCTACCTATCTGTTTTATTTATAGCGTTTCTTCGTTGAGCTATTTGCACATGGAGCCGGTAATTCGAGGTTAAAGCGCTAACCGCATGAGGCGACAATTCCCGGCGAGATGCCGCGCGACGCCGTCGCGCGACGGGCTGAGGGTCGCCAAAGCATTGCCGCTCGTCGCCGTCGCTCGGTTTCTGGGTTTTTAGAAAATTTCGCGTGTCGCCCGGAAGCAGCTCGCGAGGCAGCCAATCGCAGAGGGCTTTAGGGTGCTCAACTTCCGTTCTGGCTTTCTTTTTATTGCGTGTAAAGTTAGTTTTCCTAGTCCGGTTTGGGCGAAGAACCTGGTGCCTTCACGCGCTCACTTCGTCTGATCCGTGTATATATATGAGTGCATCGAGATAATTCAGTAAAAGCTTGGAAGGGTAATAAAAGAAAGAAAAAGGTTAGCGTGGCTTGATATTGTTAATTTCCGAAAGGAGCAGGAGAAAGTCGCTGCTTGCAATGCAAGTCGGCATCGCAGTGTATAGTAACGCACCGCTGCCCTGTGACCCTTTAAAATACGATGCGTTACAAGAAATTTCATCACTGTTTTATCGTACTTCATGCTGTTTAGTGTTGAAAATGGGATATAGCGTGATTGCATTCCCCTTGACCGAATGACGAGGCGGCGGTAACAGAGCAACGCTGAAAACTCGCTTCTGTCGCTGAGCGCCGTCGCTCCGTGGGGACGGCGCTCCGTGCGGTATGCACCAGCGACAACGACAGGCGTTGGCGGCGGCGTCGCGCGCGACGGATCGCTAGGGGTTGTCGCCTCATGCGGTTACCGCTTTATTGGAACAGTCCATAAACAACGACTTTCCGCGTAAAATTAGGTTTTTAAGCTTTCCTTTACAGTAAGCACAGATTGGGGGGGGGGGGGGGGGGGGGGTTGATATATAATTTTATTTATAACAATTCGCAGACTTCAACGCAGTAATAGTTATATTTATATCCTTAGTAGGTGAGTACGTATTATTTTAGTACAGGCCCAGTGTTCTTTTTCTTTTTTTTTAATGGAGGCATGGCAAGTTATGTGGGTCAAGCTAACAATTGGCTGTGAATTAAGCGATTAGAGCTTTCAAACTTAGTCTTCTGTTTTGTTTAATTTCTAAGAACCTTTAAGCTTCACAGAGAAACAGCATATTTTGAAAAGTGAATTTCAACTATGGAAGTTCTTCGTTTATTAATGTTTGACATTGCTGACAAGGGTCAGAATTGAAACAGATGATAGGATCGAGTTTTTTGGTAACTTATGGCATGTGACCTAGAGCTGCTAGGAATTCATTTTCTGAGACAGCTTTTCTTTAGGAGTGTAGGGAAAGTAATGGTATGTTATGGGTTTTGAGAAGCATGGATTTAATGAAGTCTTTCTTTTACTGCATTTACGGCTTGTTTGGCAATAATGCTTGCAGTCCAGCTGATGAAATTGTATTGTCACACTGCTTTTGCAGCAGATTTCATCTGCCATCGAGGGAGTGCTGCCTGAATATGAAGCAGACAGCGTCATGAATCTGTTCAGGCAGTTTATTCTATCAGCCATGGGTGCCCTGCCCTAAAGCATCCTTCCTGTAAAGGAGACATTGAATTGGTAGGTATCACATGCTCATGTTTTTTGCGTTCACGTGTTTGCTTTATAACTGTATAATTTTTACTGGTTCATGCTTTGCATTTATTGTTTTCTTTTGAGAGTATAAAGGGCGGATGTGTAACAGGCTTCATTAAAGCAAAGCTTGAAACCAGCTCGGTGTTGTTATATCATTCTTGCTGTGTTTTTAGCGCGACTGACATGTTGGTGAATCTTGCTCATAGTCTGCACTAAAGAAAATTTTTCATGGCCTCTTCAGAGCTTTAAAACAGGAGATATACTTAGCTGTTTTATTGCAATAGTACCTACTATTTCTAGTTGAGGCAAAATTGAGTAAACCTGTGTTTTAATAGCTCAGTGACAAACATGGTGTCATAATATAGCTGACTGCACTGTGCATATGTGTGCATGTTCATGATGACATTCAGTTACTGTTTATTTATACTGCCTCAGCATATGTACACATACAGTGATGTTTCACTTGAACAAAGTTCATTGGACTGAAATAAATGCGTGGAAGATTGTTTCCTTTAGCTTCAAGAAATATTCAGTTGAGTCGTTCAGTCGTGTCCGACTCTTCGTGACCCTATGGACCATGTCACGCCACGCTTTCCGGCCTCTCACTATCTTCCTAACATCACATAACTTCATCTGCAGTGCCTCGAGGATACCATCTAACCATCGCGTTCGCTGCCTACCCCTTCTCCAGCGACCCTCAACCTTTCCCAACATCAAATCTTTCTCCAGCAACTCCTCTCTTCTCATCAGATGACCAAAGTAGCTGAGCTTTAACTTTAGAATTTGACCCTCCAATGAGCAGTCAGGGTTTATGGTCGACAATATCGACTGATTTGATCTTCTGGCAGTCCAAGGAACTCTCAAGAGTCTTCGCCAGCACCACAATTCAAACACGTCAATTCTTCGGCGGTCAGCCTTTTTCACAGTCCAACTCTCGCATCCATACATCACAACTGGAAAGACCATAGCACGAGTTATACAGATCTTGGTTGGCAGACTAATGTCTCTGCTCTTTACTAGGCAGTCAAGGCTAACCATTGCTCTCTTTCCCAGAAGCAGGCGTCTCCTAATTTCATGGCTACAGTCTCCTTCCGAGGTAATCTTGGAGCCCAAGAAGAGAAAATCTGTCACAGATTTTTAGGTTGTTCAAATCTTATCTGAGCCCATTTATTTGTCACTGCGCTGATTTGCAAGTGAAGAATGCGTAACCTTTTGCAGCACTTTTGAAAGGACTACAGTGGTTTTGAACTCGATTACTGTGCAAGCTCCTGAGAATCTTGCCTATCACAACGGCCTGCTGAGGAGACAAGGCTTTCATTTTCTCCAAGCAGATCATGGTTAACCAAAATGCACACATTTGCAATTCTTGGAGCTAAAGGGCCTGGTAGGGCTGAAGATCTGGCTTTGACTGGCTATGACTGTACAGCTAATTAAGCGTGCAGACAGCTATGGATTCATCTGGTTACAAGCTATTTTAGGCAGCCAATTCACTTTAAAGCTAAATAACGGCCACTTTTCTTCACGCGATAATGAAGAGTTGTTCTTAACATAAAAATATGCTACAAAGAGTGCAGACTGTGCTTTTTTAGGCGCTCAGTATGACTTTGAAGACACAGGATAGCACCGCGGAAAATGTTCGTTGAACTGAAATGAGCAATAACTGAAGTTTGTTAAAATGAAGTGCGTTTGCATAGTGTTCAATAGAGCTTCAGTGGGGGGATTTAATAAAGTTTGTACAACTGAATACATCGTCGAAGTGACGTTCGTTCAAGTGGTATTCTGTTTTTCTGTGACTAAATGAGAACATTTACTTTGCTCAAAGCAACATATGCACAAATATTTACTTTCTTGCTAGTCACCAAGATTTGCAATTAACTTGTGAACTCATTTTATTCACAACATAAATAAATGCATCGTTAACCCTAGAGCCAAATAGTTACTAGCAATAACAAAAGTAATATGTTGATATTTATCTGTTGGAGAACATTTTCTGTTTAATTGTTTTGTGTGTTTTTGAGTTCTGCAAACATGAGGGGGCTTGTTACAGAAGGGGTGGGCTGCAAGACGAAGGGAAGTATCAGTGTGGCGGCCCTTTTGCGTTTATCAAATAATAATGCATTCTAACATGTAAAACGAATGCCTTTACAACCTGCTAAAAATCTTTTTAAATTGCATGTTTGGGTTCTGCCTGGATAAACATAGATGGCAGAGAGAGATCTTTCTGCCATGGGGTGTGAACTGTATTTTGTGCAGAAAGCCAGAGGCTGTCGAACATGTGTTATTGTTGATTGGGTTTTTGGGGGGCAATATCCTACAGTGAACTTTGCTCAAAGATGTCCCTTTAAACCCCCATGGAATTTGGTTCTCAGGTGTTGAAAATTACAACAGTGTTCTGTAAGATATGATAAGGCTATTAAGCTTGCATAGCGCATGGAAGCGCCGAATGGCTGTTCGCCATGCTGATCTTTATTATCAGACCTATCCAAGAGTATAATGAGGGTTTTGTCCAACAGATGGTGTTTTGAAAGCTCAGCCATGTGTACCTGTGTTTATCAATGTATTTGAAAAAGTGATCAGTTTGAATGCGATAATTAGAGGTATTGTACCTAAGCTAGCTCTCGGCCAGCCTGTAGTGTTTGTGAAAAGGCAAATGTGACAAGAAGGGTGTTTTGCTAGCGCTCTTAAGGCTCTTAAATCTATGCAGCTCTGCTTTAGTACATGCATTGTCTCCTGTACATGGCTAGTTAAATGATTTCTGTTCATTTTATTACAAAAAGTCATTCTAAATCTTTAGATAAGCTTGCTCACCTCTATTGTTTGCATTGTGTTCACGCATGCTATAGCTGGAAATGGTGCAGTATTAGTTACAAGTAAATAAATAAAAGGAGCAGCAACTACATTTCCTTCGTCCGCACATTTTTAAGAGAAACATACATGGGCTCATTAGATTTTAGTGTTATTTGCAACTGTGTTTGATAGTGAAAGATCTTCCTGTCATTGCATAGAAATCTTTCAGAAACCTCTGAGATAGTTTGATACCTGGTGATGTGGAGGTTGACTTCCCAGACAGTAATGTATTCCTATAGTTCATACTGCACCAGCCAAAAGATGAGACACAGCAAAGAGGAGGACAGGACAAGGCTGGACTATCAACTGAATGTTATTGATAAGAAGAAAACAACGAAGACTCCTTCCGAAAAGCTCGCACACAACCCAACCGGTGGAATGGCAGGAAATTGGGAAGAAGATGATGAAGAAGAAAATTCAAAGCCAATTCCAAGTCAAGGCCTAACTAACGACTTTTCTAATAGATGAAATTCCTTACATTGAAGGCTAACCGACGCCTTAGCCACACACTTGTCCTCGGCTTTAGCAATGTAAAATGCTTCAACCAACTCTGCAGAGTTGATTACCATTACTGTAAACTACACCCGTATTATTGAAGTCAGGTGCACAAAGGGACGGGTCATGCTCCGACTTACACTCTCGGGATTGCACATGTAGCGCAAGATTAGAACTCGCCTTCCCTCCCAGAGAATTGGAGTGCTCCGTCAGGTGCACATTTAGACATCTGCCTGTCTGCCCATTGTATTTACAGCGAGAAACAAGATAGGAGCCTTGTGCGCTAGAGTTAGAAAGGGGCTCGACAGTGTACCTCGTGATAGTTTTCGTTGTGCAGTGTCACATAAGAAAAAGTTCACCACCTGCAGAAAGAATGTGGTCTACCACGTTCCGCTGAATTGTGGCCGGTGCTACTACGGGCAGACAGGCAGATGTCTAAATGTGCGCCTGACGGAGCACTCCAGTTCTCTGGGAGGGAAGGCGAGTTCTAATCTTGCGCTACATGTGCAATCCCGAGAGTGTAAGTCGGAGCATGACCCGTCCCTTTGTGCGCCTGACTTCAATAATACGGGTGTAGTTTACAGCAATGGTAATCAACTCTGCAGAGAGTTCGTTGAAGCATTTTACATTGCTAAAGCCGAGGACAAGTGTGTGGCTAAGGCGTCTGTTAGCCTTCATTGTAAGGAACTTCATTTATTAGAAAAGTCGTTAGTTAGGCCTTGACTTGGAATTGGCTTTGAATTTTCTTCATCTTCTTCCCAATTTCCTGCCATTCCACCGGTTGGGTTGTGCGCGAGCTTTTCGGAAGGAGTCTTCATTGTTTTCTTCTTATCAATAACATTCAGTTGATAGTCCAGCCTTGTCCTGTCCTCTTTGCTGTGTCTCGTCTTTTGGCTGGGGCAGTATGAACCCATACCAACGTGCCCAGTCGTCAACCTTGTTGTATTCCTATAGTACCGTATGCATGCACAATAGATAAACGTAGCCCCTTGCATATATCACTGAATCTTCCACTCTAGAAGAGAATTTTGTGCACAAGCATTTTACTGTAGTTTGCCTCTGTGGAGCATTGTATTTGTAATTCTGTGCTTCTCTTTTTTTGCTGTTACTCAGCATCATATGAAGTATTCCTTGTTTGTTTCTGTTACTTGTGCATTTGACTTTTCCTTTTATTATTTGAAATAACTTTCTTCCTGCTGTTCTGACTAGTGTTTTCGTATGCATATGCAGTCCTCTTGATGCTTCATTGAGCCATACCTGGAGACTCCCTGTTGCCGTGGTCTGTGCCGACAAGTAAAAACTAGGCAACCTGACTTCCGGGACAAGTAGCAGTGGGACGTAGCTGCATGGTTTCTTCAGCATCCATGTGGATTTCTTATAAAAGACAGGTATTTCTCCTATATTTGACTTTCATATGTGATCAAGATTTTACCTTGGTGACAAGCTCTTGAAGGAAAGGATGGACATTTATGGCACTTTCTTAATTTCTTACTCTCGGGAATACACTATTACGACTTGTTAACTGCATATGTAGCAAAAATTATGTGTGACTGCATATTCCAGCAGTAAGCTGCATGATTTTTTAAGGATGAAATAATTTTGCTCCTATTGTCGGTAGCCTACTATTGACGAGCCAAAGCAGGCAATATTAGGTACCAAAAAGTGATTATGCGGGGCCGGGTGGGTTTTAATGAGACAAGCTCTCCATGTTTTAAGCCTTTGTACAGGGCCAACGTGTCTCCCTGAATGTGTCTGGGACACATGCAAGTCTTGTATCCTCAAAAGGACCTTGTCTAAATTTAAATAAAAGTAGCGCCAACCTATTTTGAGTACGACCAGTTCAGCAGTAAGCTCAAAATTGAAGCAAAAAGGCATTCATGTCCTGTGCGATGTCAGTGCACGTTAAAGAGCCCCAGCTTGTCAAACGCTCTGAAGTCCTCCCCTACAGCATCTCATAGCCTAGGTTGCTTTGGGATGTTAAACCACATAAACCAAACCAGTCATTTTTTACCACCCCATATGACTTGTCTTTCCACGTATCTCCAAAAGATAGTGCCTACATAAGACTTGCCACTATTCCTGAGATTACCTAGATTATTATGTATTTATGTATTTTATGATTATGTAATTTTCCTCAGTGGAGCATTGCGTTTTTAATTCTGGGCTTTTCATGCTGTCACTCAGCAACCATATGAAATACTCCTCCTATGTTTCTTTTACTTGTGCATTTGACTTTTCCTTTATTATTCAAAAAATCTTTCTTCCTGCTGTTCTGACTAGTGTTCTCATATGTACATGCAGTCCTCTTGTTGCTTCATTCGACCATATCTGGAGACACCCTGTTGCCGTGGTCTGTGCCGACAAGTAACAAGGCAACCTGACTTCCTGGACAAGTAGCAGTGGGACGTAGCAGCATCCATGTGGACTTCTTATAAAAGAAAGGTATTCTAAATTTTGCTTTCATATGTGATAAAGATTTTACCTTCGTGACAAGCTCTTGAAAGGAAAAGATGGGCATGAGTGGCACTTTCTTATTTTCTTACTCTCTGGGAATACACTATTGAGACTTGTTACCTGCATATGTAGCAAAAAGTATGTGTGACTGCATATTGTAGGCTAACTATAATATACTTCATTATTCCCTATTATCGCTCTTGTATCCCCTAGGTGCTTGGTGTAGCTGGTCTCCTTCAGTAATTACTTATGTGTGTGTGTCATCTGCTATGGCAAACATAGCCATCACTCAGGAAAAATGGGAGCAAACAGGCACAGTGGCATCACTTGCTGGTAGCATGCACCAAAATGTATGTATACATACTGATACGTTGCCGCTCAACGTGTATTTGCTTGATGCAGCAAATGGCAGAGGAGAGAGTATCTGATGACCAAGCATACTGGCGTGTAAATTTCACTCCTTTGTTTCCTGGGCCCCTATTGTGATAAACTAATGTTGAATGATATAGAGGATCAAAAGGAATACAACTAAACACAGCAATAGTCTCTATCTCCTGAGGGTGTTTTGCAGGTACTAGTTTGTACAGAAAGTGGTTCGAAACCAGTTAGCATATTTTGAGGAAAAACAGGCATCTGAGTGAAGAGAGATGTGTGTGATGCTAGCACAAAGCGTGCGAAATTGGCAGAAAAATTTTGAGCATGTATATTTCTTTTCTAGGTGACACCATGATAAATTTTGATATGGCTGGTACATCAAACACACAATGTCGTTGCCGTCGGAAACCAAGTGTTTCTGTGTCAAGGGTTTGTGCAATAAAAGAAGGTATGAATTTGCATCTGTTTCTTTTGCCACTCTCACTTTTCACGAAATATTACATGCATGTGAATAGTGAGTAAAATACACGTTATTGTTGGACACTTAAAATATAGTTAGCATAACACAAGGTATTAATACTTTGTATGAACACTATTCTTTAAAATAACGGTGGCCAATTATCGGAACACAGTCGTTACAGTGTCCATATACACTATCAATAGGGTAATCATAGGAGGTATAAATACGTTCTATGTAAATACATTCTATTCAATCACGGTGGCCAATTGTCGGAAGGGAGATCATACATAGATCATACGTGTTCTAAAGACTTTCTTTTGATGGTCGATAGCTTCTATGATCATATTGTCTAAAGACATTGCATAAAGTGATCATAGACATTTTTGTAAGGGTGGATTCCAAGGGAAGGAAAGCGTAGCGGGGGCGGCAGAATGTTAGGTGGGCAGATGAGATTAAGAAGTTCGCAGGGGTCAAGGGGATGCAGCTAGCACAGAACCGGGTTAAGTGGAGAAATATTGGAGAGGCCTTCGCCCTGCAGTGGGTATAATCAGGCTGCTGCTGATGATGATGATGATGATGTAGAAATTCTACCAAAGTTTCATTCTCCTAAGTCACACTTGTTGGTAGTATAATTGCATTGTCTCCCAACCGAGATAAAAGCACATTCATGATTCCCTTTTGGCAGGGCTGTATCTCTCAGAATATCTATATTAAGGTATTCACCATAGAACATAGGAAAGCAATTAATAGAACTGAATTTTAAGAACTACTTATAAAAGAAAGACAGTTTCGTACATTTCTTCCTAGGCGCCAAATGCAAACGTATAATATCTATTTTCTTTTGCGCAAAATATTAGCAGGTCACAATGATAAGCGTATATTAACCACAAGTAACCTAGTCTGAAGGATCCAGGGAGAACGAGAGAAAGAGGATGGCTTCGCAGTTTAAAGAGGCGTATTGGCCTCGAGATCGAGCAGAGTCGCCACTTAGCGGCATAGCAGCGAACCCTACCCAGTGTGCACGCGTTCATAAAAATACTCCCCGTGCCCAACTTGACACATCCGCGTTCTGCTCACCGCACCAAGAAATCGTAGCAGCGCGAGTGCGATACAACCGCAAACATCTTGTAGTTGTCAGCGCATACGTCAGACCCCACGCAAAGCCTCACGAAGTCAGTTTTGACTGGATGCAGAAACTTCGCGACGCTCATCCTAAAGACGAGATGCTCATTGGCGGGGACTTCAACGCGCAGCATCAAACATGGGGTTACAGACGCTCCAGTCTTCTCGGAACACGTCTGCACACCACATCCACAGAGGTAGCGGGGCTATACCTTGGCAATGACACCGATTATCCGACACGACGAGGCATGCATCCTGGTCAACATGATACGTCTCCGGATCTGACCTGGCACTCCAACAACATTATCCAAGATTGGTGATGTGGCCCTGAAACAATGGGCAGTGATCATTACTCTATATGGATACAGCTCCAGTCCAATCTACGCCGCCGCAAACGAAATACTCGTACCGTCAATTGGAAAAACTTCCGACAGGCTTTAGACGATCATCTCGCCGAACTGCCAGTCGAAACACTCCTTCAACGCGCCCGTGATTCAGCCACTGCAATCACACAAGTAACAGAAGACGTTCCTGTACCTGACCCTCACCTGCTTAACCTATGGGAAAGCAGAAAACAAGCCGAACTCGATTGTCTCCAATCTGGAAGAGAATACAAAAAGCTTCTAAAACTTCGTCGCCTCACTGCTGAGGCACGCCGCTATAGCAAACGCCTTAGCAGAAGTCGATGGCTTGACTTTTGTAGCACTTTATCCTATAGGACCAACACCAGCAAGCTGTGGAGAGTATTCCGGGCCATGAACGGCAAGAGCAAATCCGCAAATACCGGAGAAACCCTTCTCCTCCGCACTAGTCAGACTGCTACCGAGCTTGAACAGGAGGCAGCCCGCCCTTTCTTTCCGCAACCCGCCTCACCACCCCCACCTGACACCTATGCACCTGTTCCATCCACAGACTCTACTGGCATTAACGCCCCCTTTAACACATTTGAATTCGAATATGCTCTTTCACAAGTTAAAAAGAACAGCGCTCCCGGCAAAGATGGCATCACTTGGAGCATGCTTCGGAACTCCAGCACACCTACTAAGGAAAAATTACTTGACCTCATCAACCAGCAATGGGATACGGGCTCAGCAGCAATTAAACGGCTCAGCAGCAAGAGTGGGGGCGCAGGGACGGAGGTAGCGCGTCGCCTCACTGTCGCTATTCTGCTCGCTAAGCTCCGCTACGGTGCCCCTTACTTTGACTTGACCGCAGCCAATTACAAGACACGGCTTACTTTATAACTCTGCCTTGAGGGTTATAACTGGTCTACCCGTACACACGCGCATCACGGAGCACCACAGATTCGCTCAGCTCCCACCAGTGGATGCACTTATTGCTACGCACCGAGCCAATCATGAAACTCGCCTGCGTCACACACCCAACGGGCATCGCCTCCTCACTCGAATATTTGACGAAGCTAACCTACACTTGCCCATATTGGACCACCTTACAGCACCATGGACAGAAACATTGGTAACAGATCCAGGACCCCTTCCAACCAACACCAAAGGGCCAGGAAGAGATCACCGACAACGCCACATAATTGATACACAAGACCAGCACATCGGTCTTCGCATTTATACCGACGCCGCCCTATATCATGACGATGACACCGGCATCACGTTTGCAACCACCGCTTACTACCAAGAGGGTTCACAGCTGCACGCTACTAGCCACAGTGGTCGCAGGTACTGGTCCGCAACTGAACTCGAATTAACAGCCATTGACGAGGCCCTTCAACACTGCACCAAAGGAACAGATCGTTTCATCCACATCTACACCGACAGTCAAGAGGCTATAAAAACCCTGAAAGCCCGTTCTTACAAGACCTCAGTACAACACAGCATCAAAGAGCGCTGCCGATACCTGCGAGAGACCTCACAAGTCTCGGTACGAATTCATTGGACACCTGGACATCACGCACAAGGAACTGGGAACAGAATGGCCCACGAGGCCGCTGGCGCGCAGCTAGAGGAAGACCGCCGGCATAGCCTTGATGTGGGCCCGTCCAACTCGGACCACCCTTACTGTTCTCCCGTCTCCTTCATCATACCGGACTCTGCCATCACGCGGCTTAAACATGAGCGGAGGGGTTTGTTGCGGGACCTTGTCCCCGGTATTAATCCTCCGATCCCTTCCGGCCTCTCTCGTCCAGCCCAAGTTCTAACTCACAAGGCGCGAGCCGGTGCAGCGTACACACCGGACATCCTGAGTCAATGGCGCCGAACCAAGATCAGCTGCCCCAACTGTCCTGCTGACTCTGTTGACCTGCAGCACTTGGTCTGGACCTGTCCTGGCACGGCTGGCCTCCACGCACGCTACACATCTGCTCACCACATTCAGAGTTACGAAGACTGGACAGCCCCCAATACCAACGCCAAGCGCAAGCTTAGTGCCCTGCTAGACTTCATGTCGGAGTCTGGCGCCCTCAACCTCACCTAACCCACCCCCTTCCCCTCTAGGCCTCAGGTTATCGTCATGAATAAAGGTTTATGAATGAACGTATTCGCGTCGCGTGCCAGCCTGCAGTGATTTACGTGCGCTTGTGCGGCGTGTACAAGAATACTTTTGATTGTTTTGTGGCTCATGTGTGCTTTTGCTTACCTATCTGCCTCTTGCAAAAGAAATGTAAACAAGCTATTATCCCATGCTCCAATAAAAAAAAATACTTGTCCATAACGAGTATGTCACGCTGCAAAGGACATCATCAGTCGCAGTCTTCGGCGCTTGAAATTATTAACTCGAAAGCGTTAATTCGCTATGCTCACAGATTTCTGTCCGCAGACGGCGTCCGCAAAATCGCGTCCGAAGCAGTTGCGGGTAATTGAGAAGTGGTAGAGGTTAATGAGTGCTGTCAATCAATAAAGACTAACGTAGTGTTGCTGCAGAAAAATTATTAGGTCAATGAGTTAATTAGGTAAATAATTAGAATACCTGGTTCACATGAAATGCAAGGCACAGTATCTCATCCCGCACTTATCCTGTGAACACCTGAACCGTGCCGTAAGAGAAGGGAGGAAGGTGGGAGTGAAAACGGAAAGAGAGAAACGGGTGCGGTAGTGGATACGACGTCAAGGATTTGACGTCACGCAACCGGAAGTAAAGCCGAAAAGAAGGCATAGGAAGGGATTGGCGTGCAATTTGAAATTACCAAAGACTAAAAGGGGTAAACAGGAAGTGAATAATATGACGTAGAGGATATGACGTCACACAACCGAAATTAGAGCCGAAAACGGGCATAGGAGAGACTCCCAGCCTAAACAGAAGAATCTATTCACCAGCAGATAGGTCCCAAATACCGTCAGAATGCAAGGCCTGGCAAAATATTCAGACCAATCGTTTCTTTCCTTATGTTACTCTGCATAATGAGTTGACAGCGGACCCAGAGGCTTGCAATCTCTGCAACTTACCTCTGAGTCAAAATCATCTAATCTGGCAATGCCCCGATCCTCCGGGAGCCAGAAAATTATCCCCTTGATAAAATTACCTGGAAGTCCTACATCCGCAGGCCAAATGCGAATGAACAAAAGATCGTCCTACTCCTGGCAGAGGAGGCTTACTCCAAGAACTTTTCTGCGGCCACGGCGCAGGAGAGCCGGCAAAGAGACCCTCCCCATGGCAGAGCCCCTGCCCCGAGATCCATGTCGGTGTGAATAAAGTCTTCTCACTCACTCATTCACTAGCAAGAAGTGATTTAGGCGACTAGAAGCAACCAGAAGCAACCAACAGGAGCATCTATGCTTTCGCATTACTCCAATGTAGACTCTGCAGTGCTTTTTAATTTTTAACAAGCGGTGTATCAAACGAAGCGCTGCTGTCGTTAGGCGCCGTGTGAAAGCAAAACAGTTTGCTGCCGTCCATACAATTTAACGCAAACGCTCAAAAATTGTATACTCCCGTTTCTGTTTGGAATACCGCAATTACTAAAACAAACGACTGCAGACTGCTGCATTGCAAAATCCAATTAGAATTAGCCACTCTGTGTCTTCTGTATCCACGATAGTGTTGCCGGAGTACTTTAATTTTTTTTTTTCTTTTTGCTGTGAAACCTCTGTCGCGATGTCTCAGTGGTAGGGCGCTCGACTGCTGATTTCGAGAACGGGGGATTCCATCCCGGCTGTTTCGAAAGACACTCCTTGGCTGTGGGATTTGACTGCATGTTAAATAATCCCCCGTGTTCAACGAAACCGAGGCCCGTCCCTGCATCATCCGTCATATATGCGATGCATGGTGTGTGCAACCCATATATGCATTTCATTTCTTCTTTTTTTTTTTCTTTTGACGGATTCGGCGCGTCAGTAGCAATGGTAATGAGCATATTTCGCTTTAGAGAAATTCTCGAGCTTTTAGAAACAAATCTTCGCACTGTTATAATACACATAGATCAATGTGCAGTGGTAGCATATTAGAATAACCGAAAGCCTTTTTCGTCTCTGCTGTCTTTCGAGCAAACTGGCTATTTCTGATAAGGGGAGTAATATAACTACATACGGGCAGTTCGGGAACAAAAACCTATTTATAGTCACATGATAAGATGAAATTCAATTCTTTCAGGATAGTTTTATATCCGGCACCTGTTTTGGGTGTCAACGACAGAAGCGCCCCAAGTCACTGTTCAACAAAAATTACAGTGATAAAGAAATCTTCAGCCTTCAAAATTTCTGCCAGTGCATGACAGCGACCAAGCGCATTTTTTTACGATGTCAATTCGCAGCTAATCATTCGTTGTTGGTACTGTAACGTTACTGAAAATTAATCGCTGATAGTCCTAAATTGCATCAAGTGTGTAAAAATTCTGTCACGTGGTGAAATTCATTTTCATTGAAAAAAATACAATTACGCTTCTAATTTACTATTTATAAACATCACACATATCAGAAATTTCTTATACAAAATTCCTCGATGTCAGGAAATCATTTGGAGTCAAATCACAGTGCAACACCAGATTATCTGCCGCAAGAAGCATCCGCCTTGTTGTGAACTCGGCAAAATCAATCCACTCACCGCTCTACACGTGAAAAATCAGTCAGCTTTCCTGTGCGGTGAGGTTTCCTGTACAGTGTCGGCTTAATCTTATTTTTGGGAATACTTGTGCCGGGTTATCAAGCCAGAGTTGATGTCCACTCAGTCTACGACAACCCGCCGGGCAGTAAGCTGTCAGTGCTGCATTTAACCTGATTAATCATCGGGTCAAGTACGATATAATAATCCAGGCTGCCTCGATTCATTCTAGAGTACTTCAGGTCAGAGCACGAACCCCGTACCTCCGTGGGCTTGACACTAAATTTGCCGGTGTCACCCGTATAAGACATGCGCACACTGTTCAAAAGGCAATAGAATATGTCATGTTCAGGCCCCCGTATGAGGCTTGTGAGAGCCGTACAACGCAAAAAGCATGCAAAAGCGATGTCGGTAAGTCTAAAAGACGGGTGGTTGCGTGCCTTGTTTTCCTAAAATCCGTGCATCTCTCTTTTTTTTTTTTGCTGCATTGGCGAAATCCACAGATTTTGTATGCAATATTAGAACACTCTAAACAGTAAGTCACTAACGCATTGCATAAGGCACGTTTTCATCGCCAACAAACCCGCCATAATCTCGGAAGCAGGCATACGCCGCGTGCGTTACTGCGAGCCCCTCCGGCTGCCGATTCCTGCTATCAGAGCGACAGTGGCGCCACCTCTACGTCGATCTCGCGGCGAATAGGGGGAGCCTCAGTTTGCAGGTCAAGCCAACGTTTCGACAAGAGGAATTGTCTTCATCTGGGCAGTGCGACCAACCTTTCAGATGACTGTATACTTGTCACACTTGATCTCACGGCGCACTCTACACTAATATTCCCATCGGTAAAGGTATCGACGCCTTCTTACAAGTATAAATCAACGACTTCAGCCTGCGTGCCTCTGAAGTTTATTTATCGATCCTTAACCAAGTCTTAACTTTAAATTACTTCGAAATTATCTGCAGAGATTGGAACTAGCATGAGCACTCCATTAATGCCTACTTTCGCGAATATATTCATTGGAGTCCTGGAATCCAAAATAATTAATTCATTTCTGGAAAAACGCTCATATACCTTCGCTATATTGACGATATCGTTATGATATGGCACCACGGATCAGAATCACGTCCACCGTTCGTCTATCATATTAGTATTCATCACAACGGCACTCAATTTACCTCTCAGTCATCGTAATTTTAAGTGGACTGTCTTTACAACTTGATGTCGGTGGAAAATAGAAAACTTAGAACAGAAAGTAAAATTTGTTGGGCTAGTTGGTTCATAGTTAAATGCAATAAAAAGCTGCGCTAATAAGACCCGGACGGAGGAAAGGCAGGACGCACACAAACGCAGCTTTTTATTGCTTTGAACTAGAACAGAAAGCCAAAGGAACAACAACAATGCCAAGTTTCCATCAGTTAATATCTGAGACGATGTAAGCAAGGAATATTTGTAAGACAGGCGACATGGCTTAGAAGAACATTGTCAAGGGACAACGACGAGGACAAAGTGCTGTGCTCGTGCGTGAAACGGGTGGAGCGCGAAGACGGCGAAGTGTGGGTTGTTCATGCTGGGCGCCGCGGCCCTGAAGTTGTGCGTCTGCTCTGTGAACAGCTACGGCTCTGCCAATATCTATCAATGAAACCAGTCCTTCTGTGCCTGCATCTACGCTACATTATTGGCTGGAGATGATGGGTAACCTGCAGCACGCACGGAACTCCGCAGCGGTGTTCAATTTCCCGGCTGTTTAGCCTTGCCCAGCGACGGGAACGCACCCTCGGCGTCCTCCACTACGACTATCGTCATTGTCCACACGCGTGATCCCGGAATCTTCAGTGGAGTGGACCGTGGTAGTGTGAAGGTTTGACTCGCTATGTACTATCGCGTGAGCGCACATATCAGGTGTTACTCGCCCATGAAGTTGGCTAACGTCATGTTCTACCTGACGGGCACTGCAAGGGTCTGGTTCTAGACCTACGATGATTAATTAAGCCGTTGGAACCACTGCAAGCGGAAGCTTTCTGACTTGTTTGGTAAGCCCATTGGACGTCAGCAGGCTGCGAAGGAAGTTGCATGCCGAAAGCAATCATCCACAGAGTCATATGTGTCATACAATCATAACATTTTAGCCATCTGCATGAACCTTGACATCGCTGTATCAGAGTGTCATAAGTGATCAGGTATTAAAGGGAATAGCAGACGATGCCTTTAGCTTACAAGGATTGCGAAACAACTGACACAATTATAAAAGAATGCCGCCGGTTAGAACAAGTGAAAAGCCGCCGTATTTCTTCTCAGTTCAAATGGCTGCCGAACATGGCCGCGACGTTGTCCTGCGTGGGTTCTTCCTCATCTTTTCGTTTGTCAACATTCGACAGCCTAGCACGGCTTGTGCACCGGTAACTAGAAGTAGTGTTACCCACAGGTTCCCAACTAGCGATACCGGACAGTACCCTTACACTATTCCTTACACTGGCTATTGCCATGCAAGAATTCGCCAATCTCGTGATGCAACTTATATGCTCCATTAGCTCCTTAGAAGCTCTCCGTGTGTCTCCAGTGCGTGATTCTGGACATCCGTACTACCCTCGCCACTGCCACAACCGAGGTGGGTGGAGAATCACATCTCTCGACACTGACGAACTCGCCCTTCATCAGCCTACCGCCGCTACCCGGATTCTGAATATTCCCGCCGCTCTTCACAGCCCTCAGAACAGCAATTATCAAGCTCTGATGCTCTGACTCTGTCCATCAGCCGTTCATCGTGACCCTACCGCCGTTGTTTTCCGTTGTCCCGATCTCGGCGCCCGTCATCTTTTGACCGGTATGCTCGATGTCGTTCGGGAAACTGATGGTTGCAGCATCTGGAGGTGATGCTGCTCGAACGACATGACCCGAAATCTCTCGAACTCTCCACGCCCGACGGAACATGCCTAGCGTCGACGTGGACGGGATCCCTGTTACAGCTCTGATCGACACGGGAGCGCATGTCTCCATTATGAATTCCCGCCTCCGCCGTCGCGTATAGAAAATGCTCACTCTTTTACCCTGAAATGTTGTCCACGTCGCTGATGGTTGCAGTTCTGCTGTCGTTGCAATGTGTAAATGTCCTGTGCAATCGCCGACCGCCATATTCTGTTCTCTGCACTCTCCTTGAACACTCCCCTTTTGACTTTGCTCTTGTCTCGACTTTGACTTTCTTTTGAACATTATGTCCTCATTGCTTGGGCCACAAATGTTACTCAGCCCGAACTACCTTTTATGGAGAAGCTGCCGGATTCAGCTGTGCACCCCCTACATTCTATCATTTTTCTCCGTCTAGACCCCAAAGCCGTCAATTTCGGCCATCCCACTAGTCCCCGATGGCCAGTACATCGTTGTGACTGTAGGAAGAAGGAAAAGAAAATGCACGGGCTTGCTACTGGCTCTGTAGCTTAGCCACCTCTGCTGCCTCGTGCAGCCAGAAAAGAAAATAAAGAACGAAAAAGAAGAGGAAAAGAAAGACGCGCGCCGCAACAACAGCCGTCGTAAAACCACCACAGCGGTGGCAGGTGCAATGACGGCCTACAACAGATAAAAATTCGGTGGCAGGCCAGCCCCCGCCGAGCGGCGGTGACCTACCTGCCCCAGCCCCATCGTTACTCCACCACTTGATCTACCTCTCACATGGAACGTCGCCCTTGCGCATGCAGTGGTCACTATGCCAATCAAGGGTCCTTTCCGGTCCTCAGCTTTGCATCGCACGTTCAGCCGCTTCCCCAAGGCATGTAGCTCGCCACGCTGTAACCTACTTCCGAATTCCTTGTATCAGCTGTAATAAGTTGAGTACGCGCCTCAATAACCCACCACGTGTCAGACGTCCCGCCGTCTGACGAAACCAAAAAAATGTTTGCAACTGCTCTTTTGCCAGCACACTCATGACCTCAGATGTCTTCTATCATCTTTTCACGACATCTCTGACTTCGATAACCGCCCATTGCTCGGACCGCTGTGGTTACGCATGGCATAAACACCTGTGACGCCGTTCCTTATCACAGATGTCCGTGTAAAGTGTACAGTACAGAAAGCAACATCATTTAGTAGGAGGTGAACAAGAAGCTTACAAAGACATGAGCCCTCGTCGTGCCCTGGGACCTCACCAGTTGTTCTTGGGCGAAAGAAGAACATAAATTGGCACTTCTGCGTTGATTACCGGCACCTCGATGGCATCACGAAAACGAACGTTATATCCTCTCCCTAAAATCGGTGATGTTTTGGATTTCCTTCATGGCGCCACATTTTCTCTTCCATCGACCTTCGATCTGGGTATTGGCAAATGTCTGTCGATCACAAAGACCGTTAAAAGACCGCGTTCTTCATTCACACCGGATGAAATATATCAGTTTAAAGTCATGCCGTTCGGTCTCACCAATGCGCCAGCTACCTTCGAGCGAACGATTGACTTCTTGCTTCGAGGATGTAAATGAATTACATGCCTGTGTTACCTCGACGACGTTGTGATTTTTTCGTCCACATTTTCCGCGGACCTCGAAAGACTGACGAGCATTCTTTCCGTCTTCCGTAGAGCCGTGTTGCAGCTCAACTCGTCAAAATATATATTCGGGCGCCGCCAACGCACAATCACTGGGCATCTCGTCGATACTTCTGGTGTCCGCCCATATCCTGCTAAACTTCAAACTGTCAAGAACTTCCCTCTTCCTCGATCGCCTACGGATGTGCGAAGCTTTGTCGCCTTGTGCCCTATTTTCCGACGTTTCACGAAAATTTTGTTGCCATCGCCCGTCCCCTCACGGCCCTCCTCAAAAAAATTGCCGACGATTACGTTACTTCCTAATGCGAACTTTTAGCGGATAGATTGAGGCAAAGATTTCGAGCAAAATATGTAGATTTAGAGACAACTATTTTATTTTTCACACATATTCCTTCAGGAAACACCACTGACAGTTCATGACTGCCTTGAAGGAAGCTTTGTGGTCGCAGAAATGAAGCGAGCAATTAAGTTAACGGGAGGTTGCGATGTTGCGGGAGGCAGCGTGTGGGCCCGTGATTTTCTGTGTGAGTGGGTGAATTCTCGATTACTGCCCTCGTTACCCTGAGTTCGGTGTAGGTGCTCGCATTATTCATGAATTATCTTTGCAGTGTGTACCATGTGTGGTCATGTCTCTCACTTGAGCTCTGAAGCATGCCTTTCGTAATTAGTTCCCATGAATAGCAAGGCGCAGTATCTGACACACTTGTTTCTGAGGGCACCTGAATAGCGCCGTAAGGGAAGGAAGGAAAGTAGGAGTGAAAGTCCACTTGAGCTTTGAAGCATGCCTTTCATACTTGGTCCACAGGAAAGAAAAGGCGCAGTATCTGTCACACTTGTTTCTTTGGACAGCTTAATTTAGCCTTACGAAAAGGAAGGAAGGTGGGAGTGAAGATGGAGCCTGTTACTAGGGACAACGTCGACGGCGACGACAATGCGAAACCCACGAACGGGCGGCAAACAGCTGCACTCTAAAAAGTCCCTTTTTACCTGGGGTCATTCCCAAGAAAACTCATTTTCATCTCTGATCCACTTGCACACCTCACCCCCTGTACTGGCGCATTTCGACTCGTCGGCTCCAATTGAATTTCGCACCGATGCCAGCGTATATGGCATTGCCGCCGTGATCGCCCAACGTCACCAAGGGCAAGGCCGTGTCATTGCATATGCCATTCCCTTTCTTTATTCCATTACAGAACGCGAGAGTCTAGCCCTTTATTTGGCCGTGTCTAAATTTCGACCCTACCCGTTGGCTGTCCTTTCTCGACTATCATGGACCACCACGCTTATTGTTGGCTTTCTTCACCGAAGAAACTCCTTCATTCCAACTCTTTGTACTTCACGATGATGCAGCCGCAACCTTCGCCCTTACGGACATCCGCTTCTGCTCGTCGTTCCCTAACTTCTCTCATTTGTCCTTAGGGAACTGCATGACCTGCCCACCGCAGTCCACCTCGGTGTCTCAAGAACGTACGAATGGGTTCAACGCTGCTTCTTTTGGCCCGGCCTATACCGTAGTATTCAGCGTTACGTTGCCAGCTATCTTTGTCAACGCAGGAAGCGCCCATCCACTTTACCTGCTAGCTTTCTACAGGCTATCCACATACCGCTGGAACCTTTCAACGTGTAGGATTCGACCTTCTGTGACTTTTTCCAACGTTCAGTTCCGGCAACCACTGGATCGCGTTTGCGACTGACTACGCCACCCGATACGCTATCACGCGTGCATTACCAACCAGTTGCGCCACCGATGTCGCCGATTTCCTGTTACAAAATGTCATCCTTCATCACTGCTTCATGCCAATTGCTGACGCACCGTGCCAGCTAATTTTGGTCTCGGGTAGTTGACGACATACTCTGGTCCTGTTTCCCGCAGCATAAGTTCACTAGAGCGTGCCATTTTCAAACGAACGGTCGAGCAGCTGAACAGGACCTAGCCTGACATGGTATGTACGTCGCACCCGACCATCATGATTGGAACATTTCCTTGCCCTATGTAACATTGACTTATAATTCTTCGCGGCATGACACCACAGGCTATTCGCCTTTCTATCTTCGATTTGGTCGGCAGGCTGCATTGCCAGTGATATACTGCTGCCGCTGTCTTTGGCCTCGACCGCTGTGTACCGACGTGACGCCAACATCCAACCAACACTGGCCGCGAAATCGCCTGCGACCTTCTCACCGCCTTCGAGACCTACCAGAAATCTATTTACGACCGCTGGCATCAACCAGTACACTATGCTCCAGGGTCACTCGTTCTCGTTTGGTCTCCTCGGCGTGTCTGTCTTTCCAAGCAACTTCTTCCTCAGTACAACGGCCCTTATCGTGTGCTCCATCAGATGACCGACGTGACATTTAAGGTTGCTCCCCTCAATTCTCCCACGTCATCCACCCGCCATTCCAGTGACGTTGTTCACGTAGAACTCCTTAAACCGTACCATGCACCTGCTCCGGCTTCTACTAAGCACAGGGACGGTGCTTTTACCACAGGGGGGTATGTTAGGGGACAATGACAAGGACAAAGGGCTGTGCTCGCATTTAGAACAGGTGGAGCGAGAGGACGACGAAATGTGGGTGGTTCGTGCTGTGCGCCGCTGGTCTGAAGTTGTTCGTCTGCGCTATGGACAACTACTCTACTGTACAAATCTGTCAAATCATCCGCTACTTGTGTGCATGCATCTACGCTACATCATGTATGGATGATTGACTAAATGAGCGATATTCATTTAAAGCAACACTAATTCCAAGAAACTATCCCGGTAAATTCATTAAAATTGCCCTGGAAAAAACAACCGCTTTAAACAGCGACACTGTGCTCACACAAAGACCAAAATCGCACACTGTGTGCCAGCCTTCTTTTGCAACGAAATACTCCAATGCCCTTCCATACATAAACGGTATTCTGCAGAAATGCCGCTCTATGCTAGCGTGTAATGAACACCTAACGAAAATATCCCAACCAACCTCATAGATCTTCTAGCACATTCTAAACTGGGCAACGAGCATTCAACACAGCCGTATCCTAGCTCTCGACTCACGTGTAAGATGCGCCATCATGCACAAAAAGGCATCACGGTTATAAGTGCTGGAACCGTTTTTTCTTTTCGCATATATCAGGCTTTAATCGCACTTCATCGGACATTGTCCACCTTCTAGAATGCTACTTCTGCATCTGAGTAAGCATTCTGTACCGCTGGCCTGCAAACACCATTCTCCTCCTATTATTGAAAAGTATTATTGCCCAACCAGCATCAAAACCCTCAGCTGTTCAGAAAACGTTACGTAGTACAAAGACATCGGTGACATCGGCGACAAAACATCGGGGACATCGCAACCACCTCCATACATTTCAGAGCGTCACAATACTGGCTAACTGTAAAGCGCTCGTTGCCCCCACAAACGAACCTGCAGCTGCTGTTAAAAAATGAGCTGCGACTGTTGTCCTATGGCGAGACTTCTCCAGATGGCCTTGAATCCAGAGCAGCGGCTCGTAGAATGCGACAGTCTTATCTACAATCACACACATCAAGCCCGCGCACGTACATATTTCGTTCCGACAGGCTTGTTCTGACAGTCCGATAAGAGCTTGACTTTCAATATCCCTCGTTACCATAGCGGAGCGCTCCAAAACATCCATTCTTGCACAGTTCTAGCCAGGTTCATCAAGAAAACTAAAGCACAGGTAACATAGCATCTGTCTGCAGACAGACAGCAAGGACCATAGCAGGTTGCAGAAATGAGACAAAAGCGGAAACACATATAAAAAATCCTTTAGACTAAGAGACTTTTGCGCCGTATGTTCTAGTACTCTCGTCCATGGCCTAGTAAGTGTAACGTTCAGCGCGGTATTTCTTCATATTCAGCGTCTATAGCTTTATTTTTAGTTTTCGATGGTCCTTGTATTGATTCCATGCGTACACCATTGTTAATGTATCTGCTATCTGTTAACCCTCTTTCATTGGTTTACGTTCTCTATGACTAACACCTAGAGAGCGGTGGTTGCCAAACCCGATCCATGGTGCGGCTTCCACGCATAAACAGGTAAATGCTCGTAGCAGCCCTGCCGGACTGGCGTCGACGACCATAGGTGCCAGCCCCAAGAGACCTGTGTTTTAGCGACGGTCATTCCGCTTGGATAAAGATGCACTGCGTTTTTAAATGAACAATGTACGAAGGGCGCTGTAAACTATTCGCGTGCTGAAACGCGGAAACATTAATGACTCATTATCACTTCTGCTACTTCCTTAGTCAAACGACTTTCGGCCAAAGTTTCTTCACTTGAGGTGCAGAATGGTGTCGTCTTGGTATCAAAGAGCCTCGAATTGCTATACAATAGCTTCACATCACAGTGCGAAAACCAGCTCATTTATCCTTTCATGGCCCTTTAGTTGTCAACGGGGCCGTACTGGCTACAGAATGCGACAGAAACCAAAGCTCCTTCGCTTTAAGCCTTTGACCAAGGCTAAATCTGAGGAATCCGTTCTTCCTTGCCAATCTGCAGGCATCCGTTCTTCCTTGCCAATCTGCAGGATCGATAGCCTGTGTGTGGGTCACAAGCTAAAATTACGGGCTGAAATACCCCTAAATATCTTTATAGCTTGCTCTGAAGAAATAAACTTTATTTTCTGTCATATAAGACATGAGGTAGCGCTTATTTCAGATTTCACGTTATGTTGTATTCACTTTCATTTAAATCCTGACATCCCATTCAACGTACCCGTTGTTGTGTGCTTGAACTTCCCCACGACGGAATATCGCTGTAATGTTGGCGGGTACATGTAAGCCACATTTACTTGACTATGCCAAGATTATTGTTAAATAGCTAATTGCATAATTTGAATCGATGCAGCAAGGATAGGGTTGATTCATGTTTTATATCGCTTTATCTGAACTGGTGTTGAATAAATCTTGACGTAAACAGCGCGAATTAGCCAGCCAATCCATTCGCTTCACGATTCGACAATAAGGTCACGAATACGCATCTTCTCTGGCTGAGCCGCAGAAACCATGATCTACCTATTAATATGACAGCATTTTATGCCCCATATGCATATTAAACACGTCCAGTAAAAGGGTTGTCCAGAAATCCGCTAACAACGCAGCCAATTAAGCTCTCTCGAGATCTTCAAACTGCCGACGAGGTTTACGTGATACCGCAGGTGTAATAAAAGAGAATGGAAATTCAATGCTGCCACATTTCTTAAATGAAATAACTTTATAGAGTAGTTGATTTCGCTTAGAGAAGGTTTGTTTCTTATTATCGGAGAGCTTTTCAAACGGCGATCATTTTTCTATGTATGAAGTCGACTATGCCACCGATAGAATTTTTTTACGACATGTAAATGAGCGGAATTTATTTTTACAGCTTTGCCAGAAGGGTTTAGGCCAAATATTTTCTTCTTAACCACACAAAGGAGCCGTCACAGCACCACTAAGGCAAAGGGTTCTAAAATGCTAAAAAGTGGCCTCCTACTGTGATCCATCTTCTAGCATTTCAACTCGCTTCCGTGTCGCGGTGGCTCCGTTTTGCATATGAAATAAAACACCTTTGTCTTGGACGCTTGAGAAAAACCCCTCTACTATGCCATCTCCCATTAGGTCACTTTGGGGCGTTAAATAGAACAGGGACAAACGTTTTTCGACGCCGGGCAACAGCCGTTAAATCTCCTTAGTCCAGGTGGGTCGGCATCCGCAGGCGTCGGCTGCCTTCCACTAGTGTTGCACAGAGAGGGGGCGCGTTTATACAACAAAGCGGCATCGTGGATGCCTTCCGACCACAGCCACCAAGACGTCTTCTCGCACCGCACACGTCACTGGGAGCACAAAATATTAGAACACGATGAAACAAAATGTCATAGACTTTAACCAAGACATACGAGCGGTTTAAAAGAAAATCAATACATACCCTACTGGAAACTAAATGTCGTGGTTATGGACGCCAGCTTCTGATAAAACTATCCAGCGCAGAAAGCTAAGCTATACAGGATAAGTACATCGGGGAGAAAATATTGTATCCTCCCTGAAAAACGCTCTTGCATGTGTTCCCTTCTCTGATATGCTACGGTTTTTTCATCTGCAGAATAGCAGCATGATATTTGTGCTTTCATTTTTATTGGAGTATCAGGTCTGAGCTACTGACTAAGGGATGGACTTCCGCTCTTTGCACTGCTAAGGGGGAACTATAAAAGCCACATTCTTAGCATACTGTCAGGCTACAGCTGTTGGAACGAAAGCGCACAGTCATACACTTTGTGAGCGTGAACACGACGAAGCGTGCCACGCAGTGCAATCAGCGCAGCCTAGCCGGTGCTAGGATACACTCCCTGCAAGTTCCCGCTGACTGTCTGCAGCTGACATCGATAACTAATAACGAAGGGGTGGCCAATGAGCGGCTGTCTAGTCGTTTTCCTATGCATGCGTAAAGCCGCAACGCAGGCTACACCAACGGCTAACCGGTTCAACCGCTGAGAAAAATCCCAAGAGCTTCGCATTTGAAACAAAACACAGAAACTTCACACTTTCACCGAACTGTACATTTTTTGTCTTTGCGCACTCGGCATGTAGTACTCATACGCTTGTTCCTTCTTTGGGGCGTTATCGCCACGTGTTGTAGATATGTGACGCAATAGACTGCTCGGCTAGACGAGACAACACATCGCAGTGATGACAAAGAAGGCATCTGCTCGTTTAACAGCCGTAGCCGCGCTTACCTCCCACGCGAACTTTACGCTGATCTCGGCAACATGCACTGGCTGTAAAGCGCGACATGTTTTGCCGTGTTTACGCTCATAAATGATATTACTATACATGCGTAGGCGTCATGTGATTTCTGGCTATTCTCATTCTATTACCCTCTGGACTGGTTTCAAAGTCCTTTAGCGAAGGCCTGCCATAATCCAATAATCTGGAGCTGCTATTTGTTTATAGCAGCTGTAGGTTCCCTCATTGACGTAAGCAGCATATTCAAGCAACCCATGAAGCTGTGAAATGTCTCCCTGCTGAAGGATGATGAAGTGTTATGAATAATTGCCTTTCGTCATTCAGCGTGAGGAGAAATATTGCCACAGCACTGAGATTTAGCTTTGCTTCAGCAGTAACCTAGTGCGATGGGCTGTCCAACGCTTCCCATTGCGAAGGAAGGTGCAAGAGTTAAACGTGCACCTGTTTCGGCTTCAAAAATAGGAGCGACTATGGTGAGCTGCGACGTGACACCTATGACGCACGTGCTGTTATCTATAATGAAAAGACAAGTATGAGCCGAATCGCGTCATGAGCACGCGTGCTCTCTCTCGCCATCGAGTACTTGCGATTACGTCACGGTGCGCTCAGCCGGAAGTTTTCAGTGGACACTGCCATCGATTGTTCCTAGGAATGATGGAAGGTAAAAAGAGACAAAACATAACAAACCGTTTTGAGAAAAGGTTTTTGTCAATTTAAAAAGGTTAGAATGTTTTCACCATATGGGATATAAACGCCGATGACACAACTTCCTAAATAAACGCCTTCGCACCAATGCACGTGAACACGACTAAAGGACACAAAACTTGATGTGCTTAAGACTGATTACTCTCGCCCTCAAGCAAAACAACTCCCTATTCACTTAGGATTCTTGTTATAATGACGTTTAGACCCTCATGCGCTGGTTCCATAGGCTGAAGTGATCTTCTTCTAACACTAATTCATTCAAATCCGCCATGTTTTTCAATAAGTTCCGTTCGGAGCAGGCAACATTAAGCTCTAAGCCGGAAAGAAGCGCTCGAGAGACCAAGCATTCATTGCCTGGAACTTACGGCCCCATATATGAGGATCTGCATCCGCTGACAAACACAGCTTAGCCCTGTTCAGCTCTTAACCATCTCGCTTTATTCTATTAGCTAGCATTTATTTATGAGGCGTATGTTCTGGTCAGATGAGTGGCCCTCCACTACGGCAAGGACTTGTGCAAGTCGCCGATAAGTGCTAAGCAGCCGGTAACATTCCCTGACGGAGTTCACCGGTAAGGAGAATATAAATAAGCCCATGTTCCGTTTTATTCCAATGTGCATAGCTACAGTATCTCGCTAACGTTTACAAAGCTGTCTACGTTCACACCCGAAGAGATCTTCATGCGACCATATTTGGTAGCCTGACATTTTTGCAGTAGTACAACTCCAGTACCCTCACTCTTAAATACTAAACATTGTGTTTCCTCTTGGAACGTTTCGTGCCCTGTGCTTATAGACATCGAGAAGTAGGAGTGAAAGCAGTAAAGTAGTGCATGGCTCTCCCACCTAGGCGCTCGAAATGCATCCGTGCAAATTGCCGCGAATCATTCAAATCTTTAGCTATTCTTTTTCAACAGCGGCCAGCATGCGACTTTATGTCTGCGATTGTACGCATGGATCGATACGGAACTCATTGCTTGTGCATGCTCTTTGTCGCGAGATACGGCTTCATCATTTTGCTTGTAGCACGACATGAACAGAGGTTTTTTTTGCGCGCGATCAATGCGATGTAGAAATGTTTCTGTATCGCTCGAGACGTTGATAAGTTCCTCGCCAACTATAAATTGATCTCTGAGAAATGCAAGGACCATTCTTAGTCCGATGACCATCGAGCATGACCGCTACTCTCGCCATCGTCTAATTGCTTAGTTCATGGGCGGGTGCGAGCCAGCCCAATAAAGAGTTGATTCCTGTGGTATAGGGCACTCAAACATCGCAGCGTGGCGCTCGTGCGCCAGCGAACAGCGCCGTTTCTGAGCGCCTTCCCGTAATCTATCGGGCAGGCCGACTTGATCTACCACTTACTTGTGTGGTTTTCTACGCGTACATGTGAAATAAGCGTGTTCTGCAACCCCACGCATGCGCTTTCGCACTTGTGCTGTGAGGCCGCTGTGAAAGATTCCTTGGTTTGCCCTTCCGTGTACTGAATTTCGATTTTGCGCTTATATCGGCCCATTTCAATTTTTTTTAGGCAATACCCACCTGGTATACGAAGTGAAAATTAAAATGCTATGCCACACGAATCTGCGACATGAGTGCGTTTCGCATTTTAGAGTCTTCATACCGTACCTTCACGGCTCCTTATGGCTGCTTTCGCCGAGTTCTTGTCTTGGTTATATCCGTCTGTAACTTTGTCCTTTTTTGTTTCCGCGATGCTTAATTCGCTTTAACTCCAGGTAGCTCACCCGAATGTCTCCGATTGACTTTTTGAACTGTTTATGTGGACAAAATACGAAAACGTCTTCTGCGAGGTCGCTTCGCTTGAATAAACACCCGTGGCTGTATATTTGGCAAAGACGTTTCTACCGCTCAGGAGTGCTGAGTTGGGCACTTCGGCTGGCCTGAGAAAATTCGACGTGACCACCTGAGTTCTCGTCATAGGAACAACTCCGGGCGTGGCGTCGCGATTAGATGGCATTAGCAAAAAAGTTTCTCGAGGAAAGGCTTGGATCAGGTTGACTGTAGGCTTCGACCAGCTGTGAGTTCGCATCGCGTGACCTACCCAGGACTCGGCGGCATGGTGCCGCGTGTCGTAGAGAGTCAGTAAGGGTTTCCCCATTTTTGTTATCGCGGAGTAGGCTGCGCTAGCTACTTGACCAACGAGTGGGCGCAGCTTTTTCTCTAAAGATACAGACAACTGCGCCAGCATGTTCGCAACCTTTAAAAGTGCACACTGTCTCCTTCGGCGCATCCTTGAGTGGGCGATAGGATGTGACTGATCTAGAACAAAAACCATACTTCTTTACAAGGTTGTCATCACTGTTACGGCCGCTCGATGGAAGCGCACTGGGTGCTGCCTGCTGCGTCGCGCCGCCGTCAATGGGCAAGCGCGTCCTTGGGGAGTTTACAGTTGCGCCCGCTATTTCTGCTGAGGGCGCCACTGTTCGGGGACACGTCGCCGCCGGGGTCGCCGGCTCTGAGCGCGCGGTTTGCTTCCTTTCTGGGCGCGTTCGCCTCGCGTCTGCGTAGTAAACGCAAACTTTTTTTGTGTGTGCGCGTGTGCAACCACGTTAACGTTGAGACGGGATGCGTTTGTTTTTTAGGGCGAAGGCCGTTCTAGGCTCATGGAGCGAAAATCTGTGCGCAGAAGCTGTGCCTTTAATCTGTGGGTCGCATCTGTGCACTGGTGTGTCAGTCGCAAAAGCGGACGTGCAAGGAGGGAGATTATAATGAAGATGATTGATGGTAATAGGTAATAAATAAAAGTTATAAATAGACATTCATAGAGGTAATGACTAATGATAATGACTAATAATGGTTAATAATGACTAAAATGATTTGTAATGACGAGTATATCAAACTAAGACATGTAATGACCACCGCTGGTTCAAAATGAGTAACCTGCTTCGTTATGAGTGATAAGGGCTACAATGACTACGCAGGCAGACTCATCATGACAGGGAAACGACCAATATAACAAACGACGACTTGAAATGAACTGTGGCAAACGATGAGAGGCAAATGATAGGAGAAGGGTAGGCTTTCGCCGTCCTCCACTTAAGAGACATCTAAGAGACCCTCTAATTTTATTTTCTGAACTCGCTTCAGGCAAAGACAGCAGCGAGGAGTGGAAATGCACTCCCTTCCTCTGAAATGAAAGCGGCGCTGAGGTTAAAAAGTCCAGATGCTGAAGCGTAATTCCCTATCAGCTGCCACTGAATTTGCTACAAGGGACATATAATATGGCGAGGCTTCCCAAACAAAAAAAAAACAAAATATTTTGCCTCTCCCCGTGCAGCAGTAGATTGGACTTGTTGGTGATTAATTATAGGTTAACCATGCAAACTACGTGACGGGAACACAGGAGAAGAAGACGGCACAACCGCACTAGGTGCGTCGTCCTCTTTTCCTGTGTTCCCGTCACGTGGTTTAGCCTATTCAGTTACCAGGGAGCTGGCCAGTGAACTAGGATTTTTAACGATGTGTTGTGAAGCAGATGAACACGATGAGATAGCACCAGAAGCTTTTCTCGCGGGTTATGTTGCGAGGACATATCAGAAAACGCTACGAATTGTTTTTTTTATATAAGCATGGAATTTGTTCTAAATTTTGCCGCGCTAGTCTGAGTGGCCTTGCAAGTAAAGGAGCCTGTGCATACAACTCTTGAGACTGTTTGAGCCGATGCGATAAAATGAAAAGCCACGTTCCACAGAAACTCTGGCGCCCGCTCTGTCGGCGGAAAGTCGGAAAAAACCTCTCAGGTAAGAGGCACTTTAGTTGGTGATATGGCCCGACACACTTGGCGCAATGAGAACACATGACATGTTCAATGTGGCAGGAGCTGACAAACCAGAGAGAGTCAATCAGATGTAAGGGTGAAATGGGAATTATTGAAAGCGGGACCGTTAGATCCCAAGTCAGGCACACTATACTCCTATAGGGCACGTTCGTACGGCTTCGGTAAAGAGGGTCTTTATATAGCTATGTGTAGGGTGCTATTTCATAAAATGCGGTGGCTTATGGCTGCATTCTAATTATATGCGACGGAGGCAGCATTTACGAGATACCGTGAATAAGCAGGTAGCAAAGTGCGGGCACTCTAACGAGGCTCCTCAAGAAGACTGAAGAACCCCAAGTTTTGTTTATCACTACCAGGTTGTTGCTTAGTTTATGCGATATTTGGTAATGGTTTTGAGGCGACATGTCAGTCGTGCAAGAGCCTGTTGCACGAAATATGAGTCAACTGGACCAGTTACAGGTTAATGAAAACCAAGGACAATGGAGGCTTGATTTACCCCGCAAAGGAAGTAATCAAGCTTTGTCAGCTACGAGCACCTTCATTAACAGTATGATGAAGTCTGAAGAGGTCCGGCGAAGTAGCAAGCTGTGTAAACTTTTGATTTCATCATTGTTTTCTCCCTGTACACAGTACCTTCAGCTAATCTATACAAACAATTATCGTGTCCATGCTAAGGCGCTATACAAGATATCGTTAAGTTGCTGCCCCCCCCCCCCTGATAGCGAGCTGGTCTGGAAATGTCAACTCAGCAGTGGAGCGGCGTTTATGGCTATGGCATAAAACTCTCACAAGAAAGGTTTTCCGTCTGCGATTGGTAATTTTCTTCCTTTCTTTCGTGGGGCCATTAAATAAGCGTACTCGGCTGCTCGCTGAATCTCGGCTGAAGTTGCGCTCTGAAGCGTGAACATTCTTGTGATCGCAGCTAAAAGTTTCACCACAAGAACACTCGATGCGCGTTCTTCCATTGAAAATTACGAACCAGCAAAATTGTATGGGTTTGCAAGCAGCCAATAAAAATAGTAATAAAACCTTTCAGCGCATATACGTAGCACCTTGAGGCAGACCGGCTCTATCAAGCGCGCTTACTTTGTCCGGTCATGCAAAATACGGGAAGCCATGACGGATAGCGTTCTGGCGTGCAAAGTTTAAGGTCTCCAACTGAGTAGAAGATCCAAGGTTATCATCTAGATTTAATATAATAAACATTTTCATATTTCAACCGTAGCATTATTTGTCAGAATGAGATAGAAAGGTTGGTTACATGTCGCATTTTCACAGAGGTTGCTCATAGTAGGACATATTTTATTGGATAGCGCTGGCAGCTTAGAACAGGTTGACATCCATTTGTGTATAAAAGCTGTATGCAGGAATGAGTAAATGGTATGAAAATGACACACGGAATTCGCGACATAGTTATTAAGGGGTTATGCATTATGCTACCATGGCAGGTGAACAGCTTCGAATTGTTCACAACCGGGTCTCATTTTCATGTGACAAACAACTAGATCCGAATGCAACATCACGGTAATGCGAGCTCTCCAATCTAGTGGTCTTGAACCACCATCACTATACGTTTTTCAGGGTACATTCCAGTATACATCCTTGCCGAGCAAGCGCTAAGTGCTGACATGGTTACACTAGACATGACAGTATATACTAATTCGTGTTGCCAAACTGTGTGAAGCGGAGCTCTTACATCCTTAAAATAAAAGGCTTCTACCACGCCGACGCCTCCCTCAAAGCGCAGCCAGGCGCAGCTCTCCGCTCGCGGCTGTCCCCGAACGGTGGCGCCACGGCGGTGGCGACTGGAAGTAGGCGCCTAACGCCGGTTTCGGGCGACGTAGCAGGCCGCACCTATTCCGCTTCCATCGAGCGGCCGTGTCACTGTTTTCGGGTCGACATCTTGCCGAAAGGCCAAGGACATCTCCGTTGCACGTTTTGTTAGAGCCGCGCACGGGCCTAAACCTAAGACATTACTGACTAAGTATTATATAAAGAGTAAATTCCCCACCATAGGATAGCTGGACAAAGGACGCAATGCAGACGTATATATAAATAAACCTCTCAAATTCTCTATACATTTTGCTCCGTCTCTGAGGAGTGCCTGAAGCCAGCACCTAATCATCGCCTGGCTGAATTCTTAGCCGGAGCTGTCTTAATTCATGGTTGTGGGTAGCGTTAACATACGGGGTGCTCTATCAAATATTTACTTAACCGGGGTCCTCCAATGCGGCTTTGACCGTCCGCTCCGATCCTACTTTGGTCCTCTAAAAAATTACTACCATGACATTAAATTTATAAGCTTAAAGCGACACCCTTTTTTCGCGGTCACGCGGAAGTCCATATTTTATTGCGATAGAAATAGTGCGCCAGGTTTCGAGCCGTCGCGTTGTCCTGCCGGAGGCTTGACCTTGAACAGCCAAGAAGAAGGAGCAAAAGCAGACTGGTGACTTACGCTCTTGCGTCATACTCTTAAAGGATGAGCTTCAGTGCACCCAGTAATGCACCCCCTTACACTGATAGGGCGTGATAGGGGAATAATGTAGAAGGCAAAAGAAGCTTCAATCGTTGCTATCGCAATTCAACTAGGGTTAACAAGGGTTCACCCTCAACTAACTTCTTGTTGTCGAAGGCAACGTATCATTCCAATTACTTTCCAGATAAAGCAATGGAGTCGTGCCCTACTGGTAATAATATTTCACTGCATATGCAATTCGTGCCGCCTGCCTAGAGGTTCAGTGCACAACACACAAGCCAACAGGCGAATGCATCATTGGAGGAAAGCAATGCGCATGCTGAATTTCGCGCCGCTGAATTTCGCTGCTAGGAGAGGAGAGCGCGCTGCAGTCGCGCAGCCATATTTGAGGCTTGGTTCCCTATTACGCCTGTTTTCTCTTTTGTGACTAAGGCTTTTTATATATAGACCAGTGAAATGTTTAGTTCAAGACCTCATAACTTAAATTCTTCTTGGTTTGGGAGCGGATCACACTTCCTAGGAAATCAGTTTTTACCGCTCTAGTTCTGTTCAAGTTCTAAACGAGGCTCTGTAGTGACTCATGGTGAATTTATGTCCTTTCGAGGGAACTCTACTGATGTACCCATTTTCCCCGACCCAATACGCAAAGCGCAAAACGCAGCAGACAGGCTGAGTTCGCGGATTTCATTCTTTTACAAAGAAGTGCTAATAATACGTTTAAATTGAGGTTTTCAGGGCTCAATACTCTGTGCTCATTTTCCGAAAAACAGCACGCAGAGTACTAAACGCAGCTGTCATGTGGTGCTGGCGGATTTCATTCCATTTCCGCTCATTTTAGTAGGCCCTGGGTGAAGCTCTCTGCCACTCAAGGAAAGCATGAACTATCTTTTTTCAAAGCGTTTTTTATGCCGTCCTACCCTTGACCGCATAAACTGCTGAGCGCCTTAGCATCAATCCACCAGCGGACAAGGCCCGCCTTCGTAAAGTCTGATCTCCAAATGACGGAATTGTCATTAGCAATGAGTTCAAAGAAACATTAGCTGGAGTTTAGCTTTAGTTAAACCCAGTAGGTTGCGTAAGCAAAGCTGGCGTAGCTTCTCTTTTTGTTCTTTCTTCTTCTTCGTCTTCTTCTTCTTCTCTTTCTCCTTTTTCCTTTCTTTCTTCCCTTTCATTTTCTTTCCTTTTTGCTTTTCTTCATTTTCTTCTTCGTCATTTTCTTCCTCTTTTCCTTCTTGTTCTTGATTTCCCTCTTCTTTTCCTTTTCCTTCTTCTTCTTTTCCGCCTTTTTTCTTTTTGAATTTCTTCTTCTTCTCCTTCGTCTTCTTCTCTAAAGGTTAAAGGTCAAACGTCGCTTCCGACCGGGTTTAAGTGGCGGGCTGGAACCTCGGGTAGTATTGCTTACAAAATAATAATGCCCAAACTTTAATATATGGTAAGCAATGCGTATGCCGCCATCGAGCGCATCATCGTTGCAGTGCTTCGGGAAATGAAGTAGAAGACGTGATTGTTTTGATCTTGAAGATATCATTATCTTTCTGTGGACTTCGCACCGTTGCACCGTTGCAGACCTTTGCACCGTTTCCATGTCATAAACAAGCCGATCTCCAGCTCAGCATAAAAAGTGCAACTTAGCAAGCCACCATCTAAGTCTTAGAACATACTGTTATCGAGGCGGGCATCTAGCTTGATCCTGATCAAATTACAGCTGCATCAATTTTCCGCTACCCAAACGCCAGGAAGAACTCCGAAGCTTCCTTGGGTTGGCGTCGTACTTCCGACGTTTTATCCGCAACGTTGCTCTTATTGCGGCCCCTTCACACAACCTTCTTAAGCTGCAAGCGCTCTTCTTATGGTCCCCTCAGTGTGAACAGGCATTCCAGTCGCTCAAGCAAGCATTCACTTACGCACCTGTGCTGTGCAATCCCTTAAATTCTTGTGCTGTAATGAAACAGCGTCCACCATGCATTCTTCATACTGACACCAGTGGGTAAGAGAACGGTGGAGTTCTTTTGCAACGCAACGCTGGGCCTGAAAAGCAGGTTGCGGCATGCGCTAGCCGTTTGCTCACAGCAGCTGAGCATAACTACACCACTACGGAGCTGCTAATGTCTTGCCGCTGTTCGGTCTATACAAAAATTTTTACATTATTTGTATGGCCGCCTCTTCATTATTGTCACTGACCAACATGCGCTTCGTTGGCTGCCGTCGTTAAAAAACTTGTCAGGTTGACTCGGCCGCTATCAGCTACGTCCGCAACAGTGTACCTTCATCATAACCTAAAAATCCGACATAAAACACGCGGATGCTGACGCCTTCTCTCGTAGCCCGCTGCCCCCTAGTTACCAGCAACTCATATGCGCCCTCTACACCCTGGCCGTCACGTAAGCCTTCTGGTGATTCTCTGCATGTTGGCCCATCGATGTGTCTGCGCTCTGACTGATTTCCTAACATCCCACTGACTTCCCGGCCTTGCAGCAGGCTGATCCTTACTTCAGTACAATCGTCCCATGCCGCCGCGGTCAATCACAGGCCTCAAACTGTCACTAGCGTTTCCATTCCAGCTCCGTCTTTTCCGGTTTCAATACGGCACGCTCTGCCTCTCTTTTTGCCACCCTACTGCTCAGTGTTACTGAGTTCCGGTTGTCCCTCTCTTTCTCCAGCGTCGAGTGTTGCAGGTTTACCACGACGATGCCACTGCTGGTCATTTATGAACCACAAGACATACTACCGTACAAAAAGCCGCTATGTTTGGCCAGGGCATTCTGTACGTCTTGCATATCCTGTACGTCTTGTCAACCACTCTTCCTGCTGGGCTCCTGCAACTTCTTCCTTGCCCATTGTTATCTTTCGATTCAGTGGCCACTGGTTTATTCGGCCCCCTAGTTCTCTCACTCGGCGGTCACCATTGGATTGTAGCCGCCATTGACCCCTTGCGTGGTACGCTCAAACAGCCCCTCTTCGCACCCTTGCCACATCTGAAGTTGCCGAGTTTTTCGTGTGTGCAATTGTCTGCGCAGAGGTGCTCCTGTTACCCTGATTAGTGACCGTTGTAAGTCATTTCTTTTCCAAGTTGTTGCTGAAATACGGCGCGAGGCAAACACCGTCCGCAAGATATCTTCCAGCTATCATTCTCGGACCAATGGATTGATCGAGCACTTTCATCGCACCTTGTCCGATATCATTTTCATGTTTGTCAGTCCTGATAATAAAAACCTGCATACCGTTTTGCCTTTTGTTACCTATGCATACACTACCGTTGTCGAACGCACCACTGGCAACAGACTTTCCATCTCAGTTATTGCCGTCAAACCACAACACTATTCGTCACCACCTTCTTCTGTGCTCTTGCCTCATAATCTTCATCATTGGGCTACCAGTTTGCTCATTGTTAGCAAATTGCACATTGCCAACAAATTGCTCACCGCACCACTGAAGCAGCCTGCAGGGACGAAAACACGGCTATGACCAGCGCCACCACACTGCCTGCGTTTCGCCCGGTGAAGAAGTTCTCCTCTGGACGCAAGTCCGTATTCGTGGATTGTGAGAGAAGTTTTTCCACTGCTGCATCAGTCCCCACACCAAGCTCCAACAAGCAACTCCCGTCAACTACAGCGTTGTCCCATCGCATACCGTCCCCGATCGGTGTCAGCGCTCAGTTCACATCTCGAGCATACAGGCGTACACTGCCGACCCACTTCCATCTAAAAGAGAGACCATAGTGGCCAATTCCTGGCCGGGAGGATTTGTTTGAGCGCAGTGCACGAACGTTCACATTTATTACTTGTACATAACCATCATCGTCATTATGTACCGGTTTTCTGAAGATCACGCGCTGAGTTCCAGCTACGACCTGGAATAAACAAGTTTGTTCAGGCGGGAGCTCACAATATGCCTATAGATTGTGTTCAATGACCCTGAGAAGTAATTTCACCCTATCAAAACATCACCTGCGCCACAGCGATTAACTACAAGTTGAGGTTATCGGCTGCTTAAATGCTAGCAAACTTCAATAAAATATCTGTAGGGGCTATGGCGTTACATTTCTAAGGTAACTTCAAGGCAAGGACTAGACGGTCCACGAAAGGGAAAATAACAGATTCTACAATAACAACTCCTTTCTTCTTCTTGGTAACAACGCATATATAGAGCTCAGTTAACCATTGTGCAAGCAAACAAGAAAAAGACATGTTCCTGCTCAAGTTAACCCTGCCGTGTGTGCAGGAACTCATACTCGGCTTTATACAGATAAATCCAAGCATCAATTAAAATTCTGCAGAACGCAACAGCGACACTACCACTTCTCTACATGAAGCCGTGCCTATGTTCCTGTGCTCGCGACTTGGTTAGCTTGGGGCAGATGACATGCCTTTTGTTTTTGGTTGCATACACAAGGGGGCCTCAAGTTATATATGCGTTGTTGCCAAGAAAAATAAACTATTTTTCAGCGCAGCACCTGCCCTTGCCACTTCTCCGTCGATCGTATAGTGTTTGTGCTTATCCGTCACCTTAGCAATATAATATTCAACAAATTACTCTTTAACTGCAGGTAGAGAATTGGAAGGGAGGAGCAAGGCAAGGAATAAAGGAATGTTTTTTTGAGTATGAATTTCTGTCAAAGGGCAATTGAGGGTCGAGTAACCTAAAGAATGAAATGCAAAGGCGGTGGCAGCAGGGAGTACTTAAATGCGGGTTAGATTTTGAGCCAGCATCTAAAGCAGGTTCGATTCTTGCCGGGGTTTTCTGAATGGGGACAGGCATTCAAAGGGACCTGATAAGCGATACAGATGCAGCGGAATAGTTCTCAGGAGGATTGTGGAAGTCGTTACGAAACAGCAAAGCTGAAGAATGTAGGCAAAAGATTATTACATAGGAAGGCAAAAAGAACAATTGTAACCATAAAAGAATCAAAAAACAATAAATAAGATTTAAGCGAACCTAAATTAATCAGTTATCACACAGAAACATATTTAGAAAATAACATGGAGCTTACGCTCTTGTGAGGGGTGGAGCGGAGGGCAGTCTTGCACTTGATTTGAATGAATTGTAGAATTCACTTTCTGTGTGATGGTCTTCTCGATGAATCAGTGTGCGCAGGGATATTAGTACGGTACATTGCTGAGCTAGTTGGTCCGGAAACTCCACAGCTGCAGGTACATTAAATGAAGAGATAAGGTACGTGGACCTAATTCAGTTCTCTGTTCAGCATCCTCCTTGTCTGCGTGTCTGTCTTTTGCTTCACTATCTGCTCTGCGGCGTATTCCATTACCTGGGTGCAGGACGTTGTTTAACGGGTTGATGAGAAGATTGGCTTTAAAATGTGAAACCTGGCAAGCTAAGTTAATGCTGCTGGGGCAGCTATTAAGTTAAGGGACGAACAATTGTAGTGATTCTTATTCATGCTGTCATGTAGTGAGGATGTTAACTACATAGCGTAGGTATACGAGTGCTTATGTATATACAACTCATGTACCTGCGCTGTATTTACGATATATTTATGATATAGCACCATGAATCAGAATTATTCCAATCATTCCTGCCTCATCGTAACAGCAAGAGCAGCATACTCTCAGTCTTTGTTTGCAAATTAGCAAATTAAATTCGATTGTATCGACGTCGCGGCGCCCTTCTAAAGTCGAAAACTTGAAACTTCTTAGCACAGTTAACAAACGGATCAGCAATACCTATATGTTTCAGCAGTAATCCTCCGAAGCAGTGTAAGGGTATATGTTTAGCACAGGTGACAGGGCGAGAAGTACATCCAACATTGATAATGATGACTTGAATGAAATACACATTAAAAACAGCACTAATTCAAAGAAACAATCCCTGTAACTCCCTCTATATGGCTCTCGAGAAAGAACGATTGTAATGCAGTCGATGCGCTCAAGTGGCAGCCCGTGCCAGCTCTGAGCGCCACCCTTCTTTTATAACCCTGCCGTGGTGATGCATTGGCTAGGGCTCTTCACTACTGTGGTCAAAGAGGCAGGAGTGTAGCGCGTGCACCTGCAGCCGCTAGGTGGCTGCTCATCACGAGTCTCGTGCGCTGTCTTGAAGAAGAAGGGGCTTCGTGACGTTCGATTATAAACGGCTGAAGTCTGCTGTTGACTACCTGAACCGGCGCCATCCGACCAGCAAATCGAGATTTCTGAAATGGCCCAGGCAAGACAACATCATTTGTTGGTTTAGCAGCCACGTGTGCCCGCCAGTTTCCATAGCGGTACTGTAAAAGATATCGACGACTGGATGGGCAAGTTCGAGCGAGTGGCGCAATTCAGTCAATGGAAACTTGCTCAGAAGCTGCGCAATGTCTCTTTCGTACTTGAGGACTGTGCTAAAACGTGGTATGAGAATAGGGAAGCCAGTCTGAGAATAGGGAAGCTGGGATGCCTTTCGCCAGCAGCTGCGGGATACTTTTGCCAGCCACCACCGCAGTGATCGCGCATGCCACCTCCTCGGAGCTCATGTGCAACTGCCTAACGAGAGCGTAGCCATGTCCGCCGAGTACGTGACCCGTCTTTGCAGGTGGGCTTATCTCGACATGACCAAATCAGCGAAGTTGCGCCACCTGATGCTGTGCGTGAAAGAGCCGCTCTTCGCTGGTCTGGTTCGCAGTCCACCTCAAATCGTCGCAGACTTCATTTCTGAAGCTACCCTCACTGAGTGAGCCCTGCAGCAACGATGCCGACGCACTGTGTCTGACTGTGGTCGACCCTTCAACAGTGTGGCCACATTGTACGGGTCCACTGAACATCACTCTTTGAGTGAGCTGATCCGCGAAGTATTTCGCGAGGAGCTCCTTAAGTGCAATCTCGGATCGCCTAATACGACTGCCGCTTCTGTGACTGAAGCCGTGCGCGAAGAAATCCGTCCAACATTTTCACCGTTTGAGTCGCTGTCCGCGCCACGCCCTATGCGCTACGCAGTAGCTCTTCGTCGGCCTGTAGTGCCTCCTGCGCAACAGCTTCTTTTCGAACCACAGCCTCCGCCCGCTCTGCAACCACCGTTCTACCAACCTTCCTAAAAGCCGCCATCCCAGCAGAGTCCGGCATGCAGCCGCCCGCTCCTCAGCCAATATTCTACCAGCCTTTTTTACAACCGTCATACTAACCCAGCTCCGTCGTGCATCCACCGGTTCGGAAGGCAGACGTCTGGCACACTCCTCACCAACGCTCGCTGTGCTACCACTGCGGAGAACCTGTCTACTTGTACCGTTGTTGTCCATACCATAAACTTCGGTGTTTTTCTCGCGATCCCCCTGTCCCCGGGTCGGCAAACGCCCTCGAGGAATCGAAGAATACCTAGCAGACCATGCAACCTCTTTGAACGGCAGAATACAATCGTCTTCTCCAGTACGCTACTCGTCACGCAGCCGCCGTGATTTTACTGATGTGCCAAGGTGCCAGTCGCCAAGCCCACGCCAGGGAAACTGAAGTTGCTGATTAACGGAATCAATTTCCCGAAAAGCTCCTGTGACGACCGAGCCCGATGCTGGGACTACAATGCCACCACCGTCGCATGAACCCGAAACTCCGAATCCACCTCATGCCTATCACGTTGTTACCGCCGACCTTCCCGTTCTCGCCGACGAGCCCCAGTTGACCGCCGTGTTAAACACCGGAGCAGACGTTTCGATAATACGCAAGAATTTCGCGGATCAGCTCTCCAAGGTGAACACTGAATGGCTGGGGCCGCACATTTGTACTGCTGGCACTCACCTTATGACAGCCTTTCACCGATTGAGCCGTTGTAGCAGTTTTTGTTATCCTGACGCGCTGCTGCAAGGACCTCATACTCGGCAAGGACCTTTTACGTGAGTATAGGGCCATTATTAACGTTTCTTGCCGTACTCTCACGTTTTCGACGCCTAAAGCGATGACCGCTGACTCCGAATGATGCTACGCACCTTTACCCATCGTTGACGCGGATGTATTCATGCCGCTACGTTGGCCTGCTCTCGTCACAGTCAGGTGCGACGATCAGTCTTGTGCTACCGGCGTTGTCGAACAGATCACAGAGCTTCTATTACATCAAGGCATCTGTGTTGCACGCGGTATAGTTCATCTAGCCAACGTCTCGCGCACGTGCAGATAACGAACATCGGGAACGAACGCCAACGCATTGCTGAAGGCAGCACGGTAGCCTACTTTGAAGGTGTTGCAGAAGCAGCTCACGACTGCTTTATTCTTAGGACTAAGACATCTGCCAGCCAAACACCAAACTTGAACCTTGATGTGAATCTCGCGTTATCATCGGCAAAGAAGAACAGACTTGTCGGGCTGCTTCAGTTTCAAGACTGCTTCTCGTTCCCCTCAGCAGCTAAACAGACGCCCCTGACCAAACAGCGCATAATAACTGACGACCGTACTCGACCAATCCGACAGAACCCCTACCTAGTGTCACCGCGGGAACGAGAAGTCATTGCTCAACAGGCAGACTAGATGTTAAATGACGGTGTCATACAGCTATCCAGGAGTCCCGGGGCTTCGCCTGTTGCTCTCGTTAAGACGAAGGAAGTTTAAGTTTCTGTGTGGATTACCGTAAGCTCAATAAGGTCACGAAAAAAGAGCTGTACCCACTGCCAGGCATTATTGATTCGTTAGTCTGGCTGCGCCACGCGCGCTACTTTTCATCACTTGATCTTAAGAGCTGTTACTGGTAGATCGAAGTCGATGAACGTGATCGCGAGAAGACAGTGTTCGTCACACCCGATGGACTTTATGAATTCAAGGTAGATTGTGCTCCGCTCGAGCGGCATTTCAGGGAATGATGGCCGCAGTTCAATGTGGTCTTGAATGGCAGGTGAGGTCTTGTATACTTGTATGATGTTGTGTTTTCGCCAACGTTAGAGGAACACCTCCAACGTCTCTCCATTCTGCCACGGGCTATCAGACCGGCCGGCCTCACGTTAAAACACCAAAAGTATCACATTGGGTAATAAGAGCTTCTGTTCTTAGGCCACGTCATCAGCCATCAAGGTGTTCAGCCCGATCCCGTTAAAACATCAGCCTTCACCAATACTTCTGCTTTGTGTAACAAGAAGACAGCTCGCCGTTTCTTGGGACTCAGCGCCTATTACCGCAGGTTTATTGAAAACGTTTCGCGCATAGCCACTCCGTTGACACGTCTCACCCGGGATGATGTCACCTTCACCTGGACAGACGACCAAAAAGAATCGACGACTTACGGCACCGCTTGCAGGCAACACCTGTGCTTGCCCATTGCGATGCATATGCCGAGACTTCGGTCCACATAGATGCCAGCAACGTGGGTCTCGGTGCTGTACTCGTCCACTGGCAAGACGGTGCCGAGCGAGTTATCGCAAAGCGAATCGGACTTTGTGCCGTCCCGAATGGAACTATTCCACCACCAAAAAGAGTGTTTGGCTGTTGTATAGGCGGTGATGAAATTTCGACCCTATGTTTATGGCCGGCACTTTCGGGTCGTGAGCGTCTATGCTGGTTAACGAACTTGCGAAATCCCTCCGGACGCCTTGTACGATAGAGTTTATGGCTACAGGAGTTCGACATGACCATCATGAATAGATCTGGATGTCAGCACAACGACGCCGACTGCTTGTCCCGTTCACCTGTCGAGGCTGCGTGTGAAGACTAAGAATCAGACTTCCCCTTTATAGCATGCGTCGATGCGCTCACTGTTTTGCAGCAGCAACGTGACCACCTGGCTCTCGCAACACTTATCGATTTTCTGGAAGTGCGTACTACAGAAGTTCTCCGTCTCCTCGCCAGAGAGCAGTCATCGTTTTGCATACGTAATAGGGTTTTATACAAGACCAACTTCACTACGACGGGAAGAGATTATCGCCTCATCGTGCTGGAGTCACTTCGCGAAGAAATCTTGCAGGCTTGTGATGACGAGCCCACTGCGGGTCACCTGGGGTATGCTCGAACTTTGGCCTGAATTAACAAGAGTTATTACTCACCAAACCTTGCGGCCGCGGCGCGACATTACATGCGATCATGCCATGATAGCCAGCGACGGAAAACACTGTCTATGAAACCGGCCAGTTTACTGCCTCCTGTTCAAGTGCCAGGATACCCATTTGAACAAGTTTGCATGGATCTGTTGGGTCCTTTTCCAGATTCTTATTCAAGCCACATGTGGATAATTGTCGCTGCAGGTTACCTCACGCGTTACGGTGAAACAAAGGCCCTTCAGCGCGGAACGGCAATCGAGACAGCAAAGTTTTTCATCGAACGCATCGTCCTGAGGCAAGGCACCCCGACAGTTACAATAACGGACCGAGGCACTGCTTTCACTGCCAAGCTACTTGAATACGTCATTCACCTGAGTGGCACTACCCATCGCAGGTGAACCGCCTACCATCCACAAAGTAATGGCTTGACAGAACGTCTGAACAAAACTCTCGCCAACATGATGTTCATGTACGTGGATGCTGAACATCGGTCTTGGGACGACGTCCTGCCGTACGTCACGTTTGTGTACAACACGGTGCAGCAGGAAACAACACAAATGACACCGTTCTTCCTACTGTGTGGCCGCACAATTTCTACAATGCTGGAACCATGTTGCTCCACGACGGCCGTGACCTCGAAGTTGGCGCCGAGAAGTTTACTCAACGCGCAGAAGAAGAGCGACAGCTGGCGAGGGCACGCATCCGGATCCAGCAAAGCCGAGACGCCCAGCGTTAAAATCACCGCCAACGTGTAGTGACTTTCGAACCGGGCGGCAGAGTGTGGCTCTGGTGCTCTGGACACCGATTCGACGTCGTGGACTATCCGAGAAACCTCTGAAACAGTACTTTGGCCCATACAAAGTGCGCTGTGACCTCACGTACGAAGTGCTTCCGGACGGCTTTTCTAATATTCTTCGCAACAGAAACCCCAGGTTGTTCACGTGGTGCGCATGAAGGCGCACTTTTCGCGAGAAAATAAGCACACCGCCTTACCGCATGTTTATTGCTTCTTTTTTCTGCTTTCGAATTCATCTGGTTGACGTTTACTTCATTTTTGTTTAGAGAGGGGGGGGTAATGCAGCGTGTCCAACAGCAGCCGCTAGGCGGCTGCTCATCGCGAGTCTCGTGCGGAGTCTTAAAGAAGAAGTATTGCCCCCGTGATATTCGATTAGAAGAGGCGAAGTTTGCTGCTTACCTTGTCTTCAGTGCTCTGGACTAGCTCTCCATTGCCTGTTGGATCCACCCCCTATTAAAACCAGCCTTCTGGGTACGAATCCTAAACGGCTACAAGACAATATGTTTAGCACAGGTCACAGGGCGGGGAGTATATTCAACATTGATAATGAATGATAACATCGACGAAATACACCCATTAAAAAAACAGCACTAATTCAAAAAACTATCCCTGTAGCTCCCTCTATATGGGTCTCGAAAAAGAACCATTCTAATGGAGACGATGCGCTCAAGTGGCAGCCTATGCCAGCACTGAGCGTCACCCTTCTTTTATAATGCCGCCGTGGTGATGCAGTGGCTAGGACGCTCGACTACTGTGCTCAAAGAGACAGGAACGAACCCCGGCCGCGGCGTCCTCATTTCGATGGGGGTGAAAGCAAGGTTCTCGTGTGCTGTCTGATGGCAGTGCACACAAAGAACCACAGGTTGTCGAAATTTCCAGAGCTCTCCAATACTACGTATCATAGCCTGAGTCGTTTTGGGACGTTAAACCCCAAAAAACTAACGAATCCTTCTTTTATACCGAAATGCTCTAACATCCTTCCAGACATAATATTTTAGAGAAGTACCACTCCATATTAACATGCAACAAAGATCTGAAGATTTTCACGGAGGCACTAAGGTAGCACACAAAACGCAACACAAACATCAGAGGAATCCTAAGGCATTGTAAACTCGATAACACACGCTCAACTCAACAGCATACTTGCTCTCGATCCAGATATGAGACGTACAATCATTTACAAAGCAAAGAAGCACTTCAAGCAGTTTAATTTTTCATATAAAATCAAGCTTCATTTTACGTCTCAAAACGTTATCTACCTTCTAGAATGCTCCTTCTGCCATAAACAGTTCACCGGAGAGACAAGGTAATCAGTGCGCATAAACTTTCCGAAGGCTGCTATCCCGCATGTTAAGAAGACTGGCAATCATTTTTATGTACTTGAATTATTTGTTCTCCTGTCAGGAATTTAATATTCAAGGGGGATGAAAATAGTCAGGCGTTTCTAGTACATAAATTTAGAATATTAGAATCGACAGGAATACATACCCGAACGAAATATTACAACCCTTTAATATATTGCCTCTGAGCCATAATACATAATGAACACAATTACATATACAGCGTGATTTCAATAATTTATTCACACGCCGTGTACCAGTCTGCACCTCCTTAAGAACTCTAGGTGTCCTTCAAAATACGTTTCCTTCATTTTAACTTCTTACTTCGCTTCCCCTATGAATCATTCTTCTAAAATGCCTGGCTCGGCGAGTATGGCTTATTCTGATTATTTAAGTTTCTATTTTTTCAGTCTTCCTTCTGCTGTTATTTATTTGTGGTTTATTTAACATATCTGGCCTGTGCTAGTTCTCCCCAGCAAGAGAGCTCTTGATAACTATCCCCATGCAGCTGTATTGCATATCAGGCCCCTTTGAAATGCCGGTCCTCACTCAGGAAACATCTGCCACACATTGAACCGCTATAGATGCTGACTCATCTACTTAGAATTATAGCTTTAAACAGTATCTCTCATAGCCTGAGTCGCTTTGGGACGTTAAACCCCATAAACCAAGCCACATGTAATTGCTACTTTCGCACATTTATTTTCTTTCTCTGAAGACGGGACCACCGGTATCAGGTTCATAGACATTCATACCCAAGGAAACATGCATTCAATAACAAAAAAGGAAATATTCATACACTGAAATCAGTGTTACCTTCTACGTAATTTATTGCAGGTAATCAGCTCGTTAGACGGAATATAAATCATGCACTGAAAAGCAAATTACTATAGTGAACAAAGCGTCATAATTTTCGCTCCGCTATGGCTTCTGTTGCCTGGTCAAACTTAAGCGATGCACCATGTGAGAGAAATGAGTGGATGTTTATAGCGGCTATGCATCCATGGCAGCCCTTAATGACAGTAGCAATAAACTCCCATAAAGAACGAGTGTCAAGAAGCCAGGCACGATCTCCCAAGCAATATTCATCACGTGCTTGCGTGAGGTTAACAAAGATTTTAACTGTGGATAGTTTGGGATAACGAGTATAAATAGTGCCTTAGCCACAGGCGATTTGCACCATAGATTAGTAGCTTGTTTAGCCACAGTTCCTCAAGAAGGTGGTTTCCATCCTCTCCCGTGTCTAGTAGTGCAAATCGTTTTGGCTGAAAGACAGCAGCTGCGCTGAATGTGCACGGGTTTGCTGCTGTGCAACCTGCCTTGGGGAATGACTTCATCGTTTGAGTATTACAGCTTTTCAGAGCAACTGAATTGAGGCAAGCACTAAACCGATTACGAGGTTATGATCCAGACCTTGGTCATTATATACGTCTGGTTGATATATTTGCTTCCTTTAGGTAAATTTTTGCAGTCCTTAGTTAGTGTAATTGGCTTATATTTGACTACATGCGACTTTTACATATTATTGAATTCTATGGTATTTAGTGCACGTAATCTATGAATCAAATTCACTGTTATTCAAATTTACTAGAGTGAAAACCACGCAAAGGTCGAAGCGCGGGGAAGAAGTAGACAAGAGGAGCGCGCTTGCAACTGTCTATTGAATCGCGGCCTAAGTTCTTCAAGAAGTGAGCGATGCGAACTAAGAGGGCTACTTTATCGAATTTAAGAACTTCAATTGCTCTTGCACAAAAGGATCAAAGCCTCGCTGACATGCCTTTCTTACCGATATCTATCTATCTGCAATGCTTCGAAGGTTTCATGTGCCTTCTAATCCTACCTTTCGTAGAGCAAGTAACACAGCCTGAAACTCTGCTTGAAAAATTGGGCGAAATCCCGAACACTCACAGCAAGATGCTAACCTACAAGCGCACAATATACTCCCACGCCTGCCTTTAAATTGCATCTTGAGGCGTGGATTGCTGTTGTCAGATTACCTGCAAGGCATCTTAATAATCTTCTAATATTCAGTTTAGAATACGGGGTGATAAATTGTGAGGAATGCCGCCATAGACAGGTCAATGATAGTCCCATTGATTTCCGCACGAAGAATTTTCTAAAGGAGCACATTTAAAGGATCAAGCAATGTTATCAGTGCAGGTTGTGATACCTATAGCAAATAGACGCCAAAATCTTAGAACGGTTGGCGACAAAAAGTGCACAGAAAGCGGAAAAAATGTTACTCATATGTCCCTAGGTGCAACAGTCAGAAATAAAAACCTAGGTACCAAAGGTGGAATTCGCGCTTTAAGGTATAAAACACGTTGTTTGCCGCAAATCTGAGAAGCCTTAAGCAAAACAAAGCGCCTCCCGCTCCAACAGAACGAGCGGGAGAATTCTGTTTGTAGACGAACCAGAGACCAACAGAAGCCCGAAATATAGAGTGGCGCGGACGCACACCACTTAAACCATTACCATTGCATATGTTCATATGTCCGCTTCCCAGACCAGATAAGAAACTAATCCCTGCGCCATGACCACGGCACGAGCCCCTTTTGTGACGACATGGTTAATATGCGACTGTCATGTGAGATTATCGTAACATGAGAGACCATGATATTTTATACGCTTAACTTGAGGAATAATTTGTTGCTGAATTGTTAAAGAGATGCTTACAGGATCTTTCGATATTAAATACTAATACGGTGCACTTCCTCTAGGACACAGCCGTTGTTCTTCATGGCTGCCTTAGCCACTCAGAGAGGCTTCTTGTGTCTGTTGCTGTTGCTTCTTCCTCTAGTACTGGATGTAGCAATAGCCGTAACGAAGCATACTGCGTGTTTTATGTCACTGTTTCGGGCTCTGCATTGCGCGTTGTCCTCTTGACCAATTTACAACCTCGCCTCATGTATATCAAGCACACCGTTAAAAGCGAGATAGGGTTTTAATAATGAAATTGGTCCACTCCCAATTTTGGCTGCGAAACCCAAAGAATGTCGAAAAATTCAAGTCTGCAAGCACAGTCGTGATTTCTCGTCCGTCCCAAAAGGCAAATGCGCTATGGCCATGATTGCCAGGGACATGTTTGGCGTGGAATTTGTTGTATTGATTTCGCGACAATATCCAAGAGGAAACTATGGTTGCGTGATATGACAGCTACAGCTTTAACTGCTTTCGCTATAAAGCCGGAGCAAGCGTTTCGCTGTTTCATAGCAAAATTCATTTTGTAAGAATATTCTAACAAGTCACACATCCTGATAGAAACATTTTATTCATGTTTTATTAGATCTTTCCCTACGTATTCAATTCGGTAGGAAGAATTACCGCTTCTGATGTCTTTAGTTATTTTAACAAGCACTAATTGCTCGAGGTAATTTTTTACAGCGTCATCCGCATTTATTTATTTATTTATTTGTATTTATGGCATACTGTAGAAACTTGGGCCTAAGCCTTCCCAAAACGCTGTTGGCGACTTTCGGATGTCCATCTAACCTTGCTCCTCCCAGCTCGACAGCGGGAGCTTGACAGAACATGAGAATTAGTGGAAGTGGTGTGTCGCATTCTCGAACCGATAATAAAAATGCTTCTATTTCTTGCTTTGGGAAAAGTATCACGCTAGTATGTAGGACCGGCATTGCAAGGAAACCATGAAAGTATGTCTTCGGAAATATTATCCAACTCAAATGCAATGAATACACACCTGGTAAAGGCATTACGTTGTCTATCTATCAACGCCAATGCCGCATGAATGCTGACATTAAAATCAAACTATAAATCTAGCTAGTCGTAATTGAATGGTAAGGCCCAGAATTTGCGTAAAAAACAGTGCCTCATAACGGTCAAGCTACACTTAAATAAAACGAATTACGAACGAACGTTAGAGAACAAGCAGTTACTCCACCAGTCCCGCGCTTTATGCTTATATTTGTCCATGCTAGCCATTATGTGTTCGTGTTCCTAATAGGAGACTTGAGAATAACTACTCCAGACAAGATTTGTGGTTTGATTTTTAATGAAAGTCACATGATGTGCAATGCAAACGTTTCACACACACTGCGATTTTTTGCGCGCCGCACAACCACACTGCGCATCTTCATCACAAAAGAATCAGACTCATGCTTCATGCTTATACTGGGCCTCAATAAATCCCAAGTGATTACAGACGTTGTCTCGCGTTCCCCTGCTGGAAAATCCGTCAGCTCTGCTCTCCCGATCCTCAGTTTTAGCCTCAACTGCAGAGCCCAGAGCAGAGCTTGTTTCGCTGACAGGTACATCAGAATTCTCCGGTTGCTGTTGTTATTGCTCTCGAGATAACACATGGGTCGCCAACAAAAACACTTCCTTTTGCTCCCTCCTTTTCCCTGCCTCCCTTTGTGTTCATCACTCGGGCGGTACCGTGAACTGCTTCCAAGCGTGGTGTTCATATTCTTCCACCTGTTGCCTTCGCCACTGGTCCTTCGGTCTCTATTCGGTATGAAGCGTTTTCGGCGTCCACGTTTGGTTATCCAGGTATTCTCTACGGCTCCGAAGCAACCAGCGCACTTTGTCGGCGATCCCCTAGGATGTCACTCGCTTTAGGCCGCATGTCCTGGTTTTCATCAGGGCCCTGGTCGCAAGAAACAGTCGAAACGAAAAGTGATCTCAGCGCCTCTCGGGGCGGACCGAATTAGGCGAGCGACCTCACACAAAAAATGAGCACGATTTCGTGTGCACCACAAGTGAAGTCAGTTTGCCTGTCTGCTCTTTATTAAACGGGCTTTAATTCTTTTTTTTTTTGTTTTATGCATCACAAAGCACTTTGCTATGGACACCTTAACTGCATTTTCCACGTTATGTCTTCAGCCTGGGGTAAAAAAACGGCCGTTTCTTTCCCGCAGAAAAAGGCCTCAACTAGGTTTTCGTCGCGCTATATGCAAAACTAAAACCAATGACATGTTATCATTGATACACAAAGCAACACTAATCTTAATTCGTTTTTCCGCAGACGAAAATGAGCTAAAAGGTTGATGAAAAGCACGAAACATCGTTCCAAATTTTATGCAAGTGTTAGAGGTGATTGTGTTTTCCCATTCTAGAACGCAGGCTGCAGAATTGATATATGTGTTGTAGCAGGCCTTTCAAGGCGTCATTCACTGAAAGCGACCTCTTGCAAACTGGGCACGGCACTAACTCAATAGTTCAACCTACAGAACAACAAGCAACTCTTATCATTGCAACGTCGTCGACAATTCACCACAAAGGTGCACTCACCGACTTCATCATGTGTATAGAGCACATGAGAATTGACGCCACGATCGGAGGCACGCCAGCCAGTAGGAATGCCAGATTGTAGTTACCTCTCTGATCGTAGAGGATTCCTGCTCGCGAAAAGACAAGATGCAAGACGCTTTAGAATTTGGCGCCCTGCAGAAACAGTTATTTCGTTCTGGCTAAAACAAATCATATTTTTGGACGCCCAAATGCGATAGAGCCAATGTGATGCAAGAAGTATTTTGTGCACCATAATTCTTATGGCTTAACTGAGAGACTCAAGAAGAGCTCATGGGCACTTTGAAATAGAGACAAAAAGGAAAATAATTAATACCGAAAGATGTTTTGCAAGGAAGGCACATTGTTAGTCTCAGCTTCTAGTCTTGTGTCCATTAAAGGACTCTAGGTTTCCATTTATTATAACAAATGATCTCCGCAGACTTAAAAAATATGCACGCCTAAGTTCTCAAAATTTTCGGCTGGCATTTTACTCGAACGAGCGAAGAAAACGTTTGCAAACTTTTCGCTCCCCCCAGAAATTGCATGTATTTCTTACATTTATAAAAATAAGACCATAAAAAAATAAATGTAATGTCACGATCGAGACCACGTTCACCAAATGCACAACCGACGTACTACTATACTCATTCCCGCTGTATAGTGCAAATGCCTACATAGATCATACTGATATATGCAATAACGAGTTTGAGACTACACCGCAATTATCTGTCCAGGAAACACAGCGAAGCTGCCAAACCGTTGCAGTTACCGTAAATAGTGCACACCTAATATAATATCATAATCATTTGTCTCGGGAACACACAAATAGAACGAGGAATCATAGAAGCTTTTAAAATCAAGAGGTTTGCACTAACTGGGTCAGCAACAGCTCTCTAGGTTTGTTGGGTTTTGTTCTTGTTGTTTGGTTGCACTCGTGGTTGCTCTTGAGCAGATGCGACCTGTTCTATTGTTGACAACTCACCAAGTAAAATTAATTTCTTGTTTCCAGCGTAGTCCTGTGTAGTTCTCCTTGTGAACGCATCCTTTCTGCTGTTTTCGTTTTACCTTTCATCTTAGAAATTTTGCTTCCAAATTAAAAGTTCTTTCTCATGCCTGAGCTGACCTCTTGCATCCAATTCTAGAAATCTAACAAAAACACTGCCTTCACCACGTATATTATTTATTTCTAAACGCACAATTTCCTGTCATTAAAACATCATTCCCCGTTTTTTCTACGCCGAGGCTACGCTAGTTTCTACGCTAGTTTCTCTTTTTCATTGCGTTTTTAATTTTTCACAGCGGTTGACATAAAAGTATATGTACGCCATTAGAAAAAAAAAAAAACAGAAATGACTGCGATACCTTTTTTAGTATTCGATTGCAAAACTGGTTCTTATGCTGTTACGGGCCGTAGCACTGAACTGCGTAACATTTCTCTTTTATTTCCTTCTTATGTGTGACAGATGTAGGAATTCTGTTTGGAGTGGTTCCGAGTAGTTTATGCTTTATTTCAATTTATGCGAGCCGGCGTGTTCTTTTGCAACGAAAACCCAGTGCAGCAGATATAGCTCTTTCAGAATCTAGGCAAAATATGCAGGTTGTTCTCACCGGAAAGGAGCAACCTGGATTTTCTGCAGGTATTCGGCAGAGAGCACGTGTAGGCCATATATCATCTAAGCTTCATTTTGATTTCTACTTTATTTCGTAATTTAGCTCCACTGTGAGCATGCCTGAGAGCAATAGACCTGTTTCCTTCCTGTGAGCTCACTGCCCTTAAATCATGTTGTCACGTGTTGTTGACGAGACCGTAGGCCCCATTTGAAGAGACCATGGTATGTCGCTAAAATAAATTATTTAATCGGGTGGCATACGCTTGCAAAATAACTATGCAAAATGGCGGTGGGGATAGCAGCAATCGGGCAATCGCTCACTCAACGATGTTGAATTTAAAGTCGCGAAAGAAGCATCTAGGTAAAACGCCCACAAGAAACTAGGAAATCCGAGATCAATGTGCGAGCAGCGCGATCGGCTTGAATTCATTCGAGTTAAATTTCAGTGGGTCTGGCCCTAAAAACGATCTAACAAGCCCGCGTCTCAGCAACACTGAATGCGGACAAAGGAGAAGCAGAAGATCGTCCTGAGTACAATACCAAAGTGAATAGTAAGCATGCCAGAGGTTCTTGGCAGCAAAAAATAAAGACTACATTTGTTTTTTGGAAACATACCACTTTAAAGCCTGCATAGGCGCTTAAGGTAATTTTTAGACTTGTCCCTGCTTTTCGCACGTCACCCTCGATTTCGGTGTTCAATTTTCAATCACTCTGTGCACCAGCTGAAAATAAATGTGTCAACCACGTATACCATCCGACAAGAAAAGCGGGAAGTTTGCCTCGCGCTCGCAGCTAGGCTGCTTGGTATATAACATTATCCTCAATACTAAATGAGCGTAATCACGTATTAGCTTCGGCTTTTGTGGAATAGCAGACGGGGGAGACAGTGGTCAGAGTTATGAGTAACACTTTGTAATATGAAGCAACCAAAAGACTTCCCATCTCCAAAATACGTTGCCTTCTATTCTGGGGACCTTATTGCGTGCTCTTAAAATACATCTACCACGTACTTTACGCTTAAGGGGTGCACTGCTTCATACTTAACAGCGTCAGCTTCATTTCTTCTGAAGAGCATATGGGAACACCATACGGAATCCCTGTGTGTACTTTATTTTCTAGCATTGGCAACCTCGCGTCAGCCGCACTTCACAAAACTGTCCGAATTTACAAATTTGGCAACATTTCAGTGTCCACTTGCAGTGTGTGGGCAAATAGTCCCTGAAATTGTTCGTCACAAGGATGAACTCTTCGTCCACGATTTACTTAATGCCACAATCGTTTACACGAAGCGGCCACGAAGCAAATGGTGCCCACATAAGAATGCCTGGTCAGTACTTCGGTGACTGAAAGAGGGCGTCCGAAAATAATCAAGCCGCGACTAGGGAACGAAGACACGACATGGCATCCTAACTTGCCACTGTCTCTCAGCAGTTCACCATTCATGTCGTTTCATGCTCGCTCGCTCTTACTGCGTGCTTTTCTTTACGCCTAAATGCTTTTCGCGCCATACTTTAGCTTAATGTCATGGTTGGTTGAGGGCTCAGTGGGCCTTTTGAGACCGCCTGCGTGTATATTTGGTCCACATGTCTCCACAGGAAGCAACAAACCAACGAAGCGATCCGGCGCGTGGTTAAATTCATGGCTACGGCAGGCAGCGTTCGGTTTTGTGAGAGTGAAGGGTTACGAAAGCAAAGAAAGCAAGATAGACATGTACTTTGGTGTATTACTTGCCTCCGTGATGAGGACAAAAGCGCGTCACTTTCCTAGCAAGTAGTACAAGTGCTGTAGTGAAGAAAAACAACCTCCTTGCACCCGCGTATACCCCTCGTCGTCTGTTGGCGTGGACAGCGTAATTCACTCTAATGTTCGAAATCAAGTGAAAGTGAGCTACCAAGGATTGGGTTGGGTTCGGGACATTCCCTAAAGTGCATTGGGTGTAGGGCTTGAGGCTTCCCACCTGCTCAGGTATATTCATGAACCATGAAACAACAACACCGTTACCTGTTCGCGATGCTAGATATTAGTTTGTATGCTGTGCAGGCCACGAGTGCATTTGCTTTCATTGGTGTGAAAACCTGACAAACAAATGTTTTCGCTCCAATAACTGAAACATGGAAATTTGCTTGCACTTCATCGTTTCTCTTCAACGTAGTACCTTTAAGCAGCTATGGGGTTTGCTTAAAACCCATTTTGCGGTACTGGCCATCAATCATTTCTTTGGTTTGCTACATCTATCGCAGCATGCACGTCTGGGAAAACAACATTCACGTTGGCAACATGCAAGCGCTCTTTGGTAATATATTACCGCGAAACTTTCAAAACTGTATTTGTCGTTTTTAACAGCCTCCGGCATGCGGGCAAATCACTGTGATCCTGGCACGCGTATCAATTCTGTATCCCGTGTTTGTTCATGCTCGTTGTCGCGATACGACACGTTATCATTTTTTTATCGCGGAAGATGCGAGGAGATCTGTCTCGAACATTCCGATCGCCTGCGTAGGTTTCTACCATGTTCCAGGTAGCGCTACTAGCAGTTTGCGATGTTATGTAGAATGTTCTGAACAGCCTTGAAATTGAGCATTGACGAGTGCGATGGGCATTCTTCGTTCGACGATCGACGAGCACGTTTGTTTCTGTTGCCGCCAACGAGTTGCTTAGTTCTTTTGCGGGCGCAAGTCAGCCCAATAAAGAATTCAGTACCATCAAGCCTGTGTCTTCTTTTGGTGTCAACGGCCTGGACACCACTACGCGATATCTGGCCGAGGTGCTGCCTTTGATCCTTCAAGCGAAGACCCAAGCCTTGTTCCTGTTACCCTGGAGGAGCAGCCACACAGGCCACCGAACTAGTCGCTGGCTTCAAGGGCTCCAATCTGAACACGGTCTGCTGCCGGACCTCATTCGATCTCGGAAGGCATCGAGCTGACAATGACCCAGCCTACAGCACCGCTTGTTTTCGTCCAACCCTGCTTCCATGCACGACCGGATGAAGATGCGAAAGACTGGATGGACCTTTTCGACCGTGTGGCAGAATTCAACGGCTGGAACGCCGCTGCGAAACTCAGGCAAGTCTATTTTGTTCTTCAAGGACATGCCCGAATTTGGTTCCAAAATCACGAGACTTCTTTAAAGGATTGAGAGATATTCAAAGCAGAGTTTTTCATGGCCTTTGCAAGTTCTGTCCTAAAGGAAAAGCTCAGGCTCTCCTCCAATCAAGATTTTAACTACCAAATGAGCCCACTCTGGTATACGTAGAGGAGATGAAGCGCCTGTTTCGCCGCGCCGACCCTAATATGACCGAAGGTGAGATAATGAAATTATTAATGCGAGGCGTTAAAGCGCTGTTCAGAACCCACCGAAAACTGTGGACGAATTTGAAAGGGAAGCATCGACCAATAAGAACACGTTGGACACCCGGATGCGCCACTACGAGCGACCACTTCAGCCGGACTACTCAAGCCACTACCTTAGCGCATCTGCAAGCGGAGAGAACATTCGGGACCTCATCCGGGAGATCATGCGAGAGGAGCTCCGCCAATTGCTGCCATCATCACAACAACCCCAGTTGGTGACGCTCGCGGACGTCGTCCGTGAAGAAGTTCAGCAGGCGCCGGGCGTTCCTTAAGTGACGGCTGCGACTGTTCTAGCACAAGAGGCAACAGCAATGAACTATGCTGGTGCATTACGTCGCCCTGCGCCCCGACGTGATGACTTTCTGAGCCCTCGCCGCTACCGTCCGGTTCCTGAAAACCACCCCTTGGCCCCCGCCCGCCAAGCCTACCAACGACCCCCAAACCCCAGGAAGTGCGACGCCTGGAGGACAGCAAACAACCGGCCATTATGCTTACACTGCGGTGAGGCTGGCCACATTCTGCGCCACTGCCCGTACCGACGAATCGGTCTCCACGGATTTTCAGTCGACGCTCCACGACAACGCCCAGGTGAACGACCGCAAGAAATCGACAACTATCTGCGTAGTGGTGAGATTGCGCCACCAAGCCGTCTGTTCGGTTCCCATCGCCGTACAGAGCCCGCTTCGCGTCGCCAGGCTGTAACTATAATGAGAGTGTGCGCGGAAGGTCCCCAAGCCCGCGCAGGGGAACTAAATAAAGCAACCTTTGGAGGTGAGGTTGCTTCACGTCGAAAGCACGAAGATCCTTCATCGCCGATGATGAGGGACGACGACACCGCCAATAAATCACCGATCCACTAGACATCGTCGACAAGTTAACGACCAGACTTCAAGTTGACATCACCGCCCAGTGACGTTACGACGGTGAGCCCAGACCACGACCTGAGCACAGGACGAAGCAGAAATCAAACACCGAAGCCAAGGTGCAATACTAGGACGCGAACAAGCGACCTTAAGATTGCTGTCGACGAACGCACGGTTACCGCCCTAGTGGACACCGGTGCCGACTACTCTATCATCAGTGGAGCTATTGCCGCCCAGCTCAAGAAAGTGGCGACCACTTGGGACGGCCCGCTAATCCGAACCGCTGGTGGTAACTTTATTACGCCGTCGGGGCGATGCACCGCAAGGGCTACCGAAAATGGACGTACCTACCCTACTAGCTTCGTCGTCCTACAGCACTGTTCCCGCGACTTGATTCTGGGCATGGATGTTCTGAGCGAACACCCAGCGATCATCCACCTCCGATCCAAACTAATCCAGCCCTCGTCCGACAAAGCCATACCTGTTACGAGACCTTCGGCACATCACGTCGCTCTCAACGCCTTCGACGGAGAATTGACAGTACCGCCCCGATCAAGCGTCATCGTCCCTCTGGTTACAACAGACGTCAAAATCACGAAGGAAGCACTTAGTTGTTACTGGATGGAGGACTTGTCATCGCAAGAGGCATCGTTTTTTTTCGTCATGGACAAGCTGATGTGCTCGTTCGATTTTCGGTTACTACCTGTCCTACGTAGACATATTCGCCAACAACTTCCAGTACTTCGCTACCTAATGTAAACTTCTGTTCCTTCCCGAGGCTGTTGAACATTACCTTAGTCTTCTGCATATTGATTTTCAAGCCTACCTTTCTACTTTTTCTGTCTAGGTCATCAATCCTTATTTGCAGTTCATCCCCCAAGTTGCTTAGCAAGGCAATGTCATCAGCAAATCGCAGATTACTGAGGTATTCTCCATCTACCCTTATCCCTAACTGCTCGAATTCCAAGTCTCTGAATACTTCCTCTAAGCAAGCTGTGAATAGTACTGGGGAGATTGTGTCTCCTTGCCTAACACCTTTCTTTATGGAAATTTTGTTACTTCCTTTATGCAGAACTATGGTTGCTGTGCAGCCACTATATATATATCTTCCAGCACTTTCGTGTACGGCTCGTCTACCCCATGATTTCGCAATGCCTGCATCACCGCCGAGGTTTCAACTGAGTCAAATGCTTTTTCGTAATCAGTTCATGCTATGTATAAGGGCTGGTTATATTCCTAGCATTTTTCTATCACCTGATTGATGGTAAGGATATGATCGATAGTAGAGTAGCGTTTCCGAAAACCTGCTTGATCCTTTGCTTGATAGCAGTCTAAGGTTGTCCTGATTCAATTAGCGATTATCTTAGTAAATGCCTTATACGTAACAGACAGTAACCTGATCGGTCTGTAATATTTAAGGTCCTTAGAGTCTGCTTTCTTATGAATGAGGATAATGTTTGCATTCTTCCAATGGTTCCGGTACCGTCGATGACACCAGGCACTGCGTATACAAGGTGGCCAGTTTTTCTAGCACGATATCCCCCCTGTGCTTCAGCAAATCTGTAGTTATCTGATCCTCTCCAGCTCATTTCCTCCTTTTCATAGTTTCTAATGCTTTCTTGACCTCGTCCTTCGTCACTGGTGGAACGTCGGACTGTTTTTCCCTACCGCCAATCTCATTACGGTCCTGACTACTTTGGCTACTGTAGAGATCTGTATAGAACTCCTCGGCTACTTTGACTATCTTGTCCATATTCGTGATGACGTTGACCGCCTTGTCCCTTGTCGCATATATCTGGTTTTTGCCTATGCCCAATTTCTTCTTTACTGCTTTAAGGCTTCCCCCGTTCTTTACAGCATGCTCAATTTTCTCCATGTTATACTTCCTTATATCGGCCACCTTGTGCTTATTGATTAGCTTTGATATCTCGGCCAATTCGATCTGGTCTGTTGGATTGAAAGCTTTCATACCCTGTCGTTTCTTAATCAAATCTTTCGTCTCCTTAGACAGCTTATCGGTATCCTCTCTAACTACCCTAGCGCCTTCTTCTACCGCGCATTCAGTAATGATATCTCTGAAATTATTGTTCATTGCTTCTAGGGTAATGTCGCCATCATCGGTTAGAGCTGAAATCTAGTCTGTAGCGAGATCCTGAACTCTTCTGCCCTCCCCCTCACCGCTAATTCGTTGATGGGTTTCTTTCTTAGTAATCTGTTGCGTTCCTTCTGCTGAAGAAGGCATTCATGATTCTTAGGTTATTCTTAACAGCACTGCTAAACTAGCTCCACTAGCTAGAGTTCAAGCGTTAAACGTTGCCAGGGTCAGTTTCCAATGGCGGCCTCTCCAGCGGAGCCAGAAGTTCTTAGCACCCACTGCTGCGTCACAGGCCTGACCGCCACCGTGGTCAGTTGTTCCGCAGCCGCTGGTGACTGAGGGCCAGGGTTTTATGGAGCTTATCATGAGAGGTTGCGGTCAATTACTGCACCAGGGTGGCCAACTCCTGTTCTGGTGATGGAGTGCGTTGCCGGAGGTGTTCACCGGCTTTAGGTCGCACGCCAGGCCTGTTTATGGAATTTCATCGACACGCGGCATTTTTCTTTAATCCGGTGGAGAATTGCGCGGCTCCGGGATTTGAACCCTGGTCCTCTTGCATGCGAGGCGGATGTTCTACCGCTACGCCACCGCTGTGTGTCAAATTGAAATGTATCAAGTTAATTTCAAAGGTTTGGGGGCAGAATTTTTGAAATATTAAAAGTGATGCGCAGCGTGTCTAATTCTGCCCTATATGTGCACTGTATTTGTATTGTGTTTGATATACGAACCATGCATGCACTGGTTCCTCACTTTAGATATATAAATGAAGGTCTCTGATATGGAGGATTTTTAACCTAGATCAGTGGTCAGGTTAGTTCAACATAACTTCATAACAGCTCGGAGGACGTATACAGTTTAGCGTGTATGGTTGCATGCACAACCTGGAAAATGACTTCCTGTTGTCATTTAGTTAACGCAGTAGATTGATATTCTTAAAGTTAGCACCGTCCAAGCTTCAAATCATTCCGAATGCTTTCTCGTTTAGAGCCCTTATGCCTACATAAACGAACTTCATTTTATTTCGCGATACACCCATTACTTGGGCGTGCACTTGTGTACAGAGTCATTTATACTGCTATTGTATAACGGCAATTTAGTTGAGTTGGTTATTCATTTCTTATAAAACACCACAGGGGCACGGGACAAAGTGTTTTCGCCCTATTTATCCCGTGTCACTGCGCTGGCTGTTTTATAAGAAATGTATTTCACTTTGAGAGGAGGAAAATGTTTATGCCTGCCTCGTTGGCAATGTAGCGCGATTGCCATTGCTTTGGGTATTCCGTTCTCTGATTTCATAGTTTATGGTTTTGTTTTCCAATGTATTTGCATGGCTCAAATTATGAAGGTTGATTGGAAAAAAACTCGCATTCAGAAACTAACGTATCATTTGTTGTTCACACTTTGTTCGTGCCCCACTTCGCTGTTTCATCACAAACACTTGTATTTCCTTTGTGGCCCTCAGGGTAATGCGCCCTGCAACAACAGGACAGTGTTTGACATTCTACGTTGTCGCTTAACCACTTCATTGTGTTAGAGGGCCAGGAAATTTCTGCGAGTGAATATTTTTTATTGTGGTAAGGATCACGGGCGTCCCAATAGAATAAGTTACTACGCTCTTTTTGCTCACCTGTCAAAAGAACTGGCATGGTTGCATTCATTTAGAGCCGCGGCAAGGAACATAGAAGCAGAAGGCATTTACCATCAAAAGATTAGGCAAGCTCCTTATGATAGTTGTGGCTTCTAAAACACGATGCCGAGTCTGAAGTGTAATCTTTTACAAGGTTGGTTTACGCTCGAGCCGCAGCTACCGCAGCGGAGACGCCGACGACCTCCTTATGTCAGCTGTTCAAAGAGGGTAACACGAGCAACCGTTGTTTACGTTGAATTGGCCTTGCTCAGGAAACGCGTATCTCCGCTGCGGCCACGTGCCAACACTGGCCGCGTCCTGTTTGTTGATACCATGCGCCGGGTCTATGACTCTTTCTTTTTCATGAAAACTCCCTGCAGCCATTCGCCGATTTTTGATGTCAATGACCCGGGACATTGCAAAATCTGACCTTTAGGTTTAATGAAATCTCTAGACTGCAGTAAATAAATTTGTATAAAGCATGGCAAATGGAACGCCTGTGCCGCTCGGATCATAACGGAGAAATTCTCCTGACACTAACGCACCCCTTTCTGTCAAGATTTTGCTTCTTCAGCACGTGGAATTTTAGCGACAAGAGAACGCCGTGACCTTTATACTCTCGCTATATAACGTTACCAATAGTTGTCAACAAATGCAAATACATCGCTAAGAATTTTCATGGTGTAAACTTCCACTGAACTTGAAACACTCTGAGAGTATATTTGCTAGTTACTAGCTTACAAGCTCTGTTTATCAAAATGATTATCAAAATCATGCCTAGAGTCGAAAGGTATTTACAAATATGAGAGCGCGACTTGAATACAAATGTATGTCATATTCCTCTTCAATATGCCCATGGCATGACAGCACACTGGTTCGTCATGCTCATGGGCCCTTTGTTAGATTAAGACCGCCAGCACGCAGCCCATCATGTTTCGTCAGTTCCTCTGTAATGGTTCTTGTAGGACAAAGGCACGTATTTTTCTGTTTTAAAAATATGCATATGCCGATTCTCGCAGTACATCTGCATCATCACTAATCTACACACGCGAAATACAGTTGTAGAGAACATTTTCACCTATTCGGATAGTAGAAAGTGTATAACCTCAGATACCTCTCTAACGGCTTCTGCGTGCCCTCGCGAATAGTATTCATGACACAGCGGTGACTTAAGGGACAGGAGGCAAGTTTAGACGTTGTTGCTCTCTAAACCTAACCCCGTCTAGAACAATTTAAAAGAATGTTACTAGGTGTGGCTGCAAGCTAATAGAGCGCATCATCCATAAATCCACCGCGAAGTACTTAGAAGAGAACTGCCTAACGTACGCCAGACAACACAGCTTTAGAAGAGGACTATCAACAATTACTCATCTGCTGGAAATAACAGGCGATTTTGAACACGCGGTCGATTCCCAGATTCAAGTAGACGCTAAACTGATTGACTTTAGAGAAGAGTTTGATCATGTCTCGAATTTGAAATTATTGAGAGGTTCTGTGCTATTGATATTAACTCCAAAAGTAGTAACCTGGATTGCCTCTTACCTTACAAGTCGCACACTATACGTCGACATGAACAATGCAAGATCAGAACGAGTAAGCGTTTCCTCCGGTGTCCCACAGGGATTCGTGTTAGGACCGATTAAATTACTTCTATAAATTAATGTTATTCATGCCTGCGTAGAACCAGGTGTAACAATAAGGCTCTTCGCAGACGACTGCGTGTTGTACACGATGTTCCGTGCATGTACTGACCAGCTAAAATTAAATTCTACTATAAATAGCGTTTTCAGATGGTCCGAATCGTGGAGAATGGAAATAAATATCGAAAAAGCTTTTTGTATCACAGTTACCCGTAAAACACCGCTTTTAGTATATTCCTACACTTTATCAGGATCTGAAATAATTAAGAGAGAGACGGTGAAATATTTAGGCCTCACACTTAATCATAAGCTACGTTTGGATGCACATATAATACACATGTGTGCAAAAGCTTCGACCAAGTCAGATTTATCCACAGAAAACTCTCACAAGCTCGTTATTACGTAAAACTTACAGCCTATAACATCCTTCTTTGGGGCCGTCTTCTGTCATACTTTCGCCAAAAACAAGAAAAATTCAAATTAAGGTCCTTCGTTTTTTTTCCTGTTACTCACGCCATAAGAGTGCATCGCTCGTGCGAGCTAAAGCAGGTATTCCTACCCTTTCTTGTTTGTGAAACGTAACTTCCAGGAAATACATATTGCTTCTTAACAATGGTCGTATAACTATCAGTACAATTCAGTACATCAAGTCACCTCATCATCGATCAAGGAAGATAAATTACAGAAAGTGCATCAGAGCCAAGCCAGTGCAAATGGAAGCATAAACATTCCCTCGGCCATTGATGAATGAACCGTCTGTAAACTTATATAAGCGCAGCAGAGACGACACAACTCACAAGAAATGCAGAAGACGGCGCTACTTGCAGCTCATTTATTCGAAACAACGAGGACGGCCTAAATACTAAAAGATGAACACATGATCAAATTAATAGAGCGTGAATGGGCAGGAATTGATATCAGACTGATCTCGTCCTCTACAGATGACAAGGAATGCAATCTTTTTTTTTTTATAAATTGCCATGGATGGCATACTGACACAATCACTCCCACACTTTTTAATAGTAACAAGTAGTGCCGTCTCCTGTCTTTCTTGCATCTTGTGTCATCTCTGCTGCGATTATAAAAGTTTACGAGCACTAAACAACTACCACCGCAACGCATATTACGGAAACATTCTGTATCCAGAATTCATGGACAACATATCTCTCGATCCATCTCTAAAAAACTGTCTAATCATTTTTTAAACAAAATGTATAATAAATATAGTTCCTGCAATGTCCTCTATTCACTACTAGGGCTCAATTTACTCTGTCTAGTCAGTAGCTGATGACTGCCGTGTTCACTTTTTATGCCGCTTCTTAGTTCTTATCAGTCTTCTGATGCGTTAAATTGTGTGTTTCATAATTTTTCTATGGTCATGCTTTGTATTTCTTTGCAAGTTTTCTGTTCTCCTTCCTGGTATTCTTACATAATTGTCCTATTGTTTGCCCGCTCCTGTGAGAGCCTAACGAGGCTTACATCCCTCCTAAATAAAAAATTGCTTTAGAAAGCTTTCCGTCCAGAATTATTTCTCCTTGTAAACACATAATAGTATATTCTCTCCTGGTGCAAATTGCAATACAATAGAAACATTTATTTTTGATAAGCAAGTAGTGAGATCTTAGTGCGGTAAATATGGTTCTTAGATGACTTCTCTAACATTTCCTTTAGTGGTATGTGTTTCTGGTTAATGTAAAAATACATCTTAGCAAAGCAGAGTGACGAGCGTGACGAGTGTTGACCATGACGAGCGTTGTCATTACATTAGCTAGCATCACACTTTTAACAGATAACCGCCTCTCGTGGATGTATAGCACTATATTTTCTACCTTTTATATCTACCTTTATTTGCATGTCCGCATCGTTGCCTTGCATAATATTTATGGATACATTTTAACCGAATTCACCTCCCAGCAACAACAATAATGTGAGAAACGCTGTGGACATTAAATTTGTATAATTTTCTCCGCGGATTTATTTTCATTGAATGAAGCAATTTCTCCTGAGCATTGCAGTAGCACTAATCCTGTCACTGGGGAAAATGTCTCTACTAAATCATCACCAGGCTGCAAATCACCAATTATACGTCATCACCATCATCATCATCCTCATCATCACGAGCAGTCGGACTATGCCCATTCTAGAGCGAACGCCTAGATACCGTATATTCCTCCAATGAACCCGGTCCTGTGCTAGCGGCATCCACAAGCAAACTGCGAAGTTCCTTACCTTATCCACTCACCTAAATTATTATCGCCCTTGCTACACTTTCCTTCCCTTTGAACCCAATTTATTGCCCTTAGCATGTATAGGTTATACTCTCTTCGCATTGCATATCCTGCCTGTGCCCATTTCTTCTTGATTTCGACAAGAATATTAGTTACTCGAGTTAGGCCTGTGACCCAATCTGCACGCTTCCTATGTCTTACCGTTACACCTATCCTTTTGCGTTCTATAGCTTTCTGCGTTGTCTTCAACTGAAATAGAGCTCTTTTCATTCGCATCCACCTTTCAGCCTCAAAGGTGAATACAGGTAAGATGCAACTTTAATATAGTTTTCTCGTGAGCGATACTGGAAAGCTGCTAAGTGTATATACTCGTACCGATTATAAAGGGAAATACGGTACGTCGTGATTTGCGCAAAGCCGTACAAGGTCGCACGCCGAAACGGGTAGACCTGCGAGAATTAATGGTCGAATTGCATAAGATTTCATTTCTTGAGTGTAAACCTCGCTAAACGCTCTCAAGGCAATATTTTGTGTCCAGCCTGTTTTAGGCAACCTGAAATTCGTGCCAATAATGCACAGCGTTGTTACCGTACGCTCCGACTGCACCTCATGATGAAAGGGCGCTACGTGTGCTTCGACGCCAACTCACCAGCTGCGGGAGGTCCTGCCGTCAGTGGTATTGAGCAGAATCCAAGGAGGAATCCAATAGCCTGCGACGCGCCGCGCGTTCCTGTCAGCCTCTGCGCGGCGGGCCCAATCAGCGAAATGAAGCAGCCGTCGCACACGCCCAGAAGGAGGCACACCAGCACCAGGGACACGTACGTGTGAGCCGCAGCAATGGACAAGGTCAATAGGCCCATGGCCATGAAGGACACCTGCGGCGACATATAATAATGGAGGTTGTGGTAACTCTCTGCAACAACCACGTTCCTAATGGAGGTATTTAAAATATATCGTGTCACTCACAATGGTACCTACATATTAGGGAGCCAACAGCCGCCGATATCAACGAAAGCGTCGGGAATAATATTGCCGTTCATCAACTTGAACTTATAATGCAGTCATGCAGATAATTGGTGAGAACGCAAAAACAATTTTATTACTATTATCTATTTGAATACATTATTATTTCACTATACTCAACACTAAAGCTACCGTTTGCTTTGTTTAGTAAAATTGGGTGTTGGGCTCTTCTCTTCTGTATCTCATAACGAGCCCCTCGTAAAGAGCATGCTGGTCACTTTTGGTACTAATTAGCTCTTTAATGTCGTCCGCTACTGCAGGGAAACACTTTGGGCCTTTTGTTCTCTCTTGTTCGTTGTTTATGGTCTCTGCCTCGCGACACTGAAATTTATTTGCTGGTGGCAATGTTATAACAGTTCTGTCTCAAAAGTTCTGTATTACGATGAAAATTAACGCAAGTGAGACCTGCTTGTATTCATAGACCCATGACGGCGTTGTCTGATGGCCGGTTGTTTCCATTGTAGGAACACGCTCGCTCTATAAAACGTTTCTCCTGAATCTATTGTTTCATTCTTATTTTAGAAACCCCAATGTTACATAAGAAAAAAATAATTTAGGCCCTGTTAGTATCAGCTCGTTAATATAGGCAGCGTGTAGGGCGGACAAATATATTTGCAAAAGACGCATCAAAATGCAATGAAAGCGCATTTGCTGCTATATAAACGTGCTGCCGCTTAGCTTCATGCGATTTAATCATTTTCGTTTTTTTTTGTTTCTACATCCGCTCAAGTTGCTAACTTCAGACGCCTTTTTTCATTTAGTTCTTTTGTTGCTTTTGTACAGACTTTCTTGGCGTTTAAGCATTGGTTATGTTGTCAATATTTTTAACGTTCTGACTACACCCCTCACAGCTCATATGTCATTCCCGATGCAAGCCTTGGGGGGGGGGGGGGGGGGGGGGGGAAACAGGAGTAAACAAAGAACGGCAATAAACGCAAGTGCATGAAATTCGGACACACGCTTTACGAATTACGTGTGAGGAAAAAGGACACGTTCTGACACTTAGCCAACATAAAAAAATGTGATATTTTAAAAACAGATATTTAGCTGCACGCGGTCGCAGTTCCGCATTCTAGTCGCAGAGCGAATGTGCTTTTTTTATCAGCTAGCAAAGCCAGCAGAGGCAATTAGCGTTAAGTGTGGCCATTAATTTGCGTTTACGTATTTTTCAGTCTTCTTACAATCATCTTCGTTTTGGATTTAAAGTTATGTTTTTCTCGTTAGGCTCCTTCGCTTAGCTAAGCGGCACATAAGTTATATCATTACATACCTGCTATCTACGTTTATATCACTAGCAGACCGCACACACCTGCTGCAGGACGACTGGGCTGACACTTGGAAGATCAGCAAGCCTGCCGAAGAGGACACGTCCCAAGCCTGAAGTTATACCCATGCAGGTCACAAGTGTCTCACCGTTGGCGTCCGGGAAAACGTCTTCCACGTGTTGTACCTGTCCAAAAGAGGCAGTGCCTGTTATATATCCTCTATTTTTCTTAAACTGGCAGATGTTTGCCCACATAAATAATTATTTTCATTTAGTTTTTCAAACTTAAGAATTAACTTGTCGCGTCGAATTTCTACATATAATGGAAGTCTAAAGAGACAAGATGTAGAACGGAGGCATTTGTAAGTATTCCGTCAGAACGCGAACAATGATAGTCATTTCAATGGTAAAAGTTCAAATTAACACATATCCACCGGTACGCATGACACAACATCAACACTGACTTCAAAAACTCCCCAATTCTATCGTTGATTAGTTCCTTTTAAGTAGGCACTGAAAAAGGGCCTTATTCAATGGGCTAATAGACCGGTTGTGGACATTGCAGTAACGTCGACAAGACCTTTCCGATAATGTCTGAAGCATCTGATGTCAAAAACGTTTGCCTGCGCGAGATCAAAATATTTCAAATAAACTCAACATATTTCTTGCAATGCACTACACTTTATCTGAAGTTTCACTCTCTGAGCCAAAACTGTTCATTGCACAGCCAAAACCTCTAGAGCACACTATCCCTTCTCACTCGACCGGATCCAGGAAAGAAACACAATCCAATCATCGAAATCATTGCCCTGTCAAGCCAGCTGCCCGTTACGAAGTGTCAGCGTTATGCGCATGATTTTTCGCTCCCAACACTGACACAGAATTTTGTGAGTAACGGGATTTAACGTTATCGCATTAAACTGCCCCAGAGGCATCAGCAGCTCCCCTGCCATACCGCCATAAGCATTCACTCTATTTCCTGCAGCCTTGATACTTTCAAGATGCTGATAACCTATCTTGGCATGTATGCTGTTTAGCCACGCCCATTTTAATTGGGCATTCGGCGCGATTCTTTCTCAGAATTACATCAAAGCGAGCTGGATTCTCGAGAATGGAAAAGTCAGAGTTTGGAAAGTAGTTGCTATACGCCCTCTTAGCCACCTGATACAAGCAGCAGCGAGCTTCAGAGCGAGAGGCGAGATTGAGCGAGCGTCGCAGATGCACCGCCCACATCACGTCAAGTGGAATGACGACACGCCACACCTCCGCTCCACAAATGACTGAAAGTCAAATTGAGCCTAGCTTTGTTTGCGAGCTGTACTTCGAAGAACAGAGCGCTCTCTTCCCTTCCCCCCCCCCCCCGCCCCCCTCCATAAAAAACATTTGCGGGCCTTACAGATGCATGAAAACATAAATTTATAACTTCTCAGAAAAATAAATTTTTGGCATGCCCAGCGCGTTTTCTTGCCCCTTTAATATAAGCGCTAAATTCCTGTCGAATCTTCGCCAAGTTTACTGGCCATTTTCGTTTCATTTGCTGTCTATGGACTTGCATTTAAAGCACTCAGTGTTTTCCTTACATGTTTTCTGAGCACAGTGCTAGCTTCTGGGACCCCCTTCCCACCAATATCTTTGCACTAGCGCCCTTAAGCTTCACCGAGGCCGATTCGCAAACTGATGGTTACTTTCGTATACTGCGGAAATACTTGAAAAGATCGCATTGTCCTACCCTAATGATATCCCTGAAATTGTTTTTGCTCGTAAAGGTCTTAGTTCCATTAACTGCGGAAGCATACTATACAAATAAATTCTTCCTGATGCGCCGCCCGTATACACGTATCCAACGTCTTTTCTTTCCCATTGATCCGCACATCACACCCGTTTTGCTAATTCCTCAGGCGCAGTTTGAGACCGTGTACTTACGAGGTGTACGTACGGGACAAAATAGCCGAATAGGGCAAGTGGGATGGCGATAACCCAGACCACAAACCGCCGATTCCTCCATATGGACTTGTTCAGCACGTCGCAGCAGCCGCTTGTTTCCTGCAGCAAAAAGTTTCATATGGCAACGGACCTGCTGAAATATTGCCGCAGTAGGGGCATTTTTCATCGAGTGTTACCGCTGCAAGTAACTTGAAACACACTGCCAGTCAAATGTTTCCTGGCTTGTACGATCTACTAGATTAGTTAAAAAAAAAACAAGGTTCGTTTTCGTCTGTACAAAACATGTCTATAGATGCGACAACATACCTCATCGTCTTCGTTTAAATTGTGCATGACCACTGGACTTTTTAATGCGAGGCCACAGACAGCAACAGTCAGCATCAGGACGGCCATTACCTTCGAGAGAAAAGAAATGAAAACATCCCTTAATTTCTTGACGCTTTCGGCTTGTCCCTGTAGTGGGGAAAAAGTTTGAGCCTTACACGAACATGATATTGCCGTGAAACCTTCAAAACTGTATTTGTTGTTTTTTAGCAGCCGCCGGCATGCGGCCTTATCACTGTTATTGTGGCACGCGTATCAATTCTGTACCCCGTGTTTGTTCATGCTCGTTGTCGCGATACGACGCGTTATCATTCTTTTTATCGCGAAAGATGGCCGAGATCTGTCGAAGATTCCGATCACTTGCGTATGTTTCCACAATGTTCCAGGGTGTTCTAGTAGCAGCTTGCGACGTTATCTAGATTGTTCTGAGCAGCCTTTAAATTGAGCGTTGACGGGTGTGACGGGTATTCTTTGTTCGACGATCGACGAGCACGTTTGCTGCTATCCCCGCCGCCGAGTCGCTTCGTTCTTTTTCGGGTGCAAGTCAGCCCAATAAAGAGTCAATTTCAGTACCATCAAGCCTGTGTCTTCTTTTTGGTGTCAACGGCCTTGTCACCACTACGTGACAATATGGAAGGAATGCTTTCATGAAGATTCATGCGTGACGTGATAGAAGAAAGTGAAATATTTGTAGTTGCAAGTGCTGGTTGATGTTCCTAGCGTAGATGAAGAATTATGAGCGCAACCATGAATCTGAAAAGCTCACATTACCTAGGCATGCATTCAGATTTTTTTGCTCTATCCGCTATGACCTGGTTCGTTTTTATTAGAATCAAAGAAATTAAAAGATAAGGTATCGGGGATATAATTATAAAACATTTAGATGCCCTTATACTTTTTCGGAAACAATGTCATAGATAAGCCATTTATCAATTACAAATACAGGTGCCTAAAACGTGCTGGTTTAGCATGCCATTAGCAACAACAAATGAGTGCATAAGCATAAAAATGAAAAGGAAATGCCGCATAACGGGCATATACTCGTAAAGCCAACATTTACTGCACCTCAGGCCATATTGCCTACAAAGTTGTTGTTTACTTTTTTCAGCTTATTTTCTTATAAAAGTGTAATCAAAGGACTCATATATTGCTCTGCTCCCGCATGAATATTTCAACCCAAGTTTATGACAGCAAAACTGCACTCGAGGCCACTTCCGTGTGATTCCCAAGGCCAAAATACCAGGCAAAATTCATCATTATCATCATCAGCCTCACTATACCCACTCCAGGGCGAAGGCCTCTCTCATATTTCTCCATTTAACCCGGTTCTGGCAAAATTAATCTAACCTTACTTACTACTGTTATTATAGCTGCTCCGCATATTGAACCATAGTCCTGCATTGGACGCTTGTGCAATTCGAATCATGCATGTTTTGTTATTAAAACAGGTTTGTGTGTCCCAAGAACTCTCTGCGTTCATTCACGACTTCGTCCAGAAGCACGGAACCTCTGGTCGTTGCGTCTCGCTTATTTCTACAGTGTGCGAAACTGTCTTTTCATTCTAGCTTCCTCAGGCAGCTTCCTATTTTTCTCACAGCTATTATTTTAGCTCACATCAAATCCAGATGTTGCGCTTGATCAAACTCGGATAACAAATTTTCGTGGTTTGTTTTTCACAAGCGTATCTCAGAATTCAAGCAGCGTAAATTACACCATGATGATTAATGAATGCTGTTAATATACAGGAAAACCACAATTAAGCTGTAAGCTCGACCTGGCTGGTAAACTCATTTTAAGGCACAGGCGTTTCTCTATTAACCTGCTGAAAGCGACAATTGACAGTTTGGTCTAGTGACTTTCTCGCTGTTTCTTATTTTCGATTTCACAGACAAGAAGCACAAAACGAAGTAAGCAATGACACCATACGACTTCCCAAGTTCATATTTTACTATTTGTTGATATATCTCTTCAAACCAAAAATTCAAAAAAAAAAAAAAGCCTGCGCAGTGCTATGAAACGCCGGGCGTATTTTCCACGTTGGATCTTATTGTTTTTACTTTGATTGCTATTAGAAAAACAATTCATGTTAAATTAAGTGTTTGAGTGGTTAATCTAACGTCGGACAAGGATATAACAATCGTACTCGCCCAAAAGTAAAGGAAATTGTTATTTTGCCTTTTACTCGTATTCTGTCCCCAGGCAACATATTACAAGCGAATCAAAGTTGGCGCAAACGATGACATGCAGTGTGCAGTACGAGAGAGTTGAAGCAAATCGCGAATGGTGTTCGGCTGCAGCGAGAACAGCGTTATCTTCTAGTCACCAGTGAAGCTTATCTGTCCGCCTGGCAATGCACCTTCACTCGAAGTTATGCATGAGAAAGTACAAACTCTTCTTTAGAAACAAGAGGAGCAGCACATATGTTTACCCTGAAGGTGTTCTGTAGACCAATGGTGTCTAGTAGAACCCCAAGTGGTAACGGAAGCAGAGCTGTGAACACAGAGCTCCCGGCCGTGGCGATTCCGTTGGCCAGGCCAAGCCTGCTGTCGAAGTAGTAGGCGAGTACAGCAAGAGAGGGCGCGTATGCCATTGTGGACCCCACACCGAGCAGTCCGCCATAGGTGACGAGAAGGTAGGGCACCTGAGTTCACACATGACCTACTTGAATATGCGTAGTCACTGCAGGAGCAATAAAGCGAGGAGGAGAGAACATTTACGCAATCGTGATTTAGGCAGATTTACATTCCAGGGACCCAGTAGCGTACACTCGATGACTGTTTTCAGCCCTACAACTTTATGTATCCATCTAAAACAAATAACTAACCGGCAGCGCATCTTCCAGAAAGCACTATATATCGATTTTAAAACATTTCCACTTTAGGACATTGAATTCACAAGTTGTTTTCATGCGTTTGAAAATGGTGCACGTTAAATGTTTTCTTAGTCAAACTTTAGTGATATGCCAGTTTGCCCTGTTTGTGCAAAGAATGTTATTACTGATATGCTCTGTCACATATATATATAGAGGCTGTGAACAGACCTAATTACACCCCTTTCAGTGATGCCTTGTGTCTGACCACTAAGAATTTAAGCTCTATTTTGCAGTTTTTGCCAAACGTGATGCCCTTGTCCAGTGGCGCCAGCCTGACAATTATAACAAGGACAGTCAGCTTCAGGGTATCACCAATGCTAAGCCCAGGGAGTGCAGCTCTTGCTTTCTAACTGACCACCCCGAGAACATCTCCTACTCAAAGCACTCTAAAGTAACCAAATTGACAATCAGTTTGGAGTGCTGTCCTCTCTGAGGTTATGATCACCTTCTCGTAAACAATAGCTTGCGGCAGGTGCCACCTAGTGAAGTTTTGGTTCCATGTATTATGGTCGCTTTAGTATAACAATGTGCCGGCCTTCACCTTTATTTATATGTACTAAATGTATTTTCCTCATCAACAATGTTGAAACATATACCGACGACTTTCGTTGGTGACAAAAGTCACAGTACTTGCACTATTGCCCTCAAAATAAAACAGAACACAAGGACGAACATAGTCTCGTTTCACGTTGCGCCCTGCAAGCGGATGCGCATGTGTATAGCTTTGGTGCTTTTGTGTCATCCGGATGTTCCGCATGACACTAAAAATGTTCGTCTCAACAGCGGCCTGAAAGAAAGAGAGCAATTGTTTTCACTGGCCTGTGATCCGTTTTATTATGGGGGCACTACTACGCGCTCGGTCCTTAACCCACATTGCGAGGTCGTCCTTGAAAGACACCCCTGGCAAACCAAGTCGTAGTGGTGCTTCGCATTCGATTATCGGTCGCAGTTCAGTAAAGGCAATATGATGGCTCGTTGTTTATGAATTCACTGTTCCCAGTATGACGCGGCATAACATAATAAATTTGCACACACTAGATATCAACAGGGCTTGAAGTGTATAATGCTAGCATTTTAAATTATCGGAGAGGTCTGCCTCTACCACGCTAGCGTCGGTACCTGTAAGCTGAGAAGCACTATAAGCTACAACATAGCACTGTACAACGACTGCGGATGCGAAACTAGGAGGTGATGACACAGTGTCACTGCCCCACAGTTTTTGTCGTTTTTATTTTTTTTTTGTCCGGGGTTTTATAGTTATCACCATTTCCTGTCGCACTACCGATATATTGTGGTTCAAATTAAATTTTGTCTTCTCATATTGTCTCTTCCTGTCGAGGGCACAGAGGCCACACGAAAGCTCTATCTTTTTTATTTTTGCCAGTTGTGGCTCTATAAACATATCTCCGCAATTGACAAGCGTGATCTAAAGTATTAGGAGCTGCAAAATTTAAGTGTTCCCATGGCTCACAGTTTCCATAACCAAGGTACACGAGAGCTACAAAGCATGTACTTCTGCTGGCCCTTAATTATAAGTTGATTGCACGACTGCCTAGAAGTGTGCAAACAATCGCATGATATGCCAGAAACATGTGCTGCCCGAAATAAAAGACCATTATCACTGAATCTAGCAACACTTTGTTAGGCGTGTGGTAATTTTTCATGCAGTTCAACCTGTGGCGAAGTTTGCACAACTCGAGAGAAGAGCACTTATTTTCTTGGAGGCACTCCCCCTCGGCCTGTTCCTATCTCTGTCTGTTTATTTCAGTTGCACACAACATAGCTCAAGTGGGGCTAACTAATTTAACTCTATATTTTATACATACTCCATCATTCAAATTTATTACCAAATGTTCTCTAACCTTTGCTGTACAACAATTTCTTTGTCCTTTCTCATAACCACGATGCGTTCAAAACGAAGAATACAATACGGTCAAAACGTAGAATCATTCCTTCGTCTCCCACCTTGAATGCCCAAGAGCTTAGGAGGAGCCCTAGGACTCCGATGATGCCCCCGCACACCACCGTGATCCTAGCGCCGAACTTATCGGCGAGCAGGCTAGCCACGGGAGACATGGCGAAGGTCGTCCCCACACAAAGAGAGCCGACCAGCGCTGCAAAGAGCAGGTTCATAGTCAATGGACGGTAGTAAAACCTCAGCGCACTAGGTAACATTTAGGCAAAAGATGTGTTAACCGGGGAAAATGCCGGACTTTTTCCAGGCCTCTCTTCTGGGAGGAGTGCAGATGGTAATGCCAGTCAGTTGAAGCATTAATTCGTGGGCTGTTAATTTTTTTCTCTCTTTCCTTCTACAGATTTGTGCTTTCTGAATTTGTAGTCGCTTGCTTGAGAGTCAAATAAAATTGAACAGGACAAGGAAACTTATGATTCTGCAAGCAGCTTGAAAAACGTATACTCTCCTTGATTAATGTGCCAAATTGTATATTGCTTCAACAGATGGCCGCGAGAAATGGACAGGAACTTAGGCAAGACCATCAGCTCTGTCCTTGTCATCTGGTCTCTCTTTTCCTCTGTTCAATATATGCCCTTCTTTTTAGGCGTATTCAACGATTTCCTCCATGTATCTATAAATCGTCTTTTGAAAACATGTTTTTACAACATTTAAGATAGTTGTAAACAGCCACCTCTTCTTTACCGAAGCATCTTCACGCGTATAAGCATCTGTCATATTAGACAAAATTGCACTTTCCCTAACTTGTTTCCAGGTTATATTGTACACAGTGAACCTACTAAAGTAATGGGGTTAATTGAAGCATATACCACGATTGATATTTTCAAGCAAATCATATTAAATTATTATTGGATCGAATGGCAATTTCTGGCCAATGCCTCAATGATATATAAGTATGGGCGCTCGAATCAGTGCTCTGAATTGTTCATTTTGCAATCTAACTTGACTTAGTAAAGTTTAAGGTCAAAAAATGACATGAGCAAGTGAAGAGCCCCTTACTGATCTCGACCACTGATAATTTGAACACTTACCTCGCACAGTGCTCGGCGCATTACATTTCGCTTCCGTAATAACTAGACTGCCTAGGCCTTGGTCGAACAATCAAATTATTTCCCAGAATCCGAGTGCTGTCTCAGTGAACGTGATTTTAGGGTGGCTCACCATCTCCTCTGGTGATCCTACCGATGAGTTTTATTAAGAAGCTATCAGTGATGCCTTTCTTAGAGCGTTCTTTTCTTACACAAGTCACAATGCTCCCTTCGTGGTAGTCTACTTTGTTCCTTGACCGGAGAGTAGGCGTTATTATGCAGATATTCACTTCGCACCTCGCACTAGGGCGCCTTCGATGACTAGGCCGACGTCTATTTATCAGGGGATTGCGAACCTGGCGAAGAGAAAGTTCGCTTCTACTCCTGCACCGCTACTTGGCTGTGAACAACTTTCATTTTCTCATACCACTGATGTTTTTCTGCCACGCCAATCAGAGCTTCGAAAAAAAAATGTCTATATGCACTTTACAAAAAGAGAGCACAAAGGAACATACACCTCAAGAACGAAGTTATGGGTGCCTACTTATTTGTGCTGCAATTTATACCAATGTAGTGCACACATTTAGGCCGAAATTTTAGACCTCCGCTGCGATGCTTAGATGCTTCCGTTCAGCACCAATTTCAGTTGATGGAGCATGTTGGGATTCTTAAGTGTGGTAAGGAAACCGCATATATGATTAAGGTTGTTCTGAAACAGCTCCAAAACCACTCTGAGCCCTCGGCCATGTACAACTCCCAGAACTAGATGTCTGGTGAGAATGACGACACATATAGGCACTTGCGTTTACAATGTTGAGGCGTGCGCGGTCTCTTATCCAACTAATGGACACTGGAATGTTTCTACTGTGTGCATTAATGTCAGAGAAGAATTTTACATACGCATACTTTCGTAACACCTCCCTTTTCAGTCCTCACGATTCGTCGTATCTAAACAGTGAAATTCTACTCGAAACGTACAAATATGGCGACCTCCGAGGTCAGCTAGTATAACAACTACCATACCAAATACACCTAAAGCCAAACTTTTCAATAGTTTTAGCTCAGGGCAGCTGAATTTCCTTCAAGCTATTCTAATGCGCCTTTTTAAGACGCCCTCTTCCGTCGATTGTCATTTTCCTGATCTAAGCATGACGCTACCTTTACGATGTCTTGCCTTGTCCCCTTATCTCTACAGGCGTTCATGATGGAAAATAGCGCGAAAGTACACGAAGGACGGAAGGAAGTAAGACACGGACAAGCGTTGTCCGTGTCTTACTTCCTTCTGTCCTTCGTGTACTTTCGCACTATTTTCCATCATGAATGTTAACCAACTCGACCAACTTTCGGCATTACTCTATAGCCGTGGTTCACTACCCAGTCGTTCCACGCCTACGCAGTAAATTATACAGGACCGCTGCGGCGGCTGCGTAGTTATTAGTACGACTCAAAATGGGGGTGGGGGGGGGGGGTTGTCTTTTCTCAACAGGTTCTTCATGGAGTTCTGGGGAGCGAATAAAGAACACTTATTTATTTTCATTGCTTTCAGTCTGGGCTGCCTCACGAGTTGTTTGCGCTCTTCAGCACAGCTTGCTGCAGTGCGAAATCTTTCTCAGCCTACTAATCACCTTCGACGTGACGTAGGAATTACACCGTAGCGTACACAGCATTATACGTAATCACCTCGGAACTCATTATATTTGATTGTTTCATTGAGTAAAATTCCAGCAAGTAAAACTTTGAGCGCATGCCAAGGATCTTCTTTTGAATTGCCAGAAATTTTACACTATCGGCATTGCACAAGATACTCAGTAATAGACTTACCAGCATGAAAAGAGGCCTGCTCCTTGTCAGGCGCCAGGTCGTGTATAACAGGGTAGAGGACTCCGAAGCAGTTGATGATGCCAAACACAGCTCCGTGAACCCAGAAGGAAGCGAGGCACACTAACCACGCCCAGCCACCGTCCTTGCGTAGCGTCGCAACGTCGCTCACCTCGCCGTCAACCATGGCTTGCTGTTCTTTGCTGGACGGCAGTGTCGCCATTGCGTAGCGTCTGTACAGTTCTCAGCCTAGCGCACTTTTTTGGGGTCTTCAGGCTGCAAGACCATGCAGAGTGTCCAAAACGCTATTATTAGCAAATAATATACTAAATAATATAGCAGTAGTAAAAGACTTTGTTGAGGAGCAAAACTTAGGCGCCTAATACATCGATGGCCTGCTGGACGAGCAGGTGCTGTTTTTCACCCTCAGCACCAAACCAGTCCACCCAGGTCCAGATAGTATGGGGAGGCGCTACGTTTCCTAAAATGCGAATGCACCAACTCGCCCAATTTAGCATTCTTGTGCAGTATGGGAGGAGGTGGGAAAGACCCCGACATGAAAATAGGCAGTGTGAAAGGTTGGCATAAGGGGAAGGGCAGTTGTGACATGATGGATCACGACGGAATTTGTAGCGATATAGCCGTGCAGGGGTTATGAGTGTGTTCAACTGTATTTGCCGAAGGATATGATCCTCCTGAACGGAAAGATTAGGATGAGCGTCGGGGTAGAGCTTGCGGTCTAAGCGAGCAGCATTGTAATTTTCGCTGATGGTGGCGTGAAGAGAGTCTCTACCCGCCCTCCAAGCAGCCGTCGTCCACCACCGAAGCAGCCAGACAGCCAATGTAGTCTTGTGTTGTAGCGCTGGTTTATGTGCTTGTCGACTGGTCTTTCAGGTAAAGTGTTAACGTAAGACTGTATGCTAATTATTGATTATGCAATTCTAGAGGGCCAATAGCTTGTGACACCAAATAATAATAATAATAATATTAATTGCTTCCCAGGAAGGGAAGGTGCCGTATCTGTCACACTTGTTTCTGTGGACACCTGTACCGCGCCGTAAGGGAAGACAGGAAGGTTGGAGTGAAAGTGGAAAGAGAGAAAGAGGAGCCGTAGTGGAGGGCTGCGGAGCAATTTTGACCACCTGGGGATCTTTGACGTGCGCTGACATCGAAGGGTGGTGTTGCTGGCCCTACGGGGCTGGGACGGTAGGTCAACGCCGCTTGTGGCGGGGGCTAGCCAGCCACAGAATTTTTATCTGTTGCAGGCCGTCAATGCACCCGCGCACCCCTTAGGTGGTGGGCACGGCGGCGCCCGTCTCTTTTTCTTTCTTTATTTTTTCTTCTGTCCGCACGAGGCCGCGGAGGTGGCTCAGCTACAGAGCCAGTAGCAGGCCCATGTATTTTCTTTTCCTTCCTCCTACAGCCACAACAACAGGTGGCTCAGCTCCAGAGCCAGTAGCAGGCCCGTGCATTTTCTTTTCCTTCTTCTTACAGCCACATCAACCCACCGGGGTGGCGCAGTGGTTACGGTGGTCGACTACTGCTCCCAAGGACGCGGGATCGAATCCCGGCCCCGGCGGCAGCTTTTTGATGGAGGCGAAAAGCAAGGCACCCGTGTACTGTGCGATGTCAGTGCACGTTAAAGAACCCCAGATGGTCGAAATTTCCGGAGTCCTCCACTACGGCGTCTCATAGCCTGAGTCGCTTTGGGACGTTAAACCCCACAATACAACCAACCAACCAACAACAACAACAACGTGCGCTGATATCGCACAGTACACGGACGCCTTGTTATTGAGGTTGTAGGAAGAAGGAAAAGAAAATTGCATGGGTCTGCTACTGGCTCTGTATCTGAGCCGCCCCCACTGCCTCGTGGGGACAGAAAAGAAAATAGAGAAGAAAGAAAAAAGAACAGGGAGAGAAAGACACACGCCTTAACAGCCGTCGTCGACCACAGAAGCGGTGTCGGGTGCAATGGCGGCCTACAACAGGTAAAAATTCGCACAGGCTAGTCCACTTTATGCCCCGCCGCGGTGGTGCAGTGGTAAGACGCCCGACTACTGTGCCGGAGTACCCGGGTTCGATCTCGACCTCGGCGGCTGCGTTTCGATGGAGGCGAAACGATGAGGCGTCCGTGTGCTGTGCGATGTCAGCGCACGTTAAAGATTCCCAGGTGGTCGAAATTACTCCATAGCCCTCCACTACGGCTCCTCTTTCTCTCTATCCACTTTCTCTCCCACCTTCCTCCCTTTCCTTACGGCGCGGTTCAGGTGTCCACAGGTACAAGTGTGACAGATACTGCGCCTTTACCTTCCTGTGAACCAATCAATCAATCCACTTTCACTCCCACCTTCCTCCCTTCCCTTCGGCGCGGTTCAGGTGTACACAGAGTAAGTGTGACAGATACTGTGCATTTCCCTTCCTATGAACCTACCAACTAGCCCCCGCAGCAAGCGGCAGTAACCCACCTGTCCCAAGCCTATCAGGGCCAGGAGCAGCCACCCTTCACCACCTCCCTCAGAGACCGTATACTGACGCCTCTTCGTTTCGCCTCCATCAAAACGCAGCCGCCAAGTTCTAGATTGAACCCAGGTTGTCTGGCACAGTATTCGTGCATCTTACCACGGCACCACTGCGGCGGGGCAAACACCTGACATCAAGGTGGAAGTTGTAGTGCCCCTTATTCTTTTCTGCTTACTTCCAAAACTTCGCTCCGAAATTTATTGTGGGCGTACTGGGGCCAGCAACGGCGTTCGTTGGAGCCTTCGATGACCTGCTCAAAACCTCCCTAAACACTTCTGAACGTCAGCTCTACTGAATATAAAATTCCAGCCTCATGTACGTTCCAGAGCAATGACCTTCAGCCAAGCTACAATGCCAAACCTTCGAGTCACGCAACAGCTACATAAGATTTATATTATATGGTTGGCTAGTTTATGCCGAATATATTTCCACTAGTATATTTGCGGGCATTAATCACTAATAGGTCGATTATTTTAAAATTGAACTTAGCTACACAGCGTCAATTTGGGTAGATTATGTCAAGTATAATCACGCTGGACCAATTGTAGGTCCCAATCAATTATACGTGATTTGTTGCTAGTGATAAAAAGCGAACTTTGTGCAAAACGTCTTCATATATGAAACTTCTCGACAAATTGAACCAAAAATCAAGCGATACGCTACGCAAAACCCATGAGACAACTGATCTAATGATCATCTATATTCCTTCAACTATGGCTAAACCTTTTCCAGTTTTATTCCAGCGCATTCTTTCCACAACCCCCCGTACCTTGGCCAAGCTGGGTATTTTGCCGAAATTCAAGCCGCAGTTTATCATGTCCTTGCTCCGCACCGCCGCGGCATTGTGCTTGTTATGAGACGCTCGAGGAGCGATAATGGTATGGGATGAAGTGCATCTTTGCTTGCATAGTGCGAATTAATTTATTCTGCACATTTCCATTGAGTGCAGCAAGCAGCTTTTGTGGAGTAAAAGTGAAAGCATCACAGGTTGGGCCTCATGCTAAAGGCTAAGTAAGAATCAACCCGAAGGCATAGTAACTCAAGTGCTAACTGCCGGGACAGGAGACCCGGATTCGATCCAGACCGTGGTGGCCACGCCTGCACGACGACGAAGTGCAAAGTACCCGTATACTGTGCGAAATCAGTACAGGATTAACGAACAACAGATGGAAGTAATTGTCGGCACTTCTCCACTACGGCGTCACTCGGAGTCAAAATAGCTTTGTTGCCTTAAACACCGATAGATCAGACCACGTTAACCTAAAGGTATGCCGCTTGAAGGCGAAAACTAGAAATGTCTTATTGAACACGATCGCGACTCACTAGTGACAAAGCTGATATAAACGCAATGTTTACAGTGTTCTTTTATGACCGGCCTTGTTTTGCTTAATGAAAAATGAAATTATCGGTTAGTAGTGCGCTACAGATGGAAAAGAACCGACCGTCGTGAACAAGCTAATATCGATTATTGTATCACTGGTAAGCCGGTTATTAGCAAAAAGCAACCGTTGCGGTTTCGCTTACGCCGCACATATAGGAGTGATTTTCATGTATGCACAAGCGATTCCATCCAGTGCTTTCCCGCACAGCTCAGTCAAGGTGCTGATGTCCTGAAGGTAGTTCAGCAAGCCTCAAGGGCCCTGTAAGAGTCTGGCTGAACACACCTCACTACTTTTTCTTTTGTCTGTTTTGTGACTAATTATGAAGCCAGAAGCCTTCACGGTGTAATTGCGCAACATCGTTCTTGTGAGGCAGCCGGAGTACATGCAGTGTTCGCAGCGCGCTTAACGAGGGCGCAGCAATCAGGACGCACGCGCGTGTGATTCATCGACAGCTTCTTCACTATCTGCTACTTTCGTCACGGCTAACGTTACAAACGAAATAAATTCAACAAAACACGCTCGCTCTACTAAAATTTAAAAAATTCAAACACGGAATTCTGACTCGGTAGTGAGCTGCACAACAAGGGATATAGAAGGACCAGAATTTTTTTCGGGTACCAATAGTTTGCTGGCATACACGTTCAAAGACAGCACTCCTCATTGTGAGCAACCTATAACGCTGCCCATTCATACGTTCCTATGCCGCGGTCAATTACCTCGGTTCTATAGACGTGTGACGCCGACCGTTTTTATTGCCTACAGTGCGGTAATTGCTGTCAACCTATTTTTCTTGATCAATGTTATTTAAGGTTGTCTTTGCCCTATGGGGCGAATCTACACGTGAATAAATTGTAGAAAGGATGCGTACTATATCAATTTGAAATTTATCAAGCCTGTGCTAGATTGCCCAGCCCAGATATACTGTGCAAAAAGCAAACCTATTCAATAACACCATTTCTAAAAACGAAACATTAGGGGAACGCTTAAGCTCCTCCTTCAAAGGTATGACGCGATAGATTTCAACCTACAAGGACGAACTTTTTCACTCTTTCACTTTTTCAAATTTATAAACCGGTACTTAGCATCAACAAACATTACATTTTTCATTCTGAACAGTTTGACATCATTTAAAGTATTTTTCAGTTTTTCATATTATTAATTCATCCATTACAAAACCTCATTTTTATTGGAATAATTAAGCACCGTCTTATAATTCTCTGATACTAGCTGTGAACCCCCTTTTGCAATGTTCCATTTTTTATTTCTTTAATTGTTCAATTACACACTAAAGCTTTTATTTAGCGTCCCCAAGCATGGCCTTTCATTCTGAGCATTTTTACACCTTTTGAACTACCCATTTCCAATTTGTCGTTTTCAAAATATGCCAAATAATAATTAATCAATTATGCATTGTACATTTCCGTACTTTACATCTTCAAGCATTGCCTTTTCATTACGAGCATTTTGAAACATTTCAACTTTTTGCTAATTGTAATTGATCGGTCAAGTAACTGACTTAAATAATCTTAAAAAATTAAAGATGCGTTCGATAGTGTCAAACATTTCTGAATGGATGGCCAATATTAGCTAATGCTAAGCACCAGTGTATAAGAAATAAAGGAATGAATAAAGCGTATGAAAACTATAAACCATTTGAAAAGTGAAAAAGCGTCATTCGTGTGTGAAGCTCAAGTGACTCGCTTTTTTTCATCCACATCTACGTTCTCTTTCATGGCGAGGCCGTTCAGGTCGCTGAAAGTTATGCAGAAATTGCTCCTTTTCTTTCTTATAGAACAGCTTACACTTTTTTCAATCAAAATGTCGGCTCCTTAGCATCCCCCTGCATTTGGAGGTTGCTGTCCGCACAGTATGGCTAGCACACCAAGTCTGGCGGCCGCCGCTCCCGCCGTTGCTATTTGAGTTTGCACTACCCGATAAAAGGGATTAAAATTCCGGATTTTCCGAAGTGGCGTGACACAGCACGCGTTAAAAAAAATGCCACGTCAAGGTAGAGGCAAAGGTAGAGGCAAAGGAACATCCATTGACAGCCGCTAGGCCGTCCGAAGAAGGCAATACCACTCATACCCCTCCCCCCCCCCCCCCCCCCGCCTCCCTAATACTCGCTCCCTCAATGGTGGCCGGAGCCGGAGCACTTCATAAGTCGATAATGAAGTGAGACTTGCCGAAGAAAGATTCGGCTAAACTTATAGCGAGCAAGGAGTGCGAAGTGCTTGAGGGGAGTGGGTGTAGCACTATAATTTATGGCCAACGCCAATGCCCACAGATGAATCATACGGGCGTAGGCATACGTTCCCCTCAGGGCCGTCACCTGTGCACATTAGCGGTGAACAGTGTACGTCAAGGTTGTTTAAAATGCTGAGTTAGGAACTGAAGGCTTGACAGCAGAAGCCCGTAAACCACTTTAATACTTTTCTCGTTTTTCCTCAAAGCGTCAGGCAGAAAAAGCACGACAGCGCTAAGTTATCACTCCCCCCATTCACTGCGCACGAGTGCGTTTTCGGAGAGTAACTGCGCAAAATATAGTGCCCTAACTGCGACACTATGCGCTCAGGTTGGAAACACAGAGCTAGCGTTCCTAGAATATTCCGTTTGGTTGAATACCTGCAGCGCTGCAGCGCTGCAGTGTATCGGTGTGTTAGTCTCTCAGCTTCCGAGGCAATCCGAGTAATTGTATTTTAACTTTGGATTACACGCACCGAAAACCTGTGTTCTGTGGGGCAAAGCTGTTTTGTGTTTATCTCCCACTTGGCTTCCTCAAGCATTCCGCAAAATGTGAAATCCTACGAATGCTACTGCATCTCTATTTCGAGAAATAGCGTATACGCTAACAGCGCTGGCTAGGAACACTAGTGAATAATATTGTAGAGATAAGGGTTTGACTCTGAGCTCTTAACAACAGGTCGAGAAGGCAAGAAGCTCAGTTGGTCAACGGCTGCGCGTCCGGAACGAGGTTCTTTTCCCAATGTCCTTCTCCTTGACTTGTGCTATCAACTTCATCTCCTTCAGGACTGCTACAATATTTTTGAGACTCTTTAAAATAATTTTCTTACTTCATGTACATCTGGGCCCGTAACCTGTATCTGAAAGCGCCTTTTTTTTTAGGCCGTCGCCTGTCTTAAAGAAACTGTCATAGTCTTATTTTAAACAGCGTCTTTATGTTTCTGTAAATGCTTATACTAAGCTTTGCAGCATATACCCGGTCTTCGCTAGTACGCGCCCGTCCTGGGATTCTTTCTATTGCGTCTCCTATGCTCCGCTGCAGTACCTGACAAAAACTACTACACGCAGTGCGCCAAAGTATCACCGTCTTTCCACTGTCTTATGCAGTGTAGTTTGACCGACAAAAACTGGGCATGGGTGAGCCTATATCCGACCTTCATCGCGAGACCATTGTTTTTTTTTTTTTTCATTACCTTTAAATCAGCTGTCGTTCATCCTGGAAGCCTCTATCCATAAGTTCAGCACAAGACGAAGCAGAGACCGAACACCGAAGCCAACATGCAATACGAGTACGTGAACAAATGACCTCAAAGTTGCTGTCGAGACGGTTACTGCCTTAGTGGACACCGGAGCTGACTATTCTGTCATCAGTGGAGTGTTCGCGGCCCAGCTCAAGAAAGTGACGGCCGCTTTGGATCAGCGCTAGTCCGCACTGCTCGCGATAACCTTGTTACGCTGTCGGGGTGATGCACCGCAATGGTTACAGTAAATGGACGTACCTACCCTACCAGCTTCGTCATCCTAACGCACTGTCCCGCGACGTAATTTTGGCCATGTATTCCCTTAACTAACATCGGGCGATCATCGACCTTCGATCCAAACTCAGCAAGCTGTCAACCGACGAAGCCATACCTGTTACGAGACCTTCGAAGCATCACGCCTGCTCTCAACGTCCTCGACGGAAAATTCACCGTACCGACCCGATCAAGCGTCATCTCTCCTGTGGTTACAAGAGAAGTCGAAATCACGGATGGGGTTATCGAAGGAAACACTGAGTTGTTACTGAATAGAAGACTTGGTATCTCAAGAAGCATCGTCAGTTTCCGTCATGGACAAGCTCATGTGCTCGTCATGAACTTGACTAACGGATACCGGCACCTGAACATGCGCGTGACGAATGCTTTCCTTGAGGAGCTAGCGGACATCCGAGAAGTCTTCGCCTTTCCCAGCCAACTTGAAGACAATGCACTCAACCGAGCCAAGCAGCCCAATTTCGACATTAACACAGCGCTGACCCGATACAGACCGGATTCGCACTCTTCTTGAAAACTACAGCCAGTGCTTTTCTTCAGCGTCGAAGATGCGGCAAAGTGCGTCGGCAAAGCATCGCATTGGAAGAAAACGCTCGACCGTTTCGTCAAAGCCCCTACTGCGTATCGCCAGGCCATACGCGATCAAATTGAGGAAATGCTGCGTGATGACGTGATCCAGCCACCATGGAATACAGTCATACAAGCCATCGCCGAACACCTAATTACCACCCCCAGACCAATGGCCTTACGGAGCATCTGAACAAAACGATCGCGGACATGATCGCCATGTACGTCGACGCTGAGCACAAGACTTGGGAGGCCATCTTGACCTTCGTGATCTTCGCGTATAACATGGCAGTCCAGGAGACGACCAGAGCGACCCCGTTCAAGCTTGTGTATGGCAGCGAGCCCACGACAACGCTCGAAGCAATGCTGCCGCACGTTAGAAATGAGGGCAACGTTGACGTCGCCGCCTACCTGCAGCGTGCAGAGGAAGCCCGACGGCTCGCACGGCTGCGTATTAAAGACCAACAGCGCACCAACACCCGACGATACAACTTACGACGACGCCACGCAGAGTACAATCCCGGAAGCCAAGTGTGGGTTTGGACTCCAATTCGCCGCCGTGGACTAAGTGAAAAGCTACTGCGTCGATGCTTTGGGCTATACAAAATCCTTCGCCGCATCGGACAACTCGACCATAAGTCATTCCCGACAGTACACCAGCATCACAACGGCGACACGCGCACCCAGAAATCGTATATGTTGTTCGTTTGAAGCCTTATTAAGCGTGTTAAAGAATCCGTGATGCTTAAAGTTTGTAATATTTCTATATAAGTTGCTTTGGTTTATTTGAGAACATCGTGGCTAGGTTTTTTTAAGGGGGGAATAATGCCACGAAACCTACAAAACTTTATTAGTTGTACTTCGTAGCCGCCGGCATGCGGCCTTATCACTGATTCTGGATAGCGTATCAGTTCTGTATTCTTTGTTCGTTAATGCACGATGCCGTGAGAAGCACCTTTATCAGTTTTGTTGTCGCGCAAGATGCGCCGAGATCTGTCTCCACGATTCCGGTCACTCCCATATGTTTCTACAATGTTCCAGGTTGTGCTAGTAGCAGTTTGCGACGTTATCTAGATTGTTCTCAGCAGCCTTTAAATTGAGCGTTTACGAGTGCGACGAGCATCCTTAGTTCGACGATCGACGAGCACGTTTGTTGCTATCGCCGCCGGCGAGATGCTTAGCTCTTTTGCGGGCGCAAGTCAGGCCAATAAAGAGTTTCTTTCCTGCACTCCAAGAATCTTCATTTGTGTCACCAACCTTGTCACCACCACGTGACAATATGATAGACGGTTGAACGAAGAAAGACAAAGCGACGAAGAACTGTGCATATTTCCTGCTAAGGTGGCTTCATCGCTCCTCTGAAAGTTCTTGCCGTCCTTATAAGAACCGGTTCTGTCTCCAGAGAAGTGGAACTTCTACTTTCAAGGAAACTCCAGACGTCCTCTCGGCATCAGGTTGCGAGACCTCCGGCGCATGCTGCCCATGCATGATTGCACCTCAGGTCGGCACGGAGGCTAGGGCTAGTGCTGCCGCTGTCGCGCTGGCAGAGGTAACTTCGCCGGAGTTGCTTGCTGCAACTCCTGACCTGCCGTTGACACCTCAACCTGACCATCGGCCTCAGGTCCAGCTTGGTGCTCCCGGTTCTTCAGCACCAGCGCCCATTCAGCCTTCCCAAAATGCACAACAGCCCGTAAGTGAACTGTTCTCTGGGCGGAGCACGGCTATGGCCACCCAGCGAACACGACAAGATGCACATCCAACAGTGCGACCTGAGGAGACAAGCTCTCCAATGGACTTATTGGCTCCACCATCCGTATCAACGAGCACCCGTGCTCCTCACAAGCGTCCTTCGGAAGATAATCAACCGAATTCGTCCTCGGCAAGTAGTGGCTATCAAGGAAAGCGGTCCTGTTTAACATCGAAAACCAGGTTGCACCTACACCGGGATTGTCATCTTACAAAGTGGCGATTAAATCTCTAGCCAACAAAAGCCTCACCGATATACCAAACAGGATCATCCAAGCCAATTTGGACGCGTGTCTCGGAACCAGAGTTTTCGGGGCTTCACAGCAAGGAAGAAGTCAAACACTATAGCTGTGTGGCTCCCGACACTTACTGCGGTGGAACGTATCCAAACGCTTAGCTATATTTCATTCACAAGTGAGATCTCAGTGCCTGTGCAAGTGTATCTAGTTGAAGGCTCCGACTTGCAGCGTTGCGGCGTTTACAACGTCGACATAAACGAAGATCAAACCACCCTTCAACGTGAGCTGTACTGCCCAACGCACCGAGTCATACAGGCCCGACACATAGGAAAGGCGCGTTCCTGCATGATCACCTTGCAAGGCCCTCCGACACTCCCAGCCTGTCTGTACTACTACGGCTGCATATTAAGGCCGCGGCCTTATAAACCGAGTGTGGTTTACTGTTACTACTGTTTTCGGGCAGGGCACATGCGCAAATATTGCCCCTTTGCTACTGCAGATGAAGGTGCGTCTGAAGGAAAAGTTACGTACCGATGCGGCTTCTGCAAATCGGACGACCACGCGATAACATCTCCAAGTTGTCCGACAAAGCAAAAGGCAACGCAGAAGGCTTGTCTTCGGAACACTAAGCGTTGGCCAATAGAGGACATGACACCTGTGCAGACATTCAATCGCTTCTCAGCTCTCCAGTGGGATGATGACGAGTGGCCAGAGCTTCCTGAGCTCGCTTCGAATGCACCTTCAGCTAAGACAAAGTCTAATGATACGGTGCTCAAGAAACGCCATCGACAACAGCCAATACAGCAGCATACTGATCTACCAGACGACGATATGGCTATAGTGGATGAGCAAATCAATCGTCTCTTAGCAGAGGTCTCTAAGCTCCGACAACACCTCGAAATGCTTGCTTGACGTCGGCGAGCTGCAGATGTAACCGCCAAATCTAGTAATTGCTCAACACTGCCGCCTTCATCCCGCGCAACAGGGCCATTTGCTGCCTCTGCCCAGAGCCCCACAACGCCCAATGGCAACTCTGCAACATCGCTGCTCCGCTATATGGTAAACCAGTTGTCCAACCTGACATCTGTGTTACAGCAGCGCTTGGACTAGAACACAAAAAATTGCGAAATCCGGTCGTCCTGGTGTACTACAGTGGAACTGTAGAGGTATTTCCACGAAGGTGGCCGAGCTCAAGACCCGACTGCGATTTAACAAGCTTCGGGTGTGGGCTATGTTACTTCAGGAAACGAACGCCTTGCCATCCATTCCGGGCTTCAGCGGCTACGTGTTTCCTTCAATGACCAACCGTCACGTGCAGACTGCTTCTCCCCCGGGAAAGGCAGCGGTATATGTCGAAATGCGTATTCCTCATGTCCGCCTTTCTCTCGAAAACTGGTGCACATTATACCAAGAGGTAGTAGCAGTTGCTGCGAAATTTCTGAAAGGAACCGTTGTTCTTGTTTCATATTACGTTCGACCCGCTGGAGGCGCCTCTTCCCGTATTAATCTTGGCTGGTTATTAAGTGTTCGTCTGCAATACCCCGGGTGTCCAATTTTAGTCGGAGGCGATTTTAACGCCCCTCACCCGGATTGGGGGTATCCGACTGCAAGCCCTCGTGGTAGGCGTGTGCGGGATGCCTTCACTGATGCCCTGTTTGTTCTGCTTAATCACCCTGGGACAGCAACACGGCCTGTGCGTCACATACGTAGTGCTGCCTATGCTCCAGACTTGACATGGTGGTTGGGCGCAGGAACTCCCTCATGGCACATGGGGCCGGACTGCTGGGGAAGTGATCACCACCCTATCATCACCGGTCTCCATCCCTCCCGTCTCCGCCCTTTATGTCGCAAATGTTCTGTGATAAACTGAGACACCTTTCGCTCATGTCTCGACAGTATGTCTTCAGATTCGCCGTCACTCCTTGTTGACCCTATACAGAGAGCACTAAACAGCGCTACGACTACTACCTTGATTGAAGTAGGTCCACCGGCACCAGATATCGGCCTGCTTAACTTGTGGGCAGCCCGCCGTCAAGCTCAGCTGGCTACTACGCGAGACCCTACTTCGGGGCAGGCACGTACACGACTGAATTATCTTACTGCGAAGGCTCGGAGATATCAACGCGATCTTTCGCGGTGCCAATGGCATGCATGGTGTGAACAATTTTCTGATAAATCATCGAATGCCTCACTCTGGCGAACGTGTGCACAGTGAGTCGGCGAAAAAAATTTGCAGTGGCTTAGCTCAAGTAAGCCAGGATATATGTAGCAAAAGGTACGATTTCGGTTGGGCCTGGGTATCCGACATTTTAGGCTGCATCGATTAAACAATTGAGACACTGTCGTCTTTTTCGGTTTGTGTAAAGCACATGTGTATAGACTCAAAGACCGATCGGTGGTCTGTAAAGTAGTTTACCACCGTCTCAATTTTGGGCACACAATATCTAGACGTGATGGTCTCTCTTTCGTGGTGGTTCCCATCTATGGGGGTTCCCCAATAGGTAGTCTGAGCATGAGGATCCGATGTTTAAAGTAGAACCTGGCCTTACTACACTCGCTGAGCTTCGACGTCTGGTTGTACCTTTGGCTATCTTCTCCTTGTAGTTCGGAAGCGACTCGGCGTCTTTGGCGATCTGAGACTTGACGCCGCCGCTTGGCTAGACGTTCTTCCCGCTCTTCAAGCATCAACGTGTCTCGCTTAGCATTCCTTTTTTCATTCGCAAGTTATTGGGCGGCCTCGCGTCATACGTAACTTCTGGACTGCGTCTTCATCCATTTCTCGTCTATCTAGCGAGCGCACGCGCCGCGGTTTAACTCTCAGCTTCGGAGTACGCAGATAACAACCACGAGGATCACCTGTGGTCATCACGATGGAGACGGTGATGAGCATAGCTGAGCGTGACGTCACACACGGGCGCAACGAGGACACCGGCGCGGCTAGGTGCGCAGACTGCCATGCTAACGACGCATGCGCAGTTGTGGCTCTAGCTAGGCACCGCAAAATGCGCTTCTGCTAGCCTAGTGTACCTTTCGCTACAAAAACACGAGTTAGAGAGCGAGAGATCCTGGCCGAGATCAAGAAAAAGAAATAGGCATTGACAGTGCATATAAAGTGAAGGCCAGATATGAGTCGGAGACCATTCCTTGTGAATGTAAGCGTAGCAGGCGCCGGCAGAAAGTTAGTTTATTGAATGAGACTATAGGATAACTTAACAAAACTTGAAGTTGGGCTAGATGGTCCTATATAGATGGTCCTATCCTATAGTCAAGTGACTATAGGATATTGGCCGGTATCAAGTGGACGCAGCTGGGACAGGAGGGAGTTAACCAGAGGTACATGGGATACGAATTGCATTAGGTAGGGTCACGCTGACTACAAGGTGATTTTGAGGGTGGGCGCGCTGACTAATCGTCGGGTTGTGTGCCATGATAAAACCACATGGTCGAGTTCGCAGGTGCTGCTTACTCTGGCTAAGCTATAGTGAAATAAGGATGAGATAAAATACGAAGTTTAGAGGACCCTTGAAGGTCAAGTTGGACACTCTGCCCAGAGCCACGCACATACTTCGTACGGTTTGATTAAAGCGGAACTGTATTTTCGGATGGTCTTTCCTTTCATATGGCGGCTTACAATGGACGCTATGAGAATGCGTGACATAACCCCAGGCAGCACTAACAATCAGTCAAATATTCGATTGGGTTCTAAATACAGTGGGGGCCGATCATTATCAGCACAGTACTCATGCTGGTTCTATGGTTGGTGTTGCCTGGTATAGAGATGCAAATAAAAATAAAAGTGTGTAAACAATTAGTACGGGACATTGCGTGAAAGAGATTTTGCTGATCCAAGCTATTAACGCTGTTCCGCCATACCCTTAAAGACGAGGCTTAAGTTTCTCAGCGTCATTTTTTTTCTCACGCTGTATCGTTTTTGTTTTCGTATGCATCACACCAATTAAATCAGGATTCCAGAGACTTGGTTATCATCCTCTAGGCTAGCCGGTTATATTTAAAAGGACAACCTCGATATAGAGCATACAAAAATAAATCCACATCACTAAATAGTTGCTTTCTGGTCTTCCGTTTAGAAATGTACTATTTTCGGCTGTTCTAAGGTACCTCCACAGTGAATTCACTCGTTCTTCAGCTTCAGAGTTGAACAATGCGACTGATATTCTGAAGGCCAATGTGCAGTGGCGCCTGTAGCAAGTCCTCAAATCACTTGTGCGGAAAGGGTCATGCGAAACGTGCTGGAAAACACGATTTGTGAGGATACGCACAATATTTATCTACTATCATTCCACTATCAGCGAGCGGCCAAAAGACATAGGGAGCTGGCACGGCGTTTTGTCATATCTCTCACTTTTACCGTGGCTTCTATCAAGCCCACCGAAGTCAAAAGCACCCTTTTTTTAACATCCTGAAAAAACTGGCCCACAATAATTAGTTTTAACGGACAATCTAACGCACTAGGACCAACCTCGTTCTCACCCTAACTGTTGTCACCAAACGCCCTAATTTTGAAAAGTATGCACTAATACCGTTTTAATTGCATCTCACCTATTCAATCACTTACCTTATCGAGGCTAAAGCCTCGTCAAGCCTTCATTTTATTTTATGAGTACAGCCATCAACACCGCAATATTCAAGTTTTGATTGATTGATTGATTCATTCATTCATTCATTCATTGACGATTCGATTCACTCGGTGTACGAAACTTTGTGATACTTTGTTGAAGCCGTGGTTCACATTCTACTATCTGTCGAGAAAATAGGAAAGCAGGGCGAACTTTTCTTTACCGTAGTAAACGCTACAAAAGTCCTTCACCCATTAGCGGCTGAAGTCAACACCATTCATCACGATTTCCACCACGAGCAAAATAACGAAGCATGATGATGCTGTGTGGATGCTGGATGCAAGGTTTCTCATAAGGCTTTCAAATATCAACTGCGTGAAATTTATAATGGAATGATACGATAAGTAACATTACTGCGCAAAAGTGGAAGAAGGGAGAAAAAGAATGAGGACTGATGAGAACACTGGACGTAAACAGTGGCACACATACTCCACCACGTTCCACAGCTCAAACTTGCGTCCTTAAGCAGTCAAAGATCGCTTTTATAAGGTACACAGAAAAAGATACATAAAATTTGGTTTCAACCTGAAAGCGCAAATTCTGCGCCATAGCATTAACGAAAGAAAAAAAACTTAAGACGACCTATGAACTTCTTTCGCTGAAGAAATCGCACTCGCACCCTGTAAGCAAGCTTCTGCGCAAAAGAACGAATAATAATTTTGTATTTTGTTATAACTTAAATGGTGACACCCGCTTCCCGCGTGATTCACGCCCCGTCAGCGTTCATGGAGCACGTGCAGTCGACAAATATTTTGAAAATAAACTGAGCGGTTTAACGTTATGGCTAGAGACTGGATAGTTACGCACTGAAAAATGATTTTTGTATGCTCCAAAAACCACACTTGAAAGTACGAGCACAGGAGGCAGAAAAAATACACTGCAATTTTCAGCACGACTATATGAGTCAGGTCTCAACATCTGTGCAGTCTGTGTACCACTAGGAAAAAAATAATAAATATTTGAGCACGAAGGCATGTGCGCGCTATAACAACAGCTTTTCTAAGGAAGTATTTTAAAATATGTAGTAGTCGGTCGACATGCGTTAACGGGGCAAAACGCGTAGTTGCTTTCGAGAGTGATAAAAACTGAAGCGTAAATTTTGTTATTGCTTGCTTATGAACACTTCTGACGTCCCTGGACACACGCAATAAATTTTGAATTCATTTCTTATGGGCATTTGAAGCTCTTTAAAAAAAGGAGCTGCTCTATGCTAAGCACTACGATATATTCGTGTCATACTACAAACCTGAACGGAAACAATCAATACGTTGAGAAGAGTTAGTTTGTTTAAAAGTGAATACCGTTTCATTTTAAATCCATTTGCCCTAATTTCATATATCTGTTAAAAGTGAATACTATTTTCATTTTAAATTCATTAAAGTGCCTGTATTCGTATATGCGATATCTTAACATTATCAGATACACTACCACTTATGTAGATAAAGAGTCGAAACAAGCTACAATACAATGCCAAAATGCGGAGAAGTATTCTGTACTTCTGTGGTAATTTTTCTGTGATTCTGGGGTCTCTGGGGTCTTTTCTGTTTTCGCTGCAATAATTTTCATGTTACAACGGAGCCACTGTACTGGTTACAGCGGAAATTTTTATTACAAGTTCGCTGTCAAAAAGCGGAAGAAAGTTTTTTGCGACAAAATAAAATGTTCTGTATTTTTTTCCTCCTGGTCATTGCCTCATATGTGCCGCCTTAAGTAAATGTTCCTACTATGAGGCCTGTCTTTTGAAACGGCCAGACGCCAAAATTACCGAAGAAAAGAGAATGCAGCCGCAATGTGCTGTTTCAAGGTAAATATACTGAGGCCGATTAAAGTATATCTCTGCGCACCTCTAGAGTGCATGGGCGGCGCATAATACATAATATCAATCAAGCAATCGCATTGACAATGAAAACATTTGCACAGTGCATTACGTGTAGGTTTACAGACCTCTTGCTAAAGTCAATCTACTGACGTCCTTACTCTTACTTCGTATCTTCGCTGCTTTTTGACAACAAGCGTTCTCGAAATATATTTGAACATAGAAACACTCTGGGTTTTACTTCCAATGATTTCAACTTAGCATGGATGTGTCCGCCATGTCTTCCGTAAGGAAGAGCCGCTTTTTGTTTCAGTAAACTGTGCATTAGGCCGTTACTAGGGCCAAGAAATTCACGTTGTACTGTAGATTTCATGTACTCCTGGCTGAGAGGTCAAGTCTCTTCACAAGTACTGGGGAGCCATTGAATGTTGGCCAGCGAGCTTTCAAACAAAGTAGCGCATATTTAAGCAGCAAATTCGGAAATAAGCATGTGTTATGACCAGCCCCAAAATATAGATTTAAATGTACGCTAAAAGCATCTTAAATTTGAACTATCATTTACACATTCGTTACTTTATTCATTTATTTAGATTCATTTATACATTTATAGAATTTCCGGGGACTGGAAGGTGGAGAAAATGGTTTCTCTGTCCAAGTCAAAGGATGTAATTCTACACTTTGCCGACCTATATTATTACCAACGTTTTCCTGCAAACTAGGGAACTATGTCATCTGCAGTCGTAATAAAATCATTCTTGAAAGAAACTCTTCCTCTTGTACTATGCAACACGAATTCATTAGGCACCGCTCATGTTAAACTCAGATCTTAACCGGCATAAATGATTTGTTTGGAAACAAACAGCGCACATTTATACACAGACAGTAAAAGGTAGGATAACACAGCGCAGTGGCGTCCTATTTTTCACTGTCTATCCTTAATGAGCCGCTGTTTTTTTTTTTTTTTTCAGACATGATTTACCATGTAGCCCGTACTACCACCATCTGGTATTGGTTCATAATTTATTACTGATTTTATTTTCATTGACATCGCCTATGCCTTTGACGCGGCCTTTCATAAAATATCTGGCCGATGATAGCATCATCTATTGTCAAACGACGACCTGTGTAGACTGTGTCACCTTCCATTGCATCTTTAATAAGACTTCATCTTGGTGCGATACTTCCCTAATGAAGCCTAATGTTACTTAACGCAAATATATGAGACATTTCAATGTTATGTCTAATGAACTACAATCTGATTACTCGCTTAGTAGCTCTCCACTAACCCTGTTTTCCGCTAACAAATACTTTTCTGCAGATATTTCTGCCAACTATTTCTGGCAAGTACACGTGTACTATCTAACACGTAACGCTAACATAACACTTGGGTATATACTACGAAAGATTTCAATGGCGTCCATGGCTTGAGACCTCTACTTTTCATAACACTAGAAAATTTTAATACGCATCGTCGGTATGGGACGCAAACTTTATTTCGCTAACTGTACAGATCAAATCTATCCAAAATCGAGCTGTCCTTTAATTCTTTGAAAATTTACTCCAACTACAAGCGTAATTCTCATGAAATTAAACCTAAACTTGCCAGTCCGTCGTGGCTTAGAATTTCACGTATATGTCTTTTCTGCAAAACGTACCTTTGTAATCCTCATATCAGATATCCGCTATTTGCGCCTGCATCATATATTTCAGATCGCATCGACCCCCACTTCAGAGTTCATGTGCCAACTAGTCAAACCAACTTATATTTCTGTTCAATCATCCCCAAGCCAATCAATGAATCAAGCCATCTCCATGACTCCACCCACTCATTGCAAATTGTTTGGTTTACGGCGGTTTACGTCGCAAAGCGGCTCAGGTTATGAGAGACGCCGTAGTGGAGGGCTCCGACAATTACCACTACCTGGAGTTACGCGCACTGAGGTCGCAAAGCACGCCGGCGCCTGTCCTTTCTTCCCCATGGGCTTGTTTAAAAGGGCTATTACTGTGCACATTTTCTAACTGTTTTACTAATCCACTCCTTGTTGGACAATATCATCTGAACTCACTGGTCCCTGTAATGCTCCAGCCATGAAAGTAAATAAATAACGTGCGCTGATTTTTCAAAGAACTGGGCTCTTCCGTATTAGCGCGAAAACAGTGATACTCTCACTACCACCGACAAATAATCTCCGATCGTTCCTTTTGTGTGTGCCATTGCTTTCTTAATAAAAAAAAAAAGACCATCGGAGCAAATTACAACTGACTGGGCTCGAACCCCGGTACTCAGGTTTCTTAGAAGTGAATCTTAAGCACTGATCCACCGCAGCTACGGCTCTCACTTATTAGAACAATGCTTAAGAAGGGTTGCACACCCCCATTTAATGCTGCGGCTCTCTGATGGCGCCACAACGAGTGGCCTCTACGACTAAGCGCGCAGTTGAACAGCTGCTAATGGCGAAGGTCAGTGATAAACTTTCCCCATTAGGCGCGGCGCCTCCCAGATGCCACAGCACATACAGCTCATCCTGTGGCTTCTTGTGCTTTTGCACTCTTATAGGTGGAACAGAAATAACTACCGCCAATTTTTCCTGTTGTTTGCTATGCAACGACCTCGGCAGTGGTTGAGTTTGCGGCAGTCAAATTAGCAGCCACATTCCGTCCAAGGATTTCATCGTAAGAGGCCGCGTTCTGAAGGAAGCACGACCATTGGCTAGCGCGCATCTAGCTGTGAACGACGAACAAACCAATAAAAACGCTGACAAGCTAATCCATGTCATATCCTCATTATACTACTTCATGAAAGGCAACAAGAGGAATTTCTCTATGCACTGGAACAAGCCTACTTATAAAGTACTTTCAAGCCTTTTTATAAAGAACTTGACGGGTTCATTAATTACGTTCGCTATATCAGAAGGTTGTAGTAATTTAATCAATAAGGGAAGGCTTTAGCCCAGTTGATACAGAAGCACATTTTGCGGACTTTTTTATTTTTATTTCGCGGTCTTCTTGCCTGCCTTTCACGAGCGATCACCTTGGCCTCTTTTTTTTTTTTTTTTATGCAACGTGCAGATAGATGCCTATTTTGCTGCTACACGTTCTTCACTTAAACGTCAGCTGCTCGTTAACGGTCGTACTGCCCCATCTGAGTCTTACGACTGTCTCGGATCACGGTTCCTATTGCGATTGCCTTGTTCCAGCCAAAAATGTGTAATGTTCAAAATCGTAGCATTGATATTTCTATCACGTTATTTGTTGCTTTGGGTTTCTTCAAACAGGTAATATCAATCCACTTTAGAAGCTCCCAAGAATGGTCCTATTTTCAACCACGGTCTTCTTTCTCACAATATGCTCCAGGCCAAGACATTTTATGGACACCAGCTGCTTGGGAAGATGGTAATAGGAGTAAAAATTGAGGCGTTGATAGAAACTGGTCCTACGTCAATCCATGGTTTTCATTATCGGCAAGGAAGCAGTGGTGAAGCTAACACAGCGCATGTGTGCGCAAGGTATGTCCGTCTGTTGTCTTCAGCGAGACTTTGGTTCTATGCAGTGGTGGTGCTCAAAATGGCAAATGGCTGTAAGCATTTCGAAATGTCTAATTACCTCGTACACTCGAAAATGTTCCCCTATCTCTCATTAGATAATGTTCTCATTTAAAATGTTCCCGAATATAAGTATCTCAGGGTATATATTTCCCATCTAACCATACCTGGACGATGCAAGTTGAGTATATATTATCCAAAGCATGCACAATGCTGAATTTTGAATGCGTAAAATACTAACAGCGAAGATGAAGTAATGAACACTATGCGTGCGGTCGACGATGACGTGAGGGTTCACTCGCTCAGCCTGCGCCCGAACGAGAGCGTGCGCAAGTTCTTCGCACATGCATGGCGCGTATTTTCAAGCGTGCCGACCCGAACATGCCAGAATACCAGCTTAGCCACAAAAATTCACAAGAGGTTTTCGCTGGACTAGTGAGCAGCTTCCTACGTCTTGGGACCGAGTTCCTAAGCGAGGCGACCGTTATGAATGACTCTGCAGCAAACGAGCCCGCCAGTGCATGGGACTTTAAAACCATTGTGCCCGATGCCTTTGTGCATGTCTTTTGCGACCCGGCCCTGTTATGAACCCTGATCAGTTGCGTAGTTGAGAAGCAACTGCAAGCTTCCCGAATGCCCTGAAATATACCGTATTTTGCGCCGTTTACTCACGTAGTCCGGGACGAGCTCAACAAGCGCCTGACGTCCCGCATCAGCTTGACGACAGAGTCACGTACTTGTCTATCATCCATCAGGCTCCAATGGCGGACTAAGACATGAATTCTTCAGCTCCAGCGGGGCAACCGCCCGTGCCTCCTTTTAATCTCACTCCGCCATTCTACCAGCAACCATGTAAGAGTCAAATATGGTTGGCCCCGGACCGTCGGCCTCTGTTATAATTGTGGTGAGACGTGTCACGTCTTATAGAGCATGTCAGTACGCCGAGTGGGCCTGAGTTGTTCTGCACTGGTCGGTCCCTGCCCTCAGAATGGGCGACCTACCACATCAAAGCTTGTCATACATCGGCACGACAGACACCCATCACGTCTGGCCATCCGTGAGTATCGATCACCTTTCCCGATGCGCTACCGCTCCTGAAGCCCAAGACAGTCCGGACGCCGTTCTCCATTCCCACGCCGGAAAACCTAATGCCGGCGGCCTCCGGAGGCAAGGCGGCTGCTGCTGGAGATATGAAGATTCTCTGTCACCGTCACGCCGACACGGTGACATTTTACAGGGAACAAGTAGCGACACCATCCGATGCGCTAATTCTGATTTGTGTGTTGCAATGAACGTGGTTTAAGCCACCCCGATTGTTCAGTAATGAGCCCTCCCCTTGCCCAAGAATTAAAGTTTTAATAGGACTGCCTGGCCCGAGGATTTACGTGGATTGCAGTCACCGTCACCTGATTTTCCCTGCTGGCATGTGCACCACAGCGGCAGTCATCAGCTGTTTTGTGCACGTCGGCGTGTTCTTGCTACTGTCAGGTTTTCAGGGACCTGATTCTGGGCCTCGACTTCCTGCTGACGAAGAGCCCTGCAATTGAGCTAAAAGAGGCACGGGTCACGTTTTCGATGGCACGGACCGCGACGCACTATGCAGCGAAAATGAAGGAATAAATGATCTGCCTGCCGTCAACGATGATGTGAGGGTTTTACCATGGTCCAGTCTTCTGGTTCTTGTCAGGCATGGTTTATGTTACAAGTGCGGGTGAATCACTTGTTCCCCCCTCCCACTGCTGCTTAATATGCTAACAGCCGTCGCGGGAAGCCTCGTTCAGCTACATAAAAGTTGCACCAGTATCCTTCTCACCAGTTTTGCAAACATTTTACAGCAGCTTGCCAGGGCACAACTGTTGCTGGTTTCACGGATTTACTGTTTTTCCTCGTTTATTGGTTTACGGAGCCACCCCCCAAGAAGAGGCCGCCGCATTATTCCACTCTGTAGCCTACCATCAAAATCTTTGACTTGGCAGAAGATACATCTAAGCTTCTCTCGGCTCTTTAACAGGTTTCGCCGATTGCTTCGGCACGGGCTCCAAGTTAGGTCATACTCATGTCGTCGATCATTGCATCATCTCATCTGAGGCAAGGTTGCCGGTATGTCAGTGCCCATACTGTGCTTTTCCTATGGAAAGCAAAGACTATAAAACACAAGTGGATGGCATGCTTGCGGCAGGGACACTCAATACCTCCACCACATTTCTAATAAACGTTACGCGAAATGTAATCAGGGACCAAGGGACTACCATGGCCGGCTAAGCGAGCAGAGCGGGAGCACACCTTCACTTTCGTGTCGTCTTCTCCGACCACATGTGTTCTTCTCTGTAGTTTTCTATCGCATGTGTGAATATTTTGTTCGCATATCCTTCAGATAGAGCTTAAACGCCAAAACACGCACCGGTTGCAATCCCTTGAAACGCAAAACTACGTTAAAGGGCATTAAAGGAAGTGGGGCATGCTGTCTGAGTCAAGACAGGTTTTATTGATCTATTTTTATATACCCGAACTATATGTAACGATCAGGGACAGTTTCTCCACACCTCGCTGAATATCTGTCATTCCATGTTATTGCGGCATCACGCGGGGGTTCCTCGAAATACTTCTTGAAACTTGAGTTCATCTCGCTTGGCAATTCTTCCGGGGCCCGCGATGCAGACAGTTTCAACATACTGAGGACTGTTTGGTAACCTCGCTGGGGCAAGTGTATTAATGAAGAGCAGACATCGAGCCAAGACCTATGTCTCAAGTGGCGCAATCATTGCTTCAGCGTGAAGCTTATTTCTGGGGTAGTTTTTGATGTAATTTTGATTTTGAAATTTCACCAAACTGCCCCGAAACAATGCATCACACGAATGAATACTAAAAATGTTTTTAATGTCATTTTTTCATTTATTTAAATTCGAACGTAATAAACACAACGTCTGAACTATTTAGCATTGTTCTATTCTTTACAAGCCGCCAAAACGTCTTCCTCCACAGTTATAGGTATGTGCTCTACGTAAGGACGCGTAAACGCGAAATCGTATATTGATATCCACTGCAACAGCCTTTCAAGAAGCGAATTAACATAATTACGTAAAATTAACGCATTGCACTGTTATGACAATTTTTTCGCATCTGTTGCTTGTGCCTTTTCTCTGTGATGCCATCTGTTTGGTCGTAAATTTTTCCACAGGAATTGTTTACACCAAACGGTCCTCATAATCCTATGATTATGATTTTCAATTCTTCCACGGCTATTTGGGCTCTCTCTTCTTATTGTCATGCACGATTTTGTTTCTTCAATAAATAGACAGCAAGACACACGCAGGCTCTCTTGTCGAAATTAGATATCATAACTAGGCAAACGCAAGTTATTCGCCAGTGAGAGAATAATTTCCTCAATACTACAATCATTAATAGCAAAAGTATTACAAATACGGCTGTCTTTCCATCTAATATACCTTTTTTCTTCACGTACGATGAGTGATTCTCCGCAACTGGCGGCAGATAATAATCTCATAACAAAGTTTTATGAATTATATCGCGTCATCTAGGCAGGCTAATGGCCTCGACTACATGCCACCCGGGACGGAGTTCAAATATGAAATTCAACTATGTACCTTAGTTCACAGGAGGGTCTTGTTTTGCTTACAAGTTTAATTCACGAGTAGAAGTGACAGCACCTTTAACACCGACTTTCCATTCAGCAAATATCTGGCAATGACGGACCGGCAAATAATTTGGCAAAGTATTAAACGCTTTTAGTTTGATTTGGCGCAGGGTGGGGACAGAGATACACTCTATTTGTCTCAAGTTCTAGATGGACATGTACGCTTAACAATGAACGGAGTGCAATTGGACGAACATGGTTCGAATACTTATAGCAAATTAGCCGCTAACATGAATAGCAGAGGGCTGATAAATGAGAACCAAAATATTACGTCATCATCCTTAACCTCTGCAGAAAAACGGTGGCACCCCAATTTTGATACCAAATCACGTCCATATTTTTTGCAGCACGGGAACTGTGATAGCGACGCTTGTTAAAGGCACGAGCTGCATATCTTGTGCGTAACAGCATCCGAGGTTCCAGGAAAGAGGAAGAAAATAAATGAATATTTATTGAATATCCGAGCGCGCGAGCCAGGTTGCAATAATGTACTGCAGGCAGGCACGTGCCGATTTCATTTTGTTTTCAAATGTGCATCATCCGTGTTAAAATTTGCCTTACCATCATCGAGTTTACGAAAAACTGAAATAAAAGAAGAATACAGCAAATCATAAATATATGTGTGTGACTTTTATCATTTTTGAAAGTTTCAGAACATTTCTGTTTCGGCTGCCTTTGTTTGCTCAGGGACAGTATTTGTTGTTCTATTCCTGAACAATTTGATTATGTTTAAAGCGCGCATTACTGTTTCACATTATGATATTTTCTAGTGGACCAATTGCGAAAGCAGTGCTTAATTTGAGTATTTAAATTGCAAACCCCTCAAAATTAGAAATAACTTATTTCATTCTGTATAGGTCTAAATTATTCCTCTTTCACTTACACTGATACAGTTTTCAGGCTCTGAATCAAACTTTCCTACATAGCAATCTGTATTTGATGCTGTTAGAAGCATGGGGCTGATGTAGGCAGACAGGGTCACTGATGCAGCTCTACTTTCCCGCTCATTTCAACAATGAATGAGCCTAACTGCCGTTGTATACTGCTTGTTCAGCATAGCCGATGCGTTGACGTCGTAAAGTTATCAAAGACAATCATACTGCTGCACCATTCCCAAACGGGTTGGTTAAATTGTCGCAATTTAACTACGCTATCATGACCTTACTAGCATTCTACCAGAGTTATAAACCAAGGTATTTTTTCGCCATCGCAGTTTCTTGATCAAAATATGCTTAGTTTGCTCCATCGACACCGCGAGAGTGGCGAAATAAGAGCTTTCACCGGAAGCAGCAAGCGCATTTTAACGCATATTTTTTCCAACGCAGAGTTTGTTTGTTTTCTCGGTTGGAGCCGACGGCTGAGACAGCGATCTCGTCAAACAACACCCTTTTTACTCCCGCGAACTGACGCGGCGCCAGCGAGCCCCTTCAAGACTTCAGTTTTCTTTCTGGCGGTAGCTCTGGCATCGTGCTTTGTATATTTAGCAACATGAAGGAGGAAACGAAATAGTGCGCCGGGTATTGCATAACGGTCTCAGATTTTCCTTCAAACATGTGCGCCTTAGCCTCACGGTTCCAAGCCTTTAAATGCAGCATAAGATTAAGGGAAAATAACATCATCCCCAACAGAAACTTGCCACCGCTAAGTGTATCTCTTCTACACAAAAGGCCGATGATTTTAAGGCGGCTGCATGAGGAACTAGTCAGTTTTGCAGTGCAGATCTTCTGAAACTGGCGTGAGATAGGTTGCACAAGAATCAACCATGCCTGTATGTGCTGCGTGCATAAAGACACACAGCCAAGTATGCGTGTTCAGTTCTTGTCTTCTCTTGACATTGTTTTCCTGCCTTTGAACGCCTGCATCGTTGTATTGACAATAAAAACCTAAAATCAATCGGCCTTTTCAATGGATGTTTCTCGTTTCTGGAAGGGGAGGGAAGGTGGTGGTTATAGGAAGCGGCCGGTGGAGGGCTGCAGTCGAGGGAATGTGTTCTGACGTGTCCCAAGGAACGCGTAATCTCAGGTTTCTTTCCGCGTTAAAATTCTAATGGTTAGTTACCACGAAGGCAGAGTATGGGGGAGGGGGAGGACATTGAGCGGAGATATCGTAACAGAGCTTGCGTATCGAGTGCCGACCTTTCGCGGAAGTGGTTATAAGCGAGCTTTCGTTGATGGTTTGACGAAGCACTGCGCTGCTGGTGAGGACACGTGATGACACAACTCATCACCACTTCCACGAGCCATCAGATTATGGAATAACCTGCCAGACATTATCGCTTCTCTTGCTAATCTAGAAGCATTCCATCGCCAACTCATCACATTATATCAATGAGCCTTCATTTTGCCTTATTTGTCTTATATATACATTTTTTAAATTTGTTGCAGCTGTTAAATGTCCTGATGGGTTTTATTTACTTGTGTTTGCCTATGTACTCTTTCCGGCTTTTTTTTTGTTTTTTTTTAAAGCGCCGTTCAGTGCACTGTGTGCCGCTTGCTTTTTATTGTGCTTAATCGGTGTGTGTACCATTGTGCTTTAATCTGTGTCGCGTATTTCTTTTTCTTAATGATATAATAATTTCCGCGTCGTACTATTTTTTTTGTTCATATATTAATTACATTTGTATTCTTTGCCTGTTTCCTTACATTTTATGTATATATTGCACAGTATAGATTTTATGTCCCCCTAACATAATGTCTAATGGACCTGTAAGGTATTTTCAGATAAATAAATAAATAAATGTAAGCGGGACATGCAACAAGCGTCAATCGTCCTTCCTATTCGTCACGAATAAAAAGGACGCTTGACGCTTGTATGTTCTATTCCTTTCGATTTGTGACGGATAGAAAGGATGCCTTGTTCCCTTTGCCCCACTGTAATGCTGGTGCTTTCCTGTGTCTATTGCAATAAAGAAGTGAACTAAATAAGGAACTCACCCCTACGAAGAACGCGTCAGCGGCAGAACTGCCACCCGTGCTCTCCAGAAGGAAGCAAATAGTGAACCCTGTAAAATTATGTCTAAGTATGCAATGAGCTTAGATGGAAAGGAATGTGTCTCATATGTCGTGTGGCTAAATGGAGCGAGGAAATCTATTATTTCCATTGAAGATACCCATCAATGGCCAATCTTTTTTTCTCCTTCACTGCTTGAAAGCCTTTTTATGTTGTTGATTTTTGTTAGCTACGACTGCGCAATACTTCGAGGCCCTTTAAACTCCAACGTTTCATTAATACGATCAACCTTACTAACCAGAACTTAGCACTGGAAGATCCTGTGTAGGCTAATCATTGTATATTATATGCGTTTCTTCTTCAAGTAACGCATCGTTGATACTTGCAGTTTAAAGCACATTTTTCTATCAATTCCTTAGGCTTATTCAGCTTTCATTATTAATGGCGCATCAACTTTTCATTGCAGGTGCAATGCTGCAGACGTAAAGAACAATGGGCCGGCTTCTTCCATATCAGTGCCATGGAACTGAAATTCATCGCTAATGTATGACACAAATGATCACAACACCTGCAATGCAGATGAGAAAAGAATTCACGCGTGGTATGGTGCACGTGCCGTGTAGCTTCTTAGATAAGAACCTTCAACCTCGTGGTGTGGTTGAAGTCGCTAAAATTTCAGGCCACTTCTCCGCGAACGACATTTGTGTTTGATGACTTCTGATAAAAAGTTGATATAAATGTAAAACAGGTCGTAAACTCTTTTCTTCCTACACCTACGTGAAAATCCCCTCAATTTTAATAACGAATCGATTGTCCGCCGCGCGCCCAAATTTACGATCCACGGAACATTTCACATAATAAATATCAAATTATTAAATATCGTTTTTAAAAAAGCTCAGCTGACAACGTTGCATCAAAACTGCATAAAGCCAGTTAAGCTTTATAAACAACTTATAACAAAGTGTCCATATTCTCTGGCAGTCTTTAGGCTTTCAAGGAACACGGCTGCTTGTTAATTACGCATCAAAAGAAAGCTTCAGTGAGCTAATCACCTTTCTACAGTAATGTTGAGAAAATCTCATTGTAATCCCCGTACTTTGTCTTCGACGCGTCACGACCAATATATCTGAGATAGAATGATGGCAGACTTGAATTAACCCTTAGCCTATATACATCTCTAGAGACGTCAAACATGTTTCCACGTGATTCTACAATCAACAATGGTAGTCAGATTTGTTTAAACCTTTTTTTGCGAAACACTCTTATCAATACTTGAAGCACGTAAACACGCACCACTTTCACTTGAATTTTTTGTTCTGCGCGCAGATATTCCGAGAATTTATCAATTGTAAATAAAGCTTCACATTCACTCTACCCCACAAAAAACTTTTGCGAGCAGTCCTTACTCGGTTGAAAAATAGAGGAATTCCTATTCTCAACTTCTTCCAAGGAAGAAGCTACTTCGCCTTCTCTATCTCATCTAGCGCATCCACACCGCTCACAAGCCTAATGCATTATTCTAGGCAATACTCTGTTTATAATTCACTCACCGCGTGTTCACGGGGACAAGCCGTCGAAGGCGTGCCGCAGTTGTGTCCTAAGCCTCGCGACGAAAACGAACCAAGTAATTTTTCAAGTCGCCGTGCGGGCGACAGCCAAACGCTGTGCCCGCAATTCGCTCGTGGACACAAAACCAAAGCCGCGAGGTAGGCACGGGCGGCTGCGGCGACGGGAGAAACACCGGCTTCTGGAGACGCACCATATGACCGTGGCAGCCGGCCCAGAGTCCTAACCCAGATTGCGTCAACCTCGCTGGCCTGCTCTCTTCGTTCGCTCCGCGCGCCGAACGGCCTCAAACACCAGGGCGACGAAGTCCTCCTCCCCTCCGAGTGCGCAAAATAGCTCGCGGTTTGGTCCCCTCAAAAGTGTTGCCCAACCACCCACGTCCGGTTCGAGGTTTGGGAAAGGGCACAGTTCCGTATATGCTGCCACCCCTTCGACTTTGCCGATGGCCTCGCTAAAAAGGCTGTGAAGTTAGTTACCGAAATATGGAGTACTGAAGCTACTGAATCGCACATTCATTCAGAAACAAAATATAATATTGTGATGGATGAGGCAACTCGTATAAGAAACATCCTCGACTATACAGTGAAGTTTTGTTTCACAGGACCAAGCTTATGGATAACGCATGAAACTATACCACAGATGCCAGACAAAAAGAAGGGGTCTTTTTTGGACGGCACATTTCCTGAATTTCTTTTCGATGACAGAAGATTGATTGATGTTCTTTATGACGCAACATTTTTTGTTTAGAAACAATAGCTTATCAATAGCGATATCTGTCGGACAATATTACTTCAGATGCAAGGTAGAGGAAAACGTTATTTCAGCATAATGAAAACCGAGAACACCGTAGGAACCAGATCAAAAATGTGCATGACTCATTCATCTTGTAGTTGTCGCAAACAGGAAGTTACGATGAGCATAGTCTTTCATCAGAACATGGCCACCGTGACCAATCTTCTGGAATGAATACGGATGTCTTCAGTCAAACCAGAGGCGCTGAAAGGACACCGGAGCCAGCAGGGATGGGCGCGGAGCCAATCGGAGGCACGGCGCCACTTTGTGTTGCGACACTATCAGGGTGTTGCCCTGTCGTTAGCGGTGCCGTTTTGTTGGCAATTGCGGCATGCCTATCCAGTAGAGTTGCAGTAGTCGTCAGGGTGCCTTCCTGCATGACGTGCTGGCATTTGCGTCGTACAGTGCCCGCCATTGAGTTACTATCCTGGTGGCCGCCAATTTTGTGGCGCCATCTGTTCAAGGTATGCTAAAACAGGCGACGAGCTACAGCTGCGTCAGAGGCCAACTTGAATGCACTTTCGTTTCAAATTTGCCCCTAATGATGCCACAAACGGTACCCAACGCGGAAAGCGACGAATACCATGTTCACAAATTGGCTTGGCGCGATATACTAAACACGCTATGATCCAATGAAGCCAGAAGAACGACTATTGGGGCTAATTGCTATATATCATCTTCTGGTTTACAGAGCGCTAGCTTTTAACAAAGAAAGAACAAGCGCACATGCCGAAGTTCCGCTAACAAGTGTTTATCGGGGAAAAAAAAAACAAGAATATAAAAGATTGTTGCAATATTTCATTGGTGTTTTGTATTTTCGCTTCAAGCTAGCGCACTGTAACCTTCAAGCCAATAAAGCCGTTCGGACATAAAGGTTCATTTTCGCAACAGCCCTCAAGCGTCAGCGAAACTGCATCCACGAACACGCGTAACCAAACGTAATGCTGGTACTCTACACTCTAATTCGAGTATTTAACGATGTACAGCTGGCATCTTCCACCAGTTGGTAAACTAAATTGCCACTCATTTCATCACTTCCCAAAATATTGGCCGACAACCGTACAATTTTGGTACATTAGACAAGAAAACCAGAGCCCAGTGACAGACGCCTCAATGAAAGCACCACAAATGAGTGAACTATGCTCAGGCATAAAGCTTCGCTGTTCCACACGGTTGGGTTTCTGCAATCGGCCTCTGGCACAGGTACTGCTCAGGCTAATGCAAGCAGCAATGAATACCGCATTGTTTTGCCCCGTCTCCCAACTGGTAAGCTGGTCGCTGACTCCGCTTTCTTTCATGCAGGCCTAGCTGAACGCCCGTACCAGGCACAAGACTTCAGATACTCCCAATGTTGTGGACTTCAAGGAAATTAGTTCAACTGGCCAATTTCAAATGTCCCATGTATGGATGGTAACCTGCAAATCGGCACAATCGAAAGAGAAATTGGTGGTTTGCGGTGATCTCGTTGTTAAGGACCGCCGTTTTGTCATCGTGCACCCAGAACCAAAAGTGGTGAAATTGAAGCTTCTCTGGCTTCCCAGACGTTTAATTTCGTCCCCTCAGCGGTAGGATCCCGCCACTTCTTTCTCCTCACTGGTTTCCTCTCAGTGAGTTAAACGGTGATAGTTACCGAAAGGTGTCTGTGAACGCAACCTAAAGGTAACATACACGCACTGAAGGCCGCAAATGTTTACGGTAAGGTAATTGATTAGTGCTACCATTTTCATGCTATCACCTCGTGGCTCTGTTCGCGGCTGCTTTTGCGGCTAATAAGAAATAAAAGACACTACATATTGCAACCTAAAGGGAAACGCTCCCCAGGAATGATCTTAGTAGCTTATTTTCTTGTTGCGGTTAAAACAAAACTTTTTAAAAAATTTAAAGAAAAACTTTGTTCTTACAGGATTCAAACAGGTGCTTTATTCATTTAGTGCTGAGGTAAGTAGTGTAAATCCATTGCGCCATTGATTTTTTTTCCTTTATTGCGTGATTTTTGCAAGACAACACAAACACACACACAAGCCATTGATATAATAAGCCTGCCGGGGGCTGGCTTCGTCGTTCTAAAATTCCTTTAGATCTATCAAAAGTTTTACCTTTGGCAACCACTCAGCATTATCATCGACAAACTTCACAATCTCGATAAACCAATGAAGAGCCTCGCGGAAAAAAATTTGTGCAGGACGCGCATCAGGATCACAATGATATCCTGCCTTGCGTGAATGCCATATACTGTGGAGGCCCATTAGCACGATTGAATCATATGAAACCCCCTCCTCATTTTGCGTGGGTAAGTACCGTATTCCATAAGGAATAATAGGTAAATCTTTCTTTGTGGTTCTTTCAAGTACGTTCTAAAAATAACCCCTTCCCAACAGTGAAGAAATACGTGATCTATCGTTTCTTGGCTGTTTACAAATTAAGCAATGTGCACCACACGGAAGAAATAAACCTTTTTCTTGCAAAAACACTTTTACTGGCAAAGCTTTAGTCTGCAACTTAAAAAAGAAAGTTTTAGCCGCTGCCGGCACTTTCATTCTTTTTACCCTCTTCAGTACATTACTGCCAGGGCCTCTCCTGTATATGGCCCTATAAATGGGCTTCGGAAGAACAACGTGGCTCAAATCCTTGTACAACTTTTTCTTTTTCACAGTTGATTATTATTCTTTTGAAAATCTTGCAGAACGAAATCGCACACTTTGAACAACTTCTCTAAAGTAACCAAAAATACCTCCCGTGTAACATTCGGTTGGCACAACAAAATCTGGCAGTGCACGTCTAAGCCTAATTTGGCAGACAGTGACGTTCATGATCCCATGCTCCACTGAAGCAACGAGCACGACAACCTTTAAACCCACTCTTATTCATTTTTACAATATTTCGCTATCTGTCGCCAGGTGACGCTGCTCAGACGACCCTACCGTTGAGGGAACGGAATCACGCTTCCCGGACTCTTGGAAGACGCCTTCATACGTGAGGCACTAGAGGCCTACGCGAAGGCGATATCGATTTCGACGGAAAACTGGAAAGTGGCGGAAATGGAAGATTTGAGAACGCTGAACCGGGATGTTGTGTCTTTCGCTGAAGGAGTCGACGTTGGCGACGTTCCACATCTGCTATTTGTGGCATACAGATCCTTGTTTTAATACAAGGCAAGCCACCGCTATGCCTCCAATGCAACGTGCTGGCCACATTCGTGGGCACTGGCGTACGTCGCTTTGTGACGACTGCCGACGCTTAGGTCACATCGCAGAAGAGTGCATCGTTATCTATGCGTATAAGCTGTGGCATCATGTGCGGCCACCTGACGACACTCTACAAGAGCATATTATGGACGCCACAGAAGTGCTTGACGTGACTGGTGTCCTTTCAGCCGCTACTGTGGACACGACTTCCACAGCTAATCCATTGGTTCTTGCTCAAGGTGATTTCAAGGAGAGCGAGGAGAAAGTGGAATAACGTTAGACGCTGCCTCGATATGAGACGTCGAATCCGGCCCGTGATAGAGAGCCTGCCACCTGTTCTAATCCTGCCAAAGATGCCGCCCTGGTAACTCCAGCCACTGAGGTCAATGCTGAGGAAGAGCTTGCAGATTAGGGCACTCTACCTGCAACTGAGGCCGTCCCTCTGGTTCAGGAGCATCCTCATAAGCGACGGGCACATTGCGTATCTGACTCAAGTGAAGATGGTAATCAGATAGGCGTGAAGCCTCGCCGCCGCCGGCGCGCGTCGTGGTGGAGGTCAGGAGGCGACGTCGCCGTCTCCGAAGAGACAAATGCAAGTCTAGTCAGCACTTGTGTGGTCACCATGGCGACCCCTGAGGAGCTAGTGTTTGCAACGCTGAATCTGTGAGGCCTTAGGTCTCATCAGAAGCAGAAACAACTTCGCCGAATTTTCAGCAGCAGGCGGCTTGGTTTTGTCGCCGTCCAGGAAACCAAGACTGAGAGTGAGCAGGATACAGAAAGGGCACTAGGACCCTTTTTCTTGGATTACAGTGTAATGTGACGCATACTGCTGGTTTTTAGGCGGCTTCTTGTTTTTGCGAAAAGCTTTTCCTTATTCTGCGTTATCTTACTATACCGACTCTGAATTGCGGCTAATAAGCTGTGATCGTTTGCTCCACAGAACGCCATGGAGACTTATCAATATTTATGCGTTCAATAGTGCAGCTGAACGTGTTACGTTTGAAGGCATGGCTAACCTCTTAGATTGTGATACGAATGCGGGGCTAATGGGAGACTAATTGTGTATGTAGCCTGAACGATCGTGCTGGGCCTAGTGTACACAGAGGCAGAAGTGGTGAAGTGCTGTCACGTGTTATAGATGACTCAGAAGTCAATAATACAAGGGCGTCATGTCATGCAACTACACTATTCACGGATATCCAGAGGAGGTCCCACACGCGCCTAGACAGGATTTATGTTTCTTCCTCGCTGGTTTCCAGTGATTTGTTGTGTGAAACTGTACCGGTTTCTTTTTCAGATCATTGTATGGTGGTTGCGGCTCGGGAGAACTAACTGCTCAAAATTTAGGCCGCAGCGGGAGCTTCGAAACCTACATTCTTCGCTTTTTCGGATACGCTCACAACTGCAAGTGTGTTTGACAGGCGCCATTCCAATATTTGCTGCTTGGCAGCTGTTTAAACAGGATGTGTGAGCGATAGCTATGGAAATTGGGTCTGAGAGGTCATTTTACAGGAAATTTCAAGAACGGAAATAGCATACGAGCTTGTATAGCCTCTGTGAATTAGAATGTGAGGCACCTGGAGCATATTTAGATGAAATTGCTAGGGTAAATTGTGACCTACAAAAACAGGACGCTGAAAGATACAGGGGTGCCCGAGTTCGATCTCGTAAAAATCGTGCTTTGCACTGTGAAACCCCTATGCGACAAACTCTACTTGACGAGCACCGTCATGTTATCGCCAAGTTTATACCGGGAATGATGTCCAATGGAACTCTAGTAACGAAAACGTGCCATATCTTCTATGTGTTTGAGAGCTATTGCAGACACTGTTCAGTGACTCTTCTGCTACTTCTAATTCAGATCTATTAGCTAACTTCCCAGCTATTATAACGCCTTTATCAGATAATGACTGTGCTCTTATCGATAGCCCTTTCACGTTGGAAGAAATAGAACAGGCATTGACCAATTACCCCTCTTCAACACACCTGGCACTGATGGCATATCATAAGAGTTTTAAAAAACTTTTAAACCTTCGCTGAGCCTTGTCTTGCTACAGATTTTCGCATTAAGCTTTGATGTGGGGGTCCTTCCTCAGTCCTTTACTAGGATTCACACAGTCTTAATTCGAAAGATTACGGATAAAGAAAAACTGCTCTCAGTGTATGGATACAGGCCAATCACGTTGGCAAATGCGGACAACAAAATTTTTGCAAAAGTACTATCAAATCGTTTACAATATGCGATGACGGTTCTCATTGGCCCTTATCAGACGTGTGGCTTGAGGGGACGCTCCATACAAAATTACATACCTATTGCACGTACAATTCTCGAATCTTGCTCTGGCTTTTATGAGCAGCTTGCTCTACTCCAGATTGACCTTGCGAAGGCATTTGATCGTGTCCGGCATTCGTTTCTGTTTTCTCTTCTCGAGCGTGCAAATGTTAGATCAACTGTACCTAAAGGTGTGCAACTTTGTTACGAAAACTGTTTCATTCGCTTGATTGGTAATGGTCACCTCTCGACGCCTGTGCCAATTCGTCATCCATAAAGCAAGGCTGTCCTATGTCACCGCTACTTTTTGCCCTCTACCTAGAGCCACTTTGTTTGAGCGTACTGCAAAACAACAATATATGTAGTTATGCTGCCTTTTGTAATGAAGTCAAAGTGCTTGTGTACGCCGATGATTTGGCGTTTTTCTGCACTGCAAACCCAGCATTGATAAAATTATAACCAGCATTGAGCTGGTTGGCATTGTATTTGGCGCTCAAATGAATAAGTTTAAAAGTTCGTATCCGTGGTTCAGTTCATGGGGAGCAATGACGACTCATTATGCTGGAATTGAATGGTTTCGTGTTCCCCCTAAATACCTTGGAGTTCCCCTTCATGCATTCAAGTTTAGTGGCCGTTACTGGAAAGAGCAGGTCACGGCACTCCAAAGCTATGCTCAGACTTTTGTTCCGCACCGCCTATCACTTTTCGGCCGAGCACCGGCCTATAACGTTTTTCTGGCTACAAACATTTGTTATGTTTTACAGGTACTCCACTGGGCGAGGAATTACATCCAATGTTTTCACCAAAGCTTTGCAACGTTATTATGGTCGTCCAGTTTTGAGCCTATGCGGTGCGATAACCTATTCAGGCCTGTTTCTGCTGGCTGGATAGGTTTGACACATCTCTATGTCAGACAGTTAGTTGCTCGTTGCTTCTTTTTCCGTAATAGCTCCCATCCAATTACCAGAGGTTCCTGCAAACTAACCTTTTGAACCTTCTTCCAAACTTAGTGGTCTCTTCCAATTTTACCTATTGGCCTTATTATTCGGTTTTCTGGCAGTTCGCTTTTCTTATGAGCACTTTTTCTCTGTTTCACGGAAAAATGTAAACAAAGAATTTATATCTATGTTCCCGCCTCCCTTATATCGTTCACTCTATTCTAATTGTATGGGGCATAATGTGGGTGCGGAAAATGCCGATCTCGCATTCTACTAAAACGTTTTTCTTTAAACTTCATACCGAAGTTTTGCCTCCTAAAGTGGGGCCTCGCAAAAAAAAATATTTTCGTCTCTTCTGGTATTTGTCGGCTACGTAATACACCTGAAACCATCAACACTGTTTTATTGCCTGCAAATATGCGATATTATTTTGAGTCGTTCTGCAAACAACATTAATGAAAGACTTTATATTGAATTCCCACAGTGTGCGTTAATTGATGGCCACCAACAATGACCACGAAAAGTCAGAAAAAGTCGTCCCACAATCTATGTAATGTGCATGGTGGAAATAAAGATTTGATTTAATGATTTAACCCTTTGAAAGGATTTTCCTCCTTGGACTGCACAGCCTGTGCCAAACGCGTATGTTGGATCGGAATGCTGAGCCTCTCGTCTCCCCCGCTACTCATTTCAGCCAGATGGTGCACCAGCTTAGGGACACTTGCCAAGATAGTGACTATCATCCGGATTGGCTGCCATTGTTGATGTGTCGTCTTTCGTTGCTATCATTTTAGTGAAGTTGTGCTAAGCTCTATTCTAGTTGTGTGGCGTTGGGTTGTATGCTTCAATTCGACGTTCCGCCTACGGGCTGATTACTTTTAAAATATTGTGTATAGCTCTGCTTAATTTAAAGGTATGTTATAATTACCGCGCTCAAGAACGAAATCCCGGGCTTGGCGCATTTCTGTAAAGCGCTTGGCCGAGGAACGAAGGTTCGATTCCCGGCGCAGACAATTTTTTTTTTATTGCGCCAGATTTGAGCTCGTCGCGTTGTCTCGGGAAGGGCCACGTTTCACCTTGAGAGACCCAAGTTGGCAGCTCCTGCCAGCCGACATATAAAGCCCCGCTTTAACCAAGCCGTATGAACGTGCCTTAGTGGCCTATAATGGTAACGTGATTGCCAGGGTCCTGGCACGTTGATTCTGATGTAACCGTCCCATATAAAACGAGAGACCCAAGTTGGCAGCTCCTACCAGGGGACCACGAACATGAACACGGCCTGAAAAAAATAAAAAAAGGACTAGAGAAGGAGGTGCACTGCATGCTGACCATAAGTGCAGCTATGGTGGTACTGCAAACGCAATTCAAGCCGGTTTAACCAGAGCTATACCGCAGCCAATTATTTTAATGAGGAAACAGCCCCAGCATAAAATTAGCAATATATTAGCTCAGCTGGGCCATCTATCTTTTGACTTTAAGTCGAGGTTAGTTTGGTTGTCTAGCTACATTGTTGTTGTTTGCATTAAAGAGGAGGCATATCTTCTTCATCTGGTTGGTACTTGATGGCCAGATGGCGCGGCGAGCGCGCGGCGTCGCGGCGTCCGCCAGCAGCGGCGGTTGCTCGGCAACGGCTCTGTGCCTCCCGCCGCCTGAAACTCCTCGTTCGTGGCCAAAGTAGCTTCCGCTACAAAAGGAGGAGCGGCGCAGCTACACGACAAGTGCAAAAGAAATAGAGAACTATACTGGTGATCATTCAGCCAACCCCGTGAGCGTTATCTGTCGATCAATAAAGTCACTTTAATTACAGAAAACAGTTAAACAAAAGCATGGCAATGTGAAATAGAAATTAAATTAGCGAGCAAAGACCTTCAAACAAAATATGGACGGGCAACAAAAAGGCAAAAATAAAGTACAGCAAACAGGGAGAAGCAAATCATGTGTATCTCAGCGCGGCTGCGGAAAACATTCGAAGTCTTAACACACCACATTTTTAAGTTCATTGTAATACAAAATTCCCCCTTACTACAAGTAATGGGATTGAATATAATATTCAAACTTCTTTTGATGAGAACGTCTTTTTTTTTTTCAGCTCGCTCCCTGACAAGCATGCTTTGGCTTCTCCTTTACGCAGCCAGAAGGCCGCTGACGACTGCCTTTCCCGCTACAGGCCTTTTCCAGGCTTGAGTGGCGTCAGCGTGACCAGTGGTCATCTATAAGGCGCCCTAGAGAGCCCCCATGCCAGTTGGCACGGCCAACCTCGGGGAAAAAGGCTCAGCTCGAAATCCTGCAGCCCGCAGAGGTGAACTTAAGCGTTCCTGGGAATGTCGCCCAGGGTGGCTATCTAATTGGAAGCAGCAAATATTCTGCTGGGACTCGGACAAACTTAGTCATACGAAACATTTCTGCCGTACTGGTTAGTGAACGGCAGTGTAGGGATCCTCAAAAATCTCTTAACGCTTTCGTGTCCTGCCCTTGAAAGCGAAGCTTACGTGTCCTCTAAATTTATTTGCAAGTTAAGAAAACTATTGGGTAGTGAAAGCATAAATTTAGAAGGAAACGAAAACTGAACAAGTGGACTCTAGCTACATCTTAGCGAGTTAAGCGAAGTTAATACAATGAGATACAACACCCTTTTTACGTAAAGAATTTTTTTCAGTTCTCATTCGTTTTCATAAAGTTTCTTTATTTTCCCACAATCTGCCATTGCAGAACAGAAAGCTGCGAGAGATGCTCTGTAATTATCGCATAAATTTTCCCTGATCGGAAGTCAAATGATGCGCTCAAGCGAAAGTACTGCAGTACCGTGCACCGAACAAATGTATGCTTCACGATCACGCGACCAAACGTACGAACGCAAGCTTTTCAGTGACGTAAACAGCCGCGCACAAAATTGGCATAACCAGGTATCGTAATCGTCGGTGTCGATTTTTTATGTACCTTTATACCTCCCCCTCTAACATGAAGTTCAATTCGCTAAGCTTTCAATTTTGTGTGGTTTCGTTATGACATATTTAAAAAGTTTTCTTTCAAAGTTTCATGATTAACAACTAAGTGCGCCGGTTTAAGGTTGTATTTCTGTTTTATGCATTCACTTCAGAAAGACGGTAATTTCGTATCTGTTCAAGTGCTCGTTTCATTCATCTTATAGTAAGCGAACCAAAATCTAGAAGAAAACCTATATATGGTAAAATATTTTTGAAGAGGTGGTTTTGGCTACATTGATGTGTTTTTTTTTTTTTTCATCTGTCCCCAAAATTTGATACAGGACCATACAGGGCCTAAAAAGCCTATTTCGAGCGATACATGATTTTGCGATAGCGATATCCTTAAAGGCAGAAATAAAGCGTCCCCCATAGTTTTTGTTTATCACTTTTTGCAGTCCCAGAAATGCCGGAACTTGTATCCAATAGAAACAATGTGCCACTGAGAAGTACCTTGCCTTGGTGCATATTCTTAAAAACAGGAATGAAGAAAGGTGCACGGGCGTAAAAAGGCCACATGGAAAGAAAGTTAGCGCTCATCCTGTTATCTTTCTATGCCCGTGTATCTTTTTTTGCATTAATACCCTAGCGAAAAACCCTATGAGTCACAATAACCTCATACAGATTTCTCAAACTAAACGCATACTAAACTTCCACAATTCTCATATCATCTCATACAAGTATCATCCCACTTATGCGAAATATATGATATTGTATGAGATTTGTATAAGTTTAGTATGAGTTCAGTATGCGAAATCATACAGTTTTTTCGCTAGGGTATCTCTTCCGAAAAACGCGACAGTTCTCAAATTGTTCCTGCAGTCTGTCGCAGTTCCTTACGGTCGGTGCATTTAGTTTTTTTTCTTTCATGCACTTTAAATTTACCGTCATCGAGCGAAACTGGCGCTCGAAGTACAACGAGCGCTAAGCACACTTGCTCCTATCCAAGCCTTGTTGCTTAATTCTTTGGCGTCCTCATTTAGCCTAATAAAGCGTTCTCTCCAGTGCCACACCACTATCTTCGCAACCTACCCTCATCATGCACGCGACAATCTACCTTAATTGTGGTTTTTGCTCGTTATTATAATTCATTACTGCAGACATGTAGAGGTCCGCTTTCTTGTTATTTGTTGCACGAAGCACTCTTTTAATCCGCGCATTTTCTTCTATAAATAGCAGCAATGGCACATTTTATTTGAAAGCGAATAATGGGGTGCTTGAGATGTTTTTTTATAAAGTGTTTCAAATAAGCTGAAGTCTAGATCTTTTATATACCATTTTTAATTTAAAGTGACTGTGTAATATTGCAAGCTTCATGGAAATATGGAAGGGAGACGCTAAGTTCCGCTTTGAAAGGAATGACGCGATAGCATAGTGTACAGGCTCACATATACTACCCCATTTTTACCAAGCCATGGCGAAGGTGAATTCAAGGGTGCTGGCAGGATGGTTTCGATATCACCCTCAGATATTAAAGGAGAGGCCGCAGTGGGCACCTCCTGCCGAACGTAATGTCGTGCAACCCTACATCAAGTTAGTGCATGTCAGCCTCCAGCTACTACCTGCCTGAACTATACTCGCTTTTTCTTATCACAACGCCGACAATGCCGACGCCGTATTTTCTGGTGAACGGGGCCTTCAAAGCGATCGCGTCAAAACAGTCATCACTTGGCCTATTAAGGTGAAATCCTTTAAAGGCTCATGCTGTCGTGGACAAAATGTGTCCCGCTGTAGTTTTCTTTCCGATGCTAGCGATATCTTGCAAATAATGACTTAGTATAGGTAAGACAGCGTAGCAAACTAATCCAGTGCATTTTTTCAATCTGCAGCACAAATCAACTAGGATGCGAGGAGTGATCAGCGGATATATATTGATTATTATTATAGAATATTTCGACGTGCGAAAATATGGCGGTCTATGAATAATTCCAGTTTAAACAATGCGCCTGTAGAGATTTTGCCTATATTTCTTATCCCGTCGCTTTTCCGTGTTTTAGTTTGTTTCACTTTTGCACCAGCGCTTGTTTCTTCATTCCGTGCTCTCTATTTTGATTGCGCCTATTTTAAAGAAAATCTTTATTCCCCTGAGGCTTCACCAATCCTCCCTAATCATTATGTGACACTGGTGGGATGCTAAGAGATTCATTATACGGCGGACGAACAGGTTGCATACAACTCATCCTGCTCTGCTAGGTATTTTCATTATTATTTCAGCAATTTTTTCTTGCGTAGTTCTTGTTTCTCTCTGCTCCATCTAGAGCCGAGATAATCAATTCATCTGACTTTTCTCATTCTTTTTTTTTTTTTTCAAGCGCAACTCTGTGAAGAAATTCAGCCCTCCGCCAAATCGTTACAAATCGTTACCCCGTGAGTACCACAGAACAAGTGGAATATCACTCTGCATTGCGCTCCCGTAATGAATAGTTAGGTTTAATCATCCGGATACTAGCCCCTGTCCCAGCGCCCATCCATTCGAAAAAAAGATACAGAAAATGTTCTGCTTCAAGAACTTCAATTGTGTGCGATTTTTGTCCCTGAACCGGTTGTTAAATCAACTTTCCTCATTAGTGCGGAATGTTCTGCAGTTATGGCGAACATTTACGAAAATTTTGAACTGCGAATCGATGATATCTTTTTCATGAGGCCGATGGCCCCCTGTATTGAAATTTAGGGCCGGCGCGTGCGTTTTACTGCCTATGATATTGAGGGGTTTTGTGGTAAATATAACTGAAAACAACATTCAAGACACGTTACAAATAACGGAAGCCTTTGTTGTGTTGTTAGCGTTACCGCTAGGTAGCTATCGGTAGCTAACTGCTACTTTTAAAATCTTCTTACCTCAGTGTAAATCAGGACGTTAGCCAATGTCAGCGAAGCTGTCAGCCCTTGTTACTATAGTATGGGCACCGCATTTATTTTAAGCTCTCGAAACGGCAGGCCTACAGCTACGTCAGACAGCATGCCTTGAGAGAGGTGATGCTCGCCGCCGGCGTTTTTCAGACACAGTAATGACAGAACGCTAACGTTGCCAGCAAAGGAGACAGCACGAAGCGTGAGCCCCTGCACTACTTGTCAAACTCAAAGCTGTAGAGCTCAGAGTTTAGCGTATTATTATGGTTCCGTGTCATAGCATTATATTTTGTCATCCTCCCGCTTGCCCATCTGGGGTTGGTAATTGCGGCTCCCGAACGAAGCAACCAACATAGTTGGCCTTCAAACATTTTAGAGTTCACGCTATTTACTGCACCATGTCGTTGGCCCAGCTGAACGAGAACAAAGTGTAAAATTTTTACTGCGCTTCATGTAGGACTAGAGCCACGGGGACATTTTTTACCGAAATGATTAGCGGTTTACCTTTTTCTTACTCCGAATGAAGCGGCAAGTGGCTGGAAAGTTCATGCTTGCCCACAGGCCCTGATTATGAAATGACCCATACGCATTACACTTACGAACATGAGAAAACATTTAGCCCAGAAGTCGTAATCACACTAGATCAACTTAGATGATAGTCAATGTGGTCTTCATTATGCGCTTAAATAGCGCTCTTTCTAAAATGTCAGAGGCCTCGCCTGCAACACTAACAGAACTCTGCGTACGTCCATCGATATTCATTTTTTTTTTTTACAATGTTGCATGGATTTATTTTCTCCACTTCTATGCGGCAACTTGCCTTTAGAGTATGTAGAGCGCGTTTCATGATAGTATAACATTTAGTTAAGATACGCAGTTCAGGTGTACATGCTCATTTTCTCCTGTGTCAGGAGACAGTACTCTGCAATATCACTGTAATACTTGCAGCATCGCTTGTATAGTAATTGTGGTGGAAGCCAGGTGCTGGACTGGATCATTTGGTGCTTCGATCGTAGTGCAGCCGCTGTGTAATGCGACACGCTGCAGTTAACATGATCTGAAGCATGTGTTCCCACCAGGCGCCAACTATACTGTTGCTGTTTAGCCACAAACTTTGATGATGATTCTGCTGCAGCTCAGTTTTCAAACATCACATGCAAAATGGCGTAGATATCACTGCAAAAACTGTATCAAAACTATTTTTATATCATCCAATGATGTGCCTGACGGAAAGTTACCATTGTTATTTGTAAATATATTATGGTGGATTAATGCTTTTCAGCTAGTAATTGTTCGGGTTGTAATTGCCTGGGTTCATTTTGTTTACATCTTTCTTATTTTTCATGATCGCTTTCTTTCTTTATTTATTTATTTCTCTTTCAAAAAGTGAAAGCGGAACAGCAGACAAAAGGCGGTTAGGTCTGACGGGGTCACAGTTCCCCATACAGTTCACCGCAGCGCGAAACACGGAAAACAAACGATAACAGAACATTACAGCAAACGTGGTAATTAAACATACTGGAGTAAAACCTAAAAAAAGAAACAGTGTGCACTACGCACTCAAAAAGAAACAACAGCATAGGGCACACAAAACACGGGAAAAGATTTGTACAGTAATATAACATAATAAAAATTTGCATTTGCCAAATACCAAACCAGACTAGAACAATTATTCCACTTCGGAGAGTATCAACTGTTTTTTTATGTCTCTTTTAAATCTGCGTTTAGAGAGATGGAACATTGAACATAGGGATGGGTTTTTGAGAATAGTTGGAATCTGGTAATTAATCTTCTGTTTACCGTAATTTGCCCTTGTTTTTGGGACGAGGTTTCTGTTCTGCCTGAGAGGGTATTTAGCAGGAAATCGGTTAGGAGAGACGGAGAAAAGCCTATTGCTATGGATATGTTGTTACAAGCGGTATGTGCAGACTCGGTTAGCTGGAAGTAGATTATGTTTTTGGTGTAGAGGTGATGTTGGCAAGTGTTCCGCTCTACCATGATAACCCTCAATAGCCCAGAGTGCCTTTTTTTGCAGAATCAAAAACTTCTCATAACTGCTATTTGTTGTGGTGCCCCACACCAGTGCACAATAAGATAACTTAGAAAAAATAGAGAATAATACATAGATACTTTTAATGAAACAGGTAAAAGGTCACTGGTCCTGTAGAGACAGCCAACAGTTCTGCTAAAATATGTGGCAAGCTTAGAAATGTGTCTATTCTAGGATAAGTGTTCATTGAACCAGACACCGAGAAACTTCTGAGTGATTACCTGCTGTATTTGTTTGTTAGCATACCGTATATCAAGTGAGTAATGTATTGGGGCGTTGATAGGTCTGAAAATTATATAACTGGTCTTGGACAAGTTTAAGCTAAATTGATTTGCCTGCATCCAAGCGTGCAATTTTACCATGTAGTCATTTTCAGTAGTTTCTAAATCTGGCAGAGTTTGGGCTGGGAAAATTATATTTGTATCATTAGCATACATGATCAAATCAGGTGAATCAGGTATGTTACAAACATCATTTATGTAAACTAAAAATAAAAGTGGGCCTAAAATAGATCCCTGCGGCACACCTTGAGTAACACACAAGAAATTTGAAACAAAATTATTGCATCTAACATACTGAGGTCTGTTGCTCAAGTAACTTCTAAGCAGGCTCAAGGGAGTACCTCGTATTCCATACCCAGTTAGTTTGCTTAAAAGAATTTCGTGCTGCACCCGTCAAAAGCCTTTCGGAGGACCAAAAACAAACCAAGTGTGTATGCTCGGGATTCAATGTTATCATTGAGTTATCAATTATATTCAATTGCGTTTGGTCTCCATCTATTTCGAAATATTATTAACTCGCTTTCACTTATGCGTTTCTTATTCTGCGAGTACATGTATCACTGTAATTATTTATACGCAGTGGGCTCGATATACAGTAACCACGATTGCCCAAATGCTACTTATTCGCGGCCATGATACTAGGGTGAAGCATAATCGGTTTTCAGTGTTTTTCAGACTAAAATAGCGGCCTGTCATGTGCGTTTAAGGCGTACGCTTCTTTCGGCGACTCTCGGAGCAAATACCACTGTCTGCAACATTACGCAAAATACAGCAACTCAATATACGCGCACTGTGTGATGTTAGCGAAAATTAAGAGATCTCCGGTGGTCGAAATGGGCAGAGACCTTTACTATAACGTACTTTATAGCAGATGTCGTTTGTCGACATTAAAACACTATAAGCCAAACCAAGCGACACCATCCATTCCAAGCACAACCTTGTCCGCCAAATAATTATTGTTGCTTAGTGGTGTACTGCACAGGTATTGACGCATGAGATGAAAGGTTGTGCTCAAGTAGTATTCAGGATAATTATATTTACAGCACCTACTGCATTTACTCGATTCTAAGCACGATCTCTTTTTCACGACTGTGATGCCGAAAGAGACGAGGAAGGGGAGGGCTATATTTATACACCTGAATTCTTTATTTTTTCTTTAGCTGTTATCGAAAGCCCTTTGGTGGTCGCGTGGGCCAAAATGGAGATGAAATTGTAATTGATTTTGCGGAGCTCTTTAACGTGACGATGAGCAGCGTGCTGTAGAGGAAGAGCCTGCCACTTTAGACCAGATTTAATCTGCTATTCCTGACCTGCAGGCTAACTCCTTGGCCGGATTCTATTAATAACAAATTCGATAGATCATTTGCGCCTTGTTACACCCCTTCTATAGGAAGTTGTCTAAGCATCATATGACGCTGTTTCTCTGCTTCTTACTTTCTTTTCTTGGCATGCTATATTCATCCAACAAGCAGACACTAATCGATAGAAGACTGCTGAAAGTTATCCTCCAATTTCCCTCTGCAATGGGGATTACAAACTTTTTCTAAGGGTATTTTTGACCGTGCTCAACAAGCACTGACAAAGTTATGTACTAGGTATGTGGCATTACAGGCCGCAGTATACAAACCCATATCCCTATTGCACGTTCGGTATTGGAGGCTGTTTCAGGTAAGACTGCCCAAGTAGCTCTAATTCAGATTGACCTCGCGAAAGTGTTTCATAAATTCCCTCCTGTCAAGATTTCTTGATCGCCATCTTTCACTATGCAAATATTAGTGATATTTTACTCAAGGGGATAACGCTGTGCTATAGATAGTCCCATACAAGGCTAACTGTAAACTAATAGCTAACCAAACCTCCCCTACTGAAATTATGTGTTCGCCATTGTCATCCTTGTTGTTTGTTCCATAGCTTCAATCTATTTGTTTCAATATTATTAACCACGCTGCTATTCGAGGTTTCTCCCTGGCTCTATGTGAAATTAATATGACGTATCCATTTTTTTCTGACAAAAAGAGTGAACTCTAGGCTTTGCATTTAACAGAACTTTTACGCAGCTACAGGTGCGGCACTTAATTTAGTCAAATCCAAAGGAGTTTGGCTCCGACAACGGTTGCTCGAGGCTGAGTCTTTTTGAAGGATTAAGCTGAAATTGGGGCTTTTTACACAACCTAGGGGTTCCTCTGCATTTCGTGCTCAACTGTGTAGGATATTAAGATTCAGAAATCTCAGCTGTGAAGTCGCAAAGCGAGGTATGGATTTTTTTTTTTTTTTACGCAAGCTTGCCATAAGCGATATTATAGGAACTAGTGTAAATTATTTTCGTTAAAGAACCGGAGCAGGCTCCCACTCTTCTCGTTGTCGGTGAGCCATTTAGAGAAGTCCTCTTCCCTTGTTGTGGTTAGTCCCACTTCGCGCAGAATCTGTGTCCTTGATGCCCTTGTCCCTGCACACGTCCACAGCAGGTGGCGAACATCCACTTCTGCAGCTGGTGTGGAAACCTTCGGGCATGTGGTTGGTCCGATTTCTGCTTGCGATTCCCATCGGCATGTTATCGACGGAGTAACGGCCGCTCCAGCTCTTATCCTTCTAAGGGAAACGTCCTCCAATCTCGTCAAGTTACGAGGGAGGGGCAATGTACACGGGGGAATGAGGGCACTTGTACTTTTTCTTATAGAGGATGCTAAGATGGGAACAGCGGAGCGGGCATCAAACGGGAGCCTGGGGGGGGGCGCATTAGTGTTTGGAACTTCGTGTGTGAGGTGGTCAACTTTTCTCTGCTTAGCGTTCTCAGCATCGTCTTGTGTCCAATTTATCTGGATGCGTATCTTTGTTTTTTTATTGAGTGCGTGGATTTCCTGGTTTACACATAGCGTCTCTGTTACTTTCTTCAGTTGTTTTATGGCGGCTAAGCAGTCTGTATACATGTGGGCTTCTGTTATGGAATCTGTTTTATTTATGGCCTCCATAGCATCGCCTTTTAGACCGCACCCCATCATCAGACGTCGTTTTTCTCATAGGAGACTGGAATGCTAAGGTCGGTAGTGAAGAAATATCCGGAATTACAGGCAAGTTCGGTCTTGGTGAGCCAAATGAAGCTGGGCAGAGGCTAGTAGAGTTCTGTCAAGAAAACAACCTGACCATAGCGAATACTCATTTTCAACAGCACAAGAGGCGCCTGTACACATGGATTTCACCGGACGGTCTGTACAGGAATCAGATCGATTATATTATTTGCCGGCAGAGATGGAGAAGCGCTATACAAGCAGTAAAAACAAGGCCTGGGGCCGATTGTGGCACCGATCATCAGCTTCTTGTTGCCAAAATTAAGCTTCGATTGAGGAAAACGCAGAAAACTAGAAGGCCCTTCAGGTATGATCTGGATCAGATTCCATTAGAATATGCTGTGGAAGTGAGGAATCGATTTCAAGAATTAGATCTAGAAGACAGAGAGCCCGAAGAGATGTGGACTGATGTTCGTGATATAATACAAGAAGTTGCTACTAAGGTAGTTCCAAAGCGAAAGAAATGCAAAAAAGCAAACTGGTTATCTGAAGAGGCTTTGCAAATAGCTGAGGAAAGGAGGATGGCAAAAGGTATGGGGGAAAGAGAAAGATACAAGGTTCTCAATGCGGATTTTCAGAAAATAGCAAGGAGAGATAAGAATGCCTTCCTGAACATACAGTGTCAAGCAGTTGAGGACAACAGCCAATTAATTAACACAAGAGCTCTGTATAAGACAATCAAGGATATCAAAGGAAGCTTCTGTGCTAAGCTGGGCGTGATAAAGGACAAACGAGGCAAGGACCTCACTGAAGCCTCAGAGATAAAGAAGAGGTGGCAGGAATACACAGAAGAACTGTACAAGAAGGACCCGGATGTGCAAACCCAACATAGGACGGTTGTGATTACTGATCTCGAGCCGGGCATCCTGAAGAGTGAGATTGAATGGGCCTTAGCCAGCCTTGCTAAGAACAAAGCTAGCGGAATTGATGGTATTCCAGCTGAGTTGCTTCAAAACCTCAACCACGACGCTGTTAACACACTGCATACATTATGTCAAAAGATTTGGACAACCCTGCAGTGGCCACAGGATTGGAGGAGGTCAGTTTACATCCCCATTCCAAAGAAAGGCAGTGCCAAAGATTGTTCCAACTACCGCACGATCGCGCTTATTTCGCATGCTAGCAAGGTGATGTTAAAAATCTTGCAAGGTAGGCTGCAGCAGTATGTGGATCGGGAGCTTCCGGACGTGCAAGCTGGGTTTCGCAAGGGCAGAGGAACTAGAGACCAAATTGCCAACCTTCGCTGGATCATGGAAAAAGCAAGAGAGTTCCAGAAACCCATTTACTTCTGCTTTATTGATTATGCGAAAGCGTTTGACTGCGTAGATCACAGCAGATTGTGGCAAGCTCTCCAAGAGATGGGAGTTCCAATTCACCTCATCTGTCTCCTCAGGAACCTTTATGAAGGGCAAGAGGCCACAGTCAAAACTGGGCATGGTCTTACTGATTGGTTTCCGATTGAGAAAGGGGTGAGGCAAGGCTGCATACTGTCGCCCTGCCTATTTAACCTATATGCAGAGTGCATCATGAGGAAGGCCGGTCTGGACGAGTCTTCAGCTGGAGTGAAGATTGCTGGAAAACGTATCAACAACCTTAGATATGCGGATGATACCACTTTAATGGCAGAAAGTGAAGTGGAACTCAAGAGACTTCTGATGCGCGTACAAGAAGAGAGTGAGAAGTTTGGGCTTAAACTGAACATTAAAAAGACGAAGATCATGGCGTCTTGCCCTATCAAGTCCTGGAGCATCAATGGGCAAGAAGTGGAAGCTGTGACAGATTTTCTGTTCTTGGGCGCCAAGATTACCTCGGAAGGAGACTGCAGCCATGAAATTAGGAGACGCCTGCTTCTGGGAAAGAGAGCAATGGTTAGCCTTGACCGCCTAGTAAAGAGCAGAGACATTAGTCTGCCAACCAAGATCCGTATAACCCGTGCTATGGTCCTTCCAGTTGTGATGTATGGATGCGAGAGTTGGACTGTGAAAAAGGCTGACCGCCGAAGAATTGACGCGTTTGAATTGTGGTGCTGGCGAAGACTCTTAAGAGTTCCTTGGACTGCAAGAAGATCAAATCAGTCGATATTGTCGACCATAAACCCTGACTGCTCATTGGAGGGTCAAATTCTAAAGTTAAAGCTCAGCTACTTTGGTCATCTGATGAGAAGAGAGGAGTCGCTGGAGAAAGATTTGATGTTGGGAAAGGTTGAGGGTCGCCGGAGAAGGGGTAGGCAGCGAACGCGATGGTTAGATGGCATTCTCGAGGCATTGCAGATGAAGCTATGTGATGTTAACAAGATAGTGAGAGACCGGAAAGCGTGGCGTGACATGGTCCATAGGGTCACGAAGAGTCGGACACGACTGAACGCCTGAACTGAACTGAACCATAGCATCGCGGATTGCATAGAGTTCCATCACAAGCGGGTCCGGGTATTCTGAAGCATATTCTTTATGTACCTTTAGTTCACTGTGTGTTGGTCTTGTAGCTGCTGTTCTACCGCCATTTTCTATAATTGATGCGTCCGTATATGCCATTGAGGTACCTGGAAGTGCATGAACCAGAGGTCGAGATGCCAGCTTTTCTTCGCGGCGAAGCCAAGTGGTCTTGTTTGTCGTAATAGTCGGAAATTCCCACGGAGGGGGGTCAGCCATTGGTGGTGTTTGAATTGCCACTTCTTTGTACAAGGATACTATGGGCATAACGTACGTTCGCTTCATATCCCTTGTTGCCTCTCGTTGTTCAATTAATTCTGTCAACGTATTTATCTGTGCAAACTCATGGAGAATAGGGATAGGGGTAAGTTTTGGTAAGGCCGTGATAGTGCGCATTGCGTTTCTATTTACTGTTTCCAATTTCGCCCACTGCCGCCTCGTGAGTCTTTGGAATTGGGCCTGGTATAGTGTCCTCGGCTGTAACACCGATTGTACAAGACGTCTTGCCATGTCCGCTCGAGCTCCACCTCCCCTATACAAAATGCGTTTTATCAAGTGTAAGGACGTCGCAGCTACTTTTTTTCACCTTATGAAGCCATTGTGTTCCTTTGCCGTATTTGTGAATTTCTAGGGCAAGAACTCTCAACTCGTCCACCTCTTCCAATGCCTGATTTCCAATCTTTATGGTGGCTTTTTGCGTTGCCAATTGTTTTCTTCCATTCTTGTTTGCAACATGAAGGTTACTGGACTTGTGGGGTTACAATTCCAGACCTGCATATTGGACTTACTCAGCTATGGTATTTAAAGCCTCTTGCAGATACCAATTCTGTCTCTCAAGTTTTTTATGAACAGACCAAATCGTGCCATCATCTGCGTATAACATGAACCGCACTTTTGGTATTTCAGCTAATTTCCACGCCAATGGGAACAGTACGATATTAAATAGCAAAGGTGCTAACATTGACCCTTGTGGCACGCCTCTGTTCGAGGTGTAATTGCCAATTTGTTTTCCGTTTATCCGGATAGAAAACGTCCTGTCCTTAAGTAGATTATGTGCTGCTTTTATGACCTGCAAGGGAATGCCCATACATTCCATGTTGCTAAGAATCTTGGCATCTAACACGTTGTCATATGCCTTCGCCACGTCGTAGCCACTACAGTGCGCACTAGGTGGCTATACGGCGACACGTGTATGACATCTTCAGCGAGCACAGCCAGTCCATTTTCTGTGCCAAGGTTTGTTCGGAACCCAATTTGTCGAGCATGGTATTTTTTATTACTTTCCAACCACCATGACAGGTGGGTGGCTATCATATTTTCATAGATCTTGCAAATTGTGGGTGTTAGCAAGATAGGCCGCAAAGAGTCTAGGCTTGTTGGAAGTCTCCCAGCCTTTGGTATTGGGACCACCACCGAGTGTTTCCAGCCGAGTGCAATATCTCCTCCTTGCCATACCTCATTTACCACATCCAACAAGCTGTCAACTGCGGCTCCTTCTAAATTCTTGAACACTTCATAAGGACTATCGTCATGTCCAGGCGCAGTTTTACCATTCGCTTCTTCGATAGCAGCCAATAACTGTAAATGGTGATGTTATTCCTGTTTTATCAACCGCATCCCCTGTCGGTCAAGGCGCCGGATAATGTGCACGGTTCGGGAAGAAAAGGGCAGCGGCCCGATCTGCAAACTCCTCTGGTGTAAGCTGTAATGCGAGTCTAATACTTTCCGCATGATCTTTAACCTGCCGCCTCTTTTCCATACCAGGGAAGGTCCTCCAGAGGGCCTTGTTGGTAGTTCCTGAGCCCAAACGACTGCACCATTCATCCCATCTCCTATGAGCCAGCTGTTTTGTAAATCGGCGTGCCTGTGCCGTCACTCTGTTTACCTCAATTTTTCTTTGCACATCTTCAGGATGCCGACCAGCCTGTATCTTGGCCCGTTTTCGGCGTGCCCAGTGTTTTAGTAGGTGCAGGTCGGGAGTTGGCTGATCTTCGTTCACTGTAGTCGTACTGGTGTGATCCTTGAGTACCGTTTGAAGGATCACAGTCGGGAACATTCGTTGTTTGCTCGCACGGAAAGCAGCAAAACATTCTGGTCAGCTAAGCTGGCCTACGTTGTGCAAGTTCTACATTATGCGTAAAAGATGGTGCAGGCAATACATAAAATATTCGCGACTTTCGTTCTGTGCTCTCATTAGGAATCCGTACATCGTGACAACCTGTTTCTTCTCATATAGTCCTAGAGGATTAGGTCTTGTTCATTTGACCGTGCATCAACTACTTTCCTGATTCTTTTTTCTTTTTCGTTTTCAAATTGGCAAACCACATCTTTTTAGCGTCCGTGCTTATTAGGCGTTTTAATGCTTATTTTGCTCAGTTATTCTCACCGACTGGACGGGCGCATGGGAGTGCTCCATAGCGATTCATTAAGGAGGTGGCGGACGTCCTAAATGTCGACCACTGCGCTCTTTTCTTTAGATTGCTTGTATACGTACCCAGAGAGCCGATGCCCGTAGTACCTACTGAGTCTTTGTTCCCCATTTATATCAGCAGCCTTGTCAGGGGTTTCTTGGCACTATCATTTTAAACCGTGCAAAGAGCATGAGCACTCAGTCTGCTGCAAAACATTTTTTGAACTGCCCACATGAACACTCCCTGTTAAGGCATGACTTCACGCCAAGGAGAGGTTTATGTTATGGCTGGTGAATTGCCGCGTGTGTAACACGTCGGAGGCCATTGCACACTGCTTTATTCAATACCGTGATGCTGTGTTTTTTTTCCTGATATTTATTGCAGCGGACGCCTAAGAAGAACGTTGAATATACGCCATATATTATCCTCTTTTTGCCTACTCAGAAAAAACTGGGGTGTGTCTAGGTATTTGATTATGTTGATGGCGCTAACTATAATTTATGAAAATGTTGAATGATGGATCGTTATGTTGAATTATCACGATCATCCAAGTCTTTATTCTGGCAGCAGTGCGCTCTGGTGCGGGGAGTGCGTGCTGCCCTCGAAGAAAGCCTAGTTGAGTACCTCCAGGAAATTCGAAATTTGTTATGGAGGCAATTCCTTGGTTATGGCGGGCTTGCCTTACGTAGAGTGGTGACTTGAGGCATGAGTTTTTTAGTTTCCCTTCCTCGGGAATTTTCACAATCAAGAAAAAAAAAAAAGACGTGCGTCAAGTAGTGGTTGGCGCGCTCGTCTGGTTATCGGAGGGATACTGGTTCGATTCCCAGTGGAGAAAGATTTTTTTTTCAGTATGGCCTTTGCCTGTAGCTACACTTTGTAGTAAGTCTGGCTCATTGAAGGTCAATTGCTAGCCCACGCGTATCTTGACCCGAAATGGCGTAGTGAAGTTTTCGCTTCAATAAGCAAACTGATTTTTCAGGATATTTTTGGAAATACGGTTGCATAAGTACGGTAGTCTTGAGTCTTTAGATGTGGTTTAAACAAAACGATGGCCCAAATCAGACATTTAGAAAAAGAATAATGACCTATTGAAGTCATAATGCCGGTCTGCAGAGTTTAGTTGCCTGCAGAAAAAAAACCATTCGCTTTGGCAGAGTGGCCTGACTTCTTCGAAAGTTACTATTCCAGGTGACAGCGGGCTATTGTAAAGCGAGCGACAGCTCCTGCCACATTTAGTTTATGGTGGTCATCTACGTCTAGCATAGCTGACATCCGTACCTGCATTTGAAGGAGTACGTAGAACTCATTCGTTGGAAAGGGGGAGAACTGTGAGGCTAACGAATTCTGCATGCTACCAAGTTATGAGCCTGCTTCATTCGGGCCTTCTCGCCGAGGTAAAGAAAACATTTGATTCCAAATCAACTTGAACGAATCGAATAATACGTACTTTCTATTAGATATGACTGATGCCGAGAAAAAACCATTTGAATGTAATTGAACTTGTCAATGGGAACTAGCACCGTTAGGGAATAGCTGGAATATCATTACCTCTATGGATGGTAACAGAGTCACACTTGCAACAAAATGAATCTGAACGAACTTGCGAGATAAACAAATTGAGATTTCACCTGGTTTCGATTCAAATAGTGGCTCCTATTGGGCAATCTAAACAGACTGCTCATTTCGCACAGTAGTATTCTGACTGGTATTCTATCTTCGAGCGAATAAGTTTGGTGTTCTGTAAAATTCTGATACCTGCCCTATCTGTTTGCTACAGGAGAATATTTTTTTTGAATTTACGCAAAAAACGTTTTATTGAATAATTGCATATTTAGAGAAAAGAAAATATTATCCCATTTTTTATATTAGGGGTGACCACAAGCTTAATCCGCTACATTGTATATATCATGTGCGCTATTTTTTCTGGTGCCGAAAATAAAATAAATAACACGACGAAATGTCAAGCACCACCGGCCGATCACGAATGTACAACACATTGGCTATATAAACTGAAGCAAACGTGTTTTCCGTCGACATACGAGGTCCCTTGAGTGCGATGCAGCTTGTCTACCTTGATTTTCACACCACTAAAAAACAAACACATGTGGTTACCATATTTTCAAGTTTCTGTGAACAGATACCTTCCCCCCCCCCCCCCCCATCTTCAAACATCAGTCCACATCACCACGTTCATATGCCCCATTGTGCACATTCTTCACAAATTCATAGGGAGGTACGTATAGTGTATAATTCCTGGTTGTAATATGTGGCTGCATGGGATCTAACCGGTCTGTTTTGCTTGTTGCTTTGTACTCTCCTTCGTGAATCCCAGTAACACAGGTTGTTTTCTTGTTGTCAGCAAGAGGCTCGTTGGCAGGATTCTGGTAATGATATGCACTAGCGCATCAGCAATTATATTGTAACTTTTCCGGTCGACAATGTCAGCACTCTCTCACTGCTGGGACCGCTTTTGTTTTGAAGCAAGTAATTAACTGAGGTGTGTTCTCAAACGTGCCAGGATAGCTTTTCCTTTAATCCGGCTAATCATCATGCATGACGTGACTGTGAAATTATTATTTTCCCGTATTTTGTTCTCTGCTCTTTTGGGTACTTTTTGTGTTGCTTTTTAATATATCTTCTTCATTGATTTCATTTTCTACTTGACTAATTTTATCTCAATTTCATTTTTTGCGTTTTCTGTCTTCTATCTTTGTGTGTAAAGCTTGGGTGTGCATTTTTATTGTCATTTGCACTTCAGTACCAAGACCATATCGTTGTTCTTGTGTACATTGAAATAAATGTTGATTCATTTATTAATTATTAACATTTCTAATCGTTTCGATAGCAGTGCAGAGTATGAAAAAATCAGTTTCGCATAGCTGTTCTGCATTTAACATAATCTTAACCATATCAATATCAGTATAATGGTGGCTCCAGCAGTGCAAAAGTGCTTTTAAAGAAATTCAATGATGTTTCAGAATAAGGACTTAGAAATTCAGTAATATTTCTCGGGGTCCATGCGTCCTCACAAATCTTTTTGGAAACAGTCCCTAAGTGCTTTCCTGTTATCCACTCCCAACTTCTGTCTAACTAAATTCAGTTCATAAAATGCCCATATATTCTTAGCCTGAATGCATTCCAAAAATATATTTTTATATTTATCCTGTTATGGGAAACATCTTGAGATCCATGGCCTCCAGTGTTTATTTACTTTATTGAAATTGCAGGGAAGGATTATGTTAAAGTTTACTAAAATTACTTCAGAATATATGCACCGATATTCATGGAGTGGGCTCAAGGTAGATAACTTTTAAAGTGGTGTTTATGACCAGCGTTAGGCGCTTCTTTAGGATAGTACAGTCATGTTTTCTGTACATGTAAATTTGCTTACTGTTAATGTTGCCTTCAGTGTTACAATGCGGGAGAGCAAAAATAGCCGTGTGATTTCTCATCCCTAATTTCAAGAGGACAGCAACGGTGTGGGTAGAGGTTAGATTGTTATTATGATGAGGCTATCAGTGTTGTTTGCAACTCATGTGGGTTCTTTAATCTCGTATTTACGACCGTGATGGTGCATCATATTAAGAAAGTCTCTGGTGGTTGGTTTATTTGATAGCAGGCCAATATTTGTGGATCCTACTGTAACTATCTGAAGGTTATCTCTCGCCGCGTAATCAAGCACTTGTTAAACAAGAGTACTAAGACTGTCTATCAAAGCAGCGGGGGACGGCAGACAGCAACCACTTAGATATTTTCTCAAGTTATGGTTAACAATTCTGCATCGCCTTCCATTGTACGCAATTCAGGTATGGGACTCAAGGCTCTCTCCTTCCTGACGAACGCCGATACTCCGCTTCCCAGCTTCCCAGTTTAGAATAAGGATAAACTTTATAAACTGCAAACTAGTGTACTTCAGATTGCTTTGAAAATCACGTTTTCGTCAATATTAAAACATCAAATTGTGAATGGAGACCATTCACGTTGATGTCTCAATAGCCGGTATAGTTCTTCAGGACGCGAGAGTGCATGAGGAAAAATGTAAAACGATTTTACGCTCCTGGAACTCATATGCATGCCTAATTTATTGGTTTATATTTATGGAGGTCATGTGTAATTTCTTAATGGCAACACGCTGCAAGAAATACAGATGATATGCGGATGGCAAAGGTTTTCTGCGTTGGTTGTTAGTAAATACTTGAATGTATGCCCGACAATTTGTCAGCTGCATAATTCATGTGGAGGGATGTTTCGAAAGTTATTCTCAACCTGTTATACCATTCTGCACAAGATTTCTTCATTTTAAAACCGCAATATGGGGCACCTTCATTTCTTAAAGAGACGCGTCCATTGCGTGACTACAAAAACGATATTTGCTTCTTTTTTTTTCCTTTGGACGCTTCTTGTTATTGAGATAAGCCTTTCTACGATTCGGGTAGCATTTTATTATGTATATGTAGGGTTGTTCGTTTTCGGGTAAAACCCGATTTTACCCGATTTTTGCACCCCGAGCGTGTTCCTGCAATGTCGGGTAAAACCCGATTTTTCCCGATTTCTGAAACAACTGTGCCCACGGAATTGCTGTGCCTCCAGTTGGTGCGCAACCGAGAAGCGGCCAAAGCGGCCGACAGACAGCCAATCGTTGATTGAAGGCCCCGTGGCGCCATCTAACGTCGGAGTCCCGAACACAGCGCCGGTAACTTGGGCACGCGCAGCAGCGATATTTACACATCGTGCATTCGCAGCACTGCTGACTAGCGTTCAAGATGGGAAGAAAACGAAAGACATTGGATGATTGGTGCAAAGAACACGAGTATTTGCAGACTACAACAAAATACTCTGAAGGCAGCCGCGCGCTGGTGTGCAAGTACTGCAACACCGAGATGGTCACCGATCCAGCGAAGAAGCCCTACGACCGAATTCGCGAGCATCTCGCGTCATCACGTCATAAGAAGTTGAAGATGGCGGTCCAAGAAGCTGAAAAGGCGGGAACATCTCAGCCAACGCTCTTCGGTGTTTCCTGTAGGCAGCGTGCGAAAGAAAATGAAGCGGATGGCGTGATTCACGACTTCGTGCCCTGGCGTACAGTGGAATCAGCATGCATCAGGCGGACGGACCTCTGAGGGATTTCGTACGCAAATACTGCAAGGCCGCTAAGACTATGCCGACTGGACAGCGACTTCGGATTAAATACCTGAAAGAAGTTTTTGACAAGGACATGGCGAAAATCCGTGATGGTATGCAAGCCGTTAAAGTGAGTGTTATCGTCGACGAATCCCCTGACATAACCGGAGTGCCTACCATTAACACTCTGGTGTGCTATTATAGTCAAAAAGCAAAAAAGAAGCAGGTTTGTTTAGTCGGCGTCGACAGAGAATGCTTCGAACACCTACACAGTGGCCCGGGTAGTCGGCAAGGCTATCCTTACTGTGGGCAAGACGTGGAAGGATATTGTAGCCGTAGCCACAGATTCCGCGGAGTACATGCGAAAAATGGTACGTGAGATCTGCGAAGCTGAAGCGATCCACATCTTGCATGTAAAGGACTTAGCCCGTTTGATCCATGTGAGCGTTGACAATGCGATTTCGTCACCTTGCGTGTCTGATGTTCGATCCGCAGTGATCAAGTTTGGAGCATTATTTAAGCACGCTAAGAAGCTGCACCAAAAGTACATCGAAATATGTGCCTCTAATAGTCTGTTTGGCGCTGATGCAAAGAAGCCTCCTTCTGTAGTTCCGAACAGATGGCAAAGCTTCTACAAAGCGCTTGTTGTCGTCATATAAATGTGGAACTCAACAACAGAACTTGTTGAATGCTCGCATGATAGCACCAAAGCGGAAGCTATTCGAGCGATACTTTCTGAAAAAGAGGTTCTTTATGCAAAGGCAGTCTTAATGAGAGATGCACTCGAGCCAGATGTCCAGAAAACGCTTGAAAGCGGAGAACTCCTCATGCCAAGCTTCGATCACCTCGTAAACGTCAAGCTACAGCAGACTGTCAACGAGCTTTTCACGACGATCGGTAAAAGTGATCGGGCGAAAGGTGTTTTGTTTATGTTGCCTAAGAGCAGTGCCATATTTGTAAACACTTGTTTTGAAGTGTCTTGCGCCAAAATCTCCACAAAATGGGACTGCACTTTGAAACGGAACGTCTCAGACAAAGAACACCAGTTGACATTGTGGAAACTGGGAGCCGTACTCGATCCGTTCCAGAAGCGGCTACTTAGTCAGTCGTTTGATGACTACCGACCTCTCTTTAATTCCGTGATGGACGATGTAGGCTCGCTTCGCGAGGAGTTCACCCAGTACTTGCTGGAGGTAAGCCCCACGAATGAAGGTGTTGAAGTGATGGACTTTTGGAACGACGCAACTGCGCGTTACCCAAGGCTAGCATATGCAGCGTTATCATTGTTGTGCTTAGCTAATGGCAGCTGTGACGTTGAGCGAACGTTCTCTCAGCTAAGGTACCTGCAGAGACCAGACAGGTCTCTATGAAAACCGAGATGTTGCTCATGCAGATGATTATGTATGTTAATAAGGACGTGTAGAACGTCGATGACCAGCCCTTGTGAATAAAATGTTTCTTTTCTCAAAACTGACCGTTGCCTCTCACTGCGAGTAATAATTAATTACGAAAGAAACGCCAAAGTAGCCCGAAATCTAGCCCTAATTGTTACCCATCGGTTTGAGTAAATCGAATAAATTATTAGTTTGCAAATTTAACCCGATAAAACCCGAATTGCGGAATTTTCCCACGAAAAAACCAATTTCTCCCCTATTATCAAGCCGAAACATAACGCCCGATTTTCACCCCACGAATTTGAAAAAAATATAAAACCCGAAAACGAATAACCCTATGTATATGTTATCCTCCTTCTAAACTCACTTTTTTTTTCAGTCCACTTGACTTTGACAGCTCTGTTCCTGCAACGAAAAGACCTTTGGAAGAATGCAATTTGGTTTTCATTGATTTTATGCACAGACTTTATACCCTCAAGGATTGGAACGGAGTCCAAATCGCTTTAAACCGAATGAGCAATGTCTGTCAAGTATTCAGCCCCCGTTTTCTGGATTTCATAAATTTGCATTTCGGTCTTCAGGAATCTTGATGCAGTTTTTCCATTTCTTGATCTAAGTGAACAATATGATCAATTTTTGACATGAGCTGGTTTGCCAGATTATATGCCAAAAGGTGGTTCCTCCTTTTTCGTGTCAAGGGACTTAAGAGTGCCACCATATTGCTTACGGAGTACATCGAGAAATGTTGTCGTACCTGTGCTAGTTTCACTTTGCTTCACTGCTATCTCAATTTTGTCACCTAACATAACACGTTGCTGTTCATGCTTGTTTTGCAAATCTTCTATACCGTGTTCGGTGTAGTCATTACATAAAGAGACGCGTAGAAACTTTTCGCCCTGGCCTCTTTGGCCTATCAGCTTCTTTCTACGACTGCATAGGCCGCAACATGCTGGTTTTACACGTCGGCTATGACCATGATGGCTGATTTTCTCGTGCCATGCTTTTGATGGGAGAATCAGACGGTCCTGAGTATTTTTCAGTGTGCAAGACATTTTCACATTCCCAACATTTCAGACAAGCAACGCATTCTATGTTAGTAGCCGTGATGATGAAGTCTGTTGCAGCAAGCAAAAAAATAAGACTGAAAACGAGCTCTTACCTGGAGGAGCGCAGTGAAGAAACTTAGCGCTTACGTTCGCATGGTCTGATGGACTGCAACTGCTAAGGCGCAAGCCGTCCTCTTTATGCCCTGATTGTTCGAGTGGCTGCGATAATTGCTCCTTTTCAGGATGACGAGGCTGCATTGCCTGCAGCCCTACCTGGCGGTATCTTCCTGGTTGTCACATGTGATGTCACAGAAGCAATGGTGACGCAGCAGAAGACCCCAGCCAACAGCGGAACCGCCTCGTTCACTTCGCCGTTAGAAAGACAAACGAAGCGGTGAAACATTACTGCCACGTTCTCCATGCTCCGCCGGAATGCAACAACTGAGGCTCGAGTGCTAGTTAGTGTGCCCTGTTTCTTCGGGTAGCTTGCGACACTTGCTCGTATCCGAGGTGACGTGGCTGCGTGGGCGCTACTCTAGCTAGCTGTAACCTGCATGGTTGCACTCATGATATCCGAGTAGCCAATTTGATGTAAGAAAATGTACACCCAGACAACAACGGGACAGTGTTGCTTAGTGCGGCGGTAATTAGGCGAGCAAAGTGAAGAAACGTAACTACCACGTGTCCACGCTCAGCCGAGCGGCTATTTTATTCTAATTATCATGAAATGTCCTGCAAAAGAGCCTTGAACACAATAAATCAACAATGGGGGCTAGGATTGCGCTCTAACACAAATTATTTTAATCGGGCGATTAGGTGGTAGATGCATGTTTAGAACATTTAAGATTAGTAGCGAATTTTTTAGTGGCAACTATACGAGGAAAGTATACAACTCGTTCGGCTGAAAAGCGGTTCCCGTCGCCGTAACCCATAATCAGAAAATTGTTGGCCTCCATCGAAACGCAGCCGCAGTTCGATCCCGACCGCCGGCAGCTGCGTTTCGATGGAGGCAAAACGAAGAGGCGTCCGTATGCGGAGTGATGTCAGCGCACGTTAAAGATCCACAGGTATTCAAAATTACTCCGTAGCACTCCAATACGGCTCCTCTTTTTCTATTTCTAAAGTCCAAGGGGCTTTATCTATTTCCACTTTCACTCCCACCTTCCTCCCTTTCCTCTACGTCGCGGTTCAGGTGTCCACATAAACAAGTGTGACAGATACTGCGTCTTTCTTTTCCTGTAAACCAATTATTATTATTATGGTGTCGGAGAAACCATGCAAGTGATTCTGCATCAAAAATGTGCCAAAACCCGTAGTTTCGTCCGTATTAGGGGTAATGTCACACACAACATTTCCCTTCCGCACACATATGTTCAAGTCGCGTTAGAGGCTTGTTTGCGATAGGGACTCAAACCCGCGACACATGCACCCCTGACAACTGTAGGGGTCCAATAAGCAATAATATATTACTCCTTCCTTTCCCAAAAGCCAAATTAGACAAAAAATCCTAACGTATTGGCAGGATTAAACAGCAGTGTTAAAGGCGCTGAGACGGACGCTTCTCCTTCGCTTCCCCCAAAACTAAGACAAAAATTATCATAGTTCGAGAGAATGAAAATGTGCTGTTACAAGCGCTTCACGCCAACTCTTAAGGCAAAGCTAGAGCACTCCCTTAAAGCTTAACTTGAGTTTTAAAATCCTTAAGGATGAATCTCGGGTGGTGCTGTTTATAGCATGCCTCCTCAGAATGCATGTAACTAATTGCTGCTGCAGAGTGCATCTTCCCATGGCTGTTTACTCGGCCTATAGAAGTTGCATTCTACAGGAACGTTCTGCAACGTCTATGTGGATTGCCTCCCTCAGGCGTGTATAATGTTTATGTAGAGCTTAACTCTTACTTTACTTGTATGGATGTGATCTTCAGCATTTGTTTTCGATTATTGAGTCTATCCTTTAATTGTTGTGGTCTATCAGTGGGGATTTACATACTGGGGTGTCTGCGGATGCACCGAAGAATTCCAGATCCTCCAGCATGTGTTCCGCTACTTCGGTTTTTGATATACGCTCTCCCGCTAGGTTAGCGTATGTGGCTCGGCCAGGTCCTCTGAGCAGCTATGGATTTTTACTTCGATAAGCTTATCTAATATTAGTCCCTATACGGCCTCTATACCAAGGGAAGTGAGGCCTCCTTTGGTTTGGTGTGCAGGGTTCAATATCCTAAAATGACTCAGTATATGAGGGACGCCAGATTGGAGGCTCTCGAGGTTCCGACCCCCTGGGGTTCTTTAACGTGCATAGACATCGCACAGCACACGGGCGCCTTGATTTTCGTCTGCATCAAGCAGAGGCCACCGTGGCCGGGACTCGATCCCGCATTCTTGAGTTCTTCAGCCGAGCGCTGTTAGCCCGAGACACCGCGGAGGTTTGAAGGGATGCTTTGTGCGACTGTCTAATTAAGCAAGTGATTTTCTCTTTTTCAAATGGGTACGGAAGCTTGAAGCGAAAGCAATATACTATGTCTGTCCGGACAAGTCACCTCATATCCGCTTCCTTCATGCTTCGATATTAGTTAACCATCCGCGCAATCAGGCATTTTAGGGTAATATACCCTATTAGTTTACTCATGATGACTCAGTCTTTCCCGTTCTTTTCTGCTTCATGGAGACTATTTTGCACAGTGTCAATTGATAGTAGAACTCGTATTCTTCACTTTGCCCATGTTGTCGATATTCCATTTCCTACTGAGAAAGCAGGAAATGAAGCAGCCAGGTCTCGAAGCAGTCGTGCAATCGAACTCAAGCGCACCTTCCCAAGATTTTCATATCAATGCAGGGATGCATTCAACGGCTACATTTTAACGTCCTATTGTGCGTCACCGTTCATTCCAAGGTAAAACAACGTCAAAAAGTGCACTAGCGAATATCAAATGACTTTTTTTTATTGCTCGTCCGTTATTGTTGCGACTTCGCAATAATGTCAGATGAAGGCAAGCTCACTGTGAGCAATATTTCTTTCTTTACTACAAACAATAACGACATCGCGAAGACACAACATTGTACCAATTGTACCTTTATGACATGTTCTAACACGTCGGACTTGATTCATTGGTCTGCAACTTATTGGACAAGTGGCGTCATCTGGCGAACGCACTGCACACATTTTTTTTAATTGCGACAATGGCGCCACACAGCGCCACGTGTCGAAAAGGAGGCCGAAAGCCAGTTTGTGCATGAACTACCGTGGTTTGAACCACCATTTTCTCATTTTGGATATCCCACTCGTCGACTGCTACTCACTGTGACCTCACATAATGACGTCGTCTTCGGAGGAACTTTTCAAGAGTGCTCCTGACGGTAGCTAAGACCACGATCTCCTTCCTAAACGACAGGCGCAAACTTTGAGGAAAGAAGAGGAGCAAAGACAACAAAGCCTTCAAAAACGACAAGCGAAAGCTTTGAACCACGAGGAGCAACACGAACAAGAACGCCTTTGGAAGCAACAGGCGCGAGACTTTCCTCCAGATTCCGGCGGTCAGCGAGAACGAGAATGTCTTCGCAACGTGCGGGCGAGAGCCCTCGAATGGCTGCTAAACGAGTATGCATGGAAGCACTGTGCACTGTATACGCACCTGACGCTCTCCTCATCATTTGTGATGCCTTTAACGGCGACGCTAAACTTCACGGTGGTTGTCAATGCTCAAGAAGAAGAAATGGGCATGGGCAGGGCATGTAGTGAGTAGAGAGGACAACCGATGGTCGCTTGGGATACAAATTGGAATCCAATGAAAAGGGAGAGGCAGAAAGTTAGATGGGCAGGTGAGGTTAAGTTCGCAGGGGTAAAGTGGATGCAGCTACCACAAAACCGGATTAAAAGAAGTGCGGGAGAGGCCCTCGTCCTGCAGGGGGTATAGTCCTGTGGATGATGATGATGATGCCAATGTTCATGAGCGAGCTAGTTGGGGTCGAAATTGGTAATTGCCCACTTCAGGCTACTACCAGAAATGCATCTTGCATTGATTAGATTTTTGTACAACACGTTGATGTAACGAGCCCAAATTATGCACGTTACTTCGGTTACCACAAGGCGTTACTCGCTCTCCTGTCCGCGACAGCACAAAGCAGACACGTCATTAAAACTATGTTTCCTCAAAATCTACACCTTGTGGGAACAGAACAGTGGATCAACAGGTATTCATTGCTATAGTTAAATAATCTAGGCATAACGCAGATTAGATCGTCATGTTTTTATTGTACTCACCATAATGCTGCTCACTCATCATTACGGCAACCGCTATGTACTTTCGAGCCTCTTAACTGGTAACCGCCCATGCATTCCAAGTTATAGCATGGCGCTCTTCGATTTTGTATTCTGGGCCATATATGCAGGTTTATTCTCTGGGTCTTGTTATTGATATAAAACCCTTTTCTAACGTGTTACCTCTTTTGAGCTTAAACTTTGGCATGATTATTAGTAATACTAAATTACACAAGCTGCTAGAACCTTTGCTTACACTTGAATCTCATCTACATCATCATTATATGAATAAGTTGCCGTAGCCCTCCCACAACACCATATTATTTGTGTTATCAGAATCAGAATATAGAAGCGACCGCAGTGCGAGAAATAAAAACATTATGGATCATTTCTCCCGTCGCATTGTATATGGAAACGTTCCTGAGCAGAATATAGTGCTCCTAAATACTACGAGTAGAGATCGGATTTTTGGACAATGCCCTTTTTTTTCAGCACATCGTAGATGCAGCATTTTTACATATGAGCACAAAGTAGCTGCTATGAATAGTCTCCTACTAGATTTATAGTGCCTAAATGCCTATTGTGGGTGTCAGTGGCTATAACGGCTTATTTCCTACGTTCGTGCCTAATATTTTCTCATTTTGGCTAGAGTAGCCTTGAAACCCCATGCTAACCACGTGAGCTCAAAGTACCAACTCAATTGTTTTCCTATTTCTGAAATGTTGTCGTTCCAGCTTGCAGAATTTGCGTGGTAAATCTGTAATCGACCGGAATGCGCTGCGTTTTAGAAGTTTTTGAATTCGGTTTTAAGTTCGTCCGATGAATTTACATTTGGTTGCTGCTGTAGCTAACTAGGAATGTTTGCATACACTGGCTAGAACCGACATAACTGGTTAAAATTTCGACTATCCTCCATATCTTTCCTTGTGCTTCGCAGCTCCATATTATCCCCATCAAATGATACTTGGAGGCACACTCGTGAAAGCACGCCGCACTGGAAAGCTGCCCAGTAGTGTGCGGATACATATACACATTCGCGCGCGCAGATAAGCAACGCTTAACAAGACACTCATTTAATGCTTGTACAAAGAGCCCTCTTCCGCCGTCAATGCCGCGCCGTATTCTATCACTCCGCGCTATATTTCGTAACCAGAATGCATAATGTCCCTCTAAAAGCGCCGCTGACTTTCATCTCTTGGCGAAGAAACATCGCTAGCGCACCATACCTCATTATTTTCACATTTTGCGACGAATATCGACCGGGGTTACCAACCATTCCAAACAGACCTCGAAGAGCCATTGATTCGGTAGTATAACACTGGTGCAGCATGAATCACGCTCCAGAGGACGATACTGTATTCTGCCAACAATGCCGAATGGAGGGAAGAACGTAATCGACGTGTTTTAGTGGAATCAGTAGTTAACCGCAAACTGTGAAGCGCTGCATGCAGCTCTTCAGCGTCGCTTATTTCGTAACGAGCCCCCAGTTGAAATAAAGTGCATACGTGATAACACAATCGTGTAGCATGTTGTAGAAAATTAAGGCTCTGGCGTATAAGCCATACCGATCTTATCGGTCCTCATGACGTTTTTGCTGTCGCATTTTTCAATCTTGGCATTTTCTTTTTGTCTCGTTTTGGCGTGTATTGCTTATTCTCCTCAAGTGCTGTTGCAGTGATAAGCCACACTATAAAAAATTTAGTGGTTGTTCCAAATCTTCTCAACGCAGCAGGCATACAAGCAGGCTTCACTGCGAGTTTTTACTGCATACTTACCATTTGGAACTGTAAGCCAAGATTTCATTTCACTTTATATCAATTTGCATATTCAGTCATAGAGGTGATATAACGACTGGTATGACAGCTTCGACCACCAACTGAAAGTGTCTACGTAGTCATAATTTGCTTGCTCTAAGCTAAAGTTCCGCGATGGCCTGGCCTTTTTTAGAGGTATACATTTCAAGCACCTAGTGCATCCAATGCTTAGGTGAATGTCCCTAACCATGAGCAACCACAAGCAATCATTTCAGCAAGCATTATTTTGAAGTCCACCGCATGTTTTATTTGCGAAACATTTAATACGATCCGTGCATTCGATAACAAAAGGAACTGCTTTCTCTCAAAAGATACTTTTACCTACATACCAAGCTGCTTTGGAGTAATTACCTCCAAGGAAACATCAAACAACAAATAAATTAACGGAGGCGTTGGAACTGTGTACAAAATATGTCAACAATGAATAACAAAATGCCTTTGCAAGAAACGTCGCGCGAAGTGCCGGTCGCTTTCAGTTCAAACAAAGAGCCCAAGACAAGCTTTCACACGACATAGTCTTGCAGAAGCACGCAGTGACTTTTTCCATGACACTTTCGCAATGATGCGCAGCAGTAAAGGCTTGAGTTTGGCGTCTCCAGTGTTCACAGTTCAGGTCACTGTCGAAGAGACGGTACAGGGCAACAGCGAGTATCACAAGCGATGACTGGAAGTGCTGCAGACACTTTGAACGTGGTCGTTGGGCACTACGATGTCCTTCTCAAACCAGGCTTCACGCGAAGCTTTCTTTGTAGAACGTGAACTTGTATCCTGCCAATGTTGCGATGTGGCAGTGCTTCTTGATTTCCTTGTTAAGGGAAGGTGGTCCACAAGAAAATACGGCAACTTTTTGCCTATAAGAACGAAACAGAATGATACTTCATTACTAGAGTTCCTTGAGATGTGTCTACAAGTTGTATGAAACGTGACCCCTTTCTGATATGCTACTGACGCTAATATGCCTACACAGTACTTTTCTCAGTATATCAAGGTGTCCAATTTTGACCAATATAACATCTCTTTCAAAGCAACAAAGTACTCTACTTGCAAAAAGTAGCTGTGACTAAAACTTTTCAGCAAAATACTCTTACAGTCAATCCCGGATATATCGAACTCGAAGAGGAGCGCGAAATACTTCGATGTGTAGATGATTGTGTATAAAAAACGTGTCAACAGATGAGCATTCCCATAACCCAGAAGCGTTATATCGGTGTACCCACGCTAGCGGCGTGTTTTCTGCTTCGATACTCTTCCCGCCGGCATACTGGCAGCCCACCGCTCACCGTGAGTGCAGTTTCTTGCGAGGTGCACGCGCGTGCACCCTCGCGTTGAGCGTCACTTCGTGTCAGGTGTTGAAAAGAGGGGCGAACCTCTGCTTGCTGTTTCGTAGGCGTGAGGTGCGCTCCAAAAATACATAGGAACAGATAGGGGGTCTAGACCTCGCATCCTGCGCACCATAGCTCAAGTGCCTCGGTGGCTGTGGTTGTCATCAAAGCTGCTGCAGGATGTGCTTCTGGAAAAGCTACTACTCACCACCAGAAGTCTCATTTTGCTACTGGTGCACTATAAGCTCCACAATAACTCAGTTCAACATGACACAATTGATTTCTGATCCTTTAGCGGCTAAGCAGGCCACGCGAGACACGCCGACAGCATTTGGTAGGGAAGGTGACGACCGCACGACAGCTAATGTATTGAACCTCGATTTTCCGCATAGCAGCAGCACGTTGAAAACAAACACGCCAGATCGAAGGCACCTTCCATTTGGACTCGATATTCCCTTTTGTCCAAGGGTTTTATATCGTTAACACTGCCAGCAGGCAGCCAAGGCTGCCTAGCCGACCTAGCTCCGCTCGCGAAATCTGACAACCTGGCACCATGAGGAAAGTGCCTCTTGCAAGGTCACGGTGCGCTGGTCGATATACGTAAAGAATGTTCCGCGGAAGGGACATTGATAAAGGCGGACACCACTCTTATAATTTTGCCTGGCGTTTTCAAGGCGATATTCTGAGAGTCCAATAAAAGCAATAATTCGATATACCAAAAGTTTGATGCAACCCTGATAGACTGCATTGATAGAATTTGGGCCTTTAAAACAAATGTGAAATGTTTGTGCCAAAAAATGCAAACACATTTTACGAATTCACTTTTGTGTGCAGATGTCTTTTTCAACTATCACAGCTGGTCGCTTTCTCTGCTGACGTACAATATTTAAAAATAGTGGACATATTCCATTTCAGCCATTGAAATCTAAGTAATGAGAAGGTACGGCCGAATTTTGTCATTTAGAATTAAGTTTAGTAATGCTTCAGTCTACCTAGCATGATCACACTGTGATGATCTGAGTACTAACTCGACGTTACACTCCTTGATTCCATAGTTCATACAGTGTTTTAAGGATAGATATTTGCATATGATTGAATTATGATTACTATTAGATTGATTCCCCCATTCCACATGTAGACCCGCCTTCCAAAACTTATGTAAAGCGATGCTATCCAGGTAATTTTATTTGTCTGCACCCAAACCGTATTTCTTTCATTTAGTCTGTTTCCCGACAACTGCATAGTACATACGTCGCTTCGACTCAATTTATTTATTTCGGAGAGCCTAAAACGAGGGTGATAAAACTTAATTTTTTGACTCACATCGCCCTGAGTGAAACTTTAGGCGGGTCCGCCTACTTATCTTGCTAATAGTTTCTGTATTCTCAATGGTCTACGATATATGTGTTAAGCACTAATATTGCGACCTATGATTCCAAATGCCGTTTACAAAAAAAAAGCAGACTGGTTTGGCACTAATATCAGTACAGGTCTGTTTTTGTTCGTATATTCTACTTGGTGAATATATCAGTATCAATATATTCAGTGTCAAGCTGTTTATATTCACCGCGGTCAATATACACAGCTTGATAGTGAAAAGAGTGAGTCGACTGACAGTCAACAACACAAGGAGTGACACTGATCTAAATTAAAAAGTCATCCCTTCGAATTTGTTCTTTAAAAAAATAAAAAGACAAAACTTCACTGACAAAATCACTACCATTACATTACAAACAGCTGCGTTATGCATATATATATATATATATATATATATATATATATATATATATATATATATATATATATATATATATAGCGCCTCAGTTGCAATGCGCTTGCTCTTGGCGCAGATTTTCTAGCAACTGCAGACACTCTAAATACACTACCTTACCTTTGGTACACTGCCTGCCATTCACGAAAAAGTCGTGACCAGTCCGGTCTTCCAACTCGGATCCTGTTTGAAAGGAGCTGGTACTTCTGCCAAAACTCGCTCTGTTGAAAAGCACAGCAAAGTGGGAAATATCCAAATCAAAGTTGATATGATAACTCTGGGGACAGCGCAATAAAACGGCAACATAATGTGGCGAATTGGGTAAAACGTTTAAATTCATACATCGGCAGTTTACGGTCTTTTGCACATGAATTTACTATCAGAAGCATTAGTGTTGATACTGCACGGCAGTCAGCCGAGCGGGGTTATGATAACGACGCTTTATTAACTATTCCCTTTGTATTGATTGTGCACCATGCTGCCGCTCCAGTCATAAAGACAAAACACCTAGCAATATATAGTGTAGCGAAAACAGCACACCACTTCAACACACAAACTCTGAGAAGTTCCTACAGCTTGCATACTGCTGCCCATCACTGAGAGAGTCTAAATTAGCCCACGTGTTTGTTTGCGACGCGCACGCCATCATGCGGTAGACCCTCACACAGAAAAACCGAGCTGGATGGATGGATGGATGGATGGATGGAATATAGGAGCGTCCCCTTTGAAACAGGGTGGTAGCAGTAGCTATCATGCTCATTTTTCTCCATATATCTTAATTATTGATTTAGAATGGTTAACTAAACCATCATTCTATTTATTAAATTTTGCTCCTACATTACTAACATTATGTCACTTCTCTGCTTTTAAGCCACCAATCTTCCAGCCGTTTTTTGCTAGTTTCCACCGCCGGTTTATTCACCCGGCCACTGTTATCTCTAAACCCCAGAGCTTCAGGAACAGCGATTGCGCCTGCATCAACTTCCGGATGGATACCATTACATTCGAGTATAATATGGTCAATTGTTTCACTGGAGTTTCCACATACAGCACATGCGTCATCTCCATTGTTAAACTTCTTTTTGTAGCTGCGTGTTCTAAGGCACCCTGATCTAGCTTCAAAAAGTAGGGCACTACCTCTTGAGTTATCAAAGAAATCTTCCTTCCTGATCTGAATTTTCCACTTTCGGTATAATTCCACACTCGGTATAATTCCACACTGTGTTTTTTTTTTCATCGAATTTATCCAATTTTTACCTTCTGTGTTTTTCACCTGTTGCTTAAGCTGCTGCATGAGCGTAACGCCCTCCGGGAGCGATGTTTTAAGCTATATGCACAGCAGCATTACGTGTTGTAACTGCGTGGCAACGCCAGCTCCAGGCGGCGTCACAGTTGAAGAAAGCTATTCGGAGGCCCTTTTCCCACAGCAGGCATGTCTTTTGACGCGAAAATGTCAAATGACACCGCAGCAGCAGCGCTTCCTCGGCACTCTTTTCATTATTCTTCGGCCGGTACAGATATAGCGACACAGCCGGCGCTAGCAACGCTTGTGCAGGACGATTACGTTAGCGATATTCACGAAAAGGTGAGCGCCGCATTCCTCGTCTCGAGTGCGCAACGAAAACGAGAAACAAAATAGCAGAGACGAAAGAAATCGCTGCTGCTGCTGGCGGCAGTGTTCGGCGTTCGGCAGAGCTACGGCACGTCATATAAAAAGGAGAGTATGTCATGCCTGTATATAAAAGACATAAATTGAGCTACCGCATTTGCTGTTAGAAATATTTCTAAACGAAGCTGCGCAGAAACTAAAAAATATGTATTCATTGTAGATATTTGTTTTCGTGCCTAGAACTAGGAACCCCATTCACCGATTTCGTCAATGTCTGTCTGAAGCGTTACTGACGCGCTACTCCTAAGCCGTGTGGACGCGTCCGTACTGCTTATTTAAAGTGTGACTTTACACGTATCCCGGATGGTGTTTCTCCTAATGAGGCTCGTTTACACAGGAGCATTCGGCGGCGACAGCGACTGAAATCCGCTGCTGCGGCAGAGCACCCGCCGCAAATTTAGGCGGAAGCCAGTTCAGTCCGGGACCGATTCTTTATCGTGGGAAATATTTGCGCCGATTTCCATCAGCCAATAAGACGGCGAGAAGGTTGTGTTGCCGCAGCACCGTCCGGTAGCATCCCTCATGGGTCAGCATGGCGACGGCGTGCTCGCCAGTGACCATCAGTTCGCAAGATATCAAAGCCGCAGCCCAAATGCTTATTGACGCCAAGCAGCTATATCGTGTGCTCTTAACAAGTGGCGCCCTGAACAGGAAACAATAGATGACATTTGGAATAAGATTGGCACTGCCCTTGTCGTAAGTGGTCAGTATGCCCCTTTTGTTGACTATGCCTGCCAGTAGCATGCTGAGGCTTCTGTTGCCACATTCTATGATTCAGATGTGCCATGCTTCAGTGAAGAACTAAATGTTAATGCATTTTCTGTTCAGCACTTCATAACAAAAGCTCACAGTAGATGCGGCAACGGTAGCGATGTTTTGGCCGGGAAATTTGAACGAAGGAGCGAGTCGTTGACGGCGGATTTCATTCTCTCGCGCCACCGCATGATATCTAGTGTGAACGAGATATAAGACTGCATGTTGATAAGTATGAGGGACCCGAAACGTAAACTGAAGTGAAATTCCATCCAAGTGCTAACGGACGTGATTCGCATTTCGCTTAACCGTGCTACAATGACCATTTTTCTGTTATTTGCTGTTGACTGGTGATTGTGGCTGGGCGAAATTTCCGGAGCCCTCCACTATGGCATCTCTGATAGCCTGAGTCGCTTCGCGACATTAAGTACCGTACACCAAACCAAAGCAAACACGCTAACAAATAGGCCACTAAGCGGCAAAATATATTTAATAAGGAACAAAACCGCACTAACGACAGGACACAGGCAAGGCGACAACACGGGAGGTACTAAGAACAAACAGCGCACACTTATACAGAACTCTGGGCTCTGTGTTGTGCTTGATGTATATGAGCATCAAAAATGCGACAGCGACACAATTTTATAAATATGCTCTGCAGAGAGCATATTCATGTAGGTTTCAAAGTGTTATCTGCATTAGATATTTTGAGTCAGACTGCTGATTAAGAAAATTTAGAAAGAGGACTGAGCTTTCACGTCGTTGACGGTCTTGAATTTGGCAATATAGAACGCCAGGTGAAATTAATAGCACGAAAGTAGATTATTGAATGGTAATCGTATTTCGTTTAATTTCTGTGGCAATTTGTAATTCCGTCTTGCTGCACAACCCGCCTGCGCATATTTAAAATCGCTGATTTTGAAGTAAACAATAACAAACAGATCAAAATCACCCGATAGAGTGGCACACGTCTGTGCTTCATTTGTGTGGTGCAACCTATGACAGCCATTTAGTTCACACCGAAAAAAAAAACAGCAACTACGGGGACGTTCAAGCTTCCTCTTCCGAGTGGTTGCGGTAGTGCGTTTAACACTGCCTGTCCCCCCCCCCCCCCCCCCCTCATTTTGTGAATTTCCTTTCTAAAGCGCAGCGCGCCATCTGTACTCTGGCGGCGCAGTACAATTGGGCGCCGCATGCTCACGATGATTTCCGCGTTAAAAGAACGGAAGACAGCATAGCCGATACCGCCTTTTCTGCGACATATGCTGCTTACGCTACCGCGTGAAAATACCATACCGGCAAAAACCACCTTATCAACTATGAACTGGGAATTATGCGAAGCTCAGCTCTCACTGTAACGAACTCTAAAAAATCACAACCAGCACTTTTCATGCCTAACGTTTCCTGTTAAGCAAGCTCTTCAATTTCCGACGCGTAATGTTTTCGCTAGCTCATGGGTAAATCCAAGCCAAAGGTCCCAGGCCCCAAAAGCGACCATCGCCGATAGTGTAAAAATATATTGGAGTAATTCTCGATTCCGTGAATACTCTTTTGCCAAATTATTTTTTGCAAAAAAAAAAAGTTCTCGAGCAAGCGTCTTTCGAAGTTTTCGCGAGGTGCGCAAAAGATAATTGCAGTAATATATTTTTAAATCAAGTGCGAAAGCAGATAAAATACAGGATTCTACTTTCCATTATTGCAAATATCTTGTTCTTTCATTAAGCTTCATTAGTGTCCCTCTATGAGCAATTCTCTGCGTTTTCTTGGGTCAGTAAAAAGGTAAAAGTTAAATTGGTTCACAGGAAGGGAAAGGCGCAGTAACTGTCACACTTGCTCTGTGGACACCCGAACCGCGCCGTAAGGGAAGGGAGGAAGGTGGGAATGAAAGTGGAAAGAGAGAAAGAGGAACCGTAGTGGAGGGCTACGGAGTAATTTCGACCACCTGGGGATCTTTAACGTGCGCTGACATCGCACAGTACAGAAGCAATAAAATTGTGCATATTAAGTATTTTTTATCATAAACGTCATTCATTGTTTATTCAAAATACATTTTTTCGCCGCTTGACACGCCAAATCTGCAAGCAGATTTTGCGTGTTCGAAAAAACTTCGAAAGTTGCTTATGGGAAAAAGGAATTTTTTTCTCCAATTTACTTTATCAAAACCGTATTCACACAACCAACAATTACCCAAACTTTGTTCTGCCGCTTTTGGGGTCTCGGACGTTTCGCATGGAATGACCCTTATGCGATATTGAAGACATTAAATTTTGTACGCATGAGGATACAATATTTAGGTAGAGGACGTGAGATTATGGCACTGATTGGCGATAAAAACTTAAAAAACAAAAACTTGCGAAGCGGTAGTTTACTGCTCTTCGTCCTCACATGCAGGTGGAGAAAGTATGCTACGCACTTACCGAAACCGTCTCGTGAGGATTGCCTTGCGTAACATAAAGCTGCATTGTGAAGAAATCTGGTAAATTCTGTTTCCACATCTGTGAAAGGAGAAAACAAAACTAAGTAACGTATCATTGACAATAGGAAGCCAGGAATTGATAGAAAACGACTAAACAAATAGAATAGAGCGATTGGTGTTTGGCGGTAGAGCACTGATCTTTCTTGGTTATAATAGGGAGGTATGGAAGCCCAGCGCAAAATTTTTACGACTAGACACTTTCTGAAACAAAGGGCATGCTAATATTGAAAACAACTTAATCGGCTCCCGTGCGACATAGAAATCGCTCTATTGATTTTATTCGTAATTAGTTACAGATTTTAATGGTTTTAAAAAATGAGTTCTTAACTTGGAATCCGGCTTCTATACAGCATCGATTTAAGGACTTCTAAAAAGCGTCATTGCGCTGTTTAAAATTATATCGTCAGAATCTTGGAGCCGGACATTCGCTGCAAATGATGCGAATTTTTTTTTACTGCTTTCTCGAGCCAGAGCAAAACTTCTCTCTCCTGCATTTGGACAGAAATAGCCAAACTATAGACACTGTTCAGTATAACTCACCCAGCTAGTAGCATATTCGTAATGCATGCCAGGAGAAATGCTCACAGAGTTTTGTTTTCGCATTCGGTCGTGAAAGACGAAAGCAAGAAAGGCCAATTTAGTTTCACACACCACACGTATTTCTTGCAATACGTGCAAAGCCATGAAACGGAGCCTAGAGTTCTTTGAGAAAGAAACTGCAGGCCATGCTATATCGCCCAGTGCTCTAATTTTGCCCACTACAAAAATGGCAGAATTGCAAATTACGAATTACACCAGACGTAATTTAGCACGTTGAAACGAATGCGCGATTTGGGTCCAATTTTCAACTTGAAATATCATTTAGTCAATTTTCTACCTCGTAATGCAGATTCGTGAGGTGGTCTGCAAATGTGGCGAACATGCTGACGCTTCTGCTGACCCACACCAGGTGGAGGCGTTCAACCCGCAGCAGGGCCTTCGACGAACTGCAGTGCAAAGAGATCAGGGTGTGCAGTCTGCTATCACTGGCTGCATGGCTGTTCATTTGACGGTAGTTGGTTCTTCACTATATGTTTATTCCCAGCTTCCACCACATGTATAAAGAGAACAGAGTGTACTGATCGCGACCAGTGAGTGGGCATATGGTGGTTACAAAGACTGGAAAAGCTCAGTAGCTATTTTACTAAGAAGGCGCATCTGGATAGCGGTGACTCTGGGGAGGATGGAGCAAGGGATTAAAACGAAAGGAAGGAAACGACTAACCGATATGTAGTGTACTATGATGATTTCAACCGCCTAAAGTTCTTTTCACACGGTGGCACCAAAAAGCAGCACGGATGTTTCTGATTTTGCCGCGCCGCGGTGGTGCAGTGATTAAGGTGTCCAACTACTGTGTCAGAGTACCCGGGTTTGATGCCGACCGCCACCGGCTGCGTTGCCGTGGCGGCGAAATGAAGAGGAGTTCGTGTGCTGTGCGATGACAGTGCATGTCAAAAATCCTCAGGTGGTCAAAATTACTCCGCCGCCCTCCACTACTGCACCCATCCCTTACGGCGCGGTCAGGTGTCCACAGAACGTGTGACTGATTCCGCACCTTTCCTTTCCTGTGACCCAATTATTATCGTTATCATTCAGATTTTCTATCTACACAGATACAAAACCGCCTTTGTGCTATATGGTTTCTACGCAAGTAAATGGTATTGTACGAGGTGCGGCAAATATATATGTGTAGTTATAGGACCAAGTACTTCATCTGAAGCACAAAACATGGCTGCGGCTCAACTCGCCTAAGCCAGGATTAAAATGAGAAATCCCTAGTTGTGGATGAGGGTGTCTGGTTAAATTAATACATATCCTGGAATACACATATATTTCTAAACTTGCCACAGATCTCAGCTAAAGTGTTGGCTGTCTCTACAGATCAGTGACCGTTTACTCGTTTCACTAAGGCTCAGACGAAGACAATGCCACTTGTCGAAACGTTTGCTCAACCTGCGAACTGAGGCTTCCCCCCTCTACCCTTGTTCTGTGCTCCTACATACCGTGTAAGCCATCTTCTTCCTCTCGTTCTACCTAACCGTATCTATGTATTATGCTATATTTTTATATTGTGCATTGATGTGCGGCACCACAACTTCCAGCAATTATCAGAAGCTTTTCATATTGCAAAAAAGGCATTCCGAGCTATTGAGAGTTGTCACGGCAGACCGGAAAACTTATCAACATCACCTCTATACCAAAAATATAATTTACTTAAGGCTAACCGGGTCTACATATACCGCTTGTTACGACATATCCATAGCAATAGGCTCTTCTCCGTCTCTCCTAGCCGATTTCCTAGTAAATACCCTCTCAGACAACAAAGCAACTTCATCCAAAAAGCACGGGCATATTACGGTAAAAAGAAGCCTAATTACCAGATTTCAACTGCTGTCAATAACCCATCGCTATCTTCCATGTTCCATCTCTCTAAGATTTAAAAGATTCGTAAAAAAAGCATTTGATACTCCCAAACGTGCAGTAATTCCTTGCGTTTGGTTTTGTTTTATCATGCCGTGTTACTGCCCGAATTTTGTCCAGTATTTTTTGCCATTTTTTGTTGTTCCTTTTTGAGTGTACAGCATACATTTTGTTCTTCTGTAATTTCTTTGCAGTTTTTACTCCAGTATATTGAATTATCACGTTTGGTCTAATGATCTATTAGCATTTGTTTCGTGCGTTGCGCTCTGCTACGTACTGTGTAGGGAAATGTTACCTCGTCATGCCTAACAGCCTTTTGACACACTTCCTTCTTTTATTCTTGAAAGAGAAATGAAGTGAAGTGAGCCCGAGTCGTTTCCCTGTTTTTCTTATCGCACCTTCTTCGCCGCCTTGCGTCGTCCCTTTGCAAGTCTCTCCTCTCGCCCTTCGGGAGTTTCTATCGCTCGTTTAGCTCTCACAGCTTCATTTTTCCTATGTGCTGCTTCTTCACGATGAGCAATGTCGGCAGGATGAGTATATTCGGCTTTTAGGCGAGCGTAGCGAGTGCTCCCACTAAGCGTTGTTGCTAAAACACTCTTCACTAGATGAGGCAGAGATGGCGGCGATTGCCCTGGCAATCACAGATCCATTAAGCAGAATAATCATCACAGATTATAAAACAGCAATCAAAGCCTATGACAACGGTAAGGTGTCCGAAGAGGCCGGCAAAAATCTGCAAGCAGGCAAGGAGAACGTACCCACGTGCCCAACGACCTAATTAAAATAAAATGGGCACCCGCGCATGTTGGACTCACAGGGAAAGAGATCGCCAACGAGGTCGCCCGTGGACTCACTCACCGGGCCCCAGCGCGGACAGAGTATTCCCTGTCCGAAAGGCGAGGCTTAACCACATACATAGATATTCTAGAACACTACAGAATGGCCAGAAGAACCTTCTCACCCCCCCCCCCCCCTCATAGATCTGCCACAAAGAAGGAAGAAATAATCTGGCGAAAACTGCAGACGGGCACGTTCCCAACCCCGTATATCCTACACAAATGGCATCCTGAGGTGCAATCTTCCTAATATAAAATCTGTGCACGCATAGATACCCTAAACCACATTCTCTGGGCTTGCAGAGCGTTACACGGGATTTGTGGAGATAAACAGTCATGGGAATCCTCCCTTCACAGCCAGGAAAAAGAAAATCCAAAAGCAATTAAGTCATCCGTCAAGCCCAGGCCGCCGCCGGACGCCAACTGATTCCTGCCGACGTCTAGAGGGGAGATAGACGGCGAAAGGGGGAGCTGCGTCTCACCCGATCATCGATACTCTCTGACAGGTGCAAATAAAGTGCTCTCTCTCTCTCTCTCTCTCTCTCTCTCTTTATCATCCATGGCATAGTACTACAGGCTCACCGCTATTCTCAGCGTTATATATAGGCCGTTTCAGGCAATGGGCTGCTCCACGGCCTATATTCCCTACTGCGGCGCAACTGAAGAGCACCGCGCATGCGCAGTGAGGTGCATAGCTAAGCGATGGCGTCAAGAGCGGCGCACCGTGGAGACCGGCGATATGTACCGGTACGAGTGAAGTTTGACCAATACATAGCAAAGAAGAAACGTGTGTGGTGTAGAAGAAGAATCAAATCAGCAGCGTGTGCCACACGTGCAAAGATTCAGCGGGCGGCGAGCAGGCCGAGCGCCGCTAGGCATGCGGCTTAAGGTTGTCTGAAGGTCAAACTGCGGCGTACACGACATGCGCTTGCAGCTAGCCCAGGGAAGCTTCTGCTTCAAAATTTGAATAGATCTACAATAGATTCGCAAGTTGGATCAAAGCATTACAACAAATATATCTAGGAATACCTCAAAAGAACATATAGCATATAGTATAGTGGCAGCAACTAGAAATTTCACATTTCCGCAAGTTTATCCTGCTTATCATATGCCCGTGGGAAAAGTGTATAGGCAAGTTTTTTGGTTTGGTTTTTTCCGATGGTTTACGAAAGAATTTACTTCTACTAAATATAGGTTTCTTTAAGCACAGGGATTTTTTTTTTGTCTAGGATTTACGAAAACAATTACGTCTACAAAATATAGGTTCCTTTAGATGACCACCGTAATGGTGTCGCGCAGGATCGCTTATGACATATCTCCTCTTGTCCACTAACTGCACAGGTGCAGGATTACACAACGCAAACTCCTCCACCTAACAGAACTAGCGCTTTCGGAACATGAGCACTACATAAACATGCGATAGTCCTTAAGCAAAAACACAAAACACGGCCCAACGCGCCTTTCATCTACATCTCCAGCGTTATGCTACTGACAAAATCAGCAACACGCACTTTTCTGCTTTCCAAGAGAGCAGTGCATGTTGTCCTTAAAGCCACTTCACATGTTTTAAGCCACTATAAACCATCGCCTCTTCGCCAGACGTTTACGCACAACAACTTCATATGCGCTGTAGTTGCGGCAGGGGTACTGCTTTCTGAAGCCTAGAGACGAAATTTTCGCTCGTCTATTTCCTGAGCGCATATATATTTTCTTGCGAGTTTTCCTGAGCATGTCTTTTTAAAAGGGGTTCGCTGTGCAGTTACTTAAATGTCTTGACTATCCGAGCTATCCAAAATAAGACAATATTTGCTTCTCAAGCCCGATGTTTTGCTAATATGCGTTCATTCACTTCGCACTTGACATGTGTGTGTTTTCTCCCACCATGAAGCCACTTAGTGCAACATGTACGGCGTAAAAGTAGTCTGAACTTGGGAAAACAGTGGGTGGGTTGCTTAGAAATATTTGTTGCGTTGCTTTACTCTATAGGTCTTTTAAGGCGCAGGTGCATGCTTTCTTGCCTCCTCCGCGGTTTGTTCAGAAAAGTTTTCTTTCAATAGCTGCAAGCAAGGCGTATTTTGCTGAGCTAAGCGATCCCAATCACGTTCCAATACATTTTTTTTTTCGCATTCGAATCACTTCCGAACGAACCATTTAAATGCCTTGTTTCCACGTTCTTCCTCCTTAAGTTCATTTGATGTACTTCCTTTGAATTTTAGGCTGCTTTATACTTTCTTTCGATAAAGTGGTTTCCTTGCACTCAGTCTCTATGATACTGACTTGCATTATTTTTCTCATGTGCTTACCTTAAACTTTGATATTTCTTGTCGACTTGGTATAATTCCTCTAATTTAGAATTTACCAACAGCGTCATGTAGTGGTGACGATGGCGAAAAAAATTAACAAAAGGTTTCCCTAAGAGTGACTCATTATTGCGCAGACTTGCACCGGCAAATTCATAGCAAAACCCGTCTTCAACCGTCACTGAACCACAAATCCCTGCTGCATTCGGCAGTGCTGAATTTAAATTCGGCGAAATATCTAGATAAACCAGCCAAATGAAACTACAACAGCCCGGAACAACACAGAAGCAACCGCGTTTCGCTGTCATCTTCCAAACTCCTGCTGCGTCCTGCACTGTAAAGTAAGTGATAAAACAACGTCTCGGTGTCACTGAGCGTGAAAATAACATGGAGAATACGATCCTTCTTAGTACTGAAAGCGAAATGATAATTCTTTGATATTAAATGATGAAAGCGAAATGATAATTCTTGTTGGCTGACACAAATATTACAATGGTTAGCGGCATTACTACTACGGTAAAAAACATTGCCACAACGTTCCAAAATAAACGGAAGGCTTCGAACAAGAAATTCAAACACTAACGGGCTTTTAGCGCCGGTGTATGACTTAAAGCGAACAACATAACCGATTTCTGGGTCCGGACTGTACCCCTGAGATGTTCACGCCATTAGGCATGTCTTCGTAGTCCAGTTGTACGACGCTGCGAAGAACACTGTCCGGGGCAAAGCATCGGCGCAACAGGTTTTCACTAATTCCGCGACGGGGAACAGGCGTCTAAGCCAACACTCAATCTGGCTTATAGTCATCGTCGCGTCATCGTACAGTTTGTAGACTCGGGCGTCTGTCCGTTCCGAGTCCATAATGCGCAGCCGGACGGGTCGTTGGGCTTCCTCTGCACGCTAGAGGAAGGCGGCAACGTCGAGGTTGTCTTCATCTGTCACGTTCAGCAGCATTGCGTCGAGCGTTGTCGTGGTTTCCTTGGCATAAACGGGTTGAAACAGGGTAGATTTAGTTGTCACCTAGACGGCGTTAGTGTAGAAGAAGACCACGCAGAATAGAATGGTGTCCCAGGTCTTGTGTTCGGCGCAGACGCACACGACTATCGTGTCAGCAGTCGTTATTTTTTTTTTTAGACCTTCTTTATGTCCTTAAATAGACATAGTTAAGTGGAGAAATATGGGAGAGGCCTTCGCCCTGCAGTGGGTATAGTCATGATTATGATGATGATGATGATATGTCCTTTGGTCCGAGGATGATAGGCTGTTCGTCGGCGGCTTTATAAGCGTAGTCTATAGGATTGCGTGGGTATATAAGCCGCCGTAAACGCTGCGATGAACATTTCTGGTGAGCCGTGACGTATAAGATTTGTTCAACAAGGAATTTTGTGACTTCCACAGCACTGGTAGCTGGCGAGACTTTGCTTCAGCATAGCCGGTATGGTAGTCCCTGACAACGATGATTCGTTAGTTGCCCGTTGATGGAGTTGGGATGGGGCCGAGATCCATTTCAGTCTGTTGAAAGCGCTTCATCGAATGTGGTATATGGTTCACTATAGTCCAACTGGTCTTGCGGGTTGGTCTTGCGTCACTGACATCACGGCATGTGTTCACGTATATATGCAGCATGGGTGGTAAACCGCCAACCCGAGATGCCCTCCCGCCGGCTCATGCTAGGACACTTGCAGAATTTCTTTGCTTAGGTTTCGGGAACACGAAAAGCGGTCCTGTCTGCGGTGAAGTTCTTCACGAGGACATCATTGTTTAAGGTGAAGGGCGATAACTGACAACTGATGCCAGCACTGGGGAAGCGGTCTTGCCTTCCTAATGATAAATTCAATTTTGCAGCTTAGAATCCGAACGCCGCTGCTGAGCGAAATTTCTGACGTTTACCAGTACAAAGAAGCCTTTCATCTTCATTAATCGGAACAGTCTGCGTCGGAATGCTTACAACTAGAGTTGTAGACCACAGAGATTTCAAACTCCTGAAGACGCAGGCTTCATCGAGCAATATGTCCGTAAAGATCGTTCAAATTCGCGAACCAGCAAACCGCTTCGTGTTCGCATACGTAGCCTGAAAGTTCGACCGTAAAGGTAAGGGCGGGACATCGAAATAGCCCAGACTACCACGACCACTCCTCCTCGGTCGTCGAGCAATTGGCTTCAGCCTTTGAGAGGGACCTGTTGGCGTCAGCCATGACCTCAAACGTTCGGCACTATTCTGAACGAGAACGCCACCACGACCCACACTGCTTGCGTCGGTATAAATTTCAGCCTCGGCATTTTCATCAATACAGTGGCGCAGGACATCCATGGACATTTTCTCCTGTGAACGTCGAGCGAATCAGATCGCCGAAATTTGATGACGTGGCTGGACATAGGATGGACACGTGGGATGAACCCGGTATTTTTATACCGAAAGGCACACTACGCTACCGGTCGCGCATTTCGCGGTGCCTGAAAAAGAGCGACAGTGCGCATGCGCCAAGACCGGTTTTCGCAAAAGATGCGCCGCGTGTTCGGCCCGTAGCTGCACTCGCTACAGGGGAGGGAAAGGGTGGTAGCGGCATCCCAGTAGATTCGCACGCCGGCGCGGAGAGGATGAGAAGGGTAGTTTACGCCACTGCGTATGCGCGCGTCGCCGCGAAAAGCTGACCGAGTGGAGCAGGAAAGCATCTGCTGGCATCGCATGTTCACGGCATAAAAGTGTATTCTGCAAAGCCGGTGTACTTTGATGCGTTCAAAAGAACGCTGCTGTGTTCGGTGCAACGCTCGGTCGCCCGCAGCTAGAGCTTTAGCTCCACATTTAGCATTGAACCCGATAAACTTTTTCCATTGGTACGCCGTTTTTCAAAATTCGACTTATCCGACGTAGCTTGCGAGGCGTTCGCAGAGGTTCACCACTGATAAAACAGTGTGTTTCTACCCCAACAGTTTCGGCAAATCCAAGCTGCCAAGTTGCCCGAGTGTGACTCGTGCGGTCGTTAGTTTTAGCCACTATGTTTCCCATGTCTACACACTCCCCGCACCAGGACAATTGGCGTCCCATGAGCGTATGCTTGTAGTATGGCAATGAACTGTTTGTCACAATTAATTTTGTGCTGCTATGTAGGTGTGCGAAAAAAAGCATATTTTAAGGTTGTACACTGCATGGTACAAGTCGCTAGGCAACAGCGTTAAACTGCAAATTTACTCCTCGCTATTTCCTCTTAAATATTTGATTTTCTACCATATAACGAAGTCCAGTGGTGAATATCTTCCGCTCATATGTGACGACGGTTAAGCGAGGACCGTTATATCGGCTCTCGCTAACCATGAACCTACGCGTGTTTAAGCTCTATGTATTTAACAATAAGAAAAAGCTGCAAGCTGGGAACTTAATTGTCTTCTCCGCCCCCAATTACTAAAGAACATCTCTGTTCGAGCGCAAGCGGATCATTCGCGCTTCCCACTTTCCGGTTTTATATAAACTCCCGTATTGCGATGAAGCGCGTCTTCGCCAGAACAGGTTCAACGGCTTGGTGATCATCGCCGCCGCTCCAGCGTAGGCCTTTAATGCATTCGGCATACCTTTTGCCGTGGCTAGAAGGTAGGAACTAAAAAGGACTTAATGAGACGCGTCCTATTCGTTTTGCCTGCATGTAATGAAGAGCTAAGATTGCATTCCATGCGAATTACAATGTACTTTGGACGGGTGTTATCCACGGCGATGTAGGTGTTGTGCCGGCGCTCGATATTCAGATAGCAGTCCAGGGTCGAGACAACGCAAATGCTAGGCATAATTCGCTTACAATACGAGAAGATCGAGGTGCCCGTCTAGTAAGAAGGGAAAGCAGTTCGTGAATGAGCGTATACATTGATTTTTGAAGTTCGTGTACGTCGCGTCGCCTGCCGCCGTCGCTTGCATGCAACCCCTGCGCGTGACAGTGGTGCTCGCCGCACACAACCCTGAAAGAAGTAAATGATATGCGTCGTTGTGAGAATACCACTACGTTAAAATCGGCGAACCCTTTACGCCTGATCGTGGGCGGCGAAGGCTGAGCATATGGCTGAGCTTCATGTACGCACAGCAAGCAGAATGCGGACATAACGTTATACGTTCTTTTAGCCATGGGCGCATATCGAAGTCCGCCTTATCTTTATCGAGAGTCGAATGAGTACGTCGGGCGTATCTTTAGACACTGGTTTTATAAAAGTGCTAAAAGACAGCAGGTGCCCCTAGAGGCCGGTGACTGTAGGGTAGTTTCTTGAATGTCTCATCTTCTAACACTTCCCATTTAAAGGATACATCTTACTGTGGAAGCTCCATAAATGATTGGGCGGTGTGTGAAAAGGTTCGTTCCTCCCAATTTGCCAGTGTCCAAAAATTCGGCGCACAGATTTCGTATCCCCATACCGTGGAAACTATACGGTCGCAGCTGTTTTCTGCGGGTCAGGGAGAACTGCGTCGATGCTTACGGTATGATTCAAAAAGAGCAGCTTCTCGTAGGCGATGTAAACTTTTTTGTGCTCAGCGGGGTTCGCCCAGAGGGCACCGTGTTCGTTAATAACAAAACGATGCTTAGCTTACGAAGCTTGACGCACCTTTGATAGTGACGAAGAATTCTCTCTGTAGCACTGAAGAAGGGTGATTACACGGTCTTCGCTGCCAGGTACAGACCCTTCTTCAATGCTACATCATCGGGGCACTGCTGGGCTAATATCGAATGTGGGCCGGTAGCCTTGATTAAGAGCATCTTCTTATGTTTGGTCAGTGAGGGCGAAGACGTCCAGGATGTCTGCAAGCGTTCCGAGGATAGCGATCGCCGTGCTCGTGTTGAGACGTTAGTATCCATCGGTGACATTTATCACCAGCACGTGAGCTTGTCCCTTCCGGAGAGGAAAGATGCGGCTTGAGATACTGAGTCCTCCCTCCAGAGCAACTGGGTGTTTGGCAGTATTGATGTCTTCAGTGCCCACGCGAACGACGACATGGGGGGCGGTAGGCTGTTCGGCTGGTAGGGAGTAAGGGTCACGTTTCAGGAACAGGTTGGAATCGACGAGGGCTTGGCTTCGGACGACGTGGTGATGAGCCACGTAACGAGGTGGCATAGCCCATGGCTTGTGGTTTTTGCATAGTAACTGCCAAAGACACGGTGCCACCTAGCCTGTGTGGTGCAGTGGTTAGGGCGCTCGACCACTGTGCCCAAGGATGCGGAATTGAATCTCAGCCGCGATAGCCGCTTTCCGATGGAGGTGCAAAACTAGGTGCCCGTGTGCTGTGCGATGTCAGTGCACGTCAAAGACCCCAGCTGGTCAAAATTTCCGGAGTCCTCCCCTACGGCGTCTCTCATAGCCTTTGTCTCTTTGGGACGGTAAGCACCAAAACCAAACGAAACTAAAGGCAGGGTGGCAAGTGCCTGCTGCACTGCTGCACTTCATCGCGCATAACTTCCGCAAGCTTCGGTATCTGAGGCTACTATTGGGACGATGGTATCAGTCGGCGCAGTTGTCAGACAAGTTTCTGAGTTACTGCCCGTATTAGCGTCCGCTAGTTGTCCGCACTAACGGATTCAGCGTAGTATACCAACATACGGAGAGTGCTTGAAATGGACGATTGTAGAGACGCATTCGGGTGTTCATGGTCACCTCGATGTTGAATCCTTATTATGAACACTCTGCCACAGATCTTGCGGGTTTGTCGTGAGAGCTACAAATATTGACACCTTGATGCCTCGTATTAAAATTCCCCTTTATTTACTTCAGCCACTTCAGAGTCAGCATGGCTTAAGTCACTCATTAATGCCTTCGACATAAGCGAGCACGGGCTCGTTCGGGAGTTGTACCCAGAACTGCAATAACGACTGAGCTCTTAATTACCATGCTTGTGCAGGCCTTCAAACTCAAAGCACTAACAGATCATATTGTATGTTGAACCCACATGGCAACCATTGTACTTATTTTTTTTTGTATAATCCACCCCTTATGTAATACCCCCACGGGGGTCCTTAAGGTAATAAACTGAACTGAACTGAACTCCTTGAACACGTCCAAGTCCTTCACCTGATCCTCGTAATTCTCAAACCAAGCTCCCCTGTTTGAAACTATATCCCTGTACTACTAGATCTGCCTCATCTTCGCTGCGTCGTTACAAGCATTCAATGTTGCCACACATTGTAAGAGGTCAAGACCATCTTCTACGCCTTTCTCAGGCCGCTACTGAAAAGGGGGGGTCTCTCAGGGCTGAACGAAGCCAGAGGCGTGATCTGTTTGAGGGCTGCATCTTGGGAGGATGTCAGGTAGCTGCGATTAAGCCACGCTATCAGATGTCTTTCGTAGTGTGATTTCGCAGAGCCACAAATACAGAGACTGCGATTGTACTGACTTGAGCTCGTTATTTGCTCATGTACGCACGCAAACGAGTTAGACATTTGGGTTGGAGCAATAGCAGCAAGCGCGTTTGTCGGTGAAGGAACTGCGAATTCCCGGTGCTCTTGCCAATGCTTAATTTATTGTCGGGGAATAAACACGGCTTGTAACCTAAATATACATCACTAAAAGTGTCTACCACAAAATGGATCAAGGCGTACGTAGATGCGAGTAGCTGCAATCATCCGAAATGCATCTCGACGCATCTTGAGCGAAAATAAAATGATAAAGCAGCTTCCGCCCGCTTCGCTCCTGCAGAAGCAAACAGAATAATATGCTCGCGGCGCTACCTAGACAAATCTGCGCGTTAAGAGCATTTTGATAAGGCCGCATACCTTATCAGTAAGCCGCGGTTTAGCGGGCATATCTATTTCTTTTCATGTGTTAAGCTCTTAATTGTGTCATAATGCTTTTGCGCCAGCCCCGTTGCGGTGGCGCATTGGTTAGGGTGCTCGAGTGATGCACCCAGGGATGCGAGACCTAATTACGACCGGAGAGGCAACTTTTTAATAGAGGCGAAAAGCAAGGTGCCCGTGTGGTAATCTCAATGCACATTAAAAAACCGCAGGCAGTCAAAATTTCTGGGGCTCTCTATCATGGCGTCTCCCATGGCCTTAGTTGCTTTGGGACGTTACATCTCATAGACCAGCGCTACCACTCTAACAAATAGTGTATGGCCAATATTAGCCTTATCAGTGTGTCGAAGCTACACCTGAGACAAAGATGAAATGCTTGTGTGCCTTGGTTTTTCACAGGTTACCTTTTTTTAAGATTGAAATCCTGGCAGTGCTACTTTATACAATTGCATATCTTAAACGGCCTCTGAATAAGTATGTGCAGAGCAACATTCGATTGCAAGAAATGAATAGAGTATTCCAGTCAAATTGTACCGCTTCACATGCAGCGTATAATTTAGAAATTGCTTTTAAAATGAGTACCGCTCCCATTCGGTCAGGGTGACAAATAACCACGCGCTCCCTCCACGATGACGTCAGGGGCTTCCTGGCTGCGCGAAATCACTGAACACGCGCACCCTCTTCGATGACGTCATTGGGGCTTTCTAGGTGCGAGCAATCACTGGACGCTATCAAGTGACGCGGGTGAGTCGCGCCGTGTTGGGGAGCTCGCGCAACTTTTCTTCGTTTTTTTCTTCTTGCTAGCCAAGCTGGCACCGCACTGATTAAGAGAAGGAGAATGTAATCCTCGATCGCCTATCAGGTCAGTGCTATTGGAGCTTGCTTAATGTATTTTTCGTTGCGGAGAGGACTGACGGAATACCTATAACACGCGCGCGTGTTCTTGTTTTAGTAGATAGATCTCATTTGCCCTTTAAAAAGCATCGCATTTAACGGACAGGGACTAAAGTAGATGAGCCTTCTCGTCAAATTCATGAAAAATACCTATATCACGCAAAATGTACATCACCAAACGTGACTGGTGCTCACGTTGTATATATCGCACTGAAAAATCTACATCTTGCGCAACTTGTTTTACATGCTAAGGTAAATAACAAATCTTTCTTTGTTTGCCAGCATTCAAATGGTGTTCAAAACAATTTTACTGGTTGAAATTGGCATGATTCTGAACATTTTTATAAATCAGACTTTTTTTATTACAGCCCTGTTCTTTAAGTGTTCTTGTAAATAGAACTTGTTCAGTTTGTGCAGCCATCTTATATTATTCTTGATGTCTTATTTCTATGGGCAAATGGCAGTCGATGGGCAATTGTGTTCTTAAATGTCTGAAAATCCAGGTGATTATTCATGTTGCAGGCGTGCCTTACCTTGAGCGAAACTACTGCTCCTCTCGCCGTATATATGGGATGCGCACTAAGTGGACGCCAGGCCCTAATAACGCTGCTGACGCCTGTAGGCATAAGTGCGTGGCACAAAGGGCAAATGACTAAACAGATTATTAGAAAAATGTCTTGCAGTTTGTCACTCCTATTTCTGGAAATGCTTGAAATATTTGCACCACAAACATTGATCGAAAGAGTAAACGAATTTCGGAAGTCCTACATAATAACCTCAGCTTCGAAAAGTGTGCCAGTTTCCCACAAAAGTACATAGAGGCACAAATAAAAACTTTCTGATGCTGAGGGGCTCTTCATTACGACAGAGCGCGTTTAACTTTGTCGATCAGGAATGTAGCTGCCATTAATGATCAGCACATTTTATGAACAGTTTATAACGAGAATATTGTTTCTTGTCACGTGCTACCATCTATCTGTGAGCGGCCTGCACATGCAATACTCATTCAATATACTGATAAGCTCACATTATGTGGTTGAAGAAGGAGACGAATGGGGTGATCCCGATGCCTCCGGCGATGCAAATCGTGATAGCGTTGCGCCCAATCCTTTCTGACCTGCTGCAGAATGGACCGTCAATGTACAGCCTGGAACGAAAGCAAAAACACAACATGTGATAGCAAACTTTACCTATACTCTGCTCTCTATGCACTGGTCACTTTTTTTTACCAGGACCAAGGTGAGCCTGGCATAATGTATAAATCAACTGCACTGCTCCTTTGTATCAACATGAAGGCCCGTCACGCTTTGTCCCATGCAATTAATATCGCACTAGTCAGAATATATTGGACATAATGATTTGCAATAATAAAAAATGAAAGCCAATAAGTATGGCATAGTTGACTTTTTAGCAACTAAAACTATTTAGAGTACATTTCAAAGAAGAATATGATATACCATAGACTGGAAAAGTTGCATAAGCTCCCATCGAGATTCGAGAAACAATTCCAAAAATAGCGTGGTTACAACATAAATAATACTTTTAGTAACACACTGCCATTAACACTCCTCCTTCATCGGCACAACCTGCATACTGTAATAAAGTTGCTTGGCACAAGTGATTAAGTGTATGAATATTCAACCTTTTTCACCTAAAGCTATGACGTCGCTCGGCACTTGTCAGGTGAGCTACCTTTTTTCTAAATAATCATTCATGCTTTTCTTTATTGCTTTATCACGCTGGAACACTACATAAATAACCAAAATGGCTAGGGTTCAGTTCGCCTGAACCTTGTTTACAGTGCGGAAGATCGATTAAGCACGGTCAGACATGTTTTACTGTGGGTTAACTACTCCACGGCTGTCTGCGAGAATCAAGGAAAGGAAAGGCAGCTGAATCACTGGTTCCAGGTGTAAATCCTCCATGGCTATCACCGAACCTCAAGGACACCAGAGTCGGATATAGACGGTGCAAAGGTGTCGAGGTCATTTCGAAGGCAGCGGTCCCAGGAGGCGAGCCATATGCGCATTGGTGGCGGTGGAGGGAAAGCGTAGGCAGGGGAGAGGCCTACTACTGGGTGAACACTCAGGTCACAATCCACGCTTTCGGTGAAGAACATTGCTTTCCGCAACGACTGTATAGATGATGATGATGATCATCATCATCATCCTGATTATACCCACTGCAGGGCGAAGGCCTCTCCCATATTTCTCCACTTAACCCGGTTCTGTGCTAGCTGCATCCACTTGACCCCTGCGAACTTCTTAATCTCATCCGCCCACCTAACTTTCTGCCGCCCCCTGCTGCGCTTTCCTTCCCTTGGAATCCAGTTTGTTACCCTCAGCGACCATCGGTTATCCTCTCTTCGCACTACATGTCCTGCCCATGTCCATTTCTTCTTCTTAATTTCTACTAGAATGTCGGTAACTTGAGTTATTTCTCTGACCCACTCTGCACGCTTTCTATCTCTTAATGTTATCCCTACCATTTTTCGTTCCATAGCCCTCTGGGTTGTCCTCAACTTAAGTAGAACTCTCTTGGTTAGCCTCCACGTTTCAGCCCCATAGCTGAGTACAGGCAAGATGCAACTGTTGTATACTTTCCTCTTGAGCGATACCGATAAGCTGCTAGTCATAATCTGCGAGTGCTAGCCAAATGCGCACCATCCCAATCTTACTCTTCTTGTTATTTCCTTCTCATGGTCCGGATCTGCGCTTACTACCTGTCCTAAGCAGACATATTCGCCTACTACTTCCAGTATTTCGCTACCTAATGTAAACTGCTGTTCCTTCCCGAGGCTGTTGAACATTATCTTAGTCTTCTGCATATTGATTTTCAAGCCTACCTTTCTACTTTTTCTGTCTAGGTCATCAATCATTATTTGCAGTTCATCCCCCGAGTTGCTTAGCAAGGCAATGTCATCAGCAAATCGCAGATTACTGAGGTATTCTCCATCTACCCTTATCCCTAACTACTCCCATTCCAAGTCTCTGAATACTTCCTCTAAACAAGCTGTGAATAGTACTGGGGAGATTGTGTCTCCTTGCCTAACACCTTTCTTTATGGGAATTTTGTCACTTTCTTTATGCAGAACTATGGTTGCTGTGCAGCCACTACATATATCTTCCAGCACTTTCACGTACGGCTCGTCTACCCCCTGATTTCGCAATGCCTGCATCACCGCCGAGGTTTCAACTGAGTCAAATGCTTTTTCGTAATCAATGAATGCTATGTATAAAGGCTGGTTATATTCCGAGCATTTTTCTATCACCTGATTGATGCTATGGATATGATCGATAGTAGAGTACCGTTTCCGAAACCCTGCTTGATCATTTGCTTGATTGCAGTCTATGGTTGTCCTGATCCTATTAGTGATTACCTTAGTAAATACCTTATATGTAACAGACAGTAAACTGATTGGTCTGTAATTTTTAAGGTCCTTAGAGTCCCCTTTCTTGTGAATGAGGATAGTGTTTGCGTTCTTCCATGGTTCCGATACCGTCGATGACACCAGGCACTGCGTATACAGGGTGGCCAGTTTTTCTAGCACGATATCCCCCCCGTCCTTCAGCAAATCTGTAGTTATCTGATCCTCTCCAGCTGATTTCCCCCTTTTCATAGTTTCTAGTGCTTTCTTGACCTCGTCCTTCGTCACTGGTGGAACGTCTGACTGTTTTTTCCTACCGCCAATCTCATTACGGTCCTGACTACTTTGGCTACTGCAGAGATCTGTATAGAACTCCTCGGCTACTTTGACTATCTTGTCCATATTATTGATGATGTTGCCCGCCTTGTCCCTTATCGCATACATCTGGTTTTTGCCTATGCCCAATTTCTTCTTTACCGCTTTAAGGCTTCCCCCGTTTTTTACAGCATGCTCAATTTTGTCCATGTTATACTTCCTTATATCGGCCACCTTGCGCTTATTGATTAGCTTTGATATCTCGGCCAATTCGATCTGGTCTGTTGGATTGGAAGCTTTCATACTCTGGCGTTTCTTAATCTAATCTTTCGTCTCCTTAGACAGCTTACCGGTATCCTCTCTAACTATCCTACCGCCTACCTCTACCGCACACTCGGTAATGATATTTCTGAAATTATTGTTCCTTGCCTCTAGGGTAATGTCGTCATCCTCAGTTAGAGCTGAATACCTATTCTGTAGCGAGATCCTGAACTCTTCTGCCCTCCCCCTGACCGCTAATTCGTTGATGGGTTTCTTTCTTACTAATGTATTGCGTTCCTTCTTCAGATTTAGGCTAATTCGGGACCTCACCATCCTGTGGTCACTGCATCGCACTTTCCCGATTACCTCTACATCCTGCACAATGGCGGGGGTTGAACACATTATGAAGTCGATTTCATTTTTAGTCTCTCCGTTAGGACTTTTCCATGTCCATTTCCGGTTCTTCCGTTTGCTGAAGAAGGTATTCATGATTCGTAAGTTATTGCGCTCGGCAAACTCAACTAGTAACTCTCCCCTGCTATTCCTAGAGCCAATGCCATAGTCACCTACTGCCTTGTCTCCTGCCTGTTTTTTCCCTACCTTGGTATTGAAGTCGCCCATTAGTACAGTATACTGCGTTTTTACTTTTCGCATTGCCGATTCTACATCTTCATAGAAGCTTTCAACTGCCTGGTCATCATAACTACATGTAGGTGCATAGGCCTGTACAACCTTCAGTTTATACCGCTTATTAAGCATAATTACGATGCCTGCAACCTTCTCATTAATACTATAGAATTCATCTATATTACCCGCTATATACTTATTGACAAGGAAACCTACTCCTAGTTGTCGCCTCTCCGGTAAACCTCGATAACACAGTACATGCCCATCCTTCAGTACAGTATATGCCTCATTCGGCCTCCTAACCTCACTAAGACCTATGACATCCCATTTCATGCCCTCTAGTTCCTCTAACAGCACTGCTAAACTAGCTTCACTAGCTAGGGTTCTAGCATTAAACGTTGCCAGGGTCAGTTTCCAATGGCGGCCTGTCCAGCGGAGCCAGGCTTTCTTAGCACCCCCTGCTGCGTCACAGGTCTGACCGCCGCCGTGGTCAGTTGTTCCGCAGCCGCTGGTTACTGAGGGCCGGGGTTTTATAGAGCTAATCGTGAGAAGTTGCGGCCAATTACTGCACCAGGGTGGCCAACTCCTGTTCTGGTGAGGGAGTGCGTTGCCGGAGGTGTTCACCGGCGTCAGGTCGCACCCCGAACCTGTGTATGCAATTCCATCGACACGCGGATTTTTTTTTCTTTTTTTTTTATCCGGTGGAGAATTGCGCGGCACCGGGATTTGAGCCCCGGTCCTCTTGCATGCGAGGCGGATGTTCTACAGCTACGCCACCGCTCCACTATTGCAGTATTGACGCTTAATAAACACATTGGTGCTGTCACTATTTTCTACAAGCCTCAAAGCAGCTGATGATAGATGATGTTGGTTCACAAAAAAGAAGATCGGCAGTGGCAGAAGAGGAGCCCTTGCGATAAGCAAGTCAATAAATCACATTTCACCCTGTCACCATATTGTGCCGTCTTCTCGCTTTTTGCCGCGTATCAATTAGCAAGTACACGTCTCATTCGTGCCAATATGCAAGCATGGCAACCCGTGCAAAGGCCCCTAATTATTGCTGGTCATACATACTTACTTCGGATACGCAGGCTTATCACTGCTCCTGGAGATTTTTGGTTCTGTAAGCTTCGTACGAAGTACACCTGCAAGGTGGCGGTACAGAAACATGGATAAGCATTTCGAAAGCGCAAGGCTGCCTAAGTTCAAACCATGCAAGCAAAACTGATGCACCTAGTACTTATATGTAGATTGCCTGACTGGGTGCATCAATCATCTTATTGCGAATGTAGCCAGAACGCATTACAAAAGCAAGCACCAGCAGCAGCTGTGCATGTTTACTGTTTAATTATAGCTGTAGTGAGCAGAAGTCAGGAATTAACACGCTATCTAGGTCTGTGTCAAACTCCTTGATGACTGATCTATAATGTTTGTATTTACGACCTGTCTTGTTCTTTGATGCTTCAAACTGTTAGTTATCATGAATACTTTGTGAATGAATGCAGCATTTGGCTATTTTTCCTAAATCCGTTGCAAAGGTGTCGTAATTTTCGCTGCCCTTAAATATCTAGAAGACATATGACCGAATCACTCATTTATCTGAACATTTTGTCATCAGGGTTAAGACGTTCCTAGATCCCAGAACACTTACCTGTCCAGTCACCATTCGCAGTCAAGTGTAGCGTGAATGTGCTATCACCACTTTTGGAACACTGCAGGAAAATCAAGCCAGAATGCCATTGAAACTGAGCTTCAAACGTAACGAAAGATATTAAGCATATTTATTGATCTTCTATGCACACTGTTTCTAGCATAAATATCATATAATAAAGTTAAAGGCAAGATATTTTTCAGGTACGAAATAGTTCCTAACACTCATGTTAAAACATGGTAGACGCGGCTCATAACTGGCCCTTTCCATGTAATAAAAGAAAATTTTCCTCTTCAGATTCTAGTTGCCTGAATTACGCTACATTAAAACAAAATGATGAAAAGCTGTTCATTGTTCATATATGCCTTAATAGAAAAGCACAAAATTTCCTGCAAGGAAAGTATCTATGCGACTACGTCAACCGCTTCTAGTACTCAAGGCAATGATGATCACGCCTAAACTAAAATGAAATCAAATCCAACTCCCCCATTCCAAACTTCCTAAAAGGAAAATATCGCTCCTACTCACTGATGTTACAGTGAAAGGATGCCATTCCAGGAATGAAATCTTCGGACAGTTCAAGAGGACGTACTGTAAAGAAGAGTATGTATATCACTAAAAATTGAAATACGGTAGATACGACAGCAGGCGCTAATAAAACATGTACACTTGTGAGCCGGGATTCCTTTGTAACCTGTAGCACTAAACTTATTGTACACATTTGATGTGCGATTGCGAAGCATGCGCTGGGTACTCTCCTTCACCTATCGGCACGTTTATGCCATGATAAGCGTTACAAAATAGTAAACAATGGTTTCTCGCGCCAAAAACCCTTCAAAATTAACAATATATTGGGGAAACCTACGTTGTGCCTTTAAAGTCATGTCGCGACTCCGTTAATGGCTCCTGTCTGCAGCACTCCATCCGTATAATCATTCACATATACAAGAACTTAGCTACTCACTTAACCATTGATCCCTTAGCGTATGCTTCTTTTTCTCCCAACATACAGAGTTCGTTGAAGCAAATAATATTCTTCATCCGTACCATCATGGCTTCAGGACAGGCCTGTCTACATTTACACAAATTGTTGAGATCATATATGTTTTCGCCAAAGCAGTTAACGACCGAACTCAGACAGACGTAATTATCTAGGCTTTTTGCCATGCTAAAGTGCTTCTAAAACTTAAACATATTCTGTGGAATGGGCTAAGTGTTGAGTGGATCAGCAGTTATTTATCTGACTGCAGCCAATTTATTCAATAAGGTACCCACACTTTGTAAATTGTACTAGGCCTTTCGGGTGTACCTCTGGGCTCAATTTTAGCTCATATCGTGTTCCTTTTAGGTGCGTTGGAGCTTACTTCTCACGTTTGGCGAATTTGGATCGGTTGGTCCCGGTCTCTCATCTGACAACCAATGGCTTACGTTGAAATTTTTTAAGTCCGAAGCAGTTTACATCCTGGTGGGTTGCCACCCAAGCCCCCCAAGATGGCAGGCACCCTACAGTCCATCTTAGGTCACGTGATGCCACCCAAATATGGCGGCCACCCCAACGCCCACGCTACGTAACGTGATGCCGCCCATGATGGGGCCACCCTAGGCCCGCTGACACTGTAGCGCCTCTTGCAAGGGCGAGAACAAAGTGGGCACGAGGTCCAGCAGCACGAGCGCCACAAAGACGTGTCAGTTCTAACCATAAAGCTGTCGGAATTGGTCCTTACTCGCCATAGCTACGACAGATTTGGTGACCCCGCCGATCAGCAGGGCCGGGTATTGGAAATAAATAAATAAATTATTCTGCTTGAGCTGTTCTTGAAACGTCTTCCCCAGACCATGGTCCCCTCGTCGCGGCTGCAGGTGGTGTCCCACTGGATAAACTCGCCGTCCTCGCAGACCATGTCGCGGACTACTCGCGGCACCCGAATCTCAGCGTCGTGACCACTCAGCTTCCAGATTCTACCGCAGACTCTCAGCTTCTGTGCATAGAAAGTTGACTGGAAGCTCTTGCCAGGGCCATCGATGACCTCGCACCCTTGTCACGCCGTTCTCCGACGAGGTTCCGGTCACGCCGCCGCTCCACGGCACCTTTGCGCTTCCCAGAGTTCAAACGATCCGACGTGTCATCCTTCTCGGCTGTGCGCTGGTAACACCGTACTTTCATACACTCTTCCCGCAAACACACCAACCCGTGTTCCTGGTCGGGAAATGCTGCGACTGGTGTCGTGACGCTGGGGCTACGTCGACCCGGCCTTCACTTGGTAGCGTGCAGAGACTCGGGGTTGAAGTAGGATTGAATCTTCGAAGTCGGTGAAATATGAACAAGCAGGTTTAATGGCACTTTGAGAAACTTATTTACAATATTTACACGAAAAAGAAGGGTACATCAGCAAAATGGCAAGCGTTAAGAGTTCATAGCGAGAAGCGACTGGATGAGCCGTTTACCCAGGGCCCAGAGCGACATTTCGTGCTCTGCAGCGTCCTTAAAAACCCCCTATGTCCAGCCCCTCTCTGAAGATGCTGACCAACCAAATCCAGGGCACGCCCCTCAGGTATCGGCATCCAATCGAACACATCACTGCACTGATGGTCTGAAGCACTGACTGGTCCGGCATTCATTCGTTGGGCGTGATCACTTGTTGGCGGGAAAAGCTTGGGAACGGCGAGGAGAGGAGGTACATTTCTATTCTTCAGCAAAGAAACCACAGGCTGGTTCTGACAAGGGGTTTTACTTCTCAGAAACCCGAGTGCACGTGGCGCCGCATAGGGCTCCCAACATTGTCCCTTTTCGACAATTGCAAATCTTTCCTGCATTCCCGGGAAATCACTTAATGGCCGTATGAGTCATGCTCCTTTCTTGTCCTGCACGTCAGCGGACATGTCACTCTGTCGTCTCCTTTGGATAGGAGGCATTCATCACTGGAGGATAGCACTTCTCGACTGGAAGGGTGAACAAAAGAAAGAAAGCACTTCCTGCTATTTCCCGCAGGGGGACGTTTCTTTGTGTTTTTCCAGACGTTCTCTTGACAGGGTCAATTTGGCATTTGCAGGTTGTCCACAAAGCAAAACATGCTTACAAAACAGGATTCCTGGAAACAGGCTCACTTAGAGCCATTGGACCATCACCACATATTCACAAAACTTATCCATGCCCACAGGCGAACAATAGAGCGCGCAATTGCGGATGCTTGGTCGTAACAGCCTCCTCCCCCGCCAGAAGAGTCTCGGAGGGCAGCAGTCCCAGCTGCTGCATGAAGAGACGACTTAATGGCCTGCACGTGAACGCTTGAAGCTCGCTGTTGCTTGTCGCGTTGTCTTGATTGTTGTAGGCCAAATTGCTCGAGCTGTCTGAAACTCAACCACATGTCTAAACAAGCACTCGGCTCCCGTCTGAAGAGACCAGGTTAAAAGAAAACTGCCATTGTTGTTCGAGAAAAGCCCACTCTCAAGACGTTCAGGACCCACGTATTCCTAGAAAACCAAACGTGCTGCTTTACATAGCCACACATATACAAGCGCACGAAAAAAAAAAAAAAAAAAAAAAACCTGATTATCAATTTGGATACATGGTGAGGAACATCTCGGACCGCTTAGAAAGAGCGGCTAAGCGCGTCCGCATTCCCATTTAACTTCCCCTTTTTGTATCTTATTTCAAAATTGTACTGCTGTAAAATCAAGCTCCACCTAAGAAGGCGACTGTTCTTCGATGTCGCAGTTTGCAGCCAAGCCAGGGGACCATGGTCCGTCTCTACGGTGAACTTGGCCCCTCCAAGATAGCACTGCAATTTTTGAATGGCCCATACAATGCAAGCGCATTCTTTCTCTGACGCGCAATAAGCCCTCTCTCTAGAACTCAGTTTTCTGCTCAAGTAGAGCACGGGGTTCTCATTACCGTCGTCATCTCTCTGGCAGAGAACAGCACCTAACCCTCGATCACTGGCATCACACTGGACCGTGAATTCTCGGCCATAGTCTGGAGCTCGCAATACCGGACGGCTAATCAGCACAGCCTTCAGGTTTACGAAGGAGGCTTCCTTTTGTTCGTCCCAGACTACATTTGTCGGTTCTGTCTTGCGGAGAGCGTCGGTCAGAGGGCTAGCCAAAGATGAATAGTTAGGGATGTAGTGATTGTAGTATCCCGTCAGACCCAGGAATGCTCGAATTTCCGTCTTCGTGCTCGGCCGCGGGTAGTCTGCTACCGCAGAAATCTTAATCTCGCTAGGTTTCCTGAAACCTTGACCTACATTGTGACCCAAGTAGTCCACGGTCGCCCTTGCCAGGCAACATTTCTCGGCCTTTACGGTTAGTCCAGCTTGACGCAAAAGGCTCAGTACAGCTCTTAGATGTACCATATGGTCCGCCCATGAGTCGGAAAAAACCGCAATGTCGTCTAAATAAGGCACCGCGAATGTTTCACACCCCTTTAAAACCCTATCCATGAGTCGGGAAAAACAAAATGGAGCATTTTTGAGCCCGAAACTCATCATTGTTGGCTGGTAGCTGCCCGTCGGAGTGACGAAAGCCGCGTATCTGCTGGCGCGTTCAGTGAGCGGTACTTGCCAGTATCCTCGAGTAAGGTCCAGCGTAGTCACATATGCCGCTCTACTGACCTGTTCTACTCTCTCCTCAATATTCGGAATAGGATACACTTGATCCCTGGTGAGAGAATTTAGCTTTCGGTAGTCTACCACAGGCCTAGGGTCTTTACCTGGAGATTCTACTAAGATCATAGGCGAAGCATAATCGCTTTCCGAGGGTTTTATTACTCCCAATTCCAGCATGCGAGTTACTTCCCTATCCAGAATTTCTCTTTGCCTTGGAGAAAATCGGTAGCACCTTGATCGCACTGGCACGTCTGAAGTCAGCTCAATATCGTGCTCAGTCAAATCAGTTCTGCCTGGCCTGTCCACGAAGCAGGCCTCAAACTCTGTTATTATCTCGCCCAGATCGGACAGCTGGGATTTCTTTAGTTCTCCTCTCTGCTCCGTCTTTTTGTGAAGCTCCTGAGCGTTGCTTCCTTTTCCGCTGAGGCAAATCAAGTTATCCCCCATCTCCTCGGGAAGGTTTAACGTTAGATTTACCACGGCTTCCTTCTGCACATAAGGCTTCATAAGATTGCAATGATAAATGCGCACTGCTTTACGCCTATCGGGGATTTTCACTGCGTAGTTAGTGTCAGAAAGCTCTGCAACGACTTTAGCAGGTCCTTCCCACTGTACTTCGAGCTTATTCTTGGGATCATTGGCTTGCTCCATAGCTAAGTCCTCTCGGGTTCCACTTAAAAGTCTCGTGAGATTACTAGACACTGGCGGCAAGAGGTTACTTTCAAGAACGTCCTCATTCCGTGTCTTATCAAGCTCACTTTCATGTTGACTTATCTGAGATGCCTCGCTCTCAAAGTTTTCTGGCCCGCTATTTTCCGCATTTACCACTGTTTTAACTGCCGTTTCCTCCGCTGTTGATTTTTCTGAAATGAGCAGTGTAGCTAGTTCTCGCGCCTTTGAACGTGTTAAGGCCTGCACATCTCTGTCTCCGAAAATCAGAAGGCAAGCTTTGACCTTCTCGTAGTTGTCCGCGTCCTCCTTGTTTAGCCGCGCGACAACCTCCGCTGCCTCGCAGGGCAGAACCGTCAATAATCTCTGAGACCACGTGTCTCGCTGGAAGGACAGTTCTTCGCAAGTTCGCTCAAAGTTACCCAGATACAGACCGATATCCCCTGATATCACATATGGCTGCATGTACTTTGACATCTTGAAATCTGCCTCCTTGTTGAGAAGAGGTACCGCTAGCTGGGGACAATTGCCCGACCTCTCGCTCAACTCTACTTCTAATTTCCGGAGCTCAATTTCTAGCTCCCGCTTTTTTGCTTCTCTCTCAAGCTTCTCACGTTCGTGCTCCCTTTCCTCTTTTTCTCTCTCAAGTTCACGCTCCCTTTCCTCTTTTTCCCTCTGACGTTCGCGCTCCCTTTCCTCTTTTTCCCTCTGACGTTCGCGCTCACGCCTCTTTTCCTGTCTGAGTTGTTCCTCCTTGTTTTGGGCGATGAGGTTCCATGCTTCACTGAGCTCCTCATCATCGGCTCCCAAATCTGTGATTGCCTTTATAATCAAAGGTTTTCGTGCCAAACCACTTGTATCAATTCCCAATTCCTCACACAATTGCAACAGTTCCGGTTTCTGCAGCTTTTGTAGGTCCATGATCGCTCCGAGTGTCGGCTACTTCCAAAACAACAGTGCAAACTACCAAACCTAAAGGCGTTTCAACACTTTTTTTACCAGTTCTAAAATCTAACCCTGTTCTAGAACCTGGTCCACATCAGAAGAAAAGCCAAGCACTCACCCACACATGCGATCGATGTTCCGAGCTGCTCTCTTGTTGGCCGATTGTTGCGCCTGCTTGTTGCTTGAGATGCCACCTCCGATCACCAGATGTTGTGGCTTGTAGCTTCAGATCCACCTCCAATCACCAGATGTTGTGGCTTGTAGATTCAGATCCCAACGCTGGACACCAGTGTTGGGGCTTGTAGATTCAGATCCCACCGCTGCCACCAGTTGTCGTGACGCTGGGGCTACGTCGACCCGGCCTTCACTTGGTAGCGTGCAGAGACTCGGGGTTGAAGTAGGATTGAATCTTCGAAGTCGGTGAAATATGAACAAGCAGGTTTAATGGCACTTTGAGAAACTTATTTACAATATTTACACGAAAAAGAAGGGTACATCAGCAAAATGGCAAGCGTTAAGAGTTCATAGCGAGAAGCGACTGGATGAGCCGTTTACCCAGGGCCCAGAGCGACATTTCGTGCTCTGCAGCGTCCTTAAAAACCCCCTATGTCCAGCCCCTCTCTGAAGATGCTGACCAACCAAATCCAGGGCACGCCCCTCAGGTATCGGCATCCAATCGAACACATCACTGCACTGATGGTCTGAAGCACTGACTGGTCCGGCATTCATTCGTTGGGCGTGATCACTTGTTGGCGGGAAAAGCTTGGGAACGGCGAGGAGAGGAGGTACATTTCTATTCTTCAGCAAAGAAACCACAGGCTGGTTCTGACAAGGGGTTTTACTTCTCAGAAACCCGAGTGCACGTGGCGCCGCATAGGGCTCCCAACATTGTCCCTTTTCGACAATTGCAAATCTTTCCTGCATTCCCGGGAAATCACTTAATGGCCGTATGAGTCATGCTCCTTTCTTGTCCTGCACGTCAGCGGACATGTCACTCTGTCGTCTCCTTTGGATAGGAGGCATTCATCACTGGAGGATAGCACTTCTCGACTGGAAGGGTGAACAAAAGAAAGAAAGCACTTCCTGCTATTTCCCGCAGGGGGACGTTTCTTTGTGTTTTTCCAGACGTTCTCTTGACAGGGTCAATTTGGCATTTGCAGGTTGTCCACAAAGCAAAACATGCTTACAAAACAGGATTCCTGGAAACAGGCTCACTTAGAGCCATTGGACCATCACCACATATTCACAAAACTTATCCATGCCCACAGGCGAACAATAGAGCGCGCAATTGCGGATGCTTGGTCGTAAATCGGCATCCAATCGAACACATCACTGCACTGATGGTCTGAAGCACTGACTGGTCCGGCATTCATTCGTTGGGCGTGATCACTTGTTGGCGGGAAAAGCTTGGGAACGGCGAGGAGAGGAGGTACATTTCTATTCTTCAGCAAAGAAACCACAGGCTGGTTCTGACAAGGGGTTTTACTTCTCAGAAACCCGAGTGCACGTGGCGCCGCATAGGGCTCCCAACATTGTCCCTTTTCGACAATTGCAAATCTTTCCTGCATTCCCGGGAAATCACTTAATGGCCGTATGAGTCATGCTCCTTTCTTGTCCTGCACGTCAGCGGACATGTCACTCTGTCGTCTCCTTTGGATAGGAGGCATTCATCACTGGAGGATAGCACTTCTCGACTGGAAGGGTGAACAAAAGAAAGAAAGCACTTCCTGCTATTTCCCGCAGGGGGACGTTTCTTTGTGTTTTTCCAGACGTTCTCTTGACAGGGTCAATTTGGCATTTGCAGGTTGTCCACAAAGCAAAACATGCTTACAAAACAGGATTCCTGGAAACAGGCTCACTTAGAGCCATTGGACCATCACCACATATTCACAAAACTTATCCATGCCCACAGGCGAACAATAGAGCGCGCAATTGCGGATGCTTGGTCGTAACACTGGCCACAGACGGCGGGAAGTGGCACTGCTGAACGGATATGCCGCCTCTTTTACGCTTCCAACAAGATCACTGCGGCGCGTTTCCTTGTTGACAAGGGAGGAGAAGTCAGCGTCATTCAGGCCTCTTCAGCCGATCGCAGTCGCAAAGAAATGACCTCACCCCTTCAAGCCATAAACAACTCCCCCATACGCACGTACAGACAACGGTCTGTTAGGCTTAACCTAGGATCGTGCCATACATTTCGCTGTAGTTTCATCCTCGCCGACGTCTTGCAAGTTGTTCTCGGCGCTGACTTCCGCAGTTTCTTCAACCTGGCGGTCGATATTATTGCACATCGACGCATCATCCTGGGACAGAACCTATTCGAGCTCTCGTCCCCGCTTCGCCCTACGGAAACATTCCTGCCGAGTTCACCAACATTATCAAGCCGCACATCAGAGAGTAGCCAGTGAAACATTCAATGACCCCCCACATCATGACTTCTGGACCGCCAGTGTTTGCTTGCCCTGGCCGCCTGTCTGGAGAACGCCTCGCTATCGCTCGCCGTGAGTTTCAACAGATGTTTGAACACGGCATCGTGCGCCCTTTCTCAAGCAACTGGGTGTCGCCACTCTACATAGTGCCGAAGAAAGATCTGGGCGACTAGAGACTATGTGCACATTACCGACCGCGCCCTTAACGGCCACACTTTATAACGAAGATATCCACTTTCTGTCACCGGTGCATCACACAATGCAATCGGCGCAGTTCTTGAGCAGCATGTCTCTAGTTGGCGGCTTCTGGTTTTTTCTCACAAAAGCTTTACCTGAGATTAAACACAGCACATTCGGTCGAGACCTCCTCGCGGTATACCTGGCCACTAAGCGTTCTCTACACTTTCTAGAGGGCCGAGATTTTCATGTATGTCATCACATATCATAAGTCATTGACGTCTGCCTTCAAACGTAATCACAGCGCCTATAGAGCACGCGAGATTCGCCAGCTGTGCTTTATCTTCGAGTTTAAAGTGGATCTTCGTCACGTGCATTGGCCCGAAAATGCTTCTGCTGATGCCCTTTTCCGTCTCGGTGCTATGGCGTTTGAACCACAGGTGGACATAGAGGAGCTATCAACAGCACTGCGCAACGACTTAGAGCTGCATCGTCTTCGCTCCTCCTCCACATTCCTGTACTTCTCTCAGTATTTGCTGCCGTTTTCCTCCACGTTGCTTACGTGGGCGACATCAACTGGTGTTCTGCGCCCATACGCATCTCTGGTTTTCCGTCGCACCATTTTCGACAAACTGCACATTATGAGCCACATTGGTATTCGTGCGACACAGAAGGTGGTCACATCTCGTTTCCTGTGACCATGACATCAATATCGATGTTCGTCGATGGGCCCGAACATGCCTACAATGCCACCGCGTCAAATTTCACCGGCATACTGTCACGCCTGCCAGAACTTTTCGGCCTCCCCCCGCAGGTTTTCTCACGTCTACATAAAATCGTTGGACCCCTCCCGTCATTACGTGGGGCCTCTTATCTACTCACATGTGTGGACCGTTTCACTCGCTGGCCCGAGGCGCAGCTCATTGCTGAAAGTACAACAGAGACAGTTGCTATGACCTTGATGGCCGGCTGGGTGTCTCGTTTTTGCTGCCCCTCTGTCGTCTTCACTGACGGCGGTCGCCAGTTTCATTCGGCCCTATTCACCACCCTTGCCAAGATACCGAGTATCGGCCACATCTACAAGACCCGTCAAATGGCATGGTAGAACGTCTTCATCATCAACTGAAGGCTACCCTTACCATCTATCAACCGAGGGGAGTCTGGTCTGACCACTTGTCTCTCGTCCTTATGGACATTCGCTCTGCACTGAAAGGCGACACAGGCTGCTCCTCTGCTGAGCTAGTCTACGGCATTCCCATACGCCTACCTACGGAATTATCGCCTTTGTCCCCAACACTCATACATGATGAAGTCGACCGCCGATATGCGTGAATCGCCTGGTGACGTCATCACCAGTCGTGACGTCATGATTACATCACAGTGCAATGACATCATAAGCCGTCATTGCCATTACTCATGACTATTATGCCATTACTAATAACTAATTAGTACTAGTTAGTGACTAGTTAGCCATTCGTTAGTACTGGTTAGTGACTAATTATTCATTATCACTGGCTTGTGACTTGATAGCCATTAGTCACTAGTACTACACCACTGATGTACCTCGCCAGATGTGATGTAGGAGTTGTCCGAACACTCTCGGCCACCGCCACAGCGAAAGGACGAGTTTGCAGTCAATGTAGCTCTCGCTACAAAAACAATGGGGGCACGTAAGCAATGCTCTTAAGGGTATGACGCGAAAACATAGGCTACCATCCAAGATATAAAACCCCGATCTAAGTCTTATGAATGTGCTTGAGTTACTCTTAAGTAGCATACCTGACGTAGCTTCCAAAAGCGCTGGAAGAGTGATCCTTATTCCACCTTCTTATCTCAAATGTGGAACCCGAGTTGACAGCCCCTCTCAACTTTCTGTATAATGCTGTCTCGTTAAGCGCGCAAACCATCGAAGAATCAGTGCTGAGCATGTCTGCTGCCTGCCTGTCCCGTGATTTTCCTTCACAACGCCGATGCCGACATCCATGCCGACGCCGGATTTTCTGAGTAGCATGACTTACAACTTTGCCACTTTAAAATATGAAAAGGGCCCGTTTTATCGTGAAAGTGCCTTACCAGCACAAGACAAAGGAAATCACAGAAAATAAACATGTAATCTAATAAAAGAACAAGTGCACATGGCGACGTCGCCTTGCCTCCTAAAACAGCACACCGATTAGGCTAAGATTTGTGTTCCCTTCCTCTGTCCTTGTTTCATTCGTGCAGCTTGGAAGATCAGCAAATTTCGCCATCTAGTCCGCTCGAAAACATCAAGATCGAAAAATATTGTCGTTCTTCGTTTTCAGTCTGTCCTGCTGTAACGTTTTGTGTCACATGGACACCACCACGAGGACACCAGAACCACGTCGTGGGAGCGGAGATCGCAGTCAAAGGAGAGATATGCCGTAGAGGAGGGCTCCGCCATAATTTCGACAACCTGGGAATTTTGCCGTTCGTTGGCATCGCACAGCACATGCACACCTTTGTGTTTCCCCTCCATCGAAACACGGCCGCCGTGGTCAGAATCATACCCGGGTGCTCCGGGGGATGCAGTGGGGTATTTTAGCTACTGCGCCACCGTGGCGGGGAATGCGGGCAAACAAGTAGCTGCAGAAGGGCGCGGGCGATACAAAAGGTATGTTTGTTATGTGTTCAATATGTTGGTACGCAAACTTGGAACCTAGAAGTGAAATTCAAACTTGCCTACCACTCAGTGGCCAACCGCTTTGGTAGTGCGCTCAAATATATATATTATTATAAATATATCAATACGCTAAAATTTTGGCCCCATGTGTGGGGTAGAGAGTCCAGAGTAGTGTCTAAGGATTCGTTAGGATCGTACGCGTAAAATCGCAATTCTAAATATACTCTGATTTTCCTGGGGGAGTTGCACCATCAATCTTTAGAGGTCCAATTTTGTCAATATTGGCGTTTGCAAGGAGGTGCGTGCATGGCGAACCAATTTCGGGTGATTGCTTCTGGCTCTAAGGAGCTGGGACTGGTACTTCACCACCGCTTGCGGTGGGGGCTAGCCTGCTACTGAATGTCTATCTGTTGTAGGCCGTCATTGCACCCGCCACAACAGTAGTGGACGACGGCTGTTGCGACGGGCAACTTTCTCGCTTACTCCTTCTTCTTTCTTCTCTATTTTCTCTTCAGGCTTTCATAGAAGCTCCCTCCCTTGAATCCTGGAGGCGGCTGATCCTGGCCCTGATGGGGCTGGGATAGGTAGGTTATCACCGCTTGCGTCCTCCTTCTATGTGAAAGTTGAGGCGTATGATCTCATGTGTAGAGTGACTGTGGTAAAATATTTACCCTATGCGTTTTAACTGATTTATTTATAGGAAGGGAAAGGCGCGGTAACTGTCTCACTTGTTTTCTGTGGACACCGCAACCGCGCCGTAAGGGAAGGGAGGAAGGTGGGAGTGAAAGTGGAAAGAGAGAAAGCGGAGCCATAGTGCAGGGCTCCGGAGTAATTTCTACCACCTGGGGATTTTTTACGTGCGCTCACATCGCACAGCACACGGACGCCTCTTCGTTTCGCCTCCATCGAAACGCAGCCGCCGAGGTCGGGTAACCCCGGGTGCCCCGCCGGGGTGGTGCAGTGGTAAGACGCCCGACTACTGTGCCGGAGTACCCGGGTTCGAACCCGGGTACTGCACCACCCGGGCTGGGGCCCCGTCGGGGCAACCACTGCCTCGTGCGGACAGAGGAGAGAAAGCAGAAAAAAAAAGAAGAGGGAGAGAAAGACGCGCGCCGCAACAGCCGTCGTCCACCACCGAAGCGGTGGCGGGTGCAATGGCGGCCTACAACAGGTAAAAATTCTGTGGGGGCTAGCCTGCCACCGAAAGGCGGGCGTTTGTGACAAAGTAATACTACTAGTAAGGCATACTGCCACAGGACGCAACAGCCGTCGTCCTCCACCGAAGCGGTGGCGGGTGCAATGGCGGCCTACAAAAGGTAAAAATTCTGTGGGGGCTAGCCTGCCACCGAAAGGCGGGTGTTTGTGACAAAGTAATACTACTAGTAAGGCATACTGCCACAGGGAAGAAATAGGACGGCATTGAAGATGTTAACAAAAACTACTGCAAACACAAGAAGAGAATCCCTGGCGATGAAATCCCGTACCTGGCCAGGCTTGGCCAGCATCCCCTCCTTGGCAAGGCGTAACTCGATGACCGAGTCGTGATGCGGGTCGCCGCCGGGCGCCTGCACGCCAGCGGTGTCGCCTGTAGTGGTCCCCACGCTGCGGCGGAGTGGTTCGCCGTGCAGCTGGACAGCGTCAAGCCGCGCGGCTGAGCGCCGTCTGTACAGCCGGCAGCAGGCATCCAGCCCGAAGAGCGCAAAGGCCGCCAGCATCCATTTCCACGTCTACTGCAGCAGACCGCCACGCCGGCCGGCACGTGCGCGCACGCAGGGATAAGCGGCTTAAGGGCTGATTCGCAATCGAAAAGCGCGCGTCAACCAATAAACCGCCGCGGTCATGTTGCAATATATATCATGTATATTTGACGTTCAAAGAGCAATCTTTCTTGACAGTGATTTATCGCGTAGTGTTAGGCATCACTGTCCGTCTAAGCGGGGAAGGCAACAAAGTCCACTTTCCTGGGAAGCTTCTCACGGCAAAATCGAAAAGATAGCCCCTGCCTTAAATGGTTTTGATTGTCTTTGTGCCCATTACGTTTTTGAATAATGAAGAGTCGTTATCATTTACCGCATTCTCGGTCGTATTCCCTACCGCAAAATCAAGTTTTCTTTGTTCTATCGTATCCGTTCACATTCTATTTTACATTTAATTTCTTTACCCTGGGCAGCACTAAAGCCCGACATTTTCACCCTTATTCTAAACTGTCGTTTCGGTACTTTCTATAACTATTGAAAGTTCAGATCTTCCGGACAAAGTCAAGACAAAAGGTAAGACCCAATAGCCATAAATCTAAAACAGTCATGGCATGTAAGTCATTGTCTTCGGAGATTAGGTTCTTCTGTATTTACAGGCCACACTTTTTAGAAAACTTGAAAGCTTTCATGGCCCAAGCTCTACATCGCAGACAGCGCTTCAGCTGTTCTCAGATCCACAGGGCTGACCTACCTCACTCTTTTGAGAAGTGAAAATTGGAGGCACGAAGCAGACTCCAACGTCCGGCCGTGGCTCTGGGTAAGGAACCTCGTCTTTCCTGCTCGTGTTCAAGAACTGGCACCCGGGAACGTGCTCGTCGGTGTTCACTTGCTCTTTCAGAACTCCGCTGCAGCATCAACACAAAATTATAATTGCTCACTTGCATGTTTACGTTAAAGGTCGCATGAAAAGCTATTGCTTTACTAGAACCCATTAGAGCATTACAATATTACAGTATTAGAGCTAAATGCTACAAAATGCGCACGAGCAGTAGATATATTGGCGATCGAAACTGATGCTCCTCCTCTCCCCTCATTTCAGCACACACCTGAGTGCAAAGAAAAAAAAATTACCGACGATTACGTTACTTCCTAATGCGATATTTGAGCGCAGCAAATAAGCTGTTTCACCTTTTCGATAGATTGAGGCAAAGAAATCGAGCAACACATGTATGCGCTATCACAGATTTTTTTTTTTATTTTTCACACGTATTCCTTTAACAAAGACTCCACTAACGGTTCTTGACAGTCATGAAGGAAGCTTTGTGGTCGGAGAAATAGACTCATATATGTTCGACTTGGTCCCTCTGCTCTGCCAGCTCGTTTAGCAGCAGCAGCAGCAGACGGAGGACTTCCACCGGTCGTCTCGCTCATGGCTCAGAAAGAACTGGCAGATAATTTCGCAGTGGCGAACGGCAGCGGCAATTTCGGCTCGGGCGGTGCACATATACAGATCCGCCGCCACCGATCTGGCTCTCTGATTGCCACCGCACAGGGGTTGCATTGGAGGAGGAGCGAAGAAAGGAATTAAGTTCGAGCCGGCGCTTTGACAACCGGAGACTCGCGGGAAGAGGGGGGAGGGGGGAGGCGTGTACACCCAGCGGCAAACGATGGGGCAGAAGTGCGCGCAGCAAGCGGACAACGCGATAAAGGGAGGAGGGAAGAGATAGCAGCGACTGACTGATGCTGCTGACGCCGATAGTGAGTCAACCCCAGCTGCGGAGTTGGTTTCAGGGACAACGCCGCCGATGCCGACGCAAACAATATGATACCCTCGCTTCCGCAGCGCCAAGAACCAGGTCTAGCCGTGGGAAGGTGGTCACGTATTCGTCGACGTGCCGGGGCCTACGTAAAATAACCGGCGCGTCGGCAACTGAAGAGCACCCTATCCGCCACACAGGAACAGGGGGGGGGGGGACCCTCCCGTCCGGGGGGGGGGGGGACCCTCCCCTCCTCTTTCTGCATGGCGGCGACGGTGTTCTATGCAGTCACGTCCCCGCCGAGGTGGTGCAGTGGTAAGACGTCCGACTACTGTGCCGGAGTACTCGGGTTCGAACCCGACCTCGGCAGCTGCGTTTCGAAGGAGGCGAAACGAAGAGGCGTCGTGTGCTGTGCGATGTCCGCGCACGTTAAAGATCCCCAGGTGGTCGAAATTACTTCGTAGCCCTCCACTATGGCTCCTATTTCTCTCTTTCCACTTTCACTCCCACCTTCCTCCCTTCCCCAACGGCGCTGTTGCGGTGTCCACAGAAAACAAGTGAGACAGTTACCGCGCCTTTCCCTTCCTATAAATAAATGAGTTATGCAGTCACGTTATCTTGACTCTCTAGCGGCGTCAGCGGCATCCAGCGGTATCAGTCGGTCGCTGCTAGCGCTGGGGGGATGAAAGGGGGGCGGAGCTGGTTACGAGGCTGACGACGACGCCGACGCCGACGCGAAACCTAGGAACGGACGCCAAAGAGCTGCGCTCTAAAAAGAGCCAAGAAAACAAGTCGCGACGTCGCCCCACCGCGGCTTCTCCCGCCTACGACTCTTCGGAGCTTCCACTTGGCGGGCGCACCCAGCACGCCCCGATGATGTTTTCAGGATGGGAGTTCGCAGGGAGGCGTCGACTAATCGCTGGGAGCGATCGCCAGGAGAACTTTTTAAATATTATTTTAAAGTTATAGTTTTCATGCAAACCGTTTATTGACTCGCATGCTCACAAAGGCCACCTCAGTGGATTTCTTGCATTAGAATATTACCACAAGAAACGTTACAGGACCACTTTAAGCTGTTATCCTAATAACGGCGCACAAATTCGCTGCATATCAGGCCCTAAAAGGGTGGATAACTAAGATAGTTAGTACATACTTCAAATTTTGATTAATATCGTTATAAAAAAAATGCTTTTTTGAGCCTAGCACGAGTCAGAGGAAAGCAAGAGATTCGACGACATTTGACAAAGAAACAAAACGCGCGGGTTTCCAGTAAAGAATGTTAGTTGTCAGTTCTCAGTTAGTCCTCGTTCTGCGTGTTTCTTTCTGCATCCGTGTTCTTTTTATTCTGTTGCATCCAAAACCTGAAATACCACGCCTTTTCATTTCAACTAGGTAAGACTTGGAAGATCGAAATTCCGGCCTCGGCGGCTGCTTTTCGATGGAGGCGAAAAGGACGGCGCCCGTGTGCTGTGCGATGTCATTGCACGTTAAAGAACCCCAGGTGGTCAAAATTTCCGGAGTCCGCCACTACGGCGTCTCTCATAGCCTGAGTCAATTGCTTTGGGACGTTAAACCTTACAAACCAACCAACCAACTTGGAAGAACGAGCGGAAATTGATGCAATGTTACTAAAATCAGGGAAGCGTAAGTAAATATTTTAGCCTGTTTTAAATGTAACCGCTATTACATATTGCCGCAAGCCATTCAAATCTTTATTTCTTCATTTTCGACAGCCACTGGCATGTGGCCTTATCACTCCGATTCTGGCACGGGGATCAATTGTGTATTCTTTGTTCACGCTCGCTGTCGGGAGGCACGGCACAGCTCTATCGTTTTCTTTGTCGCACAAGATGTTCCGAGATGCATCTCGAAGATTCCGGCCACTCGCGTGTGTTTGTGAAATGTTCCAGGTTGTGCTAGTCACCGCTTGCGGCTTTATCTCGATGTTTCTTAGCCGCCTTTAAATTGAGCGTGCACCGCCGAGCACGATTGTTGCTATCGCCGCCGCCGATTACTTAATTATTCTGCAGGCGCAAGTCAGCCCAATAAAGAGCTTATTCAAGTGAAGTTCAAGCCTCTTCATTTGTTAACAACGGCATTGTCACCACTATGTGGCAATATTTAAACTACAGGCTCAGTTTTCATTTTTTTACGAATAAAATCATAAAGATTTAGCTCTGGTTGCACTCAAGATCGATAGATAGCTGCACGAATATATTTTCAGATCCTACTCGTCCAAACTTTTTCAATGACACTGATTTGGCGTTTTGGCGTAAAGTTCAATAATAGTAAACAAAAAAAACGGTAATGTGTATTTAATTAGATAACACTTGGAATTAGTGTAGTGCAATCACATATGATATAGGCCATTCAACGATATACGACAATTCTGTAGCGCTTAGATCAATATTTACTCAATATATAACGCTGTTTACATAGGAGCCACGTTTTAAATATACACCAGAATTTTCTTCATGAAAGATGCATTTCTAATGACGGATGTATACGGTGGCATTTATTTACCAAAAGCAAACCGCAATGCATTCTGCAAAAGATGTCCGTAAATGTTAATTGCTCATCTGACCTTATACATACAGCAGAAGCCTGTTTGAGATACGCCAGTCTACTCTCCTCCACAGATTGTAAAGTTTGTTTCGGATTTAAAGTAGGAAACGCTAAGTTCCCGGTATATTCATGACATGCACTCAGACAAACAGCCCCGCAGACTGCATCTATCCTTACCTGAGAGGGTGGAATATGGCAAGAACCAGGAACAGTAGAAGCAAGTGATGGGAATACCAGAAGAGATCGTAGCATGACCTCCTGCGGAAAATTGAATCCTGAGTAAATATCTGCATGATAGCCGCGGAGGTCGAAGCAGTGCTTAGTAGTACCAGCATCCGTAATTTATGTTGTCAACACTCGTCAGTCGCATAAAACTATAAGACGTTTCTTGGCACAATAATTTTATAAAATTTAATCGCCCTCTAAAGCATACACGTTAAGGTCAAGAGAGTTCCTGTAATCCGTGCGTGGATAGATGCTTCGTCAAATATCACTACCATTTTTTCTTAAACTCCTATATCGTAACACGTTACTGAAATCTAAATAGATGAAATGCAATTACCTGCGCTTAAATTTATAAATGCACATAACACGAAAGATAGGCGTTCTCAATGAACGCCATTGATCATAGCTGAAACCTTCACTTCGCTTAAGCCCATCGCTCGCGCTACGGTGTGGAATGATGTCTAGTGTTCCGCCCATGAAGGCATGACAAAACAGCCCCAGTACGACATAGGCAATCATAATGGAGTGAAGAGCTGGCAACCAGTTGACTTCCTAGTATTGCCATACCCATATATGCGTGACAAACACAGCCATTTCACTCTTTTGGGGGAACCATATATATCACACGGAAGAGGAGGAACCTATGAAAACATTTTCTACATACTGATGTCTTATTTCTGAATTCTCGCAATATATAGACACGCTTATCACCTCTAAAAGAAACCTGTAGAAGCAAGCACCTTCAGGAGCGTAACTATGACGGTATGGGTAAACACGCGGTCGGCGAGACGAGGGGAGTGGGGATTAAGAGTGAAAACTTTGTTTTCACCTCTGCACAACTTCAGGAATACAAAATGGCAAGAACACAATACAATTAAAACTTTTGTAAGCTCCTGAAAACAAAAAAGCAACACCTACACAAGAAAGCAGCAAAGGTCTGTCATCAAGCACTTGTTTTTGAAACCAGCAGCAACGATGCGTCCGACCATATTTTGTGACGTTTTATTCCGCGATAGCGTAAGGGCTCTGACTGCGAAAAATGTAATGTCGGTGTTGCTGCTACCGTTTCCGTTGTGACGCGGAAATCAACAATGAATGAAAGTAAATAAAAGTACCCCGAACATACCGAGACTCGATCCCCTGGCCTTGTGAAAGTTCCATACTGTTTCGTTTGAGTAAAGGGGTGGCTTGTGTAAGGTTTGTCCTAGGCTATGTCATTACAAAGGAATTATTACGAAACTAAAAGAAATGAAGCGAGTAACAGAGGACATTTTTGTAAATTTTGCAATTTGCTAACATGCAACATGCTCATTCACCGCCGTCGCAAGTACGTTGCTCGCGATTACAGCATCCATAACATGTAGATTGCAAAATCTTAATAAGTGGCATACCACGGTGTAAATATTTCATGTGACCTAGAATGAATACAGCATGTTAACCCGACGATAAATTCTGCTAATCGCGCTTTAAGTGATATACGACGTAACATTTCTCCGATCGCTTCTTTCCCTATTAAACAACTTTCTCTCCAAACAATTGTGCACCGCAAACAAAAGTATGCTACTGCTGTTTTTTATCCATACCAAATAATCCTAATAACGCCCTCAACAAATTTCAGAACAAACCAGCGCGATTCATTTTGTCTAATTATTCCTACTATTCGAGTATCTCAGCCTTAAAAGCGCAAGTAAAATTACCGTGTCTAACCTCGCAGCGTAGAATTGTGCGTCTTAACTTTTTTCATGCTTTTTTTCACTCTTTGCCCTCTGATAATCCGTGCATTATTTATGTAATGAGAGAGTGGGCGTTATATGCATACAAATACAACTAAACTCACAAGAAATCTTTTCGATAAGCCGCTGGAATACTTTGCGGTGTCGAGAAAGAGAGAGGAAGGTGGTTGAGCCCACCGAATCCCCGCTCCAGCCACATTAATGCAGTTTACCCCCCCCCCCCCTCCCCCAGGAGCATACTACTACTTTTCAGCAGTCATTTTTCCTGAGCACAGCACAAGACTGGAATGGCCTGCCCACCGATGTCGTCACAATACTGCACGCCTTGAACCTCAGCACGAGATGAATGAGCCGAGGGAGCGGTATGCGTCACGCGGCTACGGTACAAAGAGCCCGGCAGAATAATGAGCGGCGACCACGATACTGATTATTCAAGCGGCTCATCGAAAACATTTCATTGCGATTTTCGTTATATTTGTTAGCGCATATAACGCCCACTCTCTCATTACAGGAAACATTGGAGGAATAAAAAACAACTGCAGTTACAAATAACTGCAATAGCTGCAATAAATAAACGAACTGCAAATAACTGCCATAAAATAAACTGCAATTTTGCGTCGATATCATGCAGGCAGCAACCAGAATTCGACCAAGAGTGATTTCTTTAAGGTAGATGCCGCCACCATGTTGTCGTGTGTCGCGCTTCGCACCCTTCCCGCACTGTGGCGCCATCGGCTCAAACTGTCACCGGGCGTCCGGGCAAGCGCCCGCCGTGTATGCTGACTGCGAATTTTAATGGACGCGGATCGGACGCGTTTCTGTAACTAGATGTGTGATGACTACGCTGCCGACTAACAGTGCGGAACGTTCGTATGAGTCGTCTTCGTCTTCTACAACTCGTACTATGGGCGGATAATAGTGCTGTGTTGTGAGTAGTACGCTGCGGTGCGGCTTAAGACCAGGAGAAATGAATGAGAATGCAGTACCACCTGGGTTCGGTAACGCTATCGCGTACCACTCCTAAAGGCGGAGCTTAAGCGGCCTACCATTTTTTTTTTTTTGTTTGCATTCACTTGGATTTGATGTATACTTTGAGAAAAGCAACAACAGGATGTAAGGAAGCGACCGAATAAAATTTAGTGGGCACTCATGCTCCTTCATTAAGGCTATGACGCGATAGGAAACGCTCAAAGACGCTGGTTGCCCACTTTTTTTAATTTTCTAAAATTTTGATTTGTTCTCTCATAGCCAGCTGGGCGATGAAGTCGCTGTTAAGCTCGGAAACTTGATGCGTTTCAGTGCGCCTTCAGCGAAACGATGCAACGCCGGGGGAATCCACCGTTAAGGCTATGCTGCAATAGCATTTCAAACACACAGACAATGGGTTTTGGTTGTTTGTTGCTTCACTTTTTATGGTTTCATTTCTTACTTTTGTATACTGAAACTTAGCATCAGTAAAACATTGCCTTTCCATTCTGATCATTGTAACACCTTTGCACCCTCCTTTCTCGATTTGTTTTTCATTTCTATAATACATTACTTAAGCAGTTAATAACAAGGACTCAATAATTCATCATATCCTATCCCACACGAATCAATCATCCATCACTAGGACCACAAATTAACATTTTGAGGTTGTAAGCGATATCTTACAAAGCTCTTTCGGCCGAAAAGCCGTCGGCGTTCTAGTAGTAGTTGACGGCGCCGCGTAGCGAAAACAATCGCAGGGCTGCGTTAAAAAAGCGAGTCATGGTAGGAGGGTGGCAACAGAGGGGCGCGGTTTTGTTGTAAAAAGACACCTCCGGAACATATTTCGAAAATTTGAGGGGATGTGAGGGGGGGGGGGGGGGGTGCGGTGGCTATACAAGACGAACAACGTATGCAGGTGGGCTATTGTGTAAAATGACAATCATCTAAGTCCCACACAAGTGCTGATCGTGCCATTCCTTAGCGAACATTATAATGTGACAGTATATGCTATAATACGTTGTATTGTTAAAAAAACTGAGAGCTAGCCGGTTCGCAACGCGGGAGGTACGGAAGCTGAAGAACTAATCGCAGTTGACAGTGAAGCACGTCGCACGTGGTAACCATTTCTTACCTCACACACTTGAGCGATGCTACAGAGAGAAAAAGCAGGAGGCAGACCATGGCCAGACCCGTCCAGCCTGGAACTGAAATGAGGCAGGCGCACATACAACATAAACTGAATTCCGTAAGCTTGCAACATCAATCACACTTTGTCCCCATGGGCAGCCTTCCTTCATCACTCAATACAGACAATGCAGTAAGCTGCGGCAAAGAAAATCACGGAGTAGGGCTAATGGTAATATTAAGGAAGAGGACGCCAACACTGGCACGAACAAAATACAGTGAACAGGCATCCAATTCTCTAATCGGACAAAAGGAACTGCAATCTGAGATTCGAGAGAAGCCAAAGACAGCGGAGGCAGCTGAAACTCAAGTGCGAAAATGGCAAGTTGACGGGCTGCCAATCATGGCAATGATGATTACCTATATCGGCAATATGATTCCTCATATCACCTTCACGATCACACGATAGTTCACTGAACTCTTCATCGAGTAGAGTGTGTTATGTGTATGTTCAAATTCAAGGTTCTGCATGATCTACAGCAGAAACCTGCATCCCCTCTCCGCATTATTATATGACTACAAAACCTATTTTGGACAAGGCAGTTCCAATATAAGCATGAATCGTTAACTCACGTTACTCTGCCGTCGCCCTTGTCCGCACCGACGAGACATACAAGGATGTAAACATGCAAAGCTGTAAGTTGATTTACATGGATGGCAAAAAAAAAATAACAAAGGACGCATTTTTATCCAAGCGTGGTCGATTCTTCATTATTGATGGGGCTCTTGGTGTTCGTTACTTGTAAGGAAGCCTACCAGCTGAAGGCACCACTTTTAAATGAATACTCCCCAGGTTGATAACGAAAAAAGACGACAAAACATCGGATGCGTATGCGTGTATGCTTTTTGAGTAGGGAAATATTAAGGCGCGAAAAAGGAATACATTAGCAGGCTAGTTAAGATTTTCTCCCATTGATGTTTTTCAGGCGCCGTATTTTCACATTCCTTCTCCTCTCTTCAAAACGTTGCTTCACGTCTTGCTTAGATCCCTGCCAATTGTTATTTCCTTCTACAAATGCAGGCCATCACTGATGTGGAGATAGAAATAGAATGAAATATGAAGTATTTTTGAAATGGAGGCACCCTCCTGTGGTGAGGAGCATGTCTTCTTTTATAGTGAGTAGGTATTAACGAAGCAGAAAATTACGCGAAATAATGGCGCGGCAAGCAAATCCGTTGGAGCCTCGTTGATACCTTGTTTTTAAACGGATGTGGGGGAAAAACGTATTATCCGGGAAACCCTACGATCCGAACTGCGTGAGTTTGAAAAATAACAGCTACATAAGGTACAGAGACATTTAGAATTCAGACTGTCACAGCATAAACAAGGAGGAGGAGGAAAAAAGTAATGCGAAAGGCAGAGATGTTAACCAGAAATAAATCCGGTTGGCTACCCTGTACTGGGGAAGGGGAATGGGGGGATTAAAGGGGGAGGGTAGACGAGGAGAGGAGGTGAGAAAGTCACAGTCTGTCAATCAGGCATAAAAGTGTAGACTAGCCCATAGACATCAAGTATGAGCAGACCCTTTTTTTTTTTGGCTCTCTGAGAATTCAGTCCGTGTTTGCGTTGTCCCATGCGGGCAAGAGATTTAGTAGCAAATCCAGTTCGTAGAAAGTAATGGCAAGCCGGGATCGCGTCCTTGATTGCAACCGGGTGCTTCGCCCCCTTTCAATATTGACCTGGTCCGCTCGTATGCAAGCGAGTAGTTGCAGGTTCAACAAGATGCCCCTTAACCCTATTTCCAACCCTATGCCCACCGCGTTCCTCCTAATAAAGTCATGTATCCGCGGGAACGGGCGCCTCGTATGTTAGCTCTAAGGCTTTCCTTGATATTTCGCCCTTTCGCACGTATGTACTCTGCAGGAAGACAACAGCGGCGGATGTGTGCCGTTGATCAATTTTCATTTCACGAAAAATGCGAGAAATGTCAGATTTCTGATTTTTTTTTTCATTTAATAAGACTAGATTCCGAGACATTGTGTCTCGAGATAAAAGAAAAAAGAAAGAACCTTACCTGTCCTGAGTATCATGAGAAGTGGATCCTGAAGACAGCAAGAAATCAATAAGAAAAAAAAAAGAAACAGAACAAGAACGGGCATGTTTACACAAATGTACACAAGGATTCTATACTAACAGCATGGCATAAACACAACTGGCTAAATTCTCATATTCCTTCGCACGTTTGTACTGTGAAGGGAGAGCCATTTGATTCCCAATTTTCCGACTTTTTCGCCGCCTTTAACGTTTATTTGTTTCTCATTTTTCAATTAGCCCTAGCGGAGTGGCTCAGCAGAAATGGCGATCAGCTGCTGGCTCCGAGGATGCTGCATCGGCCCTTGCCGTGGCAGCCTCTTTTCGGTGCAGGTGAAAATCAAGGTACGATATCAGTGCACATTAAAGAACCTCAGGTAGTCGAAGTTTCCTGATCTCTTCACTACGGCGTCCTTCATAGCCTGAGTTATTTTCGACGCCATATCATATGAAACCAATCTTTTTCAATGATAGCGCATGTTTACAGCGCAAAGTAGTGGCTTCCTGTGGAATAGTGCAGCTCGTACAATATAAGACCAAATTTCTTCCTTGTTAATCAACTGCGGCTACTTTGATATTCACGCATTTTGTAATTAGTTCACTAGAAGTAGAGACGTTTACTATTTCTAATCGCAATTTCCTGATTACGATTTGAATGTTCTATATGATGGCTTTGTTAACGAATTCTTATGTTAAAAATCCGTAAGTCAGGTTCGTTTGCAATTACTAAAATATGTGCCGTTTTATTTAACGTTTTAAGTTCTTCTTTTTTAAATGTTATGCAACATTCTCAGATTCCAATCGCAGTTCAAAAGTTGAAGCTTCAGCTTATCAACATAATATGCGGCATTGTATCCTATTCAGCGAATTAGCACGAAACATGGAAGAAACAGACGACCTCTCGTACGTTTTGCCAATACAAGGCAGTAGCATGTAGACAATAAAAATTCTCGAACACATACGCTACTAGTTCACTATTTCTAACATACTTAATACAATAATGCTTTATTATTATGCCGGGATTCATTATATATTTTACCTCAAACGCGATTAATGTATCTCCTTCACAATAATTATGTAATAATGAGCAGAAACATTTATCTGTCAGCTGCTGTAAAGACTACTGTTTTATATAGACGCAAAAATTAAGAGTTTAGATAAGTATTCAATCAGAACGACGACTCGAAGAACTCTTCTACGTTTATTAGAAATTGACAGAAGGAAAAGGAAGGTTCACCTAATGAAGGGACCAAACCGACCAGCCGAGATTATCTGAACCGAAAACGCTTGCATTGGCTTGCCTCGTCGTCCGAAAGGTAAAATGTGGCCATTGCTGGGAAAACGTATTACCAGCTGCTGCAAAACTGGTGGAACATTGAGTGAATGTTCACTGGCACATTCCCAACATCCGTGCCTCAAAGTTATCAGCGCTAATTGAAACAAAATTAGCATGCAAAGTACTGACGGCGCTGCCTTATTGTGAACAGTTGGTTTTGAAACTGGAATGTGTTTTTAATGAAAATACATAATATAAGTTATATCCCGGTGGCGAAAGCAGACCATGAATTAATGTGCTGTTGGAACATACTGTGGCCTATTATGCAATGGGCGTTGCTTGCTACTGTGAAAACACTGACATTTGTTTTCCCATCGAGCTCGTGCCTATGTTTTAGCGCGGAGATGAAAGATAAAAATTGAAATATTGTTTGTTCCTGGTTTTATTATTTTTAACGTCCCAAAGCAACTAAGGCTTTTGTTTTTTTTTTCTTCCCCGTCATTTCTTACTGCCTTTCTTTAGTTTTTAGTTTGAGTCTTGTGTAATTACTTACTGTGCCGCCCCTGGGCTTGCTCCATTCTGCCGAGCGCTGCCCCACAAGCCCATTGTTGGCTTGGGCAGGCTCGTATTTGTATGTAATTTTTTTGAAATAAATAATTTGTATATATATAAAAAGGCTATGAGTGACGCCGTACTGGAAGGCTCCGGAAATTTCGACTACCTGAGTTTCTTTAACGTGCACTGACATCGCACAGCACAGGGGTACGTGGCTTTTCACATTCAGCGAAAAGCTGCCTCCACGGCCAGAATTCGCTTCCGCTTCCCTGGGCACAGAAGTCGAGGGTCCTAGCCACTACGCCACCATGGCTTTTTTTATATCTTTTTCTGTCATTAATGCCTTTATGTCACAACTAACCCAGACATGCCGGCCGACTTTGCACAAATGAGCCGGTTTACATGCAATACTCATAATTACAAAATTTTCAAATTAGTCGCTTTTTCAAATAGTACATTGATAAACTCACTCGGTACGCAAGCTGTTTTCAAACCATCTATTATCTCTCGAATAGACTTCCTAAAATACGCTTGGATTGGTCTGAAAGGAATATCACCACGGCGAACAGCCATTCGGCGTTTCCACACGCTATGAAAGCCTAATAACATTACCATATCATACGGAACACTGGCATCATTTTTTTACAGACCGAATTCTATTGGGATTTAAAGGAAAATATTTGTTCAAAGTTCGCTGTAGCACACTTGCCCCAAAAAACACCATCCCAACAATCTATAAACACATGTTCAACAGTCGGCTTTCTACATAAAATGCCCTTTACACCCCGTGGCACAAGGATTTCTTTTTTCTTTATCCTTGTCTTCACAGGCAGAACCTCTATAGCATTTTATAAAAGAACCTTTTCACAGCAGGCTGGACAGGCATTCTTTTTACACGTTTTAATACATTTTGCCTACACCAAGAAGAGTATAATGACCAGCACACAGGGAGACGCAAGGCTATTGGAATAAGATATTTGTAGAGCCTTTTTCTCTGGTGACATTGGTTAAATATTCCCTTGAAAATTTAGTACATAAGAACTATGTTGGTTGTACTCACGAAACTAACCACGCTTTCCACCAGCGAAGTGAGAAGCAGTTGACACCACGAACATTGGCGAAGCTCTTGCCAAGCGTAATTGACAAACGGTACGCAGAAAAGGATTCTTTACATCTCGTAAGAATAAGAGATGGTTAACTTGAGACAAAGAAAAAGTCAATAGCGACAAAGACTATCCACCGCCGCCGCCTAGTAGGGTTTTCATGAGTTGAAGCCCAGATAAAAAGTTCATAGACCCTGTGTATATTTAGTGTATTCACACTTGCACAGTGCAAAACCTGCATCACATACCACGACTTGCTCGCAAAAAATAAATTGCCTGTCGTCGCGTGAACAAACATGAACAATTGTTTTCTGCCCCATTTTTTTGCCTCATTCCGCGAATAAGTAATAGTCTCGAATATCCGAACCTTTGTTTACCAATAAACTTGTTTACCATTAAACTTGCCAAAACCCTAAACATTCATATAAATTGACAGCACTCCCACTAAGCTTTCAAAATACTCCATCATATTCACTGCCTGAATAATGGTTTCCTTGTATACGCAGAATATAGCTGTATCATTAGCATATGCCATAGTTATTATTTTATATGACTGTAGTGCAAACCCAGAAATTACATCATCCGCGAGAACAAGCCTGCAAAAAAAAATTCGATATATATACCGAAGAGCAAGGGCGACTGTGGACACCCTTGCCGCACTGACCGTTTAACCGGTATCATATCGCTAAGTACTTTATTTATGATTATTGGGATATTGCGCATTTTTTATGCCATGAGTACGCCCTCCACCAGATGCGATCACACGTTTATGTGCTCCAATATCGCGAATAACACTTCGCATGAGACCTGGTGAAATGCTTTCTCTACATCAATCTGAAGCATGGTTACGACACCATTCATGCAATCACAGCGCTCCAGTATATTCCTGGCTACTTGAATGTTAGTAACAATAGATCGACCTTCTATCCCGCTTGTGTGATGGGGGCCCACAAAATCTTTACTTCGGTTTTCAACCTCGCAGCAAAGACTTTCAGTTATATTTTATGATCTACATTTATCAACCTAATTGGACTATAGCCCGAAATTTGTTTAAGTTTTAAACTATCACCAGTTCTCGGTATCAGTATTGTGTGCGAACACGAGAAAGATGGGGGCAGCGAGTTGCAATCATATGCTTCTGTAAAAACATGACATAATATTGGTCCTAGTTTGTGCTTAAACATTCTGTAAAAGGATGAAGTAAGGCCGTAGGGCTTCTGATCTACAACTTGGTGGCTTTGCCTAGAGTAATAGAGTTTCGCGATGGTGCAGCGCATCGAGCACTGCACCCCCGCGATGGGACTGAAATATCGTGTCTTTCTATTCACTACTGTAAGATTACGATACTGAGCACAGTGGAAATTTTGCCTTTTCAGGCTTGCTATTGTGCCCGGTTTCAACTTGAGAATATACTAAGGTAATGCACTGAAAAAGACTCTACCCGCCCAAAATTAGCATTGTAAGAAGGCCGATCTGCACAGAAATGTTCATTGCAACTTGAAGCTCATATGTGTGCCTAGACTGAGAAGTAGCCTAAAATAATTTATTCTGCCGCTAAGCAGGAACTACGCTCACTGCTGGCAACATGCTTCATAAGCGTGATGTGCTGTCGGCTTACCTCTCCAGGATACCTGGCCATGTTGATGTCCACGTAGTCGTGCGAGTAGTAGGAAGAAAAGTTGCACGCGTTAACAAGGTGCGCTAATGAATGGACAACTGCAATAACAAGAGACAGAACGAAAACAATCAGGACAATTTATGTTGACGTAAAACGAAGCTCTGAGACTAACTTACAAGATCGACGTTAATCTTAACCATACTTCGAGCTCAAGCGTACTCCACAAAAATACAGATGTTGAACAAAAAAGAATACAGGCATGTGCAAGTGCATTCTCATTAATACACCTAAAATTCTGCCATTTTCACATATGTTAAAGCTTAAATATAATTGCGAAGGCTGTGCTAAAATTCGGCATTCATCAGACCCTAAGTAATCAGAAACTCGCGCATGGTAAATACTCACAGAAGACCAGGTTCGAGGTCAAACCCCGTGCTTAAAATTTTACATTCAAATTCATTTTAGGTGCAATAATTCTTTAGTAAAAATATTCACCCTGAGCTGCTTCTTACGTGCAAAAATTTCCCATTTCTCTGCAGTAACACATGCTATGAAGCTCAGGCTAGCCATCGAGTATTAAGGCGGGGACACATGTGCGAAAAACGAGTCCGATCCCCTCCGGCGCGCCGCGTCCGGACAAGTCCGATCCGGCAAACCGGCGCTCGCCGCTTGCATCCAACCGGGCAGATGTCACCGGCAGTTCGCATGCGAAGCCTGGCGAAGCGACGCTCCGGCGAGCGGCAGCAGCCAATGCGAGCGCGAACAGCGATAACGTCACTGTGACGCAGGAGAGCTGTGCGGTGGAGCGCCTTTCGGCTCCATCCGTCCACGCTCCACCGTCGAGGTGCTGCCGAGCGGACGACGCGGCCGCGCTGGCCGCTGGCGTCTGAAAAACCCTTCAGCATTGCTTCTTCGTGTACATAAAAAGTCACTAAGTACAGGACATATATTATGGTGAGGCAACCCAAAAAAACATGAAATAATGTGCCTCTGCCCGTGCCACTAGGTATAACGGGCTTAAAACTAAGTACAGGACTGTCAACTACAAGTAAATTGTGAAGATCGCCGGCCAATACTGAAGTGCTGTTACGAGTGATAACTGCGACACAAGCGAGTTTGTTCGCACAACCACTGCTGCTGCCCGGTCGATCGCCAAACGTCTGCTCACTCCGCTGCCGAATGCGCCGCTCAAATCGAACTTATGTTCATTTTATTATAAGATGGCCTTCTCAGTACGCTGGTGATGAAATTCGAACCTTTATTACAGCGTTGGCCTGTTCCGAAGCGCGGTCCGCTGCCTCTTCGGTACGACACCGGCTAGGCCTAGCGACGACTAGGGCAGGCACGAATCGGTGGAGTTCGTCGGCCAGCGCGTCCGCGGTGGCATCGTTGCCGAAAGCTTCGTACGTTTGCAGGCATGCTGTTGCACGAGTACAGTAGACAATCCTTCTGATAACATCGCTGTTTTGTCATTTCTTGTACGAGCGTGAATTCATAATTCATGTGAAGTTTATCAAGCCAAGCAGTCTTCCGTCTCCGCTGCGCGGTGACACCGGCTGTGGGCGGAGCTTGAGGGTGCTCTCTTGCCGGACGCACGGTGCTCCATGTGTCCCGGCTGGCACTGCGGCGGCAGTTCGCATGCGGCGTTCGCTGCGGCACATCGGTCAATCTTTCGCACATCTGTCTCCTGCTTTATGCTCGCAGCAAATGTTCCGAGCGCATATTCAAACTAGCTTATGCATGCTAAGAATAGTGAAGCCAACCAGCTCATAATACGTCATAAAATTTATTTCCCTATTATAGTATTGGACACTGCGCAGAATGAATACTTTGTATAGGGTGGAGTAAATACTATGCTTAAGCCGTTACCTCATCCCTATTGGTCTAACATAAACACAATACTGCTGTGCTAATCTTACCTATTGTATAAGCACTAAAATACAGTCACGGCGTTCTAAACATGAATCAGGTAAGATAAATATTTTCTAAGTTTTCAAACTATGCTCATGCAGTCAAAACGCAGAAATATATGTTCCATACACGTGTAATTGCAGGCATAAATCGGTGCGGGCTTCATGATTATGTTGCCAGAGGTCGAGTTTAAAGTATACAAGCACAGCTCCCAATTTAAGGAGCGAAAAGATAGAGGCGTGTGAATGACGGATATAAGGGGTAGTTAAGGCTAAGAAATATTCCGGCTAGCCAACCAGCAACAGTACGAGAGCGCTGCTAAATAAGGCAAAAGAACCACTGAATTTTGATCGTGCACGTCAATCGCCTTATAAGACTAAAAAAAAAAAGAATGGCTGCTTTGGTGTTTTTGTACAGAGCTACAACAACACTAGAACATAACAAGAACATAACAGTATAAGTGTGAATCTACCTCAAAGATTAAAGCTTGGATTGGTTACGCGCATGAAGTATATACGTTAAAATACGTTAACTTCTGTTCGCTGCTTGTTCATAGCAGAGATCTCCCAAATTGTGGTTTTGTACCACTCAGACACATCAGCGAAGCACATTATGCAAACACAGATAGTATTCACTGCTCGTATTTGTCGTGGAAATTGAGCAGGGATACCCCCCCCCCCCCCCCCCCCCCCAATCTAGGCTTCCGAAAAAAAAATAAATGGGCGATGTGTGTCTTCTTCGCAAATAACGCCTTTTCTTCCAGCAGCAGTGACTACCAAAAAGCCTCTTTTTTAGTAGCCGTCCAACTTACTTGATGTGATGATGATGGTTGCAGCAAACATAACGTGGAGCTTAACGCCTTGGTCGACGCATATCCGCACGAAGCCGTGGAATTTCTGAAAAAGTTATATGTCATGTTTCTTTACAGACAATTTCTCGGCTATTCGAAACCACCGATGGTCAAACACTAAACAGTTGGGCGTTCAAGCTGCTTCAGAACTGCTAATAATTATCTGCGGCACATAGAACTATAGCTTGCAAATTTGCATGCATGGCCGCACTCATAATGAATCAGGTCACGGGACAGCAAATGAAGCGACACAACTTTGTTGAGACGAACAGGACTTACTGAGGGCAACCTAGAACTGAGAATCTGAAGCAGTGTTCTGCACATTGGAATGAGCACCATGAAGCAGCTGAAGTTAATCACAGCTGCTGTCGCTCGGGACAAGCAAAGTCCAACCTGCACGAAAATATAAACATTCATAAATTTGGTTTTAGTATCGGCTGATCGTTACTTTTGCTTCATTTAGCACATGCTACAAATTCTCTATTGCATAACCTGCGCACAACAAATCTAACTAGCTGAATCCTGCGAAATTAGCAGGAGGCAAGCTCAAAACATGTCGTGCAGGTTTAACTGCAGTTAACACCAAAAGCAAACAAAAGTGCAGTAAAGGGGCATCCCTGAGAGCACATCCAAAACGTTCGCGGCTAGTGCGTGGCACGGGCTCAGGCTGGCTCGAAAGGTTGGGCCCACGCCGGCAAGCAGGCCGGGCGAGAAAACGCGCTCAGAACCCGGCACAAGCCCCGCAATAGCCAGAAATTGTAGGACTGTCGTGACGCTGGGGCTAAGTCGACCCGGCCTTCACTTGGTAGCGTGCAGAGACTCGGGGTTGAAGAAGGACTGAATCTTCGAAGTTGGTGAAATATGTACAAGCAGGTTTAATGGCACTTTGAGAAACTTATTTACAAGATTATTTACACGAAAAGAAGGGTACATCAGCAAAATGGCAAGCGTTAAGAGTTCATAGCGAGAAGCGACTGGATGAGCCGTTTACCCAGGGCCCAGAGCGACATTTCGTGCTCTGCAGCGTCCTTAAAACCCCCTATGTCCAGCCCCTCTCTGAAGATGCTGACCAACCAAATCCAGGGCACGCCCCTCAGATATCGGCATCCAATCGAACACATCACTGCACTGATGGTCTGAAGCACTGACTGGCCCGGCATTGTTTCGTTGAGCCTGGTCACTTGTTGGCGGGAAAAGCTTGGGAACGGCGAGGAGGTACATTTCTATTCTTCAGCCAAGAATCGATAGGCAGCTGGTTCCGGAAAGTGGATTTACTTCTCAGAAACCCAAGTGCACGTGGGCGCCGCATACGCTCCCAGCATTGTCCGTTTTCGACAATTGCAAATCTTTCCTGCATTCCCGGGAAATCATTTAATGGCCGTATGCGTCATGCTCCTTTCTTGTCCTGCACGTCAGCGGACTTGTCACTCTGTCGTCTCCTTTGTACAGTAGGCATTCCTCACTGGAGGATAGGGCTTCTCGACTGGAAGGGTGAACAAAAGAAAGAAAGCACTTCCTGCTATTTCCCGCAGGGGGACGTTTCTTTGTGTTTTTCCAGACGTTCTCTTGACAGGGTCAATTTGGCATTTGCAGGTTGCCCACAAAGCAAAACAGGCTTACAAAACAGGATTCCTGGAAACAGGCTCACTTAGAGCCATTGGACCATCACCACATATCCACAGCACTTATTCATGCCCACAGGCGAACAATAGAGCGCGCAAATGCGGATGCACGGTCGTAACAGCCTCCTCCCCCGCCGGAAGAGTCTCGGAGGGCAGCAGTCGCAGCTGCTGCATGAAGAGACGACTTAATGGCCTGCACGTGAACGCTTGAAGCTCGCTGTTGCTTGTCGCGTTGTCTTGATTGTTGTAGGCCAAATTGCTCGAGCTGTCTGAAACTCAACCACATGTCTAAACAAGCACTCGGCTCCCGTCTGAAGAGACCAGGCTAAAAGAAAACTGCCATTGTTGTTCGAGAAAAGCCCACACTCAAGACGTTCAGGACCCACGTATGCCTAGAAACCCAAACGTGCTGCTTTACATAGTCACATATTTACAAGCGCACGGAAAAAAAAAAAAACCTGATTATCAATTTGGATACATGGTGAGGAACATCTCGGACCGCTTAGAAAGAGCGGCTAAGCGCGTCCGCATTCCCATTTAGCTTCCCTTTTTTGTATCTTATTTCAAAATTGTACTGCTGTAAAATCAAGCTCCACCTAAGAAGGCGACTGTTCTTCGATGTCGCAGTTTGCAGCCAAGCCAGGGGACAATGGTCCGTCTCTACGGTGAATTTGGCCCCTCCAAGATAGCACTTCAATTTTTGAATGGCCCATACAATGCAAGCGCACTCTTTCTCTGACGCGCAATAAGCCCTCTCTCTAGAACTCAGTTTTCTGCTCAGGTAGAGCACGGGGTGCTCATTACCGTCGTCATCTCTCTGGCAGAGAACAGCACCTAGCCCTCGATCACTGGCATCACACTGGACCGTGAATTCTCGGTCATAGTCTGGAGCTCGCAATACCGGACGGCTAATCAGCACAGCCTTCAGGTTTACGAAGGAGGCTTCCTTTTGTTCGTCCCAGACTACATTTGTCGGTTCTGTCTTGCGGAGAGCGTCGGTCAGAGGGCTAGCCAAAGCTGAATAGTTAGGGATGTAGTGATTGTAGTACCCAGTCAGACCTAGGAATGCTCGAATTTCCGTCTTCGTGCTCGGCCGCGGATAGTCTGCTACCGCAGAAATCTTAATCTCGCTGGGTTTCCTGAAACCTTGACCTACATTGTGACCCAAGTAGTCCACGGTCGCCCTTGCCAGGCAACATTTCTCGGCCTTTACAGTTAGTCCAGCTTGACGCAAAAGGCTCAGTACAGCTCTTAGATGTACCATATGGTCCGCCCATGAGTCGGAAAAAACCGCAATGTCATCTAAATAAGGCACCGCGAATGTTTCACACCCCTTTAAAACCCTATCCATGAGTCGGGAAAAACAAAATGGAGCATTTTTGAGCCCGAAACTCATCATTGTTGGCTGGTAGCTGCCCGTCGGAGTGACGAAAGCCGCGTATCTGCTGGCGCGTTCAGTGAGCGGTACTTGCCAGTATCCTCGAGTAAGGTCCAGCGTAGTCACATATGCCGCTCTACTGACCTGTTCTACTCTCTCCTCAATATTCGGAATAGGATACACTTGATCCCTGGTGAGAGAATTTAGCTTTCGGTAGTCTACCACAGGCCTAGGGTCTTTACCTGGAGCTTCTACTAAGATCATAGGCGAAGCATAATCGCTTTCCGAGGGTTTTATTACTCCCAATTCCAGCATGCGAGTTACTTCCCTATCCAGAATTTCTCTTTGCCTTGGAGAAAATCGGTAGCACCTTGATCGCACTGGCACGTCTGAAGTCAGCTCAATATCGTGCTCAGTCAAATCAGTTCTGCCTGGCCTGTCCACGAAGCAGGCCTCAAACTCTGTTATTATTTCGCCCAGATCGGACAGCTGGGATTTCTTTAGTTCTCCTCTCTGCTCCGTCTTTTTGAGAAGCTCCTGAGCGTTGCTTCCTTTTCCGCTGAGGCAAATCAAGTTGTCCCCCATCTCCTCGAGAAGGTTTAAAGTTAGATTTACCACGGCTTGCTCCATAGCTAAGTCCTCTCGGGTTCCACTTAAAAGTCTCGGGAGATTACTAGACACTGGCGGCAAGAGGTTACTCTCAAGAACGTCCTCATTCCGCGTCTCATCAAGCTCACTTTCAAGTTGACTTATCTGAGATGCCTCGCTCTCAATGTTTTCTGACCTGCTATCTTCCGCATCGACCACTGTTTTAACTGCCGTTTCCTCCGCTGTGGATTTTCCTGGAATGAGCAGTGTAGCTAGTTCTCGCGCCTTTGAACGTGTTAAGGCTTGCACAACTCTGTCTCCGAACAGGATGCCCCTCTTTCGCAGTAGCATGTCCGATTTGTTGGAAAACAAATACGGATAGCTTTTAGGAAGCTTTCCTGAAACAGCAGCCTCGGTTGTTAACTCGCCGAAAGGGCCCTCGATGACCACGTTCGCGATTGGCAAGCACACACTCTGTTCCTCCACTACCTGGCGGATCCATGCACACTGTCCTGTATAGTCGGAAGGCGACACATACGCCGGATGGACAACATCCATCGTTGCGGCCGAATCGCGCAGTACCTTGCAAGGCTTCCCGTTGACTACTAGGTCATGCAGGTAGGGTTCTAAAAGCTGCATATTTTCATCGCAGTCACTGGCATACGAGAAAACAATCTTTTCTTTCCGGCAGTTGACGGCAATGTGACCCTGCTCATTACACCTAAAGCATGTGAGCGGCTTCCTAGCCTCAAACTTTTTCTTTGTGTTCTGCGCGTTGGTCACTTCCCCACTTTTCTCACTGCCGTCCTTTCTAGGGCGTTTAATTGAAGAAGCCTTCCTTTCTTCGTTTGCAAATCTAGCAAAGTGCCTTTTCTGACGGTTATTCACACTCAACTTGGGATTGCGGAGCCTATCCACTGCTGGGTTGCTGAATTGTCGGCGCGAAGCGTACTCCTCAATGAGTTCGGCAGCTTCAGTTGCCGACTTAATGTCGCCTCGGTCCTGTAACCAATTTCTTTCTTTTTCTGGGAGGCAGCTATAAAACTGCTCCAAAAGAATTCGCTCGACTACAGCGTCCCTATCACTGTAGCAATCAGTGCTCTTTAGCCACTCGCCCAAATTTACTCTTAAATTGTACAGGAATTCAGGGTAACTCTCGTCCCTGGACTTAGTAGCGTTCCGAAAACGTTGTCTGAACGCCTCGGCGCTAAGCCTATACTTTCTCAGAAGGCAAGCTTTGACCTTCTCGTAGTTGTCCGCGTCCTCCTTGCTTAGCCGCGCGACAACCTCCGCTGCCTCGCTGGGCAGAACCGTCAATAATCTCTGAGACCAAGTGTCTCGCTGGAAGGACAGTTTTTCGCAGGTTCGCTCAAAGTTAGCCAGATACAGACCGATATCCCCTGATATCACATATGGCTGCATGTACTTTGACATCTTGAAATCTGCCTCCTTGTTGAGACGAGGTACCGCTAGCTGGGGACAATCGCCCGACCTCTTGCTCAACTCTAGTTCTAATTTCCGGAGCTCAATTTCTTGGTCCAGCTTTTTTGCTTCTCTTTCAAGCTTCTCACGTTCGTGCTCCCTTTCCTCTTTTTCCCTCTCAAGTTCACGCTCCCTTTCCTCTTTTTCCCTCTGACGTTCGCGCTCCCTTTCCTCTTTTTCCCTCTCAAGTTCACGCTCACGCCTCTTTTCCTCTTTTTCCCGCTCTTTCTGCTGTCTGAGCTGCTCCTCCTTTTTTTGGGCGATGAGGTTCCATGCTTCACTGAGCTCCTCATCATCGGCTCCCAAATCTGTGATTGCCTTTATAATCAAAGGTTTTCGTGCCAAACCACTTGTATCAATTCCCAATTCCTCACACAATTGCAACAGTTCCGGTTTCTGCAGCTTTTGTAGGTCCATGATCGCTCCGAGTGTCGGCTACTTCCAAAACAACAGTGCAAACTACCAAACCTAAAGGCGTTTCAACCCTTTTTACCAGTTCTAAAATCTAACCCTGTTCTAGAACCTGGTCCACATCAGAAGAAAAGCCAAGCACTCACCCACACATGCGATCGATGTTCCGAGCTGCTCTCTTGTTGGCCGATTGTTGCGCCTGCTTGTTGCTTGAGATGCCACCTCCGATCACAAGATGTGGCTTGTAGATTCTGATCCACCTCGAATCACCAGATGTTGTAGCTTGTAGATCCAGATCCCACCTCCAGTCATCAGATGTTGTGGCTTGTAGATTCAGATCCCAACGCTGGTCACCAGTTGTCGTGACGCTGGGGCTAAGTCGACCCGGCCTTCACTTGGTAGCGTGCAGAGACTCGGGGTTGAAGAAGGACTGAATCTTCGAAGTTGGTGAAATATGTACAAGCAGGTTTAATGGCACTTTGAGAAACTTATTTACAAGATTATTTACACGAAAAGAAGGGTACATCAGCAAAATGGCAAGCGTTAAGAGTTCATAGCGAGAAGCGACTGGATGAGCCGTTTACCCAGGGCCCAGAGCGACATTTCGTGCTCTGCAGCGTCCTTAAAACCCCCTATGTCCAGCCCCTCTCTGAAGATGCTGACCAACCAAATCCAGGGCACGCCCCTCAGATATCGGCATCCAATCGAACACATCACTGCACTGATGGTCTGAAGCACTGACTGGCCCGGCATTGTTTCGTTGAGCCTGGTCACTTGTTGGCGGGAAAAGCTTGGGAACGGCGAGGAGGTACATTTCTATTCTTCAGCCAAGAATCGATAGGCAGCTGGTTCCGGAAAGTGGATTTACTTCTCAGAAACCCAAGTGCACGTGGGCGCCGCATACGCTCCCAGCATTGTCCGTTTTCGACAATTGCAAATCTTTCCTGCATTCCCGGGAAATCATTTAATGGCCGTATGCGTCATGCTCCTTTCTTGTCCTGCACGTCAGCGGACTTGTCACTCTGTCGTCTCCTTTGTACAGTAGGCATTCCTCACTGGACGATAGGGCTTCTCGACTGGAAGGGTGAACAAAAGAAAGAAAGCACTTCCTGCTATTTCCCGCAGGGGGACGTTTCTTTGTGTTTTTCCAGACGTTCTCTTGACAGGGTCAATTTGGCATTTGCAGGTTGTCCACAAAGCAAAACAGGCTTACAAAACAGGATTCCTGGAAACAGGCTCACTTAGAGCCATTGGACCATCACCACATATCCACAGCACTTATTCATGCCCACAGGCGAACAATAGAGCGCGCAAATGCGGATGCACGGTGGTAAAAAGGACCTAGTTGAGCTGGGGAACACACAACTTGGCCAACCTTCAATTCACTGCCGAGTGAAATGCATTCTTGCTGTTGCTGAGTGACACGGATGAATAGTCATGGTGATGGTGTAAGGTGAGAATTACTTGAGTGTCTGGTAAGGTGAAGTTTATCACGGGATGAAAATTGAAAGCAATATTATTTTTGAGGCGGTTGAGGAGGGTAGCGATTCAAACAACGTCAGTCACGAGCAATGTGAAAGCGGCGTTCAGTGCACACGCCGGGCAGCTTAAAATTGGCGAAAGGAAATGTTTTTGTTTTGTATAGTTTAGTTATAGAGCTTAACGTGCCAAAGTGAATCTGGCTGAGGGAAACCATAATTAAGGGCTCTGAAGATAACCACCAAGGGTTCCTTGCCTTGCGCGCTCAGCCGACACCACCGAAATTTTAACAAGGCCTTTGCATCACCTTCTCTCCCATCAGCGAACGTCATGACAAGCGGATGAGCGATAAAGGATCAGCCACTGAATCTGCGCGTACAGGCTTGGGTAAAAGGACGAGATGACATCATGTGACTCGACTCAGATTCGCGCTCGAACAGTCATTTGCTGCTACTTTATCGCCATCCGCCTGTCGTGACGTAGGCCGCTGGGGTGCGCAGGCCTTGCCAAGATCTCGGTGGCGACGGCTCAGCGTACAACACACGGGCGCCTTTATGTTTTCGCCTCCATCGAAAAGCTGCTGCTGTGGCTGGGATTCGATACCGCGCCTTCGGGGTCAGCACTGGAGCGCTCTAATCAGTGACTTGCAACAGCGGAGCGAAGGAAAATAGATGATAGCTTCAGACTTTAACGGCAGCAGCGGAAGACCGCTGTTCTAGGTTCCAAAACAAAAAATCAAGCCACGGGCTGTACTAGTACGGCCTCCTTAAAGAAGCTTGCCTCAAGTATAAAGAACCCTACTGCCTTGCGATGTTCCACCTATCAGTGAGCACACGCCATCGGATCTGCCAAAGGCCTTAGCGTCTTGCAAGTCGCAGCTGCACAAACCTCATAAGGCTCGGCGGAAAGGAAGTTCTTGCGACTGCTCCACAGAAAGCTATGTATAGCTGCTCCAGATGGCTGCATGCATTCACTTTCTAAAACACAACTGTACCTCTAAGAGGGTCGTTTGGAAAAGCATATTAGTTTATGCGTCTTAAGGTGGTTTGTTAAGGAATACGAAATATAAAACTATTTTGCTATTAGTCTGCACTGAAACGCAGCTAGTGGAGCGACGATTTCAATGCGCGAAATCATACCATGTAACAAATAAAAAAAAACAATGCCACTCCTGTATACGGCTTCGATGAGCTGACTATTATCTAGCCGCAATATAACGTTGATATTGCACCTACCTGAGAAATTTCAACGCAATAGTGTTAAAGGCCTCCTGCACCTCCCAAGCGGTTTCTTTTTCTTTTTGTTTCTTCTAGAAATGTTTAATTTCCCTAAAACAGGACTGTCGCCATATGTAGACAATATTCGGCTGCGTGAAAAACATAAACCTTTTTTTTTTTTTCTAGTTTTCGGTTTAGTACAACAAACTGGTTCTTCGTGTCGAACCACTGCAGGAGAAGGGAGCTCTGTCAAATCGCGTGCGCGGCTTTTTTTCCTTTCTCCTCAGCCGTTGTAAATGACTCAAATAAATTGAAATGCAATGAAAAATTAAATGAAATGAAATGGAACTATAGTGCTTATGTGAAGGTCGTTTGTGCCGAAAGTAAGCTGCGCTTGTAACCTTTTTGACTCGATAGCCTCCTTCGACTTTACGGCTATGAAAATAATTTGACCGAACGTACCTACAGTTATTTTTCCAATGTTGCACATACACCTCATGCAGCCGGTTGTAACACCTGATAACATTCTAGAGCCATAAAAGACGCATACTGAATTAGAAATTTCACCAACGCCATTTTCTCAATGAGAAAAGGTAAGAAAGCCGACCTAAGCTATTTGGAAAACTGTTTAATGGAATCGGTACGAAACGAGAACGCTGGTTCGTGCGCCAAAAGCTGGGGTCCGTTCATTGCTGCCATTCTTTCATTTTGGAGTAAATATTACTGTACAACCTTAAACAGAGAATAAAATATTAGGAGTGGATTTAACTAAGCTAAGCCAGGATATACAAAGCGAAAACAGTAGTAGTCGTGGATGACACCGAATTGGTTCTCTGTAGTTATTTTTGTCGCACCTTCTCCGCCGCCTTTCATCGCCACTTTGCAAGTCTTTCTTCTCGCCCTTCGGGAGTTTCCATCACTCGTTTAGTTCTCACAGCTTCATTTTTCACACGTGCCGCTTGTTCACGGCGAGCGATGTCAGCAGGATGAGTAGATTCGGCGTGTACGCGAGCGTAGCGAAGGCTCACACTAGGCATTGTTGCCTCATCAACGGCATGACACTGAAGACTCGACGCAGTTGTCAACGTATATATAAGCCAACTAAAGTGAGCGGCTACTCCACAGCTTATATCCCCTGCTGCGCGCATTCGCCGTACAGGCACCGCGCATTCACCGTACAGGAGCAGGGTGTAACTCCTCCCACGTGAACGCTCTCTGCGTTATAGTGTTATATCTGCGTGTCGACAACAGCGCGCCACGACCAAGTGACCGCACTTCTCTCCCCAGCATTCTCCGCCTGCCTGCAGTGGCGGCAATTGCAACCCGTGGAGAGGCCAACGCTCCGTGAAGAACCGCTTGTTTTCTATGCCTTGTTCTCACAGCGCGGCGACCTGCCTCCTTTGACCATTTCGATGCCAGCAGTGGCTCTAAAACATGCATACAGCCCCTGAGAAATGTTTTCCGCTCCTGAAAAAAAAATCGATTTATTTCAAAGAGCTCTCCGAGCGCCGACGCTTTGCAGCCGCCATTTTGAGCGTCGCCGAAAAAAACGATGACGCGGATATGACGCTTTATGCCATGGGACTTCTACTCTCGCTTTAGATGAGAGAGCAGCCGGGAGCGCACTCGGGTGCTCTCAGTGGAGGAAAAGCCCTCCTCCTCTACTATTGGAAGCCAGTGATTTATACTCCTGCTCTCCCAATAGAGGGCGCCCGCTTCTCTGAGATGAGTGCACCTGCTCTCCTACACGAATTCGCCATAAAAAGCTATCTCGTGGCGGCGAGAGCAATGGTTTAAACCAGCGGCAATGCGGAGGAGGGGCATACAGCACTGCTGCTGGTCACGTGACTGCGACACCAACAAGCGAGCGCCCGGCGCAGCGGCGTTGGCCAGATGAAAATGGTGCGTGCGCAATACCTATATTTCCCAGATGAATGACGTTGGAGAATGGCAGGAGTAGAGCTTTGCTTAAAAAGAGCTGCTCTGAAGGCAATGAATGTGCACGACTAATTATGCGAGATGAAAATGCGTTCCAGTAAATAATTATTTGCGTTCAATTTAAGTTTCGGCAAATTAGTTGTGAGGAGGAAGTCAGTGAACGCTTTCCCTCAGTACACCGCGTTGCCTTTGAGTGTTGCCTGGTTGCGAAAGTCGCGCTTAGGTCTATCAAAGCCATAATGCCTTTGTTTCCGCTCAGCTCGCCTAAAGCCTCAATGCGGGCGCGAGGGGCAATGTGCCTCTAAATGTTCTTGAATGTGGTACATAAAAATAACGTGCAATGTTTCCACCCGGCTATTCGTAGTTCATATAGACGCAGGCCTACGCGCGATCACAGATCTGCGAACCGAGCCGCTAGCGGAGAAACACTTGCGCGTCCACAACACGCTAACACATACATTTCGACGCGATGGCTGAGTGATTAGGGCTTTCTGCTGCTGAACCCAAGGTCACGGGATCAGATCCTAGGCGTGGTGGCCGCTTTTCGGAACAAAGCAAGTCGTCCATGTGTTGTGCGATGTCAATGCAGGTTAAAGAATTGCGGGCAACCGAAACTTCGGGTGCCCTCCAGTGCGGCGTGCGTCATAATCTTGTCGCTTTTGGTTGTTAAGACCCAAACACCGAACCAAGTACATACAAGCGCAAAACATGTCATTGTCGTGTAGCGCTAGAGCATCCGTTACAGATTCGGAAGGTCCGATATTTAGTAGCGGTTTTCAAGACCTAGGGTGGCCGCAGCTACGTCGTGAAGAGGCGTAGTTAGGAGAAGAAGAAGAAGAACGCTCGGTCACCCGCAGCTTTCGCTCCAAATTAGTTTCAGCATCGTTGAAACCTTCTCATCTTTTTTTTTCTTTTTTTTTTTTTTGTATCTCCAGTGCCTCAGAGTAGCCGGAACTTTTGTGACCAGCAAAAGACGTCTACAGCCTCCAAATCGGATCTCCAGGCCAATAATGCTTGGAAAAAGGCTGCTTTACTACCCCAAAAACATGCACGCATAAGAATATGTAGCGACATGCGCGCCCACAAATATGCGCGCAACCAACGCCACAATGCCATAGCGTGCACTCAAGGTATTTAAGAGCTCCTAAGCCATGAAATCTAGAGACAGATCCTAAATTTGATGACACAGTTCTTCTGTGTCAGGAACAAGGTACACCCTGACTGAAGCACAAGCTGCTCTGCTCTAAGCGCCCTCGGGGAATCCGGGCAACTAATCCGAGCCGGAACAAAAAGCTCGCGGCATTGGTTCTGGTTTTCATTTGGGGTATTTAAAGCACAAACGTCAACTGCACTGTGAGGATGTGCTGGAAGGCTCCGTAAATTTCGCCTACTTGGGAATTAAAGGGCCCATGAAAAGCAATTTACTCAATCTGGAAAACACACACGAGTAATAGGTGTCGCAGCCGTCCTCTCCTCAACAAAACAATTGTTAATCCAGCGTCACCTACAGCGAAAATATTGACGATCGAACATGACGCTCTTCCTATCCCCCTTCAACTCAACGCACATAGGCGCGGAAGAAAAAATAATTGCAAATGTGAAGCTGCGACGGCGCCCCACCACGCTCCGTTCCGCCCGCATCAGTTGAGAACGTCCAATGAGTAGGCGCGCCCAGGAAATCCTGATGACGTCACATGGAAAGTATGCGCCATGTTTGCGTGGGGCAACACGTCACCCTAATCATTTGCGAGCGGTTGCCAGAAGCACTCTTTTTTTTTTAATTATTTGTATATTATCTGCGCCACGCAAAACGTATAAATTTGGCTCGAACATCACAGTCAGTCCGTCTCTGGAATTTTTCCATTAAAATGTTTAAAGGAAGCACCGTTTCAGGCCCCTTTAACGAGCACTTATATCGTAGAGTACACATGCTGCCATGCGTTTCTTCCCCTTCGAAACCCGGCTGCCACGGAAGAAATCGAACCAGTGTTATCGGGATAACCAGTACAGCTGTCTAATTACTGAGCCAAGCAAATATATTCACCAGCATGTCATGCCAATGTTAAAAATAACTTGCTACTTTTTGGATTCTCGTTCAAATTTTCTTGATTTCAAAGATCATATGTAAAGGAGAGGTTTAGTCTAGACACAACATATCAGTAAATGTTTTCCCCTGAGAGAGATGTTACCTAAGTACCTAAAAACTAAGCGGACAAGCATTACCTGCTCATTGTTTTCCAGACCCTTGTTTAAACTACTTATTTTGTTTTATGCTCTTCAGTACTCCGCGGATTTCTAATCCTAACCTTCGGCGCTATGGCTGACAGGTACCCAAAGATACTGAGCCAGACAACCCGGGTTCGATACCCGCTATGGTTGGAGCGAAACACAAAACATGCCCTTGTACTGCGCCACAACAATCCAACTTAAATATTTCTTGTTTTTCAAAACGCTTCAACAACAACTTCTGGCGTTTTGTTTTCCTGTTGCTCACAGACAACAAGATAAAATATTTATTGTGTCATTTCCTTAGCAATAGTTCCCATCCAGATACGTTGCGTGTTATTTATCGAGAATTATATAATCAGAATATCATTATCCAGAAACGCGAAAAGCTTCAAACTTCGAAGCAGGTGGGAAACAAAAGACAAGAAAACAAAGGGGTCAATTCTAATACACGCAGGGTAATCTAAAATGAAGAGGAAGGGCAAAAATAAACTTCAGTTTCTTCGATTCCGGTCTTGAAAGATGGAGGCGTGCCTCGACAGTTCTAATTTCCAATTTTCGGTCACACTAATTGCAGGTGAAATCGCTGCAAACAGTATCCAGCAAAGAAAATACAACAAATGTATACACACGCACAAGTTCAATACTTACCCCGAGTATTTGGCGTAGGTAGAAATGTTTCTCCTCATATTTATACGTGCAGTATGTTGCAAAAAATATGGCCGTGACAGCGCCTGTCCAGAGGACCTGAAAAGAAGAATGAAGCCGTCAAAAAACGAGTCAAGATAAGCACCGATCATCAAAGTAGAATCAGCCAGTAACTTGCTCACTGCTTTCACCCCTCGTGTCAGCATTGCATTTAGCTTCCCTCAAAGTATGCTTACAGCCAGCTCCATGAAAGGCTCTTTTTCATATTGAAGGCAATCCAAAGATGCATGACTTGGCTTGTAAGTATATTGTCACGCTAATGACGACGATGAGGGATGGTGATGGTGAGGCAGAAGAAGAAGACGAAGCGTTGGTGCCTGGGGCTAGTAGGCTTCACCTTATCCCACTGCCATATCACTGTAAATAAACACCCCTTTGCTATTTCATCGTAACAACTTGGTGGAAGGTGCTCCGTTCGATCCCCAAGTACGGCGCAGCAAGAACCACTGGAGTTTCGACGTAGTCGCCGCCTTGCTGGACTGCCACCGCTTCCAAACATCATGGACCACAGCGATTCTAACCGCGCCGGCCGCGACGCTGCAAGCCAGGCTGGTGACAGGCCTGCCCCCTCCAGCTCTATTCCCTGCCAGCCTTACCGGGAACCACGACCTTTTGCAGGAGAGGAAGGTGAGGACGTTGAGAAGTGGCTACTTCATTATGAACGAGTTAGTCGGTACAACCGGTGGGACCCTATCACCATGCTCACAAATGTCGTCTTCTTTCTAACTCACACGGCGATGACATGGTTCGAGAATAACGAGGACAATTTGACAACTTGGGAACGGTTTGCCACCGAGATCAAACAGCGTTTTGGTGACTCTGTACCGAGCAAAAAACGGGCTGAGCAGACCCTTGCCCAAAGAGCTCAGTTGCCGGATGAAACTTGTACCACTTATACAGAAGAGATCCTCCGATTGTGCAGATGTGTCAATTCCAACATGCCCGAAGAAGATAGAGTCGGCCACATTTTGAAGGGTATCGCGGCTGACGTATACAACTTTTTAATCGCCAAAGACAGCCTTGAAACCGTCTCCGATGTCATTAAACACATCCGCGCTTTTCAAGCTCTGAGAACGCGTCGTATTGTGCCAAAATTTGGGCGGCTGGCCAACGTGCCTACCGTGGCCAGCCTTGATGACCACGCCCAACTAGATCTTCCGTCGACGATCCGGCAAATCGTGCGGGAAGAACTCCTGCGGCTCAACCCACTTCCCCTGCACGAATCTGCTGAGGTCTCTGTCCAGAGGGTATCTAGACGGCCGGCTTCACCACCACAAGCGATTACCGTTCAGCCTTTCCCACAAGCTCCTGAAGTTGCAGCTTCCATTGACTATCCTCCTATGCATTTCGCCAACCGGAATGCGTCGGTGCCTGACGCCCCAAGGTATGACGTCGCCTCAAGTGCCCATAGATCTTCCATTCGATCTACCAGGATTCCTGAGCAGTATGAGCATTCAGACAGACCTACGACGCACCCAGCTGTTCCCTGCTCTTATTCGCAACAGCATTTTCTACCTTCTCCGCCGATATGCTACCGCTGCGGCGTCGAAGGTCACATCGCCAGATACTGCCGCAGTAGGTTCCCACCTCGCTATAACCGTCCGGCGCTTCCAACAGTACCCAACAATCGGCAATACAATCCCGTTTTTCAACAATCAAATACTCAGCGTGGGTATTACCGCAACATCCATAACCAGAATATCCGCGACCACTCCCCTGCATCTGATAGAAGTGTTACTCCACCACCCGCCTTCCGTGCGCGTCGTTCTCCATCACCACAACGGCGCCCCATGTCGCCTCAGCATCATCAGCAGGAAAACTAACCAGCGCGACCAATGGGGGTGAGGCCGCTGGAAATGTGCTGTGTGCCAACATCCCTCCAACTATAATGCTCAAAAACAAAATTCGTGTGTTTATTGATGGTGTGTATACATTAGCTTTGGTGGATACGGGTGCGACTGTGTCTGTGATGAGTAATCAGTTTAGGCGCTTGTTGGGACGCAAAGTGATGTTTGAATATGACCGTGCTTCAACGTTTTGTGGTGTGAGTGGAGAGGCGTTGCGGCCACTGGGTGTGTGTAGTGCGCAAGTGTCTGTGGGTGGTGCAATTTTTCAAGCCGAATTCGTAGTCTTACCCCACTCTACGCATGACATCATTTTAGGAATGGACTTCTTGAAGTTTTGTGGCGCTACCGTGGACTGCCGAAGTCAAGAGGTTCATTTTGATGGCTCGCATCTGCCGACACTTTTTGAAAGTGGCCGTGATGAAGAAACAGTTTTTAGTATTACCGAAGACACAGTAGTTCCACCCTTGTCCGCCATGTTCGTCCCCGTGTCCGTTCCACTTCTTGAGAAGGTTTCATTCCAGGCCATGGTGCACCCAGTTCACTCAGCATGCCTGAAGAAAAATGTAATTATCCCTCACTGTATGATATCCGTGCATCATGGTAGTGCCTCGTTATGGACCATCAACCCATCGTCCGAGCCCGCAGTTTTACCAACGGGATTGAAGCTTGCCTCTTGTGGACCCGATGCGCCCCACGTCGTTGCTTTGGTCACAGATGCTACGAGTGCCATCGTACCTTTGCCTGCTGATGAAACTTCAATCTTCCGCATGATCAGCGCCGATCTCAGCTCACCTCAACGCCGTACTCTTGTGGATATTCTTCTACCTTTTTCGCCTATGTTTGACTTTTCTGAAACAGATGGACCAACCTCTCGCCCTGCACATCGGACCCATCATAGCATCGACACTGGTTCGGCTCGTCCCATTCGTCAAAAGCCATATCGCGTGTCCCCATCTGAGCGCAAAGTCATTCATGAGCAAGTGGAGGACATGCTACAGAAAAAGGTGATACAGGAGTCATCTAGCCCCTGGGCTGCCCCTGTTATTCTTGTACGCAAGAAAGACGGTTCGTGGCGATTCTGCGTCGATTATCGGCGTTTAAATTCTGTTACGAAAAAGGACGTCTATCCTCTTCCTCGCATAGACGATGCCCTCGACTGCCTCTCTGGTGCGTCCTATTTTTCTTGTCTTGATCTCAGATCTGGCTACTGGCAAATTCCAATGGACCCTGCAGATAAGAAAAAAACAGCCTTTGTAACGCCAGATGGCCTTTATGAGTTTAATCTTATGCCATTCGGGCTGTGTAATGCGCCAGCTACATTCGAACGCTTTATGGACACAGTTTTGCGCGGCTTAAAATGGGACATTTGTCTTTGCTATCTGGACGATGTCGTGATATTTGGGAAATCCTTCCAAGAACACAATGACCGTCTAGTACGTGTCTTGAATTGCCTGCACAACGCCGCCCTAATTCTGAACTCCAAAAAGTGCCGCTTTGGAGAGCGCCAAGCGCTGGTGCTAGGACACCTTGTCAATGGTGATGGTGTAATGCCGGATCTCCAGAAAACTGCCGCTGTTGAGTCTTTTAAACCCCCGCAGACAGTGAAGGAGTTGCGCAGTTTTCTAGGGTTGTGCTCGTATTTTAGACGCTTTATACATCGCTTTGCTGACGTTGCTTACCCATTGACGTGCCTTCTCCACAAAAACTCTACTTTTAACTGGACACCAGACTGCGACGCGTCATTCCGTCAACTGAAGTTTCTTTTAATATCGAAACCCATCTTACGTCACTTCGATCCTACTGCAATGACAGAAGTACACACGGACGCTAGTGGAATCGGTCTTGGTGCAGTCCTTGTCCAACGGCACAATGAACGAGAGCATGTTATCGCGTACGCAAGTCGTACCCTGAGCAAGCCGGAGCGAAACTACACAGTCACCGAACAGGAATGCCTAGCTGTAGTTTTCGCTGTGCAGCGTTTCCGTTCATATTTGTACGGACGTTCGTTTACTATCGTAACTGACCATCATTCACTCTGTTGGTTGCGGAACCTTCGAGACCCATGTGGTCGCCTCGCACGCTGGGCCCTCCGGTTACAGGAATATGACTTTGCCGTGGTTTACAAAAGCGGGAGGCGTCATGCAGACGCAGATTGTCTTTCTAGGATGCCAATGGCCACGACTGGACCTGAAAGCGACGATTTCGACAATTATATATCGACCCTCGAGCCAGCGTTCCCCGACACGAATGTTTTCAAAACGGAACAGCAAAATGATACCAGTCTGCAGCCTCTCTTTGCCCAAGCCAACGTACCTACAAGCCGTTTTTGTGTGCATGATGGCCTCCTATGGAAAAAGAGTTATTCGCCTGTCGGCCAGCGATACCTACTCGTAGTTCCCAAGACGTTGTGCACGGACGTATTGCGTGTTATGCATGATAATCCAACTTCTGGGCATTTGGGATCGGTTAGAACACTCCACCGTGCTCAAGAAAGATTTTACTGGCCCAGAATGCGCTCGACGGTTGAACAATACGTTGCCAGTTGCAAGCAATGTCAACGCCACAAACGTCCAACTGCAACTCCGTCTGGCTTGCTGCACCCTGTGAAGACCCCGACAGCACCGTTTGATCAAGTAGGCATTGACCTCGTAGGTCCGTTTCCGAAGTCCGTGGATGGAAATCGCTGGATTGTAATCTGCGTTGACTATCTCACACGTTACTGTGAAACCGCCGCTCTTCCATCTGCTACGGCGCATCAGGTGTCGCTTTTCTTGCTGCACTCAGTCATCTTACGACACGGGCCGCCACGAATTGTCATCACTGACCGGGGCCGACAATTCACTGCTGATGTTGTTGAAGAGCTCATGCGTTTATGCGCCGTAACTTTCCGACACTCGACGTCATACCATCCCCAGACAAATGGCTTGACTGAGCGCGTCAACAGAACGCTTATCAACATGCTAGCCATGTATGTGGACGCAGGGCATAAGAACTGGGACACCATACTGCCCTTCATCACGTATGCGTTTAATACCGCCACGCATGAGACGACTGGATACAGTCCATTTTTTCTGCTTTACGCCAGACCGCCACGCTACTCTCTGGATACTATCCTGCCCTTCACAAGCCGTGAAGACCCCTGCCTGGCTGAGACCCTCTGTCTCGCCGAAGAAGCTCGGAGAATCGCCCGATTACGGTCTGGTGCTTCACAAGAACGTTCCAAAGTGCGATACGATTCCAGTCACCGGCGGGTCACGTACTCTGTAGGTGATTTAGTCTGGCTATGGCGTCCAATTCGGCGCCGTGGCCTACATCAAAAACTCTTGGCCCATTATGACGGCCCATATGTGGTTATCAAACGCCTTAGTGATTTAACTTATGGGATAGCCCGCCTGACAGCATCGGGTCGCCGGTCTGCCAAAACCGAACTGTGTCATGTTGCCCGCTTGAAGCCGTGTCAGCCTCGCACGACTCACGAACACGCCCAGAGGGCTTCGTCTGAGTAGGGGGGAAATGTCACGCTAATGACGACGATGAGGGATGGTGATGGTGAGGCAGAAGAAGAAGACGAAGCGTTGGTGCCTGGGGCTAGTAGGCTTCACCTTATCCCACTGCCATATCACTGTAAATAAACACCCCTTTGCTATTTCATCGTAACAATATTGTTTGCCCCGTTGTAAGATGCCTCTATAAATGCCGGTAACCGGTGCTTAGCGAGTGGTGTGGAATTGGTGTACTGTTGAAATCATTACATTACCTACAAGTTAGAATCATCCAGTGAGTAAAATGAGGCCCGCTTTAACACGGTTCCTTGAATGTAACAGGTTTCATCAGAAACTTAGTAAAGGTCTTCATGATATAATAACAGTTAATTTTTGTCTCAAAGGCAGTTTCGCGCAAAAAGCGTCATCTTGCAAAGCAATTTCCTTAACCCAAAGTTTGAACAAAGGCCCTGTTCCAAGGATTTAGTCCTTAAGACGACGCGTAACTGAGCAGGGGAAATATTGTGCCCCTTGTATCACAGGAAATCACTCGGCACCTCTTGTATCGAAACCCGTACACCTGAAGGCGGCCGCAAAGGCTCCCTAAAGTTCCATAAAACAACCATTTTTAAAAGGCCTCAATAGTGCAGTGATCAGATGATGTGAGCCGTCCACGACGAAACTGAGACCAGCAGTATATTTTGTAATGTCATGTACAAATTTCCCACAGTCACCACCTACAGTGCAGAGAAGGACGCAAGCAAAGTGTGACAAGTGTGTCTATTCTAAATACTCCTCTCCGGCTGTCCAGTGATACCAACAATAATAAAGTACGCTTATAAAAAGTGCACTAAGTGGTGCATACTGGAACGAAAGGAATATAGTGAATATCAGGACACTTTCGATGCCCGCTCCGCTGTTCCCATCTTAGCATCCTCTTTAAGGAAAAGTGCACGTGCCCTCATTCCCCCGGGTACGTTCCCACTCCCTCGTAACTTAACGAGATTGGAGAAGGTTTCCCTTAGAAGGATAAGAGCTGGGGCGGCCCTTACCCCGTCGGTAAAATGCCGATGGGAATCGCAAGCTGACATCGGACAACCACACCCAACTGACAACCACAACAAGCTGACAACCACATGCCCAAAGTGTTCCACACCAGCTGCAGAAGTGGATGTTCGCCACCTGCTATGGACTTGTGCAGGGACAAGGGAATCAAGGACACAGATTCTGCGCGAAGTGGGTCTAACCACAACAGGGGAAGAGGACTTTTCTAAATGGCTCACCGACAACGCTAAGAGCGGGAGCCTGCTCCGGTTCCTCACGGAAAACCATTTACATGAGTTTATATAATATGCCTTATGGCAAGCTTGCGTCCAAAAAAAAAAAAGAAAAAAAAAACGGAATATCAGGACACGCAGTGCACGTTAACAGCAAGTATTGTTTAGGCGAAAAGCAGTGAAAAGATATCACAAATATAGGAGAAATGTAAGACTACTAGGAGCACAATCTCTCGGGTCACATTGCTGCGCGGTAAGTAAACAAACGCAATGTCCTAAATCTAGACATGCCTTACTGAAGTGGCCACGAAGAGGGTAACGTTCGTCACTTTTCAGAGCTTGTGTATATAGTTACACGAGGTTTTGTGACACATACGCAACCATGGTCATCATGCGCAAAACAGAAAGAGGTCGCGTACAATTGGCAAGGAGAGGCAACGGTTCGGACGTGGGTCGCAGGGAATAGCAGATGGATCAAGAAAGGCGAATCTTAGTACTCTACGTAACGGGTAAACAGTAAAGTGAAAACTTCTGTATAGAGGCCAAGGCTGAAAATAATAAAGCCAGCGTGGCGCAGGGAAAGAAAATAGGGTTCACTTGCTGGTCTCCCTTGAACCTGTATGCGTGCCGTTAAGGCCCGCACACAGGTTCGTGACACATTCGCATGTTTTTGTTTACGACGGGACTTCGTGTCCGGTGGTCTCTTTCAGAATGGGGTTGCACATGACGGTTTATTGGTAAGTAAGTGGGAGAAAGTGCAGGAACAGGTTAACAGATGAATTATTAGCTAATATCAATGTTCACGTACCCAAAAGAGGATCCGCATTAGGAGCAACAAAAGTTGTCGCATGATACCATTACAGGCGGACATTGAGTGTTCCACAGTTTTGTTTTGCGAATGTACACAAGCAACGAAATCTATTTTTTGTCCTATAGACAACCAAACAATGCGGGGTAATGAATTACTGTGGCTCGTAAAACAGAAATATGAATCTTTTGACGCACAAATTCGACTGCAGGAAATTTAAAAAACAACTGGATTCAACTGACTGTGAAATTATTTTCCTCTTCTAGGGGAGACTGTAAAGTATATTTTTTGTTTTCACTGAACCGAAAAGCTTTAACAGCGGTCTGAGAATAAATAGGAAGTGAAGGGAAAGCTTTATCCAAAACCTTCCGTTATTTAAAAAAAAAACTTTATATTGCCAGCTTTGTATATAAAAATACATTCATTTTTGTTTTTACAGGTACTAGCGTAGACACGCTTTACCTGATCCATTATTCGAGCCTGTCAAGAAAAACGATACAACCCTGTGTCGAAATGCGAACGAAATGTCTGTGAAACGTAAACAAAACGCAAACATCATAAACAATAAAAAACGGTACCATGATGCTGCAAATCACATCAGACCCAAACGTAATTTGAAATGTAATCTTCCTGTACTCGTATGAAATGAGTGTCCTACCTAAAATCAGCCTTACCACCCGCGAGATGGCCATAACCATATTGACTTTCGGCATATGTTTCCTTTGGTACCACTGCCGAACATACTAATGCAGATAAAAGACCCCTGAGCAACCTAATTAGCTCGGCAACATACTTGGTTGCTCTTTCATATTCGCCTTTTGACGGCCAGCAATTGAATGCAACCCACTTACTTAATCCCCATTTTAACGATCTCAGAATCTACTGCCCAGAATCTACTACTCAGAAGTATACTGCCCTGCATTCGTCTCAAAGGCAGGATAAACTTCCTCTTTTACTATTACCGATATGCTTCCGCCTTCTTTTCTTTTCTTCTTTGTGCTCTAGGCACCACGGCAAAGAGCAAGCGATAAATAACCAAACTGTCGCGTCGGCTTACGGCAGCAAGACTCAGAGCGAGAGGCACAATTGCTTCTCAGTAAGTATGTTTCAAAGAGGCAAATCAGATATATACGCCTGTCTTCGCGGGCCAACTACTAATTTAATTTAGTCTTTTTCATCTGTTCAGCGAGTAGTGTTTAATGTAAACTTTTCCTAGATCTATTTTAGGTATGCAGCCCGAGCTGTATATAACGCCATCTCCGACAGCGTAGCTGTTGCTGTCGTGGACACCTCAGGGCCAATTTCAAATTCACGGGGTGCTAAAATGTGCAGTCGAATCAGCGCATACGCACGTTTCGCATTTCATAGTGAGAGATATGATCTTCGCCTTAGGAGGTGAACACGGTAGGCAAGCAATGACGCGCACGTGATTGCATTGCTAACGGCGCATTTCCCTTTCTAAACCTACTTTTCGAACAATCAACCCTACCCACAGCATGGCTCACTGGCATTCAGTGGAGAAGTGGGTGCAGCGGGCGTAAAGACATGTGGGTGCGCGCTATCACTCATGCGTGTCAAGTGTGTGAGCGTTTACTTGTTGGCTGGTGGTATCGAACACTTTGTCTGTGTACACATTCTGATTGACACTTTAAAGTTAACGCGTGATGAGTTATTCGATGAATACTGAAATTTATTGCTTGTAAGAGAGTAGGTAATAGCTGTCCATCGTAGATTCTACCCACACGGCAAATCCCTAAGACCACAAATCACACGATTGATTTCATGTTTTTATTTATTTTTTCTTTGTTCAAATATCCAATCGAGACGACAAGCTAAAGCAGTTCAAGAGCATAAATTTCTGGGCCAGTTGATTCATAATTTTGTCTTGATTGATTCAGGATTTTTTCGTGTATTTGATTTTCCCACGCTGACAACCGCGATCCATTTGAATGTGCCCAGACTAAATATCCGAAGCTGTCGGCCATTCTACATAACCGGTACAAACAGTATATGCCCAATGGTGCGCATTCAGCACGTGTTTAGTAAGTCTGCCATGTGTGAACAAACCGCTGAGGATATTTTTAAGAAAGATTTTACTTTGCGTACGCTAGGCTTTCCATTGTGCTAGCTTCTTTTAGCCTTCTTTTTTTACCCCACCTGGGTGGCGCAGTGGTTACGGCGCTCGACTACTGGTCCCAAGGACGCGGGATCGAATCCCGGCCTCGGCGGCAGCTTTTCGATGCAGGCGAAAAGCAAGTCGCCCGTGTGCTGTGCGATGTCAGTGCACGTTAAAGAACCCCAGGCGGTCGAAATTTCCAGAGTCCTCCACTATGGCGTTTCTCATAGCCTGAGTTGCTTTGGTACGTTAAGCCCCACAAACCAAACCAAACCAAATTCTCTCTTCCCTGGACGGTGAAACAAGCTCACCTACGCATGTCCCCATGTACCTTCTACTTTGACTTGTGAGTAGAATCTGTAAGCTGACGTACCGCCTTTGCCAAAAGTAACCAGGCAGCATGTTTTACTTCTCACTTCTATTATAAAGACAATGAGGATTCCCACTTTATCACAACTAGTTAAGTGAGGACAGGTACTCACCTTTACATTTCAGAGATTTAGAGCTTCAGAAGTAGTATGAATCCACTACCACATGGCTGAAAAGCAGATCCTGCAGTCTGGTTACTTTTGGCAGAGACGGTACACTTGACACATGTATTTTTCAAATATCATATATAGTGCACGACTATTCAGGCAGAACTACTGTTTGTTGGCACTTAAAGCATTCAATAAATAAAAACTAAAATAATGCTTAGAAAGATGAAATTAGTGAAGAGAGACGCAGGACAAAAAAGTGGAGGTCCTGTGCTGTTATATGTGTGCCCCCTGTTCTTGTCCTGCGTCTTACTTCACTGGTTTCGTCTTCGTAAGCTAAATATATCTGTCAACACCTGAAAAAATACTGCCCTCTCCGGGTACAATAAGAAAGACATTCGTTTGATGTATAGAGCTAAACATCATAAAGCGACTCCCATTATAAGTGCAGTCGTAATAAAACGCTCTGGAAATTTGGACCAACTGATATCCTTTAACATGAGTTCGCATCGCACAGTCCACGGGCGCTTTGGAAATATTATCAACACCAACACAAACAAGTCTCTAAGCGTGACGTATCAGCGGGAAAGCGGGTATGCAGTTGTGTGAGCAAACCGAAGTCTCCTTTTAGTTTTGATACCATTTGATCATACGGCCTTGCAAGCTGGGTACGTTTTCAATGCAAATTTTTAAGATACTTTCAGTGATGAGGTGCACAATACGCTTCGTGGATTAATCTTTAGCAGATCGCGATGCACGTATGTAACGATGCATATATCTGCATTTGAGTAAACTTGCTCTCTTTCAAGCTTCTTACATCAAGGCCGTCATAGCAGCAGGTGATGGTTAGCTAAATCAGCAATCCAACAGTTACGAACCGACCATCCAAGTCAACGCGCGCGCTTTTATTGCAAGCAAGCTTTCTCAATGCAGTTTGTAGGTCAGATAAGATTGATGCTCACGACGAGCATAACTTTCTTGTTTATCCAGCTATGGCGGCCCAGCACCAGGAAAAGTCCAAGTTCGTTTGCTATCTTGATCTCCTAAGCCGGGCAGGAGTGAGTCGTTTCTTCACTTTAATTTTCTCATTTTTGCAGCCGCCAAGGTATTGAGGCAGACCCAGTAGATATTTTTTGCATCCAGAGCCTCTCAGATTGCGACCGCGCGCAATGTCCCTCGAGGCTGGCTTCTGGGCGGGCTTTCCGATTCAGCCTTTACGATAACGGTAACATTGATAAGATCAGCGGCGAGTAAAAAACCAGCGGGGGGCCGCCGAAGCAGGAAACTGATTGCCTGTTTGAGATAGCCAGCACTGCCGAGTGCGTGCAAGGCACAGACTGCGATGTCGATTACGCCGGCCGGATTATGTAAGAAAGGCGGCGTGAGAGCCAGTTTTAGCTCTACGTTCCCGCGCTGCCTAGTCGCTTTCGAGAGCATTTTGTGGCACGATGATATGGCCAGGCTTGTTGCGGACGGCGTGTCTCAGGCGAAGTAACGGTGTATCCACCAGAGCACCCAATTTCCAACGCTGCTGTACGCAGTGACGAATAGCCTAGATAACATCGGTGACGAGCAAGTTATCCACAGCGCCATCCTATCCATGTTAACGTGACAGCGTAGAAGGTTCCGCTCTCCATAAAATGGGACTTGCGGGAGAAGGTATTCATGAGCCGTAAAGTGCTCAGCTCTCCGAATTTCACTAAATGTCTCTGCCATTGCTCGAAACTCTACAATAGCCCCTTATTTATTTGGTATTTTGCAACGTTTCCGTGAGTTTTGAACAAGTACAGCTTTTGTTGTTCTTGTTCTTGTTGTTGCTGATGCTGCCTCGATTTCATTTCCTTCGATCAAAGTTCACTGTACTATAGGTGTATACGCCCCACCCCTCTGCAGTGCTTTTGTAAGCCCTGAAGGTAATAATAATAATAATTGGTTCTCAGAAAGGGAAAGGCGCAGTATCTGTCACATTTGCTCTCTGGACACCTGAACCGCACCGTAAGAGAAGGGATGAAGGTGGGTGTGAAAGTGGAAAGAGAGAAAGGGGAGCCGTAGTGGAGGGCTGCAGAGCAATTTCGGCACCTGGGGATCTTTAACTTGCGCTGAAATCGCACAGCACACGGACGCCACTTTGTTTCGCCTCCATCGAAACGCAGTCGCCGCGGTATAGGGATTAAACCCGGGAACTCAAATAAATAAATTGAAGTGCCTGGCCCTCTGCTTTCTTTTTTGCTTACATTGCCATTGAAGAGACATGTCGTACAGAGTTCTGAGATTTTGTCCTACCTGTCGTCGTTACCAGGTTAAATAAAATTAAATTGGTTCACAGGAAGGGAAAGGCGCAGTAGCTGTCACTGTCACTGTAACTGTCAAAGTTCACTGTACTATGTATATACCAGGTCCCCATAAAATGTTTTGGGTATCTCGTCATTATATTTGGTTCTAAAGCCATCGGCTGGCACAGTCTTGAATTGTACGCCTAGTTAATCCTTATTACGATAAGCGTAGTTGACCACGCAGCATTCCCCAATGTTGCCGGCTGCATTCCTATTGGTCAGGAATCCCAAATACAGTTCTCGTCCGTCCGCTAAACTACGATACCATAATACGTGTCCTTATGTGAAATAGCGCTCAATAAAACTTGAAACCAGCGATCGTGCGGCCGCGGCGCTTTCCAAAAGCACAAATAACGCTGTTGAAAACGAAATGGAAATCGCTCTGCTATTCCGGTAGTGAACTTCATATCCCGCCATCCATTACTTGGGCACCATATATGTGCAGAAACATTTTGCCTTTGACGTTCTTTGCAAACATTACTTAGTCGACACTTTTAACATCGCTGATAATTATTCAGCATTACGCCGCATATCTTCTTCCGCGAAATGTCAAAGAACATGATCTTGCTATGCTTTGAACTAGTTTAATAAATTCCACACCGACACTACTACTTTCTTCAGCATGAAATAAAAAGCTCGTTAAAAATTGCCTTAAGTCCATTTAAAGTTGCTTCTCGTGCTTACTTTTTGACACTTAGTTTGATGTGAACGTATATTGCAAATGTCATGTCACATTTTTTTTTTTTTCGGTCACACGCACGCCAGCCCTACGTATTCCTTGATTGTTTGTTTTCAATTTAAAACGCAGTGCAGCTTTGTGTATACATTGTGCAAAAGTTCCCGTTTCTATGTATTCTTTCTTCTTTTGTTTTAAGTCATGATTTTAACTCTATTAACTCGGCGTTCGAAAGGCGTCACTTATTCCATACTGAGTAAATTTGATTTCTGTTACATGGAGTAAATAATTTCCAAAGATATTCTTTGTGATGAGGCTGTTTAAAATAACTGTCTTAGTTTTCCTCCTGTCGTTCTTTTTCTGTTCCATTTTTACAAGCTTACCCGACAGCCTTGTCCCGCACACTAGAGACAGCGCTTAGGCAGGCCGGCCTTACACCTATAGAAAACAACGGAAATGAACATCTGTTTATATTACTATGTTGTAATTGCAAAATCTACTGTACCTAAGCAATAAGTATCCCCGCCGTGAATATCTGGAGTTTCTCTTCCCCTACCAGTCCAATTAAAAAGAAGCGTTTACGAGAGGGGGGAGGGGGGAAGGGGGCAGATGACCAAGCAGTATTTTAGAAGCGAAAACACTGACTCATAGGATTTTGCTACAAACGCTATTTTACCTCCTGTACTTGGGCCAACGTCTTCCGCAGCGGGAATCAAATACTGGACAACGAAAAGAGCGCCACCGCGTGGAGTCTATACTTTCCCCATGCTCACAAAGTGACAGGTGATACTGTCGTGTTGGATCTTAGCGTTAAATCATTTGGTCGGCTCAGTTTCAGCCGTACGCCCAGCTCGCCTCTGAAAGATACGCGCAAAGTACTCCTGCGTGAGCTGAAGAAAGCAGCTTCTTGCTGGAGGGCAGCACGACATATCGAAAGCAGGAGGCTCTCACTTTCTGTAACGTATGTCAAGAAGAAAATAGAAAGTTAGTTTTTGTTCCTCAGTCAGCCCCTAACAATGTTCTTTAGTCTATGTCGAGGAACAACGTCGTGAAGCAGCTTGGCACAGGCAGAAATGAGTGAAATTTTCAATAATTTCCGGCAGTTCAAGCAGCCGCCCCTTTAAAGGTATTAAGGAATGACTTTTGACGGACGCAGTAGAGCGAACATAGGAAGTAAATAAGAAAAAAAATGCCTCTTCCATTTGACAGTAGAATAAATGCTTATGCGTCGTATAAGCTGAAGCCGCTGAGAGTTGGGAGCCCTAAACAGAACTGTTTTTATTATACAAAAAAATAGCATCTCTTTGAAGACTTCGCATCTATACTCCGGACAGACCACAGGGAATGCCATTAAACGCTACGAAAAAGCTACGAAGCGCGCTCGCAAAGACTAAAAGTCTGACTATTTCTACTTCTCAAGCTTAAAGTGGTTGTGTAGGATGAGCTGTCAGGCGTGGCAATTGTTACTAACCCTCGAATTCGGGTATTTTTCGTCGATGGAGAATCAGAGAAATGTGCCGGAGCATCCGAAATATACGCAGTTCTACACATGGAAATCGCGTTTCATCGCCCGTCTGTTTGTCAGATCTGCATGGTCATTATATTTAATTTTCATTTTCAACATTCACCGTGGCAGAAGCTGTAGACAACATAACCTGCACTTGCTTCTGAAACTTCAATTGATGGCCAGTGCACATGCTGGCATAACTTGTGTGTAATTGTTGCTTTCATGGTTATCCTTAGTGCATTATGGAGAAAGACCTCCCCGAATCTTTTCTAGCTTTTTTTCAGAAATGAGCTCGAGTAACGCCGATAGCAATCCCATCGATTGCCCACTTTCAAACTACACGAATAACATCCATATCGACGGGTGACTGAATGCAGTTTCTCCCTCTGCACACAAGGACGGTGAGCTCTTTCTCTAAGGCAAAGTACCCAAAAAATTTGTGTGCAAAAAAACAAAACGTAAAACGCACAAGCAGCGTACCGTCACTCTGTATCCAGTAGAGTGTGGCATAATCTCTCATATTTACCATTCCATTACCTTGCTCTCTTTTCTTCCTTACATAACAGGAGGACACTTCCACGGGCGACCTATTCAAAGGTATGCCGTCAGCGGTCACACCTTGACTGCCGGAAGGCGGTCAACGGCGCGGAACAGGAAAGAAAGGAAGCCAGAGTAACAAAACTTTAGCCCTCCGGGGACCGTCAAGCGAAACGGGGCATACAACAGCAAAAGCGCTATCGTCGCCTTATGCACGCCAACGCTAGCGCTTTCTCGACCAAGTAGAGTTAGGTGCAGCCTGTTTCAAACGTCGCCAGCACTCCTTCAACTCATCAAGCAGAGCTGTGAGAGAAATTGTGCACTTTACAGTATGTAACCAGCCGTATACGTTCCGCTCCATCAATCCTAATTCGGTAGATTCTCCGCAAGACTACAAATGAAAACGCTTGCTGACAACGGTATTTTGCGGTTTAAACGTGTCTTCTTCGCTGATACCTGTCGAAGCTACACTTTTGGTATTAGGGCTGTGCATGCTGTGAGGCCGAAGACTAACCCCGCCCGTGCAACGTAAGATCGGGCGCGCATCCTTCTACAGCTTACGTTTTTTTATCATGGCCGTAAAACGGGCGGTGAGTGAGGCGCCAGTGGTGGACAGCCGCGTTTTCCGGGGTCGTGCCTTCGGTTCACGTAACACCTTTCGCTTTTGCCAATTCTATTTTAGTTCCCTTTCTTAAATGTGATGCGAGCTCTTTCACCTTGCCTCCCTGTCCATCACTTCATACCGGTACCTGTATCGAGCCAGGTGCGTTTGCCCTGCGACGGGAGCTGCCAGTGATGGGAAAAAACAAGGCAGGGCGGAGGGGGAGGGGGTAAGGAGGTGATGGTTCAGTTCTCCTTTCGCTCGTGACCTACCTAAGGTCTCTTTGCGAGACGCCGCAAAGCAGCGATGGCCTGTGCACATTCCTGTCCTGGAGGTGAAGCCGAGACATGACCGCTGACGGCCCACTGATTGCGCGCGAGGTGTGTAACCGTCAAAAGAAATGTAGAACTAGGAGCTTACACTGAGTGCGCTGTTGCGAAGATCAACACCGTCAGAATATATAGCTCACGGATCAGAGTCAAAATAATACCCTCATCGCTGCTGTAATCTGACAACCCGCCTTTTTCAATCCAAAAGCATTTATCGCACCATACGTGGCGTGACCGTGAGCTGTGGACAAAAAATGTGCTACCACAAAGGAATTGTTTCCAGTATGTACGTAGGTTTAAAATAAGTTTCCAGAACTTGAAGGAAGTGTTTCCAGTGATACTGGAAACACTTCCTTCAAGTTCTGGAAGCTTGTTTTAGACCTCCGTGGAAATTTAAATGTGCCTATAATTGTTCACCCAATGTAGACAATCTGGAAGATAAAAGCCAATCTTCTCACTTATGCATCATCATATTGACGGTGAAATTAAGCAGTTCGATTGCTTCTTTTCGCATCAACAAACCTATGTTTTCTCGCTTCTGTCATCCGTCAAGGATATCACACTCCATTTGACGAGCTGTTTTAAGCACGTATACGAAGGTAATGACTAAATGGGCCAACCTTGATGATGCGAACTACACACATGATTGCCTTCCTACACGCATGTCGAAGCCGGTGTAAAGATGTGCTACAAATACATTTACGTTACGCGCCTCTTTCTGATTATCCTGATCGCCCGTACCTAGCGCAATGCTTCAGGCAGCTTGCTAAGCATAGAAACGTTATCAACGCCGCTGGTAAAATCATTCCTGGTGCACCATAGGTCGCATAGTATGGTAACAAGCTGAAGGTAAGAAAAGCCAAGGGCGTTTCAAGGACACCTCCAGTGTCATTCCCAGTTTTCATTAAGCGTTGCTTGAACTGCATATAATCGTAATGTCAACTTCAGGTATGACCCAGACTGGCTCGTTTCGTTCCCAGGTGTCCTGCCTCGATGTCCCCCAAGAATTTCCTCCTTTCAGCAGATGTTCAGTTGCGTTTCAAAGCCGTAGCGTCGGCGTGCTACTGGTTGTCATCGCGTGTGTTTTTCAGACAGGGAGGGGGAAAAGAGGAAGGGAGGAATTGCGAGCAGAGCAAAACATACAATGCAGACCTAATCACATTCTCCTCTTTCGCTTTCGTCACTTAGGGCAAGCCAGCTATTCACAGTAATTCACACTCCTGCGCCGATGTCAAAATTCCATAGTATAAAAAAATCATTTGTCATGTACTTTGGGCGAGTGGAACGGATTTCCTGGCTACCTCCTGTAACGTTGTTGGAACCGTCAGTATTTTAATACCAGGATTATACTTTACGGTTGTTTAAAGCGCTGGTACTTTAAAACAGTACTTTAATGCTAGGAAGAAAAGCATTTCGCGACAAACTCAACGTTGACCGTCATTACTTCAAGTTTCAGGGGAGTGGCTGCAATAAAAAAATAATTGAAAAATAAAACCGCTGCAGACATAGGACAAAAAGAGGCGACGATACAGGGCGGTACAGTGCGCACTGATCTTGAGGGGTCAAAGAACACATAAAAAAGCCTAGGTCTGGAGGCGTCCTATCTATCCTCCCGAGTTATGTGTCTCCAGACGTAGACTCTGCCATGTGTTCTTTGACCACTAAACATCAGTGCGTACTGTACCGCAATGTGTCGTCGCCTCCTTCTGTCCTATGTCTTCAGCGGTTTTTAATTTTTCAATATCTCACCAACTACAAATCAACCCTGTTATTCGTACGCCGAAAACCGAATATTTTCAACCTCGTATAACTGTCACTAAGTAGGAGAGCATGTATCAGGTACTATCATTTCTAAGAGGCAGCTACCGACTACCAATTACAGTTTCTAAGACTCCGCAAATTTTCACAATTTTCAAATCTTCCCTTTCGGCGCCGCCATATTCCCAGTGATTATGGAAGCTGCAAAGCGGGACAGTCCAAATGGTCGACCACTAAGTTGATGCAGTTGGAAGCAGTGAAAAAGTCCATGTATGTAGCGTTTATTGTGACACCATGTGGAAAGTTGGAAACAGCCTCTACATGCCCCGGTGTTGTTTTATCCTTCTGGCCTGAAACTGCGCTATAGTGCTGAATTTTAATAGATATAGCGTATGAAAGCTCAAAGACTTCCTTCGTTCTAGAGAAGTGTAGCTTATGATGAGTATCGATAGTATCAAGCAACGCTACAGAATCGAACCTATAGACAATGTTACAATATATTACAATTTTTTCTTCACTTGCTGTAGAAGCATGGGAACCGTTGCTGCTTTCAAGTATTTTGTGACCCGGATGTGCCACCATAACCGGTACAAACGAAACCCCCGGACTATATTCGAGTTTTTCCGGAACCTAGTTGTGGCAGCCTTGCTGGTTTCTAAGACTAATCCATTCACAGAGAATGATCGCTGAAGCGCCGTCGAAAGTAACGCGCGGCTCTCTTCCTCTTCTGCCGACGTCTAGACAACTTCCAGGGACACGCGTCGCATCGCTCGCGGTAGGGAAACAGGAAAACAAAACACAAAGAGAAACGTGACAGGCGATCAGTCCTTGCTGCAAAAGGCAAACCGCAAGACGCGCATCAGCCAGCTAAGCCGAGAGCGGCGCGACCTGCCGGAAACGGCTGCCCCCGCCCCCCTTTGAAGTCGGCTGCCACTGTTCTGTGTGCTCAAGAATACTCAAGAACTGGCTGTCCTTACGTTGGCTTCGCAGCCCTACCTATGCGCCCCTTCGCCAACGCCGCACTGAGAGTCAAAAGGGCGAGCACCGAGGTGAGAGTGCTGCCGTTGCGGTCGGCGTTGAGCGGAGTGCAATGGGAGGGGATGACCCCGATCTTCGGTGAGCGCCCGCGGCGGGCCACGGCTTCGGAAGAACGTTGCCTACAACCACCGCGGCAAGACGAAGCGCCGGAGGAGCCCCGGTGTGCGGTACGGCTGCTCTCGTCCGCGGCACACTGCGGCGCTCCATTGTCCACAACCGGTGGCACGGATCGCGCTCGTGTCACGACCCCCGGGATGCACTGCTTCGCTCGCTCTGGGCAGCTGTGGGCGATCTCCAATGTAGTGCCTTGCTAGCACGGCTACCTCGGACAACCTGTTCTACCGCCCCTCAGTGGTTCGTCGGCGATACCTCGTGCCCTTCGTCGCTGTCTTTTGCCAGGCACACTTTAGACACGCCATAGCCGGAGCGTGTTCTACTTGTAAGCAAGAGTTGCACTTCTACACTTTGGTTCATTACTCGTACTGTTCGAAACTACATAGACAACAACGTGCTCTGACAAATTCTTCGGGTCATGCAGTTTAAACCGCGAGACCTTAATGATTAGTCATGCAGTACTGACTTACGCTCCAGCCCTAGGTTTTCCTTTACGACGCCCAGAAATAGGAGCAGCCTTGGTTACAACCAAGTACTCAACGCCACACCTCCCCCACGCACAATATTTCTGGGCCGGCTAACTTGGGCCGCTACGTGTTTAGAAGGGTAAATAGTCACAAAGTGAAGGCAATGCCTTATTTCGCTGACTGACGATCCGCTACCGCAGTAACAATTGGTGCCTTGATGCGCATGCGCTAAATGGCTGTTAGCAAGGAAATGGCAGGACAAAAGTAGCGCTCAGACAAAAGCTGGGTTGGAAACTCTTACATTGTGCGCTTGAAGGCTATACGCAATTCGACGACGCCCCCAGCACTGTTCACGCCTCCGTCGTCGCCACCGCTACTCATTCACGACATACGTGCCTCCTAGAGCAAGAAGGGTAAGTGCGAGCAGGGGCGTACGATTTAAAACATCGCAATAAACCGCTTTTACCCACTTAACCTTCCTCTAACGCCACTATACTTAGCGTCCACATAGCAGTTGAAACATATTATTTTCTGCTTCTTTGCCCTTGATAGTCTTCGCCTGTCTTCCTCCTAACTTTCTCTTATATATACCTTTTTCCGCACCAGACCTCCAAACGTATTTTTTTTTTGAAAATTGAAAAAAAAAATTTATTTCCAGTAATATACAGGAAATGGGCCTCGGGCGAAAAGCTACAGCGATAGCTTGAGAGATGCCCGAGGCCCAGTAATGGCAGAGCAACAGGACGTGTGACGTTAAGGCGAAGATATACATAATAACATGAAAATTTTGAAGCACAGAAAGAGCACATATATACAAATGAAACAGCAAGTTAAAAAACAGCACAGTAAATTAACGACCCTCAATAGTGTAACAGCATGCACAAAATATGGCAGAACGTAATGAAAATGAAGTGACTATTCTTGTAATAATGTTTAAGGCAAGGAACGGAAAGTACAGTGAGACAGTGCGGAATTGATAAAATATAGCTTAAAGTCCTTAATTGACGCGGTAAAAATGTTTGGGTTGTGTATGCTATAATGATTTAATATGCATGGTAAAGTAAAACGAAGGCTCTGGTTACCGTATAACGTCCTCGTTCGAGGAACGTCCCATATTTGTTTACTTCTGGTGTGAAAGGGTTTCTCGTAAGGCTTAAGTCCAGATATATTCTTCAAGAAGTCAGTTAAGCATTGAGGTGACAATTTAAGGCAGTGAAGTAGACGATACTCAAACATGGCATGCACACGATGAATCCTATATTTCGGAAATAATGTTTCTGTATGGGCGGTGTAGCATGCACCAGCGATCAGTCTAATTGCCTTCTTTTGGAGACCGAGTATGATGTTTAGATTTGTTTTGGATGTTGTACCCCAAACGAGGTGACAGTAATTTATGTGAGATTGAATTAAAGCGTGATAAATAAGGAGCTTATGCTTTGAGGAAAATTCGTTGCGCAGTCTCGAGAGAAAACCAACAGATCTAGTGAGCTTGCTTTCAATATACATTATATGGTCAGACCACCTCATGCGAGAGTCGAATACAATACCGAGTGATTTGAACTTGTCTACAATTTCAATAATGTTATTTTCTAGATGCAGAGTACTGTTTACTGTAATATCCTGGCTAAGGGGACGAAAAAAGACTGCTTTGGTCTTGTTAGAGTTAACTACCAAACCATTAGCTGTGGACCATTTGTGGAGAGCACAAAGAACCAGATTTGCACTATTGATTAGTTCATCGGCAGAAGATCCTCTAAGAAAAAAACTTGTGTCGTCAGCGTACTGAATACAACTTGTATGATAAGCTATGCTCGGAAGGTCGTTAGCATATACATTAAAGAGGAACGGTCCAAGGACGCTACCTTGCGGGACACCACATTCAATGAGAAGGGAGCTAGACTTATGATTATCGACCGAAACGACCTGCTGGCGCATGTTTAAATAAGAACGAAAGAGTTGGAGGGAAAGACCACGGACACCATAGCTTTCAAGTTTAGAGAGTAGTATTTCATGATTAAGAAGGTCGAAAGCTTTGGTAAAGTCGATGAAAATACCAAGGGTCAAACTTTTAGCTTCGATATTATTTAAAATAATTTCCTTTTGTAAGAGTAAAGCAGATTCCGTGGACTTGCCCTTTTGAAATCCAAACTGACTGGCATTTATTAAGGCATGTTTAGAAAAGAACCCATCGATTCTCTTGAGCATTACTTTTTCAAGAGCCTTTGAAAAAACAGGGAGAATAGAAATTGGCCTATAGTTTGTCATCTTGTTTCTATCGCCTCCTTTGAAAATAACAGTTACGTTTGCATATTTCATTCGTGCAGGAAAAATTCCTGATGTGAGCGACAAGTTAAAGATGTAGCTTAAGCATGGTGCTTCAGTTCAGTTCTTATGTTGGAGAACTGCACATCTTGTCATATGGCGAAACAGAGTCAAGAGATTTCTTCATATCTGCGTAAAACGCACCGTGCTGATTACGGACTCCAGTGGCGATCGTGCCTTTCAAGGCCACATCCACCGCTAACAAGCTGTGCCAGTTCCCGTTTATTAACGTATTTCCCGAAATGCCTGCACAAGCGTGACGCTAGCAGCACAAGAGGCCCGCGCACAGCACCAGCTGACATTTCCAAGACGACGCTGCTCACCGGATGTGAACTAATCGGGGAATTATCGTCCGAGCAAAATACGTACACGCGCTTTACACTCAGAATATCTATTCTGTATCTAGACCGTTGTTTCAGAGAGTCAAAGTACAAACTCAACTCTTAAAAAAAAAAAAAGGAATTCTTAACGCCGCCTTCAGCGTCCGCATGCAATATTGTCGTCCTCATCATCATCGTCAAGGCGACAGCACTCATTACACAGCAAATGCCAATCCTACACCCATCCAATTAAATCGGTACCATCTCGTGCGACACGCACAACAGGGACAAAAGAAGCGTACACATGTCATACGTCCCCAATCGTGTCCCCAGTGCCCCATCGCTAACCTTTTTCCGAAGTAATTAGGCACTCAAAACGGAGCAAACCCCCACAACGGCTACAACACATACACACAACTTATCATCATCAGCACACACATAACTTATTGTCATCAGCCTAACTACAACTATTGCCAGGACAGAGGCTTCTCCTACATCCTTGTATAAAATCAAACCTTTCTGCTGCCAGCTACGTTCCATTCATCCGTGCAAACTTCTTAATTCCATGCGCACGCCAAACTCTGTGCCGCACCCTCCTACACTTACTCCCCCTTGCAATTCCCTCTTTAACCCTAAAGGCCATCCGCTATCATCCATTCGTATTACAACCCTTCTGAACCCAGTTATTTTGCCTCGGTTTCGATTGGTATATCAAAACAAGCATTTGTTCCCTGACCCACTTTTCTCCCTTGCTACTTTTTACCTTCACAAATATGGTTTTCATTTGACTACACTTTTCTCAGCCTGACGTCACTACACAACTTTCCACGCCCAATCGCAACTTGAGCTATTGAACACTGAGCACGATGTCAGGGAAAGTAAATTTGCGGGTAAAGACGCTACAAGTCCACCGGTTTCCGCGCGGCGAATAAACGACCGTATTCCGCCCTCCCTCCACTCAGTCGTTATATTACGGGCCGATATTTCCAAGTCCTACGTGAGCAGCGCTGAAGCAGTTATGACGTTTGCTCATGCTTTTCAGTTACTAAGCGCAAAGGCGTACAGAAAAGGCGAAACTAAGCAAGGTCAGTGTACTGCACTTTTTCTGTATTTTAATAAGTGCAAAGCTCAATGAAATGCAATAAGCGCGTCGTTGCAATCGACATCATTCGTATGGACCTGCGCGCCTTCCTGATTCACACTCCAGCAAAGGGCGCAATCTGGATGACGCCCACCCACTGACGCAGCCGAACAACCCTATTAGCAGCTTAAGGACCGCTGAAGCAGTGTAACACGGAGGAAGTGCGCAGCAGATTACGAGGCACAAAATAAACACTGCTATTCATGTGGTGATCCAGATTACGTCAAGTCGAAGTCAGGCGCATCAGTGAACGAATAACGCTGTGTTACCGAATGACGAACCTGATAAGAACGATTCTTCCGGCGTCTTCACGATCGTGCGCCCACTACCTCTCACTTAATAACGGCACGATGCAGCCAGCGACGTAGCGCACACTTCCCGCCAGGTCCGATGCTGGCGCGTAACCAGGCGCGGCTGTGGCGCGCTCCTAAACGGCGCGATTAACCAGAGCACCGTGGGGGCAGCAGTCGTTTTCTTTCTCAGGAACCTCGACGCCCCTTGAGAGGTTATTGCACGGCCCCCGAAATCGAGGTCACGGAGCCGCGTGCCTTGTTGACACGCTGTCCGCAGCTGGGGGCCCGGAAGCAAGCATGGCAGCCAGACACGAAAAGCATTGAAGCAAATACAACAAACTGCCGTGAGGAAACAAAAGCCGTGACCGGGCGGTTCCGCCGACCTTTCCGTTGGTGCCGTGGATATTCAGCACCGGCCGAGAGGTTCACTTCAGAAGGCCTTTCGGTTTTCAGCGACTTCCGGCGCTGACTTGTATACAGAGCACAGATGACGAGGGATGACCCGGTCGTTGCAGCCTCTCGATGCTGTGCGGAGGCTTTAATGTCCGAGACCTCGATTTAACGATCCACCTTGCAGTTGCCCCTGTTTCGCCGCTCATTCTTTTTGTTGCTTTGTTCTAATCACATATGTGCATCCTACGTGCACCAGACTCAAAAAAAAAAAAGAAAAAAAAACGATGGCGCGAGTTTTACTACCATCCATACATTCATAGATGCGAGATTCCTGACTGAATTTGAACTGCTTCTGGGACAGCGGTAATGGTTACAGCAACCACTTAAATTGCTCTAGTTTTGCCTTCTTTTGCACTTTATACAATAACGTTATCCAGCTCGTTAGATTGAAAACCTAGGTAGTCGGTGTCGATGTCAATCTGAAATAATAACTCGTGGATCTTGAAGAGAAGTCAGCAAATCAGGCCAGGGTTCAAATGAAGTCAATCATGGTTAACAGGTTCATATAGTAAAGGTGCATCAGAAGGCAAAATAATTCTGTGAAATGAAACGGTACGTTTTCTGATCTTGCCGTGCGAACCCAGATACTCTCCGTGTCAGACGGCCGCTCTGCACACGGGCCACAAAGCATCATCTGTGCAAGCGTGTCAGTGGGAGTCTAGTGAATATGTACTGTAGAAGTGTGTGACGTGGCAGCATGTGTATCAATACTTTAGCAGAGTGGTATCTCACGTACTATAATTTGTATATGACTACTGCCTCAGCGTAGCGTGCCATGCAGCAGAATTCCTGCATGAGTATAAACCATGTGTGGGTATTGCAGGGGCGTACAGGTTGGTGTAGTGAGATTAACGAGAATAACGAGATGTAGCGAGATTAAGGTAACGTATACGTATGCTACGCCATGCAGTGCAATGTAATTACGTTATGAATGCCACATTGGGGTAGTATATGCCATGCCTGATCGGGGATTTGTATCGGCAACTGATTATGGTCGAAAAAGAGAAGAGAAAAGAAAAGGCGGTACTTCGTTTCACTCTTAACGAGAAGCATATGCGATCTTCAAGTTTTAGGCCATCGTTGTTTTTGTCTTATTATTCCGCGTCGATGCACCGAGGAGACGTGCGCTGTGCCGTTGTCGTCTTTCTCGCGCGCTTCTTGGTTTTGCCATGAAGTGCTCACTTCGACCTTTTTATTGACACTCAGAAATGCACACTATGCGGAGCATCAGCTGAATAATATCATGAGCAAATTTGTTCGAGGGCTGCAAGTGCCTTTTTCCTTACAATAATGGACCATGAAGTCAGTGAAAAACCAAACCAAACGACCAAATACACATGAAGTAAAAGGAACTCGCTCAATGCGGGCAGGTTTCTTCAAACATGCATAGTGAGCTTGTGTGAGCTACATGTATGAAGAGATGGAAAGAGGCGTGCTGGTAAAGACAATGTTTATTTACTTTTTGCCTTCTTGTATCAGCCTACAAAATTGTTATTTTGGCACCCTTGTCAAATAACTGGCTTTCAAGAGGCGGAAGCAACACTCCAGTTTTCGCGCAGTGCAATAAGACAACTTTACGACACATCAAATGGCAGGAACAAAGTAGAAGCATGATGTTGCTGCATGATTTGAACGAGACGCGCGTGGTAATTGTCATACGCCGTAGATGTTTACCGGTTTTATTAAACCACGTGCTAAGTGATTAGTTGTGCGTCTCGCAAGGGAAGTGATACCGATGTTCACTTTTCCAAGCTATCTTTTTTTTTTATCTCTAGTGGCCTTGATCAGTTTAACAATTATTTTTGAATAAAATTCCGCATTTGTTGTTTGACCTGCTACAGGTCGTCAACCGCTAGAATTTCGCAACTGTCACACCCCATAGCCTTCGAGAAGCCGGACGTTTGTACTGGATTGAATCATGGAGGGCGGCAATGCTCCCCTGTTTTGCTTTTTATGCAGTTCTAAAAGGATTGTGTGCTTTTGTTTTATGCTCTGTGATCAATCATTTTTATAATTTTTAAAATGAGCTGCAGTCATCTCCAACACTCGCTAATTTTCGTCACTCAGCAAACGTTTAGGCACAAATCTCACGAAAACGATCCATACACAAAACAAATGGAATGGATTGGTGTGTGACAATAATATACATTTTCACTTCTGTTTCTATTCAGTCCGCCACAGGGGCACTCTACAGCTGCGCATGCTAGCATGGCTTAATTTCTAATGGAGGCTGCCGTAAAGGCCCTCACCTGCAACAATTTTTCGAGCTCTTATGAACGCAGCCAGCATGTTATTTAGCTTTCAAACGGAGAGCAGTCTCGAAGCGTTTCGTGCATATCCACATCAAGCTTGCTCGACCTTAACCTCCATAATTCAAAGAATAAGAGCGATCCACACAATGCGGTCGCCACTGCTCTGACCTAAGCACTTAATGTCGAATAAGTATCGAAATGAGAAAATGCATTGCACCCCGACCCCCTCCCCGCCGCCTGGAGAGATAAAAAAATGTTCTAGTTTTTCCGGGCATTTTTGGCATTTATGCACAGTGCGTACCAGTCAACCAGTGGACATTTCGCTTCCCACACGTGCAGCCTGTAATGACCCTCCAACAAAGCCAACCGTTAATGAGTTTTCAAGTCTAATTTCTTGCTTTAATGCCATCTAGTAATTAGGACACTAGTTTGGTCATCTGAAGGGAATATAGCTTTTAGTGCGGTTTGCACCCTAACCACCGCAACTAAGCCTTTCTGTACACCAAGTACTCGAATTTCCTTGTGCAGGGTCCTGCGGATTGACGTCCTGGCTTTGCACCCTTTCGAGCTCAATCCAATATTTACTGACAGTAAACTTGCATGCAGGTGTTTACCTTTCAAATAACAATCGTAGATAACATACTACTCTGGCGTAGTCGTAAAGCTGGAAGGCATGATGTCACTGGAAACCAAACCAATCAGGGTTAGCCTTAGTCGGCTAGGCGTTGTATTAAGAAATTAACTTCTCTTCATCTGGAGCTTGTCTTCGTCACACGAAGCCAGGTTCACTTTAACGTTGGCTAGCGGACTGAGACTCCGCTTTAACCCTTTCCCCTTTTACAGCAAATTTGCGTATGCATCTCCTGCACATCATTCTACTAAAACACAAACGCAAACTAAATGCCCTTCCGAAATTTCTACCTGAAAGTGAAGCTTGGCGAAAGTGACCTCGCTCTGATGGCCATTTCGTCCGGCCGGTCTTGCGAAGGGTACAAATTGCGTTCGAATTGTTACGGCAGTTGCGTTTCAAGTGCACTCCAGCGACAGATTCGCGTATAGGTAAAATATTTGAGGCTCGTGAAACAAGCAGGAAAACTATTCCGGAGACCGTGTCGCACATTTTCACTAATTGTGTGGACAAGAATAAGTTGTATTATTGTCAAGCCATTATTATAGGCGCAATGATAAGGTAGTCACGCTTTCGGCCGCACAAAAGCCGTACGAAGCCAGCTCTGCTGTCTTTTTTATTTTCCACCGAGCCGCGATACAACTACACGAGACCGCTTCGCCCTCTTTCGGGGAACAAGGAACGTGACGCCGCATCTCAGTTCCGCTCCGAGCGAGCGCCGTAACCTTGGCCTCGACCCTCGTCGCGCTGCTGGCAACCTCGCAGAATGGCGTCGGTCTCTCTTTCCTCGGGTTTCGGTCGGCGGCGACGCCAAGTGGCTGGGGCCATGGCTGGGACCGACGATTTCCGCTTACACTAGGCCTGCCCCTCTCTTTCAAACAGTCGCCGCTCTCTCGCACTTGCGCCATCGAGAGCGGCTCGGTTAAAATAGCGCATTCGGCTCTGAGCGAGCAGGAGAATAGACGGGGCGGGCTTCTCAGTCACCGGTGTCGGTCGAAAGCTTAAAAAATACAAACGCGGAATGAAACGAAAGCTAAGAACTTGGCCCCTGTTCGGCATTAGGTGCTTACGTAACGCAAATCTTGCACGGAATGACGCAATTAGACAATATACAGAAAGTTCTTGTTCGTTGCTATCACCCGTCGCAAACTGGGTGCGATTCTAGCGATATAGGTTGCCCAGCACCGTATGAAGGACGCACGTAACAGCTTTTCGGGCGCCCCAAAAAGTGTTACAGAGAGCGATGTAGCGTTACGATTCGCCTTTTGCCACTCGACATATTTGTTATATAACATAGGTCTGGGTCGTGATGTAAACGCGTACAATTGAAGACACTGCACAGTTAAATCCAAATTTTACTGAATTCGAGTACTCTATCTGTCTTCCATATGTACTAGTACTGTTCATTTCATCAAGTGTGTTGCGCCGGATACTTCTGTCTCATGGCAGGTAGTAAATAAAGTTTGGTGCATTCCCATTAATAATTTATGCAGTGGGAGAAACTACTACGAAAATCTTCGTGTCAGCTATCTATAACAGCTAAAATCCGAACTCGTTGGTAGGCTTGTTGCTAAAGCAGTCGTTGGAAATTGTTCACGCTGTTAGCGAAGGCCGCCATGCGGCAAACGTCTTGGCGGGAGCCTTCTTGTCAGGTAGTTACAAAGGAGTGCTTTAGCAAATTTGGAGGAATTCAAGGTATTGCGCCATTAGTTTATAATATGGTTTTAATTAGGATAGCCTGAAAGCAATCGTGAAAAACGATGGGGGCGCAGATTAAGCATGGTTTGAGCCTACTTATATGCACGAATGCTTTATTATTAAGCATGGTTTTTTATGCTAAACAGGATTGCACTTGTTTTACTTCGAATAAGCTTGATTTGTTTACAAAAGATGTGACGCCCGTGCACCGCCTATAGGGGCGCCACTGAAAGCCACCTAGCGGTCGTTTTTAAAAGTCTTTCCGGAATACAAGTGGCGGCTGCTCATGCGTCGCTGCGACGATTGGCAATGTTCGCGAGGGTGATCTCTTTTGTTTTTCAGCTATCGTCGATTTTTATATGGCGGCCTGAAGCATAAAGTTAAAGTTGGCCTTTGTGTAGAGGCGAAAACATTGTTGATGCTGCAGCCATTCGGGGAGAAACTAATGCGTACACGCGGTAGGTGCCTCCTACAAACAAGCGATAAATGTCTGGCCGCATTTTTGAGCCCTGGTTTTCTGTGGGTATGCTGCATCGAATAATCAACTACTTTAACAGAATAATCGCTGTTTTTTTTTTCCTTTACCCCGCCTTTGCTTTGCAAGCTATTTTAATATGTGCTCTTGGTGACGCGCCTCGATCCAAGATCTGAGATTCTGCGCCACCTGCCTTTGTATCGTACAGGAACCGCTCTCGTATAGGCTTATCGCTCCGTCGGCCGAGTTCACGAGACTTTAATGCAATGTCGCTTACGGCCCCGTACTGCAGAAAATTCGCTGTTGTCGCTGTTCACCGTGTACGAAAAATCTCGATGGAAAATTCCGGAGCAGTTTGAAATGTTCAGATTAACGCCAAATTTCTCAAGGAAGTTCCGTAACTGAAGGCAGGTAACTGAGAGGAAATGAAAACTGAGTCAGCTTTCAGTGGGGTGTAGTCGAACCCAGGACTTTCGTGTTGCGAGACCGACACACGCTTTCAGGTCGCGAAGGCTGGCTGGTTCAAGATTAATAAAGGTAGACTTGCTGAATTAGCGATGCGAACGGGGCCCAACAACGTAGTCGCGTTCTGATATAATTAGGTGATGCTTAAACAAGCGCACCGATGATTACAGCATCCCTTACGAGAGCCAGGTCCGCATGGGCACCATGCATAATTCTATGAAAAGAATATAGATTTTTTTTCTTTTTTATTACTCCTCAGTGATGTGATCTTGTTTGTATCTTACACTGTTGTTGTCGGGCCTGTCCGTAATAGTTGTGCAGTAGTTTTGTGTTAGGCATCTTCTTCCGGAATTTCTCATGCCGAGTCTTTTCGGGATTAATATAACCTGGTGTAGTGACGGATGTCAACTTATACGATTAGATAAGATGCAAAACATTTAGAGATGCTGGTCTTAATAAGCACCGCTTATAAGCCATTCAATGCATGTAATCCACGAAAGTATATTGAGGGCAAAGCATGCAGCCTGATTACTTCTGGCAAAGATGGTACCATGTGCTTGGAGTACCGTGCTTAATTATTAAATTTCGTACCTGACGCTCCTCCTATCTGTCGTTACTTTGCAATAAGGACCTATTGATGGCTTCAAAAATTAAGTGTCATAAAAATTTGCAGCACAGCACTAAGTAAATGAACTATTAAAGATCAGTAACCAATGAATATTATTTTTCCTGCACCAAAACGCCAATAATAGCGATCATCAGAAAATTCATGGTGATGTACCGATATTATTGGAAATACTTTAATATCGAAATGTGAGACAGAAATGACAAGCGATCTGTTAACGCGAATTGAACGGTTCGTTCTAAGTCATTTTGCTTGCAGAGTTGGGATGAGTAAATACAATCGAGCGCAGTTTTTGTAGCTTTCAAACATTTACCCAAGAAAAACCTATCGCTGGAGATTTTCCGCAGTCTTTCTCATAGTGCATTGGCAGCGGATGCTGTTTATGCAACGATGCGAGCGCCGCGAGAAAACGAATTCATGACGCGGACGCAGAGCTATTGCGGAGGCCCGCCCGATGTGCCGAGTGCTCAGTGATCTAAGACATTTGCGAGCGGGCCTCAAGACAACTACTGTACATTGTTCTATAGTGTATATATTTCTTTTTTATTTTTACTTACTCTTTCCTTTCTCCCTATCGCTCCCCTCTTTGATTTCCTCTACCCCTTCTGCGCCATCCCTTTATTTCTGCCGCCCCAGTTCATGGGCTTCAGATATCAGATAGCAGATACCGGGGCTGGCAAACATCTTTTCCCTTGTCTTGTATATAAATAAAATAACCACTACCACCACCACGCGAGGACTGCACAGAAACACACGGCTAGCAGACGGCGCCGCCGGCTCCGCTCCCGGATATACTTTCAACTCCGCCATCAGTGGCGTGGCCGTCGCGTTGCACGGGGCCCATATCACGGCTACCACGTAACTTTCATACTGTCACATCAGACATCACCTGAGGTCAAAGGTTAAGGTTATACGATAAATCAAAGCGAAATTGAAAGTTGCACCTCGAGTAGTATAGTTTCCGCCCCAAACCGTTGAAGGCGGCTACGTATAAGCTTCCGTCCTAGCTTGTACAGACTGCACAGGTAGTATTCCCTCGTCCGTCCAAGTGTGCACGCTACTTGAAACAATGGTGTTCAGGGCTAATATACACATCGATGTTTAAGTTCATTCCATGCAGAAGTTTCTCAGAACGGGGAAACGACCCGTTAAGCATCAGTAGTAGCATACTAGCACAACGCTAAGCCCTAAGATTTAATTACAGCTTTAGTCAAGTCTAGCTGCAGTGAAGTAATCTCTAGCTACAAGGTAATTCTGCGAGACACGAGCTGCTACTAGAACGACAAAATACGTATGTGAATAGCAACTTGACTATTTGTAATGGTGTGTCAGCTGTTAGTAAAACGGGTCTGGAAATTAGTTTTATTTACTCTTCCCCAACATCACATGAGCGGCGTTAACACAAAGCAAAAAAATGCATGAGCCAAAAAAATAAAGTCTGAAAATATATTTTTAATTATACAAAATAGAAACCATATATGTCAGCATGTTCAAAGAAACTGTCAGAAATCGAGCAGGTCGTTCTCGGAGGTGCTCTCTAGTCCATGAATGCGGTAGTAGTTCTGCCTGACTGGTGGTGTAACCTGTGGTGCAATCTATTAGGCATCGGATAATCCTCTATTGTTGTCAGTGGTATAGAAATTTTATTTCTCTAGTTATTCTCGAATAGGGTTTGTCGCCAGAGCTACTGAGGTCAGTCGTTTTTTTCTGAAACTCAATTTTTATACTGCCGACAAAAAAAGGATAATGCATAAAGTTTAGCCTCCTGGTCTTAATGCTTCCCGCTCTGACAAAGTCATTATCTAAGAGAACAAAGCTTGCTGTATAGTTGTCGTGTTCCGACTTTTTTTTTTTTTTATTTTTGCATATGATCTAATTCGATGTGACACTTGCGTGTAAGGAACTATTTAACTTCTTTAGAGGCGTCTTCAAACATTTTTGCGAACAGGTTATGGTTTGTGGCAGCTGCCACCACTGACAAAACTGTAGAGCAAAGCCTTCGCGAAGCAAATACAACGCGACGCATCTAGAAACATACGAATCGGAAGCAGAGCGCATAAACCAATTACAGGGAACCTGAGGGCTTGTTTTAATTTGAAGAAACGTAAAACAGACCATTCCCCTCGTCTCTTTCATAAACCACCATTTTTAGGTTTCTTTTTCTTTCATGACTGTAGATCGCAAAATAGAGATTTGCGAAAAAAGAATATTTTTTCCCTTTTCTCCGCAATAAGATGCCAGATACTATACGAAAGAAATACCATCTTTACTCCGTGTTAAAATGAAGTTATTAGCAAGCTCCATGTGGTCGCAAATCCGGCTGCTTTTATTCCTGGTTTATCTACATCCTGCGACGAATCCCCAATGTCTTATCAGGTATAATCAGCCTCCGCAGCGTGCGTGTTTCATCGCTTTCATGATCATCCATTCCCTGGCGGAAACGACGTATGCTGACAGCTTAAAGCAGAACAAAGACAATTTAGGAGTCAGTGCGCGCGGCAAGCAGCTCGACAAGGACACTATCTCAAATGACCCAGATATAAATTTGGAATCGTTCGCGTGAGCGATCTATAAAGAAAGAGACATCAAATGGCGGTCTCGAACACAGCCTGGACCACATTAAAGAGCCTTGCCGCACACACCCCGTGTTTGCAAACTTTATTCTTTATTTTGCTTTCCTTCGTCGGATTGGCACATAAACAAGCTTTTCTTTAGGAGATGCTCGAACTGCGCCTGATACTTTTAGAACTTCGTTATCGGACGTCATGCCTTCATTGATGATTTAGTGCCACTTGTTGCTTGAAGTTTTTGGTGTTTGAAGTAGGTGGCCCATGTATGGCTCTATAAGCTTCTCATTGAATGCTCCGCTCCGCTTTTCTTAAGAAACCGCAATCACCGGCTGTCATTGCCTGCGATTTAATATCGAATGCCAAATTTCGAGGCATAGTGGACTCCAGATCTCATATGAAAGTATTGATTCTTGATTGCCTTGGCCCGAAACGAAAGAGCACTATTCAGATGCTCTATGCAAACAGCTTAGGGCATGGCCTGTGAGACTAATATGGCAATCTTTTGATGTTGTTTGTTGAGGCTTCGTACTTTCCTTGTTGGTGATCATAGGCCTTGCACTATCTTTGCATACACACTCCTCCGGCTGGGCTCTTTTCAACTTCATTAGGACCCTCTCATCTGACTTGCGATGTCTTTTTCAATGACACAGCAGTTTTAGCTTATTTATTTTGTTTGCTCGTACTGTCTTACTCGGACCCACATAGGAATAGGCATACAAATATGCAGTGATATGACAAAATACACAGAAAATCTTAAATATAGCGCCCAGTGTACTGTTATAAGCAAAACAGAAAACGTATTCGCGCACACATGCACATAAATATACCATATCGGTGGCAAGAACTAAACAATGGCAAAAACGAAACAGCATCAATAGCTTATATTTCTGTACGCTTTTTCAAGTCAGGACCGACAAGGTCTGCGATTTGTGGATACAACGACATTTTGCGAGAGTCAATGCCAGTATCTTGAACTAAAGATAATGATCATTCTGCTTCCCAAACCGTTTATTATATCAAAGCGTACATATGCCCCTGAAGGGAAGGCAATTTCAGATTTTTTACAGAATCCTAATCGCTATTTTTCAACTCGTTAAGCGCCCGTTTGTCCGCACAATTTTTTTTTTTTAAACAGCTGCTTCGTGCTTTACGTGAGCATGTCGGCGATCACTTTTTTATAAGACGCCAATTTCAACTTTTTTTTTTTTTTTGCCGTAGCGTAACGTCGTCAGCACTTCGCGCGCAACCCTTTGCTGTTAATAACAGCAAGATACAGGCAAAATGTGGTGGATGGTGTCTAAGAAGCTAAGCATGAACGTCCAACCTGTTTTCCCCTTCCTTTTTCTTTGCTGCAGCTCATGAAAGCGCATTTGGCAAGCACTCACAGATTTTGGCTAGCAGCTTACCAGTCTCGCACAGTGTATAACAATTGCACGTTACCAGTACTCACATACATGCGGCTGACATGAGGCTAATGAAAATCGTTTACTTAAGCTGAGAACACCGTAGGTAACTAAAATGGTAGCTTAACCTTAAGACATAGGAAGTTCGTAGAGTGGATAAAAAAAATACCTTCCCATAATGATATTCTTTTGTACATCAAAAAGAAGAAATCGGCAGGTGCCGGACATGTAGTGCAAAGAGAGGATAACCGATGGTCGCTAAGGGTAACAAATTGGATTTCAAGGGATGCAAAGCGTAGCGGGGGGCGGCAGAAAGTTAGGTCGGCGGAGTAGATTAGGAAGTTTGCATCGGTCACGTGTATGCAGATAGCACTAAACCAAGTCAGAGAAGTGTGGGATAGGCCTTCGACCTGCAGTGGGTATAGCCCGGTGGATGATGATGATGATGACGACGACGACATTTTTATTACCGGCAATGGCTTTTTGTACCACAGGCCTAGCACGGTGCTTATTCGGAAGTGATTTCTTTTGTTGAGGTTTATTAAGTTCAGTGCACCAAAACGAAGACCCCTAATGCGGATGCCGCAGCGGAAGAAGCCAGATAATTCGACCCCCTCTGTTCCTTTAAAACCTGCCTTGACATCGCAAAGTTCGTTAACGCCTTAAGTTTCGCTATCTTTGAATCTAGCTGCAGCTGCCAGAATCTAACCCACATCCTTGGGATCAAAAGGCGAGCGCATGAACTGCCCCGATGCCGTGGCGGATAGATGTTCAACTGAAATTATTTCAGTCCACCACCTAGGAATGTCAGCATTATAATAATGATAATTGTTTTCTTCGGTCGCTTTTGTTTCTTATAATGTGACGTGATATTTCACCACACACGGGCGCACTGTGCATTTAGCATCCGTCCTAAGAGGGTCGCCGCGGCTGGGGATATCAAAAGTTACATCTGTTACAAAAGTTAAAAAAGATACATCTGGAGCTTAAACTCTGTAGAGATGTTTTAAATCCAAACCATTCAGCCTGAGTGCCTGTGACATACTATAGGCGCATTCAACCTACAGACCGTCACCCTGAGGGTCATTATCATCGTTACTACGGTTTACAAATTTCATCATTACACATAACGTCCGTCACCATTCTGGAGGCTTTTACAGTAAATGTGATTTAGGAACCTTACGATTATTTCTTATTGCACATCATGGTTACAAAACATTTAACTCTAAAGGTTCTCGATCTGAAGGCGTTAATTTTGGAGACCACCCACCCAATTGTTTTCACCTTCATTGTTGCATCAGTCGTCAATGACTCTCATCCTTATATAATACTTTCCCTTATCATTTTGAAGGCCCCATCCCTGAAGACTTACTGACCTTAGACTTTTGTCCTGAAGGCCCTTATCTTGCCAATAACGACCCTTGTCATTATTTAGTGACGTTATTTGCTGTTGGTTTAATGAACATTATGATGTTATTGCTTGCTCACTGATAGACTAATATAGTGACGCCTACGGGCTTCTGGACACCAGCTTTTCTGCACTACACTGAGTATAGTGAAAAAACTAAATGAGTCACAATACCCTCATACAGATTTCTCATACTAAACTCATACTAAACTCGTACAAATCTCAAATCATCTCATGCAAATATCATTAAACTTATGAGAACTATATGAGATTGTATGAGATTTATGCGAGTTTAGAAAGAGTTCAGTATGAGAAATCTGTATGAGGTTATTGTGACTCATGCGGTTTTTTCGCTAGGGATATATCACTGCTTATTAACCATATATTGCGTTTGCATTATATTTGGCTGCGCGAAAAAAAAAAAGGGGGTATTCATTACAGCGCAGGCATAATTTAGGCTAGAATGCAGGGCATAATAATTTGTGCTGGAATCTCAGATACGGGTAGCTGTCGCCAGATGACGGCCTGCTTCCACGTGAGTCACATGTGAGGGGCTAGATGTATTTGCGTGCCTAGGTATTCATTATGGAGCTATCAAGCTTACTGGTTCGGTACTGGCCCCGGCGAGAGATGGCGCTCTACGACGGTTCCAGGTGCCCCTATGCCGCTAGCGCATGCGATAGCGACTGCACGCGGTTCTCAGTAAGAGACTCGTTGCCAGGGGCCAACACTATAGTCTGATACTCGATAAAATGGCGGCGTAAGAGATAAGAATTTTTGTCGCACATTGTACTCCTGTGGTAAACGTTGAAGTTTCTATATCTCTGCTGTTTTTTTTTGTTGTTGTTTGCAGATCCGCAGTATACTTTTCTGTTGTAACTACAAAAATTATGTTACTGTAGAAAGTTGGTTGTCACGAGTTTCTGTTTAAAAATCGCATGAAGTTCTGTCGTAATAACAACAAATGTTCTCCGCTTTTTTCCTACCATAGGAGGGCATTCTAAGCCCTTGTCGTAGTTCAGACAGGCTGCCTGTCAGTCTGTGTGGGCACTAGCATGCCAGAGGTCGACTGCTGTGAACGCGACATCATGTTTCATAGCGATATGATATAGCGCAAAACATGTATGGCAGAGTAAAGATAAGGTAGAACGAAAGGAAGAAGATGGTTTGCACGGTATAAAAAAGAAGAACAGAACAAGGGTACCCTTGTTCGGTTCTTCTTTTTTATAGAGTAAAGATAAGGACAAGCGTCGAGATTAAGCTCAGCGATTATTTCCTTGAACTGTGGGCATTAAAGGGGAGGGCGATGAAGGACTTGTGTGTGTACGGTATAAGAACCAAGCAACAACGAAAACTGAGGAACTCTGGGAGGAGCTCCACTCATGTCGCACGACTGCTCATAAGGTTAGCAGTGTCCAAGGTTGCCTAGGGAAGAGCCGAGAAGTATAGGGAAGAACAGAAGGTACAAAGGTCAAATGAAAAATTGAGGGTGGGAGTCGCTTGCAGGTTTTGCTTGAAAACCTTCTAAAATAAAGCAAGAAAGAATGGGTAAAGCACAAGAAATGGTGCGAAAGGAATAGCTTAAAGGGAGGGAGGGGTACCGAAGATTCTGTCTCCCTCCAGTCGAGGTTCCTGGGCGAACAAAGTGAATCCTAAAGATGCAAACCTGCATTTAAGAATTTCAAAACTTTCCCTCCCAAACACAGGCCAACATTCTACTTTTTACATTCACGCAAAATCTATTTTTCAGTTACAGCTTATTCTGTAACATTTCTGATGTCAGCTGAAATGCAACAAACCAGCGAGATAGCGAAGGTGGGGCCGCCAAGCAACACAATAGCGCTGCCCCGTCTCGCCTCTTTGCCGGCGCCTATAAACACAGCAGGCCGCGTACAGCTACCTCGGTCACGGCAACGCCCGCAAGGCAACATTATGATACCAATCTACCTCTTGGTCCTGATAAGGAGCAGTGGGCCCATTTTTGCCCACTCTAACTGAAGACATGCGCTTGTCGACCGCCATCGCAATCTGGTCTACTTTCTCTTTCAGGCCTACATCTGCGTACCCCTTCGACTTCCGTGCTGTCGTTCTGAAGCCGTTTTTAACTCTGTCCTGTTACCCTCGCGGCGCGGTTCTGGTCTGCAAGTTACGTCATGCCGCGAGGCGCTAGCTACCACAATCCGGGCCGTATAGTTATACCTGCTTCGAATGTCTGAAAAACATCACATCTGCAAATAAGTGTTTTGCGAAAGACGGTTGTAAGTACGCAAAAAAAATCTAATTTCTTACTGCCCGAGATGAAAATGGCGACTGCTGCAGGATGATAACTCTCTCTCTCCCTCCCTCCTCCCTCTCTATCTTTTTCTCTCTCGAACACAGAGCGGAAGAGGGCCGGTATGGCATATGAACTGTATTATCCCAGCCCATCCTATAATTTTTATATTTCCTTGTTTCTTTCGCTCGCTCGAGTGACGCAACACATGCGCCTTTACTGGGCGTGAGCTGATGGGAGATTTCAGAACTCATAAGATTCGGAGCAGACATTTTATATGATGCCGGCCTGGCGTGAAAACAGGGAGATGACGGAAGCGCTGACTAGCAAATGAAGCTCTTTAAAACAGACCAGTGACAAACAAGAAAGCGCGGTTTTGGCATATTCTTCATCGGTGGTAAAAGGCGCCGACCCAAATCCAAGCCTCATTGACTCGCAGGGGATAACGGAAGGTTTCATTATGTTTTACTGCGAGGTGCTCCGACGCCGATGCCCTGACGTTCTCTCACAGCCGGCATGCTGCTAGTACACGACAATGACAATATTTACTAACCTGAAAACCCAGTAACACCTCTCTGACACAGCAGTAGCCCCCGAAAAGAAAAATGAATTAAAAGCAGCCTTGAACTTCTTGTTTGCGATATTGAAAATGTTTATGTAAAGGCTGTCAAAAGCAGACTGGTTCAACAATGCACACAGCTCTAATATCAGCAGATGGAAAACTGTTCTGTTTTTCAGGCAGAATTTATGCCAAGATGAAATGAATATGCATGTAATAAATAATAGGTGAATAAAGCACAGCTACCTTTACCTACTATCTGGGGAACCCGTTTGGTATTTATTTTTCAGTTAACGCACTACGCGATTGGTAAGCTGCTTTCTTCCGGTAAGAATTGTTTCAAGCTCTCCAACTAGACTGGTGATGGTGTTCCTGGCGAAGAGATACCTATAGGACTCAACCTGATCTTAACTGAAGTATTTGAACGCAAATGCATTACAATTCCACATTGTCGGATGTCACGGGGTCGCTTTGGAGCCATTTTCGTGCAACCGCTCGAAAAAATACTCAAGTCGCAAGCGGATGTTAAACACAGCTTGAACACAGGCGGAGGCAAAGAGATCGCCTCGTCGAGAGCTGCATTAGACGCTGCGCCATCCAAATTTAAAGATGCATGCTATAATTTCGAGTTAACAACTGTTTCGTGTAATGACAGCTTTATAGATGAGGGGGAGAGTCACAAGTTTATTCTGACATATTCGTAACTAAAATTAGCGCTATTGACGTCGTCAATAATGTGAATAATGTGTATGTTCTAAGCTATATTGTGATATGTGGACCCCCAAGTATTTCTAGGACGTTACTGTACCTAATAGTTAGACAGTGAAACGGAACAGTCGTTGAACTCGGAGACACTTACATTACTTTACATTCAGCAGAACTTAGTTTTATTAATCAGTTGAAACACAAACAAAAACTTTTAAGCGTGATCAAAGGCTGTGGAGACATCAAAACTATACATGCAGTTAGGAACGGAGTCATTGTGTTTCTTCGCTATATGCAGCGATACTCACTGAGCCAAGACAGTGACCGGTTCTCCCTATTATTTTTTTCTAAGCTGACAATCTTTCACACTGCGCCGCAGATTTTTTAGTCTTCATTGTATTCACTGCTTCTGCGTATATATGCCTCCTCAGTGAAGCGAAACCGCTCTGTAATTTTTTTTTCTATCTCCCTTTTTCTTTTTTTCTCCCCTAACCACTTTACATTCGGGGTGGTATAGGAACGCTGCGAGAATGGGAACCCGTCTGGATCATATCAACGAGTCAGAGCATAGCAATTAGATCCGGAAGTGCTAGTTAAATATAGAGAAATGAAGGAAAAAGGAACGACGCTTCTACAGATGGCGTTTTAAAAAGTATGCATTGGCGAGGCGCGCACAAGGCGCGGAATGTTCATTAATGCTTACACTGCAACGCCGTGCTCATGACATAACAGCACGTTAGTAGCCTTCCCATTGGCAATTCAAGAAAGGCACACATTCCAGAAACGTCCTCACCTACCATGCGGATGACACATCCCAACCGCGGAGTCGTGCGTGACGCGTCCCTTTGACGCTGCCTCACGGTTTTAAAGAACAAGGGTGACGAATGAGTCAAGTCCTTGGGTTTGTCTTCCGTCCACGTTAGATATAGAACGGCCATGTTCCGTATCTCTCGTCGAGAGATGTAAGAAGCTAGTTCACGCCTCGTTAATTAGACCTCTTCGCAACTACTTGTCTATGTGCCAGCTTGTAAGTAGCAGATTCTCTCCGGTGCTGTCATTTAACCAGCTGCAATGGGCGACGTTGTTAGATGAAGTCAACATACTTGATGAGAGGAAGCTGGGTCGTTAGCCTTTCTGCCAAAATGTGTTCGAGGCTCATTTGAGCACCTCATTTAGCCTGGCTGAGCTAAGCTTTAATACGCATTTCCTCCTGAAGTATCTGCCCTCCCTGGTACCCTTCCCTAGCATGGTTGTAGATTCAAAACGTTCAGAAAACTGTATCTGCAGTCGACACCAACTTAACGCAACGGTTGGCACTTTCTCCTGAAGGCTAGGATATGAACCAGACTATATCTTGCTCCTGTACTGTGTAATGCATATGTGTAGTATATTTACAAGTACTCCTTACCAGTATTCCTCAAGAAGAAAGTATATAACAGATTTACGTTACCGGCACTTACCCATGGAGCAGAAACATGTACACTAACTTAAAAGAATGTAACTCATATTGAGGATTGAGCAAAAGCTAAAGAAAAGAAATTATTAGGTGTAACGATAACAGGCAGGAACCGTGCAGAATGAACCAGGGAACAACCTCGAGTTAATGCATTTTAGTGGATCTCAAGAACACGAAATGAGCATAGACAGGACATGCCATGCGAAGGTAAGGTCACTAAAAGTAAAAGTAACAAAAAAAAAGAAGTCAAACGTATCAGAGGGATGGTAGAACGTTAGGCGGTCAGATGAGATTGGGATGTTTGTGGGGGCCAAATGAAAGCAGCTGTCCAGGACCGGATTAACTGTAGAATTATGGCAGAGGCATTTGCCCTGCATTGGGTGTAGGATGATGATTATGATAATAATGAGTGTACAAGCAAACGCCACCATCACCCCTGAGTAGTCCAGCGCACAGGAGATTTCCACAAGAGTAATGTGCCTATGTTCATCATAGATATATAGTGCCCTTTAATTTCATAACAGGCGCACGTAGGCTATGATTGTCGCCCAGTGAATGGCTTTAGGGTAATTTAAACAACCTGAGGTTCCTCAGCGTGCATTGACATTACACAACACGGATCAGTTTTCTATCTTTAGTAACCATTTTGATCACATGTATTGGAATGTTTTCGTTTTTAGGCATTCTTCATAATTCGCTGCTTTTTTTCTAAATTTTGAAAGTTAGAGATAACTGATGATGAGTTGCCAGACCGGCCAGGGCGATGAATTCTGCCAAACGACTACATTCGGCTTCAAACTGAGCGGAAAACAATGCCAGAACTTCGTTGCGCAGCTCAGCCTTTGTTTCAACTTCGTCCTCTGGTACACCAAGCACCTCTAAATTTGGGCGTTTTCTCCTGTTCTCCAAATAAGTAATTTTGGCCACCAAGTATTTCGCTGCATGTTCAAGGCTGTCAAGACGCGCTGTTTGCTGCTTTTCTATTTCTAATGAGCGAGTACACCAAATAGCAAGATGTTTTTCATTGTGTAGTGTGCGGTATGCTGCCACGTCCTCGGCTAGCTTGTTTGCACTCACACGCAATTTTTCCAGCAATTCAGGAATGCTATTAGGGCCTCCGCACAAGAGACGCCAGCATGTAAAGTACACGCCATATGCCATTGAGACCAGTGCTGTGGGCACGGCAGGAGTAAACGATAACGTCACTCGTACTTTAAGGAGATGTAGCAAGGACTAACCACCACAAGGCCTCAATCAAAATGTATTCGCCTTGAGATCTAACCTGTGACCTTGGGCTCACCAGCCGAATTCGATAAGCAATGAGCTACAGCTGTGGGTACATGAGATAATATGCAGAGTGCCCCATTGCATTGATGATGTTATTGTTGAGGGCTCACCGGACACACCGATAAAATGCGGAATACCTACGTCCGTAGACCTTCAGTTACGCTTCAGGGTTCCTACGGTCCATATATATTCTTTGTCGTCCCCTTTTCCGCACTACCGGATATCTTAAGATCGTTGTCATCGCGTTGGATTTGGCTTCTCTCTTTTTCTTTTATTCTAGGCCATATGAAAAAGAACATTACTGCGCTACCCCACTTAGCGTCGCAGCACTACAGGGCAGTGCCAACACAAACAGATACCACAGGACCAGTAACTGGTGAGGACATATCGTCCTACCGGTTCGGCAGCACTGGCCACTACCTGTTGGTAGCGTATTCAGGGAGGATGCGGACGAAAATTGTGAGCTCTCGGTTCGACAGATGTGCATAGCACACACACACACACACACACACACACACACACACACACACACACACACACACACACACACACACACACACACACACACACACACACACACACACACACACACACACACACACACACACACACACACACATAAAGAAACAAGAAATATTGGCGGTACATTAAGGTTCCACACTTAAGAGTATGACTCGACAGTGTCAATGACTCTTGTTTGCCGATTCTGCTAGTGGATCTTCGTTCGCATTTACACACTTTGCTAATCGCTTATTCCGTTAACATTTAATTTGTGCCTCTATTATTCTATACGTACTTCTTACCATAAGGTCGCAATGTGCCACACATGTGAAAGACCACCCGTCAAAGATATGCAGCACTGTTTTGACCAAGTCATACAAACGTGTCTGAACAGTCTAGGTGACAGCAGCATGGCTAACTCGGAGTTCAACTGTTCTGCAGAGCTGTGTTGCGATCACACCTTCTTATCTTATTGGCGAATTTCGAGTTCGCAGCGCCCTCCAATCCGGCCATGTCATGCAATCTCGTGACGGCATACAACTCGACAACTAATCAGCGCGCGCGCATGTAACCTGACAGTTGCCACCAGCCATAGCCATGCCCAGGATTTGTTCCTGAATACGTCAACGCCGTATTTTCTGAGGAAACGAACGTTTAACGCTGCTGCGTTAAAACTTCCGCTAGTGAGTTATATGAGCTATTATACCGGGTGTAAAAGGCATCTCTAGCTAAGGGTTAAAAACTAAAAGTCGAAGTTAGTCCAGAGAAACCAGTGAACAAGACATTTACATTTCAATTACCGGAACATCCATGTTCTTTTTGAGCGGAACTGCTTACTGTGCAAGAGGTGCTTCACTCTGTGACCGCCATATTCCCATGCTTCCCACGGCCCGTATTGTCATACGTACTGATACCGTTCAGGTGACTAAGCTACTTAGACGTGTCAGTAGCTAGGCAAAAATCTGCTAAAACATACACAGTCATGCGGCACGCATACCGTAGCCAATTCGTATTGAATGGACTCCGCTTAACCATTTAAGTGCTGAAAGCCGTGAGGATACTGAGACGCGCATTTCCACTTCAGCCTCGTCATCGCCAAACCTCCTAAAATTTGATAATGCAGCCCTACTTCTAACAAGAAAGGAGCACAACCGACGCCGTGCACGTGCTCTCATACCTCCGTGTAAGCTACGCCTCCCCCGCGGTCTAACCCGTGCAGAGGAGGTGGCGCTAAGGAGAATTCGAGTTGGGGTGGCCGTTACAACTGCAGTGGCTGAAAAGTGGCCTCAATTTCGAGATTTGTATCCCCATCATCGGTACCCCTTCTGCAAGTGCAGATATGCAGAAACCGATATCCACTACCTCCTGTGGGGATATCCAGCGCTGAAGTCGACGTGGATCCGGCACCTCTTGGTCGGTGGCTTCTCCCCTCGTAATCCATCGCGCCATATGCCGCTTGGACGCAGGGACCACATCATGGTTCACTCCTCGGCTTCATAACATCAGCCAACCTTTTTTCATTTATTATTGCGAGAGCATTACTTCGCTACGTTTACAGATTTCTGTCCGCAGACTGCGTCCGCAAAATCGTGTGCGCAGCAGTTGTGAGTAATTGAGAAATGGTAGAGGTTAATGAGTGGTGTCCATCGATAGAGGGTTACGTATAGTTTTGTCCGGAAAAACGTTAGGCAATGAGCTAATTAGGCAATTAATTAGAGGCAGAAAATGTAAACGTAAGGGCGAAAATGAACCATTTAAAAAATTTTCAACAATAAATTGTAATATCTAAACATCAGCCTTCAGTACGTCATGTTTAGGACACTGTTCCGAACTTTTGAAGTGCCCTGCACACTTGCTATAGAGCGCTAGTTCGTTTCAATATTGCAAGCATGGAAAGCGTTCGCAAACCTTAGCCTTAATTTAAGCGAATGCATGGTTGGGCCAATTATACTACCAATAATCACTCTTGGATGGTTACACATTACAACAAAATGTGCGCTCTGTGGTTCTTAACGTAAACTTAACGTGAAGTCCCGCTTTTCCTAGCAGCAGGACGGGAGACCTGGAGGCTTTAAATGTAATAATTTCTCATTAATTTCTCTATTTTATTTTTTTCTCGTGTTTTATCTTTCCTTGCTATTGGTTCTTCTTTCCTGTCACAGTTTATTCGATTGCCACCTCATCCTGTCATACCCGCGGCGGTGCACGGTGCAGTGGTCAGGGCGCTCGACTGCGATGACTAAGCATGCGGGACGGAATTCCAGCCGCGGCGACCGCTTTCCGGTGGAGGCAAAAAGCAAGGCGCCCATGTGCTGTGCCATGTTAGTTCACGTTAAAGATCTCCAGCTGGTCGACATTTTGGGACCCTTCCATTACGGCGTCTGCCATGAAGTCGTTTTGGAACGTTGAAAACCCATGAACCGAACGAAGTCATCCTGCCATATGACAGGAACTGCCCAGGATGGCAGCTCCTGTGCTGTCACCTGGTGTCATGACGTCATACAATCCACTCGCCAACTCGTGTTCAGCCATCTTACCTGCCAACTACCAGCTGCCAGAGGACTGCTTGTGATTTTTCCAGGCTAAAAGGTTTTCAACAACCAATGACTCCGACACCTTTGTTGCCGCCTCACAATTTTTGAAGACCTTGGGATACTAACGCTCGTGCGTTCATAAAATGCCACCGAGCCGCTCACGACCCTTCCCACGCTTGTTGAATTTATACTTCTTACTACCTAATGTAAGATTTAAGAGTACTTTATGTGTGTGCTTCAATTGAATACACTTCAGTTGTACGTAAAGCGCTTGTTGTGTTCGTTTCTATATCCTTGTCCTGTGTTAGCGCTGTTCCCTTTCCAGCAAAGTTGCACCAACTAGTCCTTGTTTCGAGAATTGAGCGAAATAATGCTCAATTTATTCAGGTAGGGAAATGTTTCGACTAATTACTTACACCTCATGCTTACCCCATTACAGGGGCATATATATATATATATATATATATATATATATATATATATATATATATATATATATATATATATATATATATATATATATATATATATATATATATATATATATATATATATGTATGTATGTATATTGTTACGGGGAATATTCACCCATATTGCACGAACAGCGGTCCAAGGTACGGGATGACAAAGAGAAAGAAATCGACATATTGACTTTGGTAGAAGCGAAACCGGAGGCGAGCATTAGAGAAATACCTCAATGCGCAGTTGCAAGCGTGTCGTCTGTATGGAGGAGTTTGAAAAATCATCGCATGCATCTTTTTAATTTAAGTTTGCACCAGGAGGCCACCAGCACGGACTTTCAGCGACGTGAATAGTTCTGCAATTAGGTACTAATTCAAACAGGAGCAGACGCTGACTTCTTGAAGGAAGTAATGTGGACAGACGAGGCACAGTTCTGCCGTAACTTCGTTGTAAGCGTGCACAATGCGCACTACTGGTCGGACGTCAACCCTCATTGGCATAAACGTCAGCATACAGCATAAACATCAAGTAATGTGGTCGCTGAAGGTGTGATGCGTCATCTTTGGCAACAAAATATATAGGGACCGTACTTTTTTGAAGGGCCACTGACTGGAAATATTTACAAAGAGAAAATATTAGAGGGAGTAGTAGAGGATATTTTCCTTGGCCTTCCCCTCAGCGTGGTGAAAGAGGTCTGGTTTCAACATGACGGGGCACCAGCGCATCCATCGTCACACACCGCACACAACTTAAATGAAAATTTTCCGCAGTAGTGGATTGGACGGAATGGCCCTGTTGTCTGGTCGCCAAGGTCTCCACATTTCAGCCCATTAGAATTTTTCCTTTTTGGTTATGTGAAGAATGAAATATGCACGACTGAGCCGGAGAGCCCTGAAGACCTCAAGCAGAAGATCATCGCTGCATGCGCTGAAATACAGCCGCAGATGAAAACCAGGGTACTCGATTCAATGCGGCCGTGCCTAATGATGTCTATTGGTAAGGAAGGACAGCACTTCGAACTCTTTATGCAGCACATATCTTCCTTGTTTTGAAAGCGAAGTTGGTGTCTTTTTTCCGGCCAACAAGAACTAAACTGCATATTATGCCACAGCTTAAAGTGCTGTATTCTTTGTTAGTCTTAATGGCAAAACAAAATTATCTATTCTATTAAACGTGCTAATGTGCCTTTTTTAAACATCTTATTTATAAGAAAGGACTCATCTCACTCAGAATTGTTCGGAGTAAACCCGCAATGAAGCTTAGATCATCTCATAATGTACTTGTAATGCTCGGCTTGTTAATTTTCTGTAATCGTATGGCTAATAACGCGCTGCGTGCACTCAAGGTAATAGAACAGACGGCGTTCAGCCTCGATGTGGCGTTTGCAGCCAACTTTCTTGCTTTGTGACACGCATAATGTCATGGCACTTGGAAGCACAAGCAAAATTTAGGCGCTCAATCTGCCGAACGCCGCATGTGGAATGCGGTAGTAATGTTGTTCCCTTGTCTAGGTCAACTACAAAGTTTTATTTATTCTCCTTTCTTTTTGATAACAAGTTAAGTAATAGTTTGTAAAGTATTTAAACATTGACACCACGTTTAGAAGGGAAAATGAAGGACAAAAGTAAATATGCAGTGCATCGGTCTGAACAGAAATGCATCGACATGTGGCGCCCGCACATAGCGCAGCCCAGTTAGGAACTAAGAGGAGTGGTCTGTTGCTTTTATTCCTGGTAGTACAGTATAAACTCTCCTTTTACTAAGCTTTAAATGGGCTTGACTAAAACTCCATACTGTACCAGTACTTTCCCCGAATGGTGTGGTACCAAAGGCGTCAAATGAGCAGTGACATGCAGCTTAAAACGTACATGTCACTCACACACCTTGAAGCCGATACCATCGGCAGAGGACTACATAAAGAGCTACGAAAGATGTCACATAATTGGAAGAGGTGAATTCTTTACGCTTTCTCGCTCAAGTTTAGCATCTCACGCAAGCTATGGCATGCAGCAGAGATTTACGCGCAACCCACATTTAACTGATGAACACGATTACTCCACCAGCACTAGAAAAGCATCTGGGAAACAGCGCATGAAATAGGATGCTGCTGTTTATAAAAGTTTCTGCTTTCAGCATTACATCAGCACGTAAAGCGGCCCTTTATTATTGTTTACTTTACAGTTTAGAGATATGTTCACGATAAGCTAGAAATTTGTGTATTTTTAAAACGGTGTAATGTTTTATTATTATTATGGTGTTATGTTAAGGAACTCACAAACAGTTAGGTTAGATTATCTGCATGCCATATGATGAGGATGCTTTCGTGCCCGGCTGTAAAAAAAAAACATGGCAAAAACTCCCTGCGGAATAGCGCTTCTGGCCTCACCTGTGTGTGCTTCTCTTGCATGTGTTTCCTGTGCGCTTTATCGTTAGTCAAGCAATGCACCATCTAGCCCAATTTCAAGTTTTGTTAAACTATCTTGTTCGAAACCTACGACCTCCCTACGACCTCCCTTTTTCAAGCGATGGGACAAGCCGTGCATGTACGGATGCTGTTATTCCGTGCATTCACGGCTTGTCCCATTGCTTGAAAAAAGATTGGACAAAAGGCCAACGTAAAAGTCGTTTTTTTTTTTCCAGCTCCTGAAAAGCTGCAGGAGCTGGAAAAGCGGCAAGGCCTGGCCCTGCGAAAAAGGACGGTTGTACTACAAAGCATGTGAAAAAGTTTGTTAAATGTAAGGAATAAATTGTGTATAGCATTCCATTGGCATGCGGAAAGAAATATATTGGTCAGAGTGGAAGATGCCTGAATGAACGCCTTCATGAACATCGCTACAATGCTAAAGAAAAAAGAAGTGGTTTTCTTGATATGCACTGCAGAGACTGTGTAGATTGTGAACGTGTCTTTGAGGCATGCAAGGTCATCACGAAAAACCCTAGCAAACTCACCCACGAAATCATCGAAGCTGAAGCCATAGCTAGCCTAGTGGTATGTGTATTGCAAAACAGTCTGTAGGTTTAACGCATAAAGAACTTATCTGATAAACCACTGATAGTTGAAGGTCCTGCTGTATGCGTACTGAGTCTGCGCAATGCATTGCCACGCCGTGTATATTTACTGCCCTGGGTTCCGTAATAAACTGTTGGAAGTTAGCGCTCGTGTGTCTTCTTGCTTTTTCGTTGTTCTGTTCCTGCGCTATTTTTCTTGATAGAGCTGTAGTCAGTTTGTTCCAAAAATTTTGGTCCACTTTCGCTGAAGCACCCGGTATATATAAACAGAATTGGGACCGATATCATAGTTGTGCTGACGTCCGTCCGTCCGTCCGTCCGTCCGTCCGACCGACCGACCGACCGTACGTACGTACGTACGTACGTACATACATACATACATACATACATACATACATACATACATACATACATACATACATACATACATACATACATACATACATACATACATACATACATACATACATACATACATACATACATACATACATACATACATACATACATACATACATACATACATACATACATACATACATACATACATACATACATACATACATACATACATACATACATACATACATACATACAATTCTATAAACAAAACCATTTTGTGACCGGCGAAAAGAAGTAAATTGTAGTTAAATGAGCTAATGCATGAAAGATGAGAAAAAAGCCAGCAGTATTATAGGAAGAAGAAAAGAAGGAAGCCACGAAGGTTGATAGAAAAAAAGAAGGGAAACAAGGAAAAGGATAGCAGGAAGCAAACACCACATAGAGTTTTTTACCTTACCTAGAGGGAAAGCTGTGCTGCCGTCTATGGGAGTTTACATGGAGTTTCCAGACGGCCAGTTCAGCCACCATGGGCGCTCAAAGCATCATGGGCCGGAGAGCTACCGAGTGCAGAACTACAACTTTTGGTCAAAACTAATGCAAAGATAAACATTGTTCTACAGTAAATAATGTCTTAAGATTGAATATTGTGACTATAAATTGCAAAAAGTTAGAGAAACAGCATGTCAGTGTGAGATTTATCCAATATAAGCGATGGCTCTTTCTCCTATTGGCTTAGTTTTGAGCAGCACAAATACCAATATTTCGCACCTAATAGGCAAAATTTGAAACAGAAAAACGTTATAAAAATATTTATGGTTGTGCAATCACTTAAGGAAGTGTTTAGTGGCATTTCGGGAAACAAAAACCATTTATTGGCGACGTCTGCTTCTGCGCCATCGCTACTGTAGCTTTCGCGGTCCATGTACGCACCTTCAGATGATGATGACGACGAAAAAGAAACATCGCAGTAATGCCACTGCACGTACCCGAGAAAAACCGACTGTCCCGCAACAAGTAGCACACCGGCCCATGATTCTTAGCGCGCCCATGGTGGCTGAAGTGCAGCGCCCTCAGCTTTCCCTCTAGCTATGAAACACCAGGGCTGAAACTGAAAAAAGGAGAAGAAAGTAAGAACTGCATGTGGAAGCAATGAAAGGAACAGGAAAGAATGACAAAAAGGGATAAGGAAGAAAGCTGGTAAGGAAGCCGAAATAAAGAAGCGAAAGGAAAGAAGAAAGGAAGGAAGGAAAAAATCATTAAAAATTGAGGGAAAGAAAGGCAGGAAAGACGTGAAGATGAGGAAGAAAATATGGAAGAAAGCATTTAAGGAAAGAAGAAAGCAAGAATAGAAAGAAGGAAATGAAGAAAGGGAGGAAAAAGCAATAAGAATAGAGGGGAAAAAAGACAGTAAAGACGTTGAAATAAGGAAGAAACACTTGTTCTAATCACTTGTTCTAAAATTGTAGTGTCAATCTCCCGTGAGTGTTACCACTTTTCATTTTATATTTCACTTATTTCCCGTTTTGTTTCCTTTGCTCTACCCCTCAAATCATTTTTTTATGCAAGTATATTAAAAAAATAATAAATAATAATAAAAAAAATTCTTTGCTACCCAATTCTTGGCCGATCCCCCTCTGTGGGTATGTGCCATAAGTTATTTGGACAACAACAACAACAACAACTGGAAGCAAGCATTTAAGGAAAGAAGGAAGAAAGAATAGAAAGGCGGAGATGAAGAAAGGGAGAAAAAAGCAAAGAAAGAACGAAGGCGCCGATGGGTTATTATGCAGATTGGAACCTATTTTTGCAATGTAGTTTGTTACAACAAAATGAAGTAAGCACTCTCAAACAGTCATTATGCCAATTTAAACTTTCTTGTGACCTTGGCAGTTCATGTAAGTTCCCTATTCACTATTGATCACAGATGACTTCCATATCAATAGACCTTCTGCAAACGTGCTGCATTCTACCGGAGGCAAACCGAAACGAGTTAGCGGCGCCATATTGGAGGATTATGGTCGCAGAATTGCCAGGTGCGGAAGTTATTAGCGGCTTTCTCTTTTTGATGACACTTTTTAAAGTTTAGAAAAAAATAATGACTCACAATTGACCCGTGGACCTTCCTGTATTGTACACGTTTCCGAGCAGCTTTGCAGGTACCTATTATGCGTCGAAAACGCAATCGGAAAATTAACAGCGCCGCCGTACGTTGAAGGCGACGAAGTGCACTGCGCCATGAATACCTTCTCTTTTCGTTTTGAAATATCAAAGTCATACTGTTCATCAATCTTTGGTCCCTGTTCGTTTATTTTCATTTTGCGTCTATGATCTTGTCGTTCAGATTAAGGTGATCTCCACGCCGGCATTGCGCGGAAGGCGCCATATCACGATCGAACACTCGATTGCAAGTACACGTCAGTGAAACTTGTTGATTTCTAGAGCGCTTAAGGCTGACCAAAGACCTTATGCTGCTAAACCAAAGGATCTAAGGGGCCGTTTTTCTTATGGGAGTGACAAACTAAGACGCCCGTGTTTGTGTGCACATCAATAATTCCCAGTTGCTCAAAATTATTCTGCAGCTCTTTACTACTGTGCACTTCGCATACCTGGTGTTGCTTAGGCACGCTAAAAATGGTTTGATAATTTGCATTGCTGTTTTCATTTCGGTGCCACACCAGCAAGTGATCGCCAGAGTGATGGCCTATAACCATGTTTGCCGATGCTGCACTGCGGGTGCCCAGCATCGCTTCGACAATCCGCCTTTTGCGCGAGTTCTCTGCGCAGGCGCGCAGTCCTAGCGGCGACTGATGGAAACACACTGGACGGCGCCGACGGAGTTTCTCGTCGGCGCCAGTGCACGGGGACTGCCGGCACGGTGACCGTCACAGGCTTGGCAAAGCGATGCCAAGCACATCTGCTGCGTACAGTTGCCACTTACCAGGCGTACCGGGATGCAAGACGCTATATTTCAGGAATTCCCATCGGCGAGCCGCGACCAACAACGACGTGAAGCTTGAATTAGGGCTTGCAAGCGTCAAGATGTGAATGAGCGACCTTAGCAACCGACTGCGTACTCTCGACTGTGCGAAAAACACTTCGTTACAGGTATGTATGCATCTAAAGGAAATATGCATGATGAAACGAACCTAGAGTTTGCATTACGGCTGTAACCCGCAATGAGGATTTGTTCGGTGCTTATTTGGTTTATGTGCAAGGGGCCTGATCACGATGTATTTTGTCGTTTGTTTTCTTTATGTGCGAAGGAATACGGTATACCTATTAGCGCCTGACTAACAAGGAAACAAAAATACAGCGTTTGTTGCGATGCACCGCCGCTCGCGAGCCGAGTGGTTGAGCTGGCCATGATGCTCGCGAACAGTGCATCACAACAAATACCGTAATTTTTTTTTTGTTATTCAGGTGGCAGTCACAATAATGCATGCTAAATATTACGGTCTAGCGCACACAGCTACCTGTGATATCTGCGCTAACTGGCCCTTTCACACATAACAAAAGTAAACGACAAAATACATAGCCATCAGGCAAGTCTAGGTTGTGTTGCATCAGGCCCCGTCGCACAAAAAGCTAACACGCAAGGAAACATTCGTCATTGCAGCTATCACTGGTGCGTTACTTGCTTGGTGCAAACTCCATTAGGTACTCTTCATAATACATACCCAAGCAGCACGCCGTCAATGGACCGCCAATGGTCCAATATTGGGATATATTGGTCCCAATATTGGTCAATATTGGCGTCTGACTGGGGCGCACAAAGAGCCAAGATATATGCCAACCAATTTGATCGGCTCTCCTATCAAAACCAGTATTGGCATACTACCTTGTTTACTGGCATTCAACGGCACTCAATAGCTACTCAATATCTCCCACCCAAGCTCACTCACTGGTTGTTATATCACGGCCATCCCGCCAAGCTCACTGGCCATCCAATATCTTGTATCCATGCTTATTCACTGGATATTCACAACTGGCATCCAGCCAGATTTATCGGCTACCCAATATTTCCAATCCAATCTTGCCCAGTGGTTTTGCATTATTGGCATCCAGCCAGAGCAATTGGCAATCAGGCTAGTTGCTTTTTCGTGCTGTGACTAATAGTCACCTGCAAAGCCATCCCCTACTTATGCAGTGCAGATATTTTTCATGCAGCTTTTTATTTAAATAAAGCATGCTGAGGATATCCATGCACAGAAAATAATACAGCTGAAAGGTTCACTGCATGGTGATTTATTAGGTGTGCACGTGTTACAGGGCATGGAAACATTTAGGCAGAACTCTTAGACTTCAGTGCTCGTCCTGTCTGTGCGTCCCTTGGCAAGGTGTTCTCAGGTCCCAGGTTGGAGGAAGGCGCTGCGTTCATCGCAGCTTCTTTTGTGGTCGGTTGTAGGGGCAGCAGCTCCATGCAGCCTTTAAAGATATGGACTTGAGCAGCGTGCATAACAATGTATTTCCTTTAGCAGATGGCACCTGGAAATAAAAGCAACATTCATAAATCCCATTAAGACAGAAAACTTTTGGAAAGTGGAAGTGTAGCTAGACCGTGGAGTAAAAATGCAAAATAAAGCACTACCTGTTGGCCCTCAGGCAACTTTCTTGTCTGATTTACTCAGGTTGAAATAAGCTGCATGCTCAGTGAGGCCGGCCATATTACATTGGTTACACTGGTTGCGACATCTGGCAGTGCACGGCTTCCCATGTGGATGTGTTGTTGACGCTGGAAACATAAAACAAAATGATATTTGCCGTTATCTATTCGTTAAACGGTAGTCAGTGCTTGCCCCCTTATACTTGTAGTGCCTTTGTGATCGAACACCTGTAGAAGAAAGACGTCGTCATAACTGGAAGCTTCAAATCAATAGCTTTCCTCTGAATATATTGCCACAAGAACTAAAAAGAAACTACAAAGGAAAAAACAGACACAAAAATTGGCAGTCGCACTCCGACCACGGCTGCTAAATTTAGTGTGCACCGCATCTTTACTGCAAACAGAACATTTTAAATGTTGTCAAAGCTGCAGCCAACAGCCAAAACAACGTACGACACAGATGCTTTGGGGTTTGTATGATACACTCGAACTGAAAAAATAAAGAAATCCGTAACTTAGCATCACGTTTGTTGTGGGAACAAGTTTGTACGTGTGGTAAAGTATAAGAACTATGGTAGCAACTGTAAATAACCTATTTTAAGCGGCTATTTTATGACACTTCTACTACTCGGAATTAGCGCAAGAGAAAGATCAAACACGTGAATAAGCTACGCGTCGTTTAGACCATTCCAATAGCGCATTCATAACGGCAAATTAGAATAGTAAATATTCGCTCACAACTAAAAATCATGTCCCAGAAAGCTAGACTTAACTTTGAGTTTTGAACATAGTTTGTAAAAGAAACTGACCACTTCAGACACACAACACACGCGCGATTAAGTTGTAACCTGAAAATCACACAAAACACGCGTCATGTTTTACAGGACCACGTTTTTCTTTTGCAATACAAATTGGCCACCTCTGCGCCGTAAATTTTGTCATTATCACCAGAGTTTATGCATACAAAATAGTGCGCTGAAAATACAGTTCAGAACTGACTGGCGTGGTGCGGTCGAAATAAATGACTTTCCGTTCTCGCAAGCATATCGGTTATTGACATGATGATCAAGGCTGACAGCATGCTGCACCAAATAATGCAAAAAAAAAGTATCTTACCATACGGCTAGCGCAGATTTGCAGACCTCAGTTGCAACAATCCAAAATGAATGCTGCCACGCAAAGTACATCCCAGGGATCTGATGCTTTATATACCTGGTAAGAAAAAGAGCGATCTTACAAGGAGACAAAGCAAGAAATAATCTCAGAGAGCTCAGTTATGAACAAACAACTTAAAATGCTGGTGGTACTCACAAATATCCTCTTTCAGGCATGGCCATTAAAACGAATCGGAACTTTCACAAGGCTTGGTTTTTCGGTTCTGCTGTCCAAAGCTGCGGGAGCTCGAGCAGCTCGAGCGGGTGGGGATTGTGTGGCCGACCAGACGCCTCTGAATCAGCGGCTTGTGTCGAGTTTTGAGGCACCGTTGGAAGGGGGCAGAAGGATGGTTGTGTTTTCTCTCCCTCTTTTTTTTTTTTTGAGATCTGTCGAAAGAGTAGGCATAAAGCTCGAAAGGGGGTGAGAGAAATGAAGGAGGTCCCGCAGGACCACGTGAGCCCAGAAGGCTGCCGGCCAGGAAAGTTGGCGGGAAGGAAGGGAAGAGTGAGGGGGAGTAGAGTGGGGGGCATTGTGAGCAACGCCTGCCTAGCCGGGAGGAAAGAGAGGGCAGCGAAGGTCGCTGCCCTTCCGCGATGACTGCTTTACGGGGAGAAAAGGCTACAAGACGGGAAGTTGAAAGCGGTTTGGAGAATTGCTTTAGTCAAGGACCTCGGGCGGAGAGGCGACAAAAGGACGAGAGAATGGAAACCATATGTTCTTTACGCCAAGCGTGTGAGGAGGAATGCGCAGAGTTTTGCCCTTGGCTTCGCTAAAACAACGAGGAGTGCGTTCGGAGCTCTTTGGCCGCCTCGACTGTTGGCTCGGTAACATTTTCAATGGAATGATAATTTCGCAATATTTTTTTTGTTAATGCAAAATACGTTTTACCTCATAGTTTCAAATAATATTCACATACGTTAGACAATCTTCAGTTTTCACGGAATCGTCCTCGGTTCGAACAAATGGACATATTTTTTTTATTAAAGATGGCACACAGGTCGCTGTTCATGACGGAGTGCTCTTGAAACGCCATCACGCGCAAGTGAGCGATGCAACAGCCCGTATACTTGCTGTATTCCTATTAAGAAAAAGAAAAGCGAAAACGACCATAACTACGAGTACTTCAAGGTTAAAAATTCTCATGTTATTCATTTTTATTTTTTATTTTTTCAAATCAGGTGGACATTTAGAGCAAGAAAAAATCCGCGTAGAACTAAGCGTGGGCATATCAAGAAATACAAAATAATTTGCAGTAAAGAAAAAATAGAAAGAAAGCAAGGGTCAACATTGAAACTATATCTACGAACTTGGGACAAGGTAGTCTTCAGAAAGAAGCGCGGTATAATCATCTTTCAGCCCGCGGAAGCAGCGCTTGTGAAAGCGGCAGAATATTTCACGAAGGAACCCTAATTCTCAATCATGTGTTAAATTCTTCGAGAGTGGTGTTCTCTAAAAATGCCTCAAAACTGCTAAAGTAACGCACTCGCATTACTTATAATATATATAAATTGCAATTAGCTGCCTGGTTGACATGATGGGAGAGAATTATTTAGTTCTCTGAAGGGAAACGCCTTCGGTGCAGTGATTATATGGTTGGATAATATGGCAATGAATGTTTGAAGAATAGTTTCTGAACAATGCTTAGGAGAGCACTGTCAAACGCTGTGGTCAAATGCATCATTATGAGCCATATATTACAGCTTTCGAACAAAAATAACTTCCATAAAGAACATCGTTATTATGCAATTTCAATTTTGTTACCATATGTGCTGGCGACACATGTGCGCGCATTCATTACACTGTAGGTAATTGTTTTAAATTTTTATTTTTTTTCGTTTGCCTTGCCCCATGCAGTGCTGTTGATTTTTTTTTTTATTATTTTTTACATGTACACTACTTTTTGGCAGTGTGCGATTTACGTCCCATTAGAATACGAACCATTCCAGGACAGTTCAGATTTGTTTTCTTGTCAAGTGAATTAGCTAGACATAACGTAGAATATATGTTGCTTGTATTTTTTCTTTGAGCTGAAATATTTTATGCGCTGCTGCACCGATGGCCAAAGTCGTTCAGTCTTTGTCTGTTGCTGAAGACCACAGCAGAGCACAAAAGAGTACAGTACAAATTTGTGTTTAGTAGATATTATAACTCGAAGGCCCTGAAAGCAGCCCAACATATCTGTCTATAAGAACAGCTAATACTGAGGCGTGGTATAGTCGGTGCTTATGCTGAATGCCGGAAACAGCTAGGGTAATGGCGAATCATGCAGTGCGTGTTTGATTGGCTAGCGCGATCGATCTCTCCCACCTCTGCTTAGCTTGAACATGTTGGGTTTATTTCCATCACGTAGAAAAAAGGCGGAAATAATGATGCTACGCGTGCGTGTTTCCAATCATGGACAAACGTTTACAGGATGTGGATTCACCGGATATATTCGATCGTTTCTGCGTTTACTATCCAAACGTAACCCCTTGTGTTTGTTGAAGCGACACACACGTTCTGTTGCGTTCTTTGCATTTGAGTACCTTGCGTTTCTTGACTGCGCAGGATTTTTTTCGCGGCCACGCATCTATTAAACATTTGCTTGTCAGATCAGATGTGTGCTCGAGCGTGCGCGTATGCTTGTACTCGTATGCGTATAAATAGGCCCATGGAACGAAATCCCGTGCGCGAGAGTTGTGCGCGAGATGTGTTCGAGATCTGTGCATGGATATATCTGTGCATCGGATCTGTGCATCGGATCTGTGCATTGATGTGTCAATCACTTTCAATCATCCTGATCTGACGAGATCAGAAAAACAAATCGTCTCCACCGGGAATCGAATTCCTAGCCTAGTTAACGCTTTAACCAACTGCGCTAAACCCTGGATCGCGAAACTAGCACCATACGTAATTCTCATTGTCTACCGTGAGGATAGCGACGAGAATGACGCTGCAATTAGTGATAATGACAATGATGACAGAATCAATGGTAATGACGCTGCGTTTAGTTGATAACGATAATGGTACGTAATGCACCCTATGCAGTAGCATTAATCTCGCCTTCGCTAATTTCTGCAGTGTAGATTCCATGTGCTGTCAGAATTTATTCAACACTTGGCTAAAGTTTGGAACACTATCTGTGTTAGCTACGTCCACGCGTGATCGACATCCGGGCCTCTAGTGTGCAGGAATTGTCTCGAAGATATTATATGCAGAATTTTACATAACAATTAATCGTGCCTAAAGTCGTAAATAAAAGAGTTCTCTACCAAAATTGTCAAGTATAATCGCAGGTCATCCAGAACAATTAGTGAATCACGAAAAATGTATTCAGAAAAATATATTCTACATTTTCCGTGATGGGCACTTCTGTTCATTTTGTCTGGTCAGCTCAGTCAAACAATTTTAGGACAATCTATACATTAATCCCAATAAACATTATATATATGGTGGCCCAAATTACGTATGGCGTATGAATATCTTCTACAGTTGAACGTAAACTGACGTCCGGGCCAGCGGAAAATTTAGTTGCGACGAAATTAGCCCCAACACACTGTCATATTGAGATGCAAGCATTAGAAATGTCTGTCGGTCAGAGCTGCTTCTACTGTTTTTTTAGCGCCGCCGCAGCCTGAAATGTGCAAAGGTGGCCAGCCATCAAAGCTCGTTAGACAATATCGACCACTAGAAACCATGATATATACAATGTTGGGATGCCATCAAAGCTGATGGGACAATATGGACCAATCTATGTCAAGATATATGCAATGTTGACAAGCCATCCATATTGGCAGAACATTATTGCCCAAACTATGCCATTAGGGTGCAATGCTGGCTAGCCATCAGAGTCCATCGAACAATATTGAACAATATAATGCATATGTATACATTGTTGGCAGGCCGCCATGACAGGCAGGTCACTATTGACCAATATATGCCATGATTTATTTATTGCTGACAAGACAACTATAATGGCCGGACAATATTAACCTATTTATGCCATTATATGTGCAATGCTGGCCAGCCATCAGACCTCATTAGGCAATATTGACCGCTATAATCCAAGATATATACAATGTTAGGATGCCACCAAAGCTGGTGGGGCAATATTGACCAATGTATGCCAAGATATATTCAATGTGTACGAGGCAACCATAATGGCCGGACAATATTAGCCAAGCTATGCCATGATATGTGCAATGCTGGTCAGCCATCAAGGCTCATTAGACAATGTCGACCACTAGAAACCAAGATATTACAATGTTAGGAAGCCGCCAAAGTTGGTTGGACATTATTGACCACTGTATGCCTAGATATATTCAATATTGAGAAGCCGTTGTTATTGACCGGACAATATTTACCAGGTTATACCATGGTGTGGAAGATATCGGCAAACAATTGCAGCTGGTTGGCCAATAATGACCAGGCTGCTTCATTGTGTATACAATAATGGCAAACTGTTCAATATGAATGGGCATTATTGACCGCTCTTAGCCGGTTGAATGCCAATAACGGATATGGGTGGAGTTCACTGGGCCAATAATGATTATGGTATAGCGTGGCTGCACATTATTGGTAGCTCAATGGCACCATTGGGCCACTTGTGGGCCAGTAATCCCCAATCAATCCCCATTATTGGGCCGATGAAATGTGCTGCCTGGGATATTTCCTTTAGATGCATACATATCTGTAGTATCTGTGTTTCTGCCGCTCGGAGCATATGACGCACTTGACACTCTTGTACGACGCACACTGATTTTTGTTTCTTAAAAGCTCGCCTTCGTTCTCGCCAAAGCATTCTGATTTTGTTCTTTTGGTGTACGCAATCAGCGGGCTTAAAAGTCGTCGTTTTCGTCCAACCGTTTGCAACGGTAATGAGACCACCCGACACAAATGAGCCTCCTAGAGGGTTCTTGCTCGTTCACTTGCGGAGTGGAACGCTCTGGACGTAGAACAGCGTTGGTTCCTGACGGACATCCGCATCCGATATGTAGGAGATGCGCATGTGTCACCAAGTCATTAATACCGCAGAAATCGCTGCGGAGGCAGAAAGATGGATCATTCGCAACAGAATGAACATTCTCTGTACACCGAGAACCTTTTCACCACTGCGGCCACAACTGTTCTGGGGGCAAAAACCGGCTACAGCGCTGAATCATCCATTACTAGAAAAATGCCGAGCGTTTCCTGCAGGCTCCTGTTGTGAATTCCGGTCAGGACAATGCCCTGTTAAAGGGGATGCGGATAAGTGCCTGGTGCGCTTTCGTGTCGTCTGCTTCACTGCCGTCCAATGTGTGTCTCGCCGTTCCAGCATGATGACGTCACATCCTCCCGCAATAGGCGGGTTCTGCTTTAAAGATTCGATCTTCGCAAAATACCCCAAAACCGAACAGACATAGCTTCAGCTGCCTCCCTGACCCTCGTTACCAGCACAAGCTGTGTGCTCAAGTCGGAGTCAGTCAAGAAGGATATCCACTTCCTTCTTTTTTTTTTTTTAAACGGCCAGCTACTCGCTCAGCGCCAGCGTTTGTGCTCTACATTGTGCCTACACAAGCCTTCAAATCTTCAAAGGAGGCTGTCTTTTTTCTTTTCATTGCGTTTACTCTCGTAACCACGGTGCTCGTAACCTTCCGAGAAACGTTGGCTTTCATTTTTTTAGACTTCGGCAATATTTTACGACAATGTATAATGTATGATTGCCAAGAAAAATCCAGTTGGAATCGTTTAATATTTTCTTCAAAATTTTTGTCGTGTAAAATAGCCCGTGGTAAAGGAAGCAAAGGCTATGAGGTAGGCAAGGGAGACGCCGTTCCCCTCCCACTAGCCGTCATGCGTAGATCCATGTTGCGCTAAATAAGCGTTCAAAAACTGCACGTCGACTGTCTTCGAAACGTGCACTATATATGCTACGGCTTTTAAAAACAAGCGTGCTCTTGCGCCACCATGCGCGCCTTTGCAGCGTTCAAGAATAAAAATGGACCGCCAGGACGCACCCTCCAAAGCGAGTCGGCGGCTTTCCTTCCGGCCGGCATACGATAAAGTACACCCATGCAGCTATCACGGCGATCGAATGTGCCGTGAGTCAGTCGCTGCTCTTTATTTTCATTTGCACTCCCAGCACGTGCTCCGAGTGCTCGTTCGGAGTGGAGCCTTTTCCTTCTTTCCTGGCATCTTCCCGGCCGACAATATTTTGTGTTTCGTCTGCACCTGCCTTGTAACAAACGCTCTAATGATTTTTCCTTCAGCCTCTCATTTATGTGGTAACTCATTCTGCTACCTTTTGTTTTAGTTTCTCTGATGCTTCTACTCCTTTTCTCCGGCGCTTTCGGCTTCTATTTCTCGCATATTTGTTTTTCGGCGTAATTTGCTGTTTCGTATTCCAACTCAGGACAAACGTGCGTGAAAAAGAGCGACAATTGGTAAGAATCGCAGCGCAACAGAGCAAGAAAGGCTGCTTCTAGACCGCTCCTGATACTAGCAATCTAAAACAGTCACGCGTGAGCAGTGTCGCGGGGCATTGCAACGAGATGTCAGTGCACCTCGTGCAAACCACACCTGATCCATGACAGGGTTTCTGCCGCGACTTAAAAAAAAAAAACGTTTTCTTCAGGAGAAAAACAAAGGAAGCATGCGGAAAACGAAACGAATCACCAATAAAGAGGGAAATCACGTACACTGAGCGTGTCCTCGCCCTCTACTGCTTGTTGCTCAACAAGTTTTAGAGCTCAGCCTTATGCCCTTATTAGCGGAAAAGCCACAAACAATGAGCATTAGCTGTCAACACTTGATTAAGAGTATATCCACTTCTCTCAGTGAGAGGCGTTTAAAACCGCGAACGAATACCTATGCCGGTTTGTGTTCTGCTTGTAGATGCTCTGAAATACAGTGCTTTGGACAGGTTGTGCCCGTTTAAGCATGAGGCATTTAAGTTTTATCCCTCTAATCCGTTGCGCATGGTTCTTTGGCTACTCTGCTTGTAAACGCCAATAGATTTCGCTCCCGGAGGGTTCTATCAGTACACACAAGAGAGCAATGGTTTTCGATGACGTAAAACTTAAGATCGCCGGGCAACTTTCACTCGCTTTCGAAAGGGAGCACCACCACGGGCAGCGTTCCTGCGTGTTCCACTTTCAGCAGGCACACGCGTTCCGTGTACACGTGTCTGTTGTACGTCCTCACCGATACCAGGCAGCCAGTGCGGTCCAGGGCGCGGCTTGACCTCGAAGCACCGACAACGCGCGCGTGCTTGCCCCTCGGTTGACGTCGAGCAAAAAGGATCGGGCGCGCAACGCGGAAACGAACCGCCACTCTGCAAAGCACCGCGCGTCGTCGACTAGCGTTGTCTACCATTGCCTGCTAACGCATGCCGAAGGCGGCCCCCACGGAACAAGGCCCGTACCGCCTCCGCCCCTGGCGTCGCGGCTGCTCTTCGTCTATTGTCCTTGATAAGGTCGGCTTGGCTTGGCTCAGCTCGCTCCTGTAGAGACCGTTTGCCCTCTACCACTGCTGGCGCCTTTTGTCGACGTTTACGCCGTTCCCGTTCATTGCCTCCGGTATCGTGGCGTCACGCTGAGAGCGCGCGAGCGCGTCTGGGCGTCCGACCGGGTTTCATCGCCGTGTGTACGGAGAAGCGCACCACGCCTGCCGCCCGCCGAAGCGCGAACAGCGTGTCGCGAGTCGGTAACCCGAGCAGTGCAGGTCCCAACACGCTTCGCTGCCCCGGGGGACACGAGTCAGGCGGCAGTGCACATGACGGGCCGTCTGTAAGACGCGACGGGAAGTGTGCCCATATCGGCGGAGTCGTTAACACGTACTCCGACGCGAAGCCGAATGCGGCTACTGAGAAGGGGAATGAGGAAGGCAGCGTTGCGGGCCGAGTTTCATTTAGGCCATCAAAGGAAAACTGAGTCAGCATTGCGATGCATGGAGAACGATTCGTAGAGAAGTGCAGTCGCGTTACTTCTACCGCGCATTGGAGAGGGCCAGGGCGCAGCCAACCGCGCTCAACAGTAGACAAAAGGCTTTGCGCTATAGGCGCCTTAGCAAAGGTGGCAACTGAAATGCAATCTTCTTGTCTATTAGGCTCGCAGTATGAAACTAGCTAAAGCTCCGAGGACGGTGAGATTTTTATTCTTCAATGCTGGATACGGGGAATATATATTCATTCTAAGAGCGCGCAGGGGTGTGACGTGAAGGATGTTATGGTGCTGTCGAACATTCTTGAAGCGTGACAGAGGTGCTTTGGATCCAGAAGCATGGTGTCCTGAAGGGTTGTAATCCTAGGATTTTTGAGAAGGAGAAGACGTGTGTGCGTACTTGTTATCATTCCGCTCGATGGCTGACGAAACGTAAATGTGGGTTTGTTGCGGCATAGACTTTAAGCCACTGGCTTAGTGCGCTGGTAAGCCGTTGTTGAGAAGGCCTTACCAGAATATCTCAGGAACGGCTGGACTATCTTTCACAGTAATAACGAAGTCGGTATTTCCATTTTATTTTTGACACATTCCGAGATTAGAAGAACATCAGATACAGTAGCACTAGATTGTAACTGCATTCCTCACTAAGCACGGAATAAGTCCACGTCTTCCGGAGTTGTTTAGACACGCTTTCTTTATCCTGCTGAATTCGATCATACAACCGCGTATGGCGTGATACAGCTCACTGTACAACTGTCCGGAGATAAGGGTAGATAGAGAACACCTCCTATAGGCATGCAACGTTGCCGTTAGCTCCCTCTCTATTTCCCTTCATCTGCGTGCGGATGAGATTAAGAAATTCGCGGGGGTCAAGTGGATACAGCTAGCATAAGGCCGTGTTAATTGGAAGCAAATGGGAGAAGCCTTCGCCCAGCAGTGGGTATAGTCCGGCTGCTGCTGCTGCTGCTGCTAATGATGATGATGATGATGATGATGATGATCACGATTATTATTATTATTATTATTATTATTATTATTATTATTATTATTATTATTATTATTATTATTATTATTATTATTATTATTATTATTATTATTATTATTATTATTATTATTATGAAGTATCTCAAGACCACTGACATTGATTTGAAGAGCGGAGTGCCCATCAAACCAGCGTTTTCCCGTGCATAGCTCTCACATCGTATTCTAATTCCGCTTGCCCGAAATTGCAACAAGCGAAAACAACGCGATCGGCGCGCGTCAGCACGTGCTCCCTTTCCCTTACTTCTACCTGAACCTAAAGGCTTCTTTTCTCGCACCATCCTTTGCACAATCGTTATTACCGACACAGCCGTCAGCGTCACTTCGTTTCGCAGAGAGAAAGAACTCTGAAAGTTTTCCTGATTCATTTTTAAACTTCTTTTACGCCCTCCAACAAACGATGACTGATGCCCAGTTTCTCCTACCTTATACTGAACGGTATCCGTTTGTAAACAGGAGGCGTGGTCCAGATAAGAAAGGAGCTGAGAGGTCTAGTGCTTTCAGTGCGGACTAAGCCCTTGGGACAAGGTGAAGAATCGGTTTCGTCTTGTTTCTAGTCTGCGCGCCTAAGTCGCTGTCAACATTATGTGCTGCATGTCTCTGGAGAGTCCGCAAAAATACACAAATTTCCCTGCAGCATGTTGCCCTCTGGTTGGTTTAAAGGGTTTGGCGCCCCAGAGCGACGGTTCAAGCTGTGATGGACGGAGAGGCAGCACAAATTTTGCCCATATGGAATTCTTCACTGGGCGCTGACATCGCGGTACTTACAAGGGCACCTTGCTTTTCATGCCCATCGCAACGCGGTCGCACGGCCGAGACTAAACCCTAGTACTTGGTTGGGATCAGCAGTAGAACATCGTAACCACTGTGCCACATAGGTGGTGTGATTATTTGGTTTTCTAAAGACATCATCAATTCATCTAATGGTTATTTTCAACTGCCCACAGTGCAACAAAAAAAAAAACATCCTTTCATTACGATTTCAGTTTGCGAGAAAACAAAGCCTAAAGCCGGGCAATAGGTTTCTCTTCATTTTAAATAGAAAGATAAAAGCAAAGGCTGTCCATCACCGCTGCGGGTTGCTTGTTAAATGTCAAACATCATCGCGCATTAGACTGCTTCGAAACGTAACGTAAGAAGCGACCAGCGCTGGCACCGTGCGGTTCATACTGCTCACGAACGCACATCGACCCAGAATGTGCAGCCCTCCCATGTAGGGTGTGGAACAGCGGTCACCGAAAACCGCAGCAACTTGCAAACCAGCGTACGTGGCCACGAGTAATGGATCGTGGAGGGCAGCTGCGCGTTGCCGTAGCGCAGGACAAAACTCGCTTTCTGCTCTGCGTAAAGAGAACACGCGAGTGGACACGCGCTCCGGTCACGGCCTCGTTGTGTCCGCTCCTCGGTTACGCAAAAGGGCAACCGCCGGTCGCTCTTTTATGCGGCGCCACCCGCCCCCTTTCACCCTCTCAACCAGAATAATTATGCATCGGGGCTTCTGTATTACGTCCGCAATTGGCGTGCGCGCGGTTTCGTAAGTGAAAGTACGCCGGACACACTAGGACCCCCCGCCCCTAGCCTTTGTTCCTCTGTTGGCCTCGATATGTACAACTGCCCGCTAACAGATGCATAGAATCTAACATCATGTTTACTTTTTTTCTTTTCATAAAGCCACTGTGCTCTACAAGGTTCCAGCTCCTTGTGACTTAGCCGACTCGCAAGGTTTCTGGGTCACCAGTTGTGTGGCAGTTGCGATAAGTAGCACGAGTCCACGAGCCTGATAGTGGTCTTTCTGCGATGGCGTTATCACCGTGATTTTATGGAAAGGCAGCGCAGCCAGAGCAATAATCAAAGAGTTCGATCTTATATGTAACACGGTGCATGAGTGCATCAGAGCTCCAGGCAAAGTATCCTCTAGACTGCGAAGTTTGCCAATTGACACAAGGGGCAATGCCTCTCCGGTTACTTAGCAATATCACGGAGCGTTGACCGAGCGCTGGTTTAGCGCCCAATGTTGCACTGCAGAGTGGAAACGGACAAGAGTACGGGCACGCGCAGAGCGCAGAGGAGTAGATGGGTTTTATCACGTCGGCAGAACATTCGAGCAGAAGACACTGCATATGGCAAATATGCAGTGTCTTCTGCTCGAATGTTCTGCCGGCGTAATAAAACCCATCTACTCCTCTGTCAGCGGCGATTTTGAAAGCTATACAACCTGGAATCATGATAACGTGCTTGAAATAGAATCTTTTGTTGGACGAATCAAATCCGAGGAGGGCATAGGCTCCACATTTCCCCATTTATTTCTGTGCCAGAAAAGAACGCTCTAGTGTATGAAGGTCATGGCTGGGAAGCTGCAGACTCAGCGAAATCGTATGCGAATGTGTTTGTTTTTAATTTACATCTACCAAAGTTTCCAGACCTAAGCCGTTAATTTCCTTGCTGGAGCTGAACGTCATGCCCTCGAGGGCCTGTACATCGCATTCGGGAGCGCCCCAGTAATAGCTGGTATACGGTGGAAAAGCAAAGGCATTTACGATGCACAAATTTTGGGTTCCCTCCGATGCTGTAAACGGTAGCAGTGCAGACAAGTTACTTATCAGGCACAAGATAGATTTTCGCTTTCATTGCAGCCAACAAAAGTATTAAAAACAGCTAAAAGACACCTCTGAAGGCGCACGTGAGACAGGACTGCAGATTTTCAGCCCATTTTTCTCGCTGATGTCCCAGAGCACATTTTGCTTTGTTTTATAATCGTAGGCTCCTCAGGAGCAGTCCGTGTAGGAAGAGGGTCACAAGAAACCAGTGTTTTCCGTTCAGCGCTTAGCCTGTACCGCGGTAGCCTCCGTAGATGAAAGCTCTCACTGCATGCTGCAATCCTAGCTTCAGCAGAAAGGCAGCTACAGTGAAAGTAGCTGCTTTGCCCTGAACTAGCGCGTGCGATGACCACGCGCTCAACATCAACTATTTGGTGATGGAACATCAGGGGCGGCAGTCGCCGCGGTAGTCTATGGTAGCGGCTCACCAGTCGCCTCCGCCACCATCCGATGCAGAAACATAGACACGGCTGAAGAGGTCGCAATAGCGCTCGCTTGCGTCGGAACGAAGGGTAGATTGATCTTTGGCGACAGTAAAACTGCTCTCTGGAATATCGGAAAAGGCAGGGTCTCGCCAGAAGCCGCCCAAATTCTAAAAGCTGCATCTAAAATCGATCGCATATTCACCCTAATTTGGGTCCCAGCACACACGTCCGTCCCTGGCAACGAGACGGCCAATTATTTAGCCCGAAATCTCTACTTCCGGGCAAACGCGGAGCCGCCCGACTGCCAGGCGATGGATGAACGTTTGCAAACCTATAAAGAAATGATCGAAAATTATAGATTAGGAAGACGTCTGGTGCCGCCACCGGATCCTAGCTTAAATAGTAAAGAGGCCATAGCTTGGCGGCGATTACAAGCCGGAAATTTCCCGAACCCTGTCTGGTTGTTTCACACCCAGAGAGATGAGAGAAAAAATGATCAATGTAAAGCCTGCGAAGCGAGGGGGACCCTCGACCATATACTTTGGGAAATCCCTAGGTATCCGGGAGCTAGGGACCACATTAAAAGTAGAGAAGCCTGGGTAACCCTGCTGCCAAGCGACATCCCCGCTGACCAGCAGAAAGCCGCCCGCCTGGCAGCTGAGGCCGCGAATAACCAATGCATATTCGCCAGTCCTTAGTCGCGGAGGTTCCAGCCCCCATTCCTCAGGCCTACGTGCCAGGAGTGGGGAGTAGGGGGCCTCCTAAATCGGTGGAAATGAAAGTTTTATTCAATCAATCAACCAATCACTTATCGTTGTTATTCGTCCAGCCGCTGTCCTGCATCCATTATTCTTGGTCTTCCGGGGACCTATCATCGCTGGATGAAGCATTCGAGTAAGCGCTTGCCCATTTCAATCTCAGTTCAATTGCTACTGAAGCCGCCTTGTTGCAGATTATTGCGCACCTCCTCTGCTCCTGCCTCCCGGTTTGGCTTCGACTGCGTTGGTGATACGGCAAAGAGAAAGCACGAGCTGCACTATCTTCGATGGGCAGATATTTATTCGCCCGTTTCAAACCAGCCAGCTGGGGCACGATGTCGCATCGTCCATGCACTTACGGCTGATTCTTGTCTAGGTTGCTTGCCGGCTTTCCGCTGCATGCTATTGCAGTTCCAATCGATCTATTATTGCGGTATCTGGCCCCGGCGTCTTGCTTTGTGGCATCGAAAAGTGTGCTACATGTTAATAGTCTGCGGTGTCAAATTTTACTATTATGTGATAATGTCAAAATCAACACCAGTCCCGGCTCTGATACCCCTCAATTAAATTCGGATAGCCAAGCTATTCCTGGCATTTGCACAGTATTGAAGAGTCTATACCCCTCGTCAGACGTGATCCTTCAGGAACTGCATATGCTTAAATGGCCGCAGAGCGCTTCAAGTGCCTCTTTGAAAGGCTTTATGAGCAGTGTCTCTATACACTAAAGAACGACGTTCGTTCCTTACGACAAACTACGGATGCTGGCGATTCAAATGCATTGTCTTGCGTTGACACCTTTTCCAGTGAGGTTGTCCAGCTTAAGGAAAGGTGTATCAAATAGGTCTCGCAGGAATAATTTGCTTATTCTAGGTCTACATGATTTCGAAACAGAGTGTTGGTCTGGATTTGAATAACAAAACATTTGCGCGTTTTCTTCTCCTTTTTACTTCACAATATAATTTATCTGAAAGCATTGGAAAGGCTCACCGAATAGGTCGCTTTGTTAAGTATTCCATGCGTGAAGGCTTCACAAGCCTGCGGTAAAACGGCACGCTTCAAGCTGTCACAATACATTTGTGGCCTAGCTTTACATGCCGAGATACGATTTGACAAGCTTTTCGTCAACAAAAAGTGATTTGTCTATGGTTTCGAGCATGAACCAGTTGCCGAGCTTTAACAATAGCAGAAGGGGAGGCAACTGTCTGCTCAGCAGCATGGACGCGCTTTTCATTCTACACCTTCGGCGTCATAATTTGAAATTGGTAATTCATGTCGTGAATTACAGGAGTTAAAAAAATAAAAATGATGAATTCGCTGCCAGGTTTTCTTTGTGAAACATTATGTTATAATTGGCACTGACCCGTGGCTAGATACCGGTTTATCGTAGCGACCGACACTTGCATGATGGAGGGGTATTTATACTTTCTGAAGAACTTTTTCGCTTTTCATTAACAACAACGCCCTTGGTTGTGAACTACATTTGCCCAAATAATGGAAAAACCGACTAATGGTCCCGTCTACCACCCCCCTTCCGCTACCAACCGTGATGTTGTCAGGTCACTGTCTGAATTTCAACTTAGGCTAACAAATTACTTTCTTTTTGGAGAGACGTTCAACATTCCTTATTTAAAATAGCTGACCACGAACGTATTTGTGCGAGCCATTCTTCATTGTCTTCATCCTTTTGTGAATTATTTACTTTATTGATATATCAGTATATGAAAGAGCTTACACTGGAAACTCAGCACTCACCTTACGTGTTATATTTACTCCTCTGTAACTGGCCCTCAGTAGTTCACGACACTGTGATCACAAAGAGTCTGCGATCCCAGTCGTGCTGTTGCCAATATTCGACAATTTCCTTATTTAATTTCAAAAGGTCGTCCTCGTAGAGGTTTTTTTTTTAAACAAGGGCAACATTAAATCAATGAATAAAACACTTCCCTTCTTCCTGCGTGATTTTATCATTCTAAGCCAGAGTCTAGATTGTAGTGCCCTTTGGGATGTGTTCAAAACTAAATTTGACAGCCTATTTGATCTCAACACCCCAACTAAGCGTCTTTCTAGGAAGCGGTGCCGCGACAAATTAGGCAGCTGGTCAGGAAAAAATAAACATCGTATTCTACAATCATATACGAAAAAACAAAAACCCAAGCACTGCTGTATTGCAGTCGAATCGTGCTTATTGGGAATTACTGAGTATAGGTATATGTTGAAACTGAACAGTACGGAGTCGCAAAAATTGCCTCTGGCATGGCTGACACGCGAAAGCGTGAAGCGTTTCACAACTTTTCCCACGCCGGTGTGACGCAGAGGTTACGGGGCTTGGCTACTGTTGCCAAGGGTGCGGGATCGAATACTGGCCTCGGCGGCCGCTTTTCGGTTGAGGCGAAAGGCAAGGCGCCCATGTGCTGTGCGATGTCAGTGCATGTTAAAGAACCCCAGGTGGTCGAAATTTCCTTAGTCCTCCACTACGGCGACTCTCATAGCCTGAGTCGTTTTGGGATGTTTAACCCCAAAAACCAAACAGAACCAAACCATGCTTATGGAAGTACGCTAAATACTAAAACAAAGCTCTTGAGGATAGATTCTTTAACATGCTGGATTCTAAACTGCGCAGTAACCACAAGGAATTGAGGACGTTTTTGAAACGCGAGTGAGCCAGTCGGAATCGCTAATTTAGACGTCGATGGCGACGTTATTACTGTTGATAGCGATAATACTTGCTGCTTTAATGCACATTTTCAGTCTGCCTTTGCGCCAATTAACGTACGTCGGAGAACTTCCGAAAAGAGCGTGATTGTGTCACTGAAACCACGCTTGAACTGGTTTTTACTCATCAAGGTGTGTCAAAACTGCCTAACAACAGCAAGGCTATACATCTGGCGGCGGCCCTAATGGTGTACCTACCTTTGTTTTAAAGTTATGTGTGAATGCAATTGCTCAATACTTAGTCAAACATCTGTTAATTCGGCATGTTAGCCAAATGCCTGAAAAAGTGATAACGTGGCCTCAGTGCATAAAAGCCGCTCAAAATCCCTATTGTTAATTACAGACCCATTTCTCTCACTAGTGTGCGTTATAAAGCTTTAGAACATATGATTTACAGCGCAATCATAAAACACCTTGACTCTGATTAATATTTTTCAGCAATCAAGCATGACTTTAAACTAGGTTTTTCTTGGACTACTGAGTTGCTTGATTTTAGTTTAGTGATCTGTTTCCCTCTTTTGACCATGGCTTTCAAATTGGTTGCGTATTTCTAGCTTTTTATAAAGCTTTTGATTCTCTACCTAATGTGCTATTATTACATAAGTTGCGCTCTCTTGGTCTTCATCCTACTGTTGTCGACCGGATTCATTCTTGTCTCCAGGGCCGCATATATAGCTCATTGCGATTGATGGTTGCCGCTGCGATTACGTAAATGTCTCTTCAGGTGTACCGCAGAGACCTGTCCTTGAACCGCATCTTTTTTTTTTATTTATATCAATGATATCGTTCTTGACCTTACCTACAAAGCTCGACTGCATGCTGACAACTGTGTCATTCACCATTGCGTGTTGCGTTCAAGTCCGCGGCAAAATAAGAGGAACGATCAAAGGTACGAGGTTTTACAGGAAATAGCTACAGACAAAGCAAAGCTCGACTCACCATGCGCCTTCCTTCATGCTTCCTGCGTTTCACACGCCTCAATTTTATCATGACTTAGGCGTTTCCACTTTTTCGTTTAAAGCTATCAGTAGCGCATCAGGTAAGTCTTGAAAGCGGCAATCGACCTAAAATAACTGTCGGCTCATTTCCCTCCTTTCTTGGTGTGCAATGGGCGGCGCCTAACTTCCGGTCTTACCATACCAAATGCGTGAGGCGCCGCATCACTTCCTGTTAGCTCAGCGCCCAAGAGGGCTGTGTACTGTACACTTGTAGCTTCATTCTCGGAAGGCGCCTCTTCGCCCGCTGGGCGTTGTTTGAGCAGCGTCTTCGTGCCTGCCGCGACTGCTCTCCGAAGACGCACCGACGGTCGCCGCGCCGAAAGAATACCCGGCAGAGAACCGCCACCGCTCCGGGCGTGACACAGAATTCCACTTATTCGTCCCCAACAGTCAACGAACGAGCCGCGCCGCCGTTGGCTCTTCTCTTTTCGCGTCGCTCCCTTGAAATATGCAGATTTCTCACGTTCCGCGGCCGTAACGAGCGAGCCCTTACAAGAGAAACCGGTCGCTCACTCCTTTCGCCCCGAAATGCCACCCAGCACAGAGTTCACCACTAATGTGGACTAGATTCCCACTTGGCAGGCCTTAACCAGTCGCAGTGACTAAGAGTAGCTTACTCCGAATCCAGGAACTACAGTTGTTCTTTCGTCCCCGCCTGACGGACAAAGTGGCTGCGGTTATGGTGCGTTATAACTGTGGAGCGCAAAGTACAAAACACGACACAAGCTTGCAAATGCTTGCTTCAAACTAAGCACTTTTTTATACGCGCGGCCATTATATGGCCGCCACGACGGTCTGCCGATACAGAGTCATAAGTGGCAATGAAAATTTTGTCATAATAATGACATCCTGATAATGATAATGTCAATAATTAGGTTGCTGCAATAAATATGGCACTAAATAAATTTTGCCTGCAATCGGTAGTTCAAATAATTGCCTTTCAGTTTTGCATGGTTTCGTTTCCTTTGGTTAGGTGTATTAGTTTCAGTTCCCCGAAATGCCTCCCCAGGCTACGATCAACGACCGTAGTGGAGAGCTCCGGATATGCCGCTGCGATCCAACCCGAGTTCCGCGGGGAATGTCATTATTGTTCTCAAGTAATTTAATAATGTTTACAATGCATTGCGGCAGTATATTCGCAGAGGATTTTTCTTAACTTCCATCCCTGTATTTGCACACGCAAACCTTTGTTCTCTCTATGTCCAGCAGGGCGCCTGGATATCAAGATCGAGGAGCGGGAATCCTCAAGGCAGTTAGGAAATCGGCAAGTACAAAATAGTCGAGAAAGACCGTTCGTCAGAGACCGCTCAGTGTCCTGGTTTCTCGGATCGCCATCTGCGCGTGCACTAGGAGGATTCAGGAGCACTGGTGTTACGATCATCCCCAGCGAGTGCCAAGGCTGTGTTCGTGTGCGCGGAGTGGCCACAAGCGCACCCAGCTCCACCCGTCACTACCTTTTTTGCTTGGATAGGCTCAAACTTATACACGGGCACACACAGGCTATGGCTTCGTCGCGCAAATGAGTGGACATTTAACTGCCATCTCGAACAGGAAGAGAATGCAGAAATTATAGTGTAGGAAATACCAAAGAACGTCAGATTTGGCACCTGACGATTAGTGTACTTTTCAGGCGAACACCTTGCTTTTCTCACTCGTGGAGAGTTCAAAAAGTGTGAGCATAAAGTGGCAACAAAAATATAGCGGTATTTCGTATCAAAATAGCGAAATAGCCATTGGTTGTGCAGCATTTAGAGTGGGTCGTACCATTTCGCTCCCATTCAGCATCCAACTGGTGGTCCTGTTGAAGGCCAGTTCGCGAAAAGGAATCGAACGGACGATATACGTACTACCAATTGTGAGCCGCTAATAGCAAATGTAGGTGTTCTCGAAATAAGACACAGATAGTGCGTTTTTCCTCTGAAAACCAAACCATCTAAAAACATTTAGCACCTCGCCAACCTCTGTGCCAGTCTCGGAATCACCAATAAAAGCACGTCAAACTATAATTTACATGTATTAATTGATTTAAGCGGTTATAAACACCAGCTGCTAGTTTTCATTAGGCGGTAGCCTAGTTCCTACGACTCTTCTTTTTCTCGTACCCGAAACACGCTTCCTCTTCAACGCGTTCTAATGAAGAGATGGCTTTGCCAGCAGGCCTTAACTTAATAGGCAGAACTTAAGCAGGCCTCAATAAATTGTCCTGGCGGTTTTTCTTTCTTTTTCATTAGAAAAATGCGCTGCGTAGATACAAAAAAAAAAAAAAAGAACCCTCCAAGAAAGCTCCGGCAGACACACAGACGCACAGTGAAATTTGGCGACGCAGCAAATTCTCCACAAGGCCACACCATTTAAGTACAGTAAGAAATAAGTGGCCTGATCAGCCAAGAATATTTAACCGTAAAAAGCTTCTTGCTGGTTAAAACTGTCCTGCAAAGTAGTTTTCAACACGGCATTGTGGTACACACAATGTCGTAAAACGCTCACCTCTTTGCCAAAAAGTATACTTTCTGCTCTACGCAGTTAACTATTTTTTGCCCTTTTTTTTCGTTATCCGTCATCACTCGCACAGCTCCAGGTGAAACCGCTTTGCAAATCTGAAACGGCATTTTGTCTAGAAAAGGACATCTTTTTGTCAAAATCTCGGAATATTTATTTATTCCAAGGAGCGCTTTTAGCTTGAACACTGGCTAAACAAAACCATGTGTCGCAAGATAACCACTATAGTCACTAACACAGCGTGCTAATTCACGTGTTTGGTTTTGTTTCAACTGATTTGGCTGATGGGGTTTAACGAGCCCAATCTACTCAGGCTATGAGAGACGCCGTAGTGGAAGGCTCTGAATATTTCGACCACCTGGGGTTCTTTACCGTCCACTGACATCGCACAGCACACGAGCGCCTTATTCTTCGCCTCCATCGAAAAGCGGCCGCCGCGGCCGGGATTCGTTCCCGCATCCTTGAGCCCAGTAGACGAGCAACCTAACCAATCCACCGTGTCGGCGGGGCTAATTCACGTGTGGAGCCTCGCTTGCGGTAATTTGCCTTGTTGAAGCGGCTGGTGACTCGTTGCGTAAACTGCACGGGACAAAGGTTACGAAAATAAGGAAGAACTTCATCGGTTTCGCGCGTCGAGTGTTTTTTTTTTTTTTCGTCTTTGGAACGTGTAAGGCGAAGACGCAATAGGCAACGCAAACAGTGGCAGCGCCCCTTGTATACGGCTCTGTCTTCCGCATTTGATTCTACGTTTCCTGCAGAGAGAGAGTTTGCGAGGAGACGAGGAAGCTGGACGCTTACAGGGACATCCTCGCGTCCGCTCGCTCCTGATATAACCAGCACTAAGTAGGCGAACGATCAGGGTATCCACGCATAAATTGTTCAATGTTCTTCGGCTTATGTTGCAGCCCGTCTGCCATATCAGACATGCACTATCAATCCCTATTATCAATACGCTATCCTCTTCATGCTAAGCGTTTGGCTTACATATTTTTCTATTTGCGGCCGGTTCGGGCAGACCATGCGGCATTAAATAATCGTGGGTTGTGGCAAGCACTTCTGCGATGTAGTTAAAACTATACAACGAGAGCACAAAACATGAGAGGTGACACATTGTCATCCTTTTGGTATATATATTTGCATCTAGAAAGTGTTTGTCGAGTGCTGGCTGCGTCCGTGCGTGCCTCTGTTTAGCCCTTCAGTGAAGCCGAGTTAAATCAACACTGCCCGCATCCCCACTCCAATAAATCGCCTTTCATTAAATACCTGAATGTTCACTTGTGTATCTGAAGCGCTCGGGCCCAAGAACATAGAAGCACTCACGCACCTTATACTACACGTATGCACGTACAGTCTTTGTCAAAAGTAACCAGGCCGAAGGGTTTGCTTCTCACCTGTGTTTAGAACCCAAGAGGCAAAACGTGGTCTTCACAGATAAGGGTGAGTGGCTTTCTTTCCGTACAAGTGATTAGAATTCTTAGATATCCGATCAAAGCTGCACTACCGGACTAAGAAGCAAACCGCGCAGCCTGGTTACTTTTGGCAAAGACCGTACATGACCACCATAAGAGGGAAGGTAAATGTTTCCTACACAGCCCTTCCTGGAATGCTCGGCTCACCTCGGATCAGCTACAAGGCCAGGTGGTTCTCGTGTAACAAGCCTGCTAAAACCTCAGCGGCTGAAAAAATCCCGCAGTGAAGTGTGTTTGTCTTTCTGTTCTATGTTGTTGAACTGGGAAACAGTAGCGAGAGGGAGACAAAGCTGAAGCGGAGGAAGAGATGGCATAGCTAGAATGACTGCATCAACTTTCCTTTAGGAGTTAGTAAAAGAAATCCGCGCAAACTGCCGAAGAGAAGTGATGTCCCCTGGCCCTGGTTGGAGTTGCAAGAGACAGAACGTTTTCAGGACTAAAAGAGCCACCCGATCCCCGAAGTATCGCATTCAAACACCAATGCATGACTGCAAGTCTTTCTTTCGCCACCAAGGCTTTTCAGCAAAGCCGACGAAATTTTTGGAATTCAAAAATATTAATTTTTTTTACAAACTTTCAAACAAACATTCTGAAATTGTGGCAGCGAATAAGCTTACAACATTCCGGGCTCCCTTAATTTCTCACTCCGCAGTAAAGCTAAAGCTATTATTGGCTCTCGTGAGTCTGCCTGTCAGCTTCCTTCCTTTGACGTCTTAATATTTCTGCTCAACGCGACTGCTATTTAAACGTGAGTCCTTGTGTTCCCCGTCGACACTGCATCGCCGTTAGCTTATACCAAGGTAGCAATGTTTCGCCAAAGACGGATCCAGTAAGCCATTCAGAGGCTACGAAATTTCACGAAAGAAAACAGCTGTCTATATGCTGTCGTACTTCAATTTTATTTCCTCGTGTGACAAGACAAAAATATGAGTAAGTGTAGAACGGGCAGCAGTTTTTGAGAAGTTTATGCTGGTAGCTCATAACGCGCAGTCTAGATGCATGATATTTGCCTTCGATTTCAGAAAGCTCGAAACTGTATACTTTTGTGTATTCTACATTTGCACGTGTCTATCAGCAGCATTAACGAAGCTGCGTTCAAATGATTTCCAAGGAACATGATTACTCTGACTTGGTTTTCAGGGTGTCCTTTTCCCGAGTCGGTTATTATTACTCCTTTTGGCCCATCCCTCGTTTCAGCAGTCCTCCCGAAATATGCCCGAACAGAGCAAGCGGATGTGGTCTATGTTTCCTTTCAGGCTTGTTTCTGCTTTCGATTAAAAAGATGAAGAAATATACAAACTAAATCGCATATACACCTCCAGAATCGAGGGCCGCCGACCAAGAAAGCCCTCAAAGAGCCGTGTCTCGCGTGTGCGCGAGCGATATTCGCCCCACGCTGTGCTCTCGTTCGAAGCCGGCGATTAAAATTTACAAAAACACGGCGGCTCTTTCACGCAAGGAACGCTTGTCGTCGCTCGCGGTCATAAAAGGAGAGTGACGTGTCCGGGCTCACACGGGACTCCGATGGCCACCAGCTGTGCCCGCCTGCGCGGTCACGTCGTCACCACTGCGCGGTAGGCGACCTCGGGCCGTCGAACCGAGCACTGTCTCCCACGCATCTTCTCGGGATTTCCCCCGTCAGGGCGTATGCTCTAGCGTCTGCCCCCGCGCGCAGCAAGTCACCTATTAGTGCCGATGGTCTCCGGTTGAGAGGGCTGTGGATGCGCTTGCTTTGTGCTTTCTATAGGCGGTAAATCAACGACCCTTTTGTTATGAGCAAATGCGATAGAAGCTATCGCGTCCTGGAAGTACCTGGTTCTACTGCTAACGAAATGTGTCCTTTCTACTGTCCTAAAGTGCGCCTTTCGCAAGACGGCCCAGGAATCACCGTGTTATTCTAAGAGCGTTGTTCCCCGTTCGTCCTAGCTTCGGTACAAAAAACAAAATCAATCATATTTATATTTTAAGAAGACTAATGTCTCCTGCCTATACGTACCATATAACGATATCAAAGCGAGAGGACACTAGCTACTGACAGGCGAAAAGGCTGAATTCATAATTTCGGCGACGCTTTTGGAGACTGCAATTTTTACCTTATTACCGTTTAACCGCTTCTTCGTTATATATATCACTGTGATACGCTGGTCCGTTCAACTGCTGGTTTTACATCTCCTGAGAAATCGCACACCAACGCTGTAACTCCCAAGAGGCGGCCTGGAGCAAATGGAGGCACTGACTGGAAGCTCTTGGGATGCAGCCATAATGCGACATTACGATGCTGTTGACCGCTCGCTTTGAGCGCTTCTTAAAGGTAGGCGAATTTTCCCGAAACGCCATTCGAAAACCCACTGACGGCTTTCAGCGGAGTACATCCACTCTGGTCACAGTTCGAACGAATGCGAAACTATAGAGAAATTTATGCGGCCGAAGTTCATCTCAACCGCACCATTATTCGATCAGCTCCTTCGCCAGACGATGATTTGGTGCTAGTTTCCCTACATACTTTTGTAATAGCGAAGTACCTCAGCACAATTAACAGGATTTAAAATACAAGTACGTGACTATCCTGCGAAGCTGCAAGCCAAATATAATATACAAAATAGTATGAAAAGTATGACCGCTTTTGTCAAGAATCTTGCACCACAATGCAGCACAATCCCGAGAAAATTGGTACCTGTGTGCGTTTCGGCTTTTATCATGAGATGCCATTCCTCTGAAGCCTAGTTTCTTTGCAGCTGAGCATCTCAAAGTGCAGCTTGCACCGTTTGTTGCTAAAGGCATGCAGCTAAAAGAATTAAGGTGTGCGAAAAGTACACATAAAAGTAACTAAAGCAGCATCACACAAGGTAAACAACAGAGCCAGATACAACCTCGAAACTAAAGGAAACTGGCTAAACCGCGCAAAGTCGTCTCAGGTTACGTGCTTTTAAGTCGCAAATATTTACTCATTCGAGGCCAGCGGTGACGTACACTGAGGAATGATGCTGGATAAACATGAAGAAAGTTGTCTACCACTGTCTAAACTTTCAATATCAGGAACTTAAAAAAGAAAAAGCGATCATGTAGGTGTGCGCCTTACCTCCCGGCCCTAGCATGCCAAATATCCCCTCCTTACCGCCTCCATTTTGTGCTGCAAGAATAATATAAACTACGCGGTTATTTGCGACGCTCGGCGTTATACTTATATGCGCTACTTTACTGTTCCGAGTTTAGTCTAAGCCACGCCGATCAGCCTTTTATTACGCTTATCAGCATGACTTCGCCTAGACAAGTGTTTTTGCCAGCGCGGTTTAGAAACATGCAAGCAGGCTAGGTTGAGAGTGATCTATACAAAACTGCTGACATTAGACACCCCGCTAACGTCGTGCCTAAACCGACGGCTGCTATGAGGCTGCAGTGCTTACAGAAGAGCAATTTAGCACAACGTTTATGGTTAGTCAGAAGCCCCTCGTCAAGTGTTTTGTACAGCTGACACGTGAGAGACCTGAGTCAGTTCTTGCGATCGCAGTGAATAAGAATTGCCAACGCGGCCTTCCGATACACGGAGAAAACAAACAAGCATGAAGAAATATTTATCTGCGATATCTTGAAAGCTCGCTGCCACAAGCTTGACAGCGCGCGTATTGCTCATTTTGATGAAGCAACGCTTCACAACGTCATAAGCTTACCACTTCGCGCTCGCGTGTAGTATATCCTCGTCAGCGCCCACATGAGTATTACAAAGCAGATCTCTCGCTCCTGAAATATTTAAACAGCGTATTAGTAGTACAGTCCCACTGCTGTTGGAGGTTAAGAAGTACTCAGAGTCGAAAGATGCGACCCCGTTTACCAAAACTACGTAGCAGTCTGGATTAGGCAAAGAATATTTTCATGTTGACTGCTTTTAGAGCGAAAACATTAATCCAGAGGCTAAACCCCGAGCAAAAATCCGTCTTGCTTTTGGAGCAGCCGTGATTGGTCAGCAGCCGCATAGCAACAGCTACATAACAACAGCATCGCACCGCGTTGCCGAGGTGGCGTCAAGTCTAGAAATATGACGTTGCAGTCGCGCATCCAATTGAAAATAAAATTGAACTTTTTTTATTTCTTTCGTTGCATAGAAAATTGAGAGGTGACACAACGGGAAAAGCGGCAATATGCTGCTTCGAGGCTCATTGAGCCCGCAGTTTCAACAGTAGACACAGCACAGCGCGAGAGCAAATAAATGAGGCACACACACAATAGTAGAAACTATTCGAAGAAACAGGACATGTAACTCCGATATCACCATCGATTCTCTTGTTCAACAAAATAATAATAATAATAATTGCTTCACAGGAAAGGAAAGGCGCAGCATCTGTCAGACTAGTTTCTGAGATAGAGAGAGAGAGAGAGAGAGACTCTTTAATGGAAAAACAGAGAATTTTGCCGGCGTTTAGATTTTTCGCTGGCATGCCACTCTGTGTGGGTAGGGAAATTCGGGAGGGAAAGATTAAAAAAAGAATGGTGAGAGAAATAATAGAATTGAGAGGGAGATAAAACACGGCCATTAAATACGTGTTAAGGTGCTTCGTGGAGTAATGATATAAAATCAAATAATGAAATGGATGATCCGACAAATGTGCTTATAGAGTTCACAGCTTGCAAAATGCCTGAGGGAAACATACGAGGTGAATTTAGAGTTTGTCAAGGAGTCAAATTTCTTTCAAGTTTGTAAATAAAAAGTTCTTCGCGGGTCTCTGTTGCCTAGGGCAGGCTAAGGGACCTAAAACACTGTTCATTCTTAAAGGCAGTGGGGAGAGCTTCTCCATGCTGTGTTCATAGTTTGCACGCTCGTCAACGTACGCAGTGCACTCAAGTAGGATATGTTCCACAGTTTCAATCGAGCCACAGTTGTCACAATACGGGCTGTTCATTTCACCGAAACGGTAGCGCAATCCATTTGTGTATGCACAGTTTAGACGAAGTCGGTGGTAAAGAGTTTCTAGTTGGCCAGGATATTTCGGAGGAAGTCTTGATTTTAGATGTGGGTCAATAGAATATAGAAATTGGTAGTGATGCGTCGGCAAGCTCCAAAGTCGATACTTTGTTTCGGAAGCAAATCTTTTAGCCAGTTGGGATGCATCAGATTTCGTGAAGAAGTAATGTATTTTTGATGTTGGTGGCCTTTGCGAGCCGCTTCATCTACTTTTTCATTCGCTTTAATGCCGCAGTGAGCTGGTATCCACTGAAATGTTATGCAGTGGTCTGTGGCAATAGCCAAATGATGAAGATACCCGATGTGAAGGGAAAGAGGATGATGATTGTTTTTCTTCAGCAGGTTATTCAGGATTTGAGGAGATGCTTTGGAATCTGTGAAGATAACCCATCTTCCGGGAGTTTGGCGCAGGATATAGGAGAGAGCTTCTTTATTGCCGTGGAGCTCAGCTGTCGTAGATGATGTCTTCCGCTGCAGCCGGTAAGACAGGACATTGTTTGTTGGGGGTACATACAGGCCACAGGATGAAGTCTCTTGAGCAGTTGAGCAGTTGAGCAGGTGAATATATGGGTGTGCTGCGTATATTCCTTGACTATGTAGCGAAAGCGGCTTGCAAAAGTGCTGCCTGTGGCATGCGGCTTTTAAACTACATGGCTGAATAATAGTAGGGAGGGGCAGAAACTGTACTGCTTGACCAAATCCAGAGTTGCTGTGAGTTTGGTGGACACAATGCAAGAAATGCTTCTTGCCTTGGAGGACATGTCGGAGATGGGTGCGCATAGTTTCTTGGGCAGCAATCATATCTAGCGGGAGGCATCCTGCTTCTGCAAATGTTCCTGATGCAGAGGATCCCTTTGGGAGTCCAAGGCATATCCGTAAGCACTTGTTCCGTGCAGCCTCAAGAATCTTTTTGCTTGTTGAAGATAATCTTTGAAGTACCGGTAAATAGTACCGTAGCGCTCTTTCAATGTAGGCCTTTTCAAGCAGAACCATCGATCGGCAGTTGTGCCCCATCGTGTTCCCGCCATGAATATGAAAACCTGTGATATTGCAGTGATTATCTCATGGAGTTTTTTTAATCTGAGGGGCTCAAGAGAGGTTACTGTCAATTATAACCCCTAGGAACCGGTGTGATCGTACATAGGACAGTGACCGTCCACCCAGAAGGAGTGGGTATTGAGTAATTCTTTTCCGTGTAAAAGCCATAGCAACACTCTTTTCTGGTGAGAGCCGAAGACCCCGGGGAGCCAGGTACATTTAGATGTGCATTAACGCTCTCTGAATTCGTTGCTGCGTTGTATAACGCGAACGTGATGCATTCCAGATGCAAATATCATCTGCAAAAATTGTAATGCGTACTCCACGGGGAAGGTTTATTGTTATATGTATAAAGGCAATATTGAACAGGAGAGGGCTGAGCACAGCTCCCTGAGGTACGCCCCTCTTCACTGCATAAAAGGCAGTTTGACCATGTGGAGTGCTCATAAAAATTTGCCGCTCTTGTAAATAGTGTCCAATCCAGTTGTAAAGCTTTCCTCCGAGGCCAAGGCTGGCCAAGGCTGCGAGAATTGCATGATGAAATACAGAGTCAAAAGCAGCCTTGATGTCATGGAAAACGGCTGTCGGGATGTATCCAGCGTGAAGGTACTCTTCAAGTGATGAGACAAGGGTAATACCATTATCAGTCGCAGACCTATTCTGGCGAAACCCGTTCATTTCTTGAGGATATTAATTTCTGTTCTCGAGAAACCAGGTGACGCGTTTGGAGATCATTCGCTCCATAAGCTTACTGACGCAGCTCAGTAGGGCGATGGGTCGGAAGGATGCATAACTTGTTGGCTGTTTAGAAGGTTTTAAAACCGGCACAATTTTCGCACACTTCCATTCTGTTGGGACTTCACCACACATCCAGGAAGAATTTAGCATTCCAGGAGTCGAAGGCGGGAATTGTGAGGTAGCTTTGCGATTGCGTCATAGGTCACTTCATCATGGCCCGGAGACGTCCGTCCGTTTAATTCTACGATAGCTGTGGTTAACTCCTCAATAGTGAAAGTAAGGTCCATCGCTGATACTGCCGCCGGGGGGATGTTTGACAGACTATCTGTGGAATGTGTGGAAGTCACTGACCCTGCGGACAGTCGTCTGCAATATTCTTCTGAGACTTCTTTAATGGATTTTCGTTCAAACAGAGATAGTGCTGTTAAAGGGTAAGGCTGTTGGAGAGGCGTGCGCATATCGCGAACTATCCGCCCAATTTTGGCTACTGATTGACGCACGTGCAGTGTCGAACAAGAGTCACGCCATCTTTGCCAACTAAGCTTATCCAGGTAGCGTCGAATGTGACGTTGTGTGCGTCGGCAGGCACGAAGGTCTTCAATGTTTTTTGTGCGCTTAGCTTTCCCTTTTAGCTCGTCTGCGAATAGCGCACAGCCTTTGGAATGTCTCATCATTTTTGGGTAAGCTATCCCTTTTAGTTGTGATTCGCGTGCTTTCTTTCAGGCAATAAGCAATTGTCGATATTAGTTGTTAATTCCTCTGCTTGCAGCATCTCTGTACATATCCCAGTCTGTAGATTTTATAAGAAATTTCTTTGACGCCATCTGCGCACTGACAGCCGATATGAGAATTGGGTAATGGTCACTTCCACGTGTTTCCAGATCGGTGAGCCAGCCAAAGTTGTGGGCAGCTGAACTTGTCACAAAGGTCACGTCAATGCTGCTGGAAGTCGTCAGGCCTCAGAGATAGGTTATGCTGCCGTCATTTAGCGGTTCAATTAAATGATTTGCCAGAAGTTCTGCAAGCTTGGCACCTCGGGCACATGTGTGTGAGCTTCCCCAAATTTCATTGTGAGCGTTGAAGTCTCTGCAAATAATATGTGGAGTGGGCGTCCTTGTTATCAAATTTTCAAGCCTCGAAGCATCGAATAGCCTGCCTGGCTTAAGATATACTCCAATAAGAGTGTACTCTTGTCTCCCAATTACTGTTATGGAGCACACATATTTGTTATCATTGTGAGGCGGAACTTCAACCAAGGAGGCCGGGATATCCTTGCGAAAACCTATCAGCAATCTGCTAACGTCATCTAGTCGTTGTGAATGATGAAATTAGTATCCGCGTAGTCTAAAAGTTTTCTCCACGCGCGATTCAGAGATGAATATGAAAGGGAAGTGGTAAGCTCGCACAATTTGCCGAAAATCAGAGAGTTTCGAGCGTAAACTACGAGCGTTCCACTGGAAAATGGTGCATGTGCGATAGATGTTGTGTATGGTTAGCTGTGGTGAAGCTCTTCCTATCGAAGCCATGATTACAGATGTGTGATATTACGCCCCTGCGGAGCGTAAGAGACCGACAGCAACGGCTCCATTGCTTCTACTTCTTGGAGTCCTTGTGACGAAGGGCTAGCGCGAACAAGTGCCTTGATGGCGGCAAACAGCATCGGAATCAGTAGGCTTGTGATTTCTTGTTCGGTGCTTCCGCTTTGCTGCCTTTCGCTGATCTTCTTGTTACATTGCGTTGCCTTAGGCTGAGAGTTAGAAAGGTTGTTTGTCGGGTCTTGTGCGGAGTGTCGCTGCTGCTTTGTTGGAGAAGAAAGCCAGCGGACTTTCCACACTTCTTTTTGGCTGCTGCCGCGTACGTGTCATCACACGTTTTTTCCATCATATGATTTTCCATGTTGTGGTGACTGATTTTGGGATATATCTAACGTTTTTGTAAAAACCACGTCAGGGTTATGCGGTGGATCATGACGCTTGGGCGGTTTGTCTTGTGCTTGCTCCACTGAGCGTGCAAGTGTAGCAGCTTTCTTTCTAACACAACCTCCATATGAAGCAGGGTGTGGGCCATTGCAGTTTGCACATTTAGGTTGCGCTCTCGAGGTGCTATCTTTGTGCGAATGGGGGCCAGCACACACTTTGCATCGCACGGGGCCGGTACAATATCTCGATATGTGGCCATGCCTTTGGCATTTGTAGCATTGTGTCGCTGCTCCGACGTACTCAGTTACAGGGTAACTACAGAACACAAGCGTGACTCTTTTAGGCAGTGGTGCATCTTTTGAGAATTCTAATATAACAGAACGACGGCGTACCTCTTTGAACTTGCCACCGTCCTCAGGAATGTATGTTGTTTGCCTCCTAGCTGAGAGGACACCTTGGTAACGTAGATACTCCTGCAGATCTTCATTTGAGTAGGTGACAGGTACATCTTGAATTTTCCCGTAGCTGGCTGTGCAAGATTACGGCACCCGGGCCTCTACAACCGCTCCAGCCAGCTTAGTTACTGTGAGCAAACGGTTTGCAGCCGGCAATATTGATGCTGTAACCATTAAGCTCCCATCCTTATTGAGACGATGGCTGAGAACTTTTTCTTGTGCCGACGCTATAACTGCCGAAGCCACGATGTTAGGGTTGACTTTCCATAGATTGCCTCCTACCTCGGTGGGTCTGAAGATAACCGGAACACAAGCAGCTCTCTGTTTCTTGTAGGAGACAACCGTGAAGGATGCGTGGTCCATGTCATCTGCCTGGTCACCCAAAGCCACATTGCTGGCTTTTTCTTCGCGTGGTCTCTTGTTCGCAGGGCCCTGATCTGTTGCCGCCACAACAGGGGCCGCTTGACTAGCCGATGGCTCTGCTGCCATTAGTGCAGCATGGAGTGCGGCTGGAGGTGGTGTTTCGTGTCGGAGTGCATACGGCGCAGAGCGCCTAGGAGGTCGCTCGACGTACTTCCGCCGGTGGCCAGGGACCCCCAGATCGTCGCACGTTGAGGATACAAATCACAGGAACACCTAATACTCTAAAACTTCGAAAAAACACCGAAAATTAGAGACCGGTCTCAGACAGCCGATCAGCTCTATTTTTTGTGGACACCTGAACCGCGCCGTAAGGGAAGGGAGAAAGGTGGGAGGTAAAGTGAAAAGAGAGAAAGAGGAGCCGCAGTGGAGGGCTACGGAGTAATTTCGACCACCTGGGGATCTTTAACGTGCACTGACATCGCACAGCACACGAACGCCTCTTCATTTCGTCTTCATCAAAACGCAGCCGCCGCGGTCGGGTCCGAACCCGGGTGCTCCGGCACAGTATTCGGGCGTCTTACCAGGACTGATACAGTTGAATCCCGCCACAACGAATACCGCCACAACGAAATTTCCGCGACAACGAATAATTTTTTATTCCCCGCGAGTATCCTATAAGAATTAATGGCCTAAATTTCTCTGCACAACGAACCATTTTTGCAGAGCGTTTCCGCTTCAACGAAATTTTCGCGTTCAAAATCGAAACCGAAACTAGTTGTATTGGCGAGAAGTCCAAGTCAAACCCAAAGCCACATTAAGCATGAAATCACGTGATTGCAGTTCCGCCATTTTGGCTTTGTGTCGTGGTCGCGTTGTTCACTCGCTGCCTTTCTCTTCGACAACGACGAGTTTTCATCCGCAGGACACGATGGCAACGCAAGTGAAAAAACGCAAAACTCTTTCCCTTGAGCAAAAAGCTCAAATAATCGCCCAAGCAGAAAGCGGAAGGAAGAAAGCGGCAATTGCTGAAGACTTCGGAATTCCTGCAAGTTCGCTGTCAACGATTCTAGGCAATAAGGACAGCGTGAGAATGGCACTTGCTTCAGGCACATCCTCGAAGCACAAAAAGGTGACGCGGCCCCTCCATGAAGAGTTGGACAAAGCAGTGCATGCGTGGTTTGTGGAAGCACGAGCCAGCAACGTCCCCCTGTCCGGAAGCATCGTCCAGCAGAAAGCCTTGAACTATGCATGCCTACTTGGCATTGATGATTTAAAGCCAGAATTGGCTGGCTAATCCGTTTCAAGGCCCGCCATAACATCGTTGGAAAAGTGTTGTGCGGCGAGTCAATGTCAGCAGACGTGGACGGGGCAGCTGCTTGGAAGGCGAGTAACATGGCCGGAATTTTAAGCAACTTCGCGCCTGCAGACATTTACAACGCCGACGAGACCGGGCTATTCTACGAGATGTTGCCGGCTAGGACGCTCGACTTCAAGGGGCAGCGCTGTCACGGCGGCAAACACAGCAAAAAACGCATCACAGTGCTGCTTTGCACAAACATGGATGGCTCGGACAAGCGTCCGCCGTTAGTCATAGGCAAAAGTGCCAAGCCGCGCTGTTTTAAGGGAACTCGTAGCCTACCTGTGCAGTACAAGGCGAAAAACAAGTCATGGATGACCCGCGCTATTTTCACCGAGTGGATGATGGCATTCGACCGCGACATGAAGCGGCAGGGCCGTAAAGTTTGCTTGCTTTTGGACAATTGTTCAGCGCATCACTCCGACGAAGTCAAGCTCACTAACACGGAGCTGAGGTTTTTCCCTCCCAATTGCACGTCTGTCTTACAGCCTCTCGATCAGGGCGTGATTCTTAGCCTGAAGCGCGCTTACCGCGGGAGGTTAATTCAGCGGCTGCTTTTTAACACTGAAACCGGCCGAGACACGAAGGTGGACTTGTACGTGGCACTGCAGATTATGTCTGCTGCCTGGAGCACACTGGGGCGCTCAGTAATTGTGAACTGTTTCAGGCACGCCGGATTTGCCGAAGGTCGACCCGTACACTCTGCTGGCCTAGCACCAGGCGTTACAGACGACGACGAAGAGGCGTCACCGGCTCCGGGGATCGCGGCCGCCTGGAAAACGCTGGGAGAAATAGGAACCGTGCCGCCTAATCTCGAGCTCGACGAATACATCGGCGCTGACGCTTGTGTTGTTGTTCACGAAGATGTGAGTGATGAGCAGATCATAAAAGCTGCCCGGAATGATAAGGACTCTTCCGATGAAGAAGACGACGACGTACAGGAAGCGCCGGCTGCGGCAACCGCCGTACAGGTGATGGACGCTTTTGATGTCATCAGGAATTTCGTTGCTGTCCGAGACGACGATGTTGCAATGGGTTTGCTGACCGAGTGCGAAAATCGCGTGACGGCGTTGCTCGCCGTGAAGCGTAAGCAAACCAAGCTTACAGATTTTTGGCATTAAACGCCTTTGCTGCTGCTTGGGCAATTCTTTCTGCGTTTCACGTCAAATTTTTGCGATAACGAAGTTCCGCGAGAATTTTTCTTTAATAGAGATTTCCCCGTGTATAGCGACAGAGCACTTTATTTCAACGACATGTGAAGAGCCGAGTGCGTCCTCGGCATGGGTCACCGAAGAGCCAACTGGTGCGCCAGCTGGTCTATGTCTAGCCAAGACCGCCAATTTGGAAGAGAAGGGTGTGGAAGATGAGGGGACTAAACGGCAGCGGAGCAAGGGAAAATGCATGGTTCTAAACTAGTACGATGAAAGTCATAACATTATTTTGCACGTTAATGAAAAATCCAATAGCCTTAGCTAAAAAAAAATATACAGAGGCGTCGCACGTAAAGGAATTCATCTTAGTAAAAAGGCGCGAGAAACACAAAGCGCAAAAAAAGGTAACGGGAGTGAGCGCCTCAGTCCCGTTACGTTTCTCGTGTTCGCGTGTGTTTTTCGCGCATATTTCCTAAGATGGACTGTCACTAACAAGCCCAGCAACACTTCAGGGAAAGGAATGTTAGACCTACATAGCTGCAATACCTTTGTGCACAGATATGGAAACACCCAGACTTAAAGAACATGCTTCGTGTAACGCTGGCAAACGATTCTTCTGCTCTAGTTTGAAGAGAAAAACAGAATTATAAACATGCTATGTTGACACTATTAATTCAGGAATATTCGTCCGCATCTCAAAGACCATGGGAGCTTCACGTCCTTGCTTGGTATGCATTGTTGCTGAATAAAAAACACTGACTACATTCCCATGATGTAACTTGAAACCAGTTTTCTTGTCGACCTGAGGTGTCGGCGATATTTTGTGAAGATATGTGCAGACACCCACAAACATTCGGCAAACGGACAGCGCTTTAACGCCACTATTTTGTTGCAGCAGAATGCAGTTTCCATATTAAAAAGGATATACTTTAATCTTCCATTCCATCCCGCGTCTTATTGTTTTCCTTTCATTCAAGCGTACAAGGGACTATGTCCTCAGCAGCACTGCTCCCATGTGTTCTCTTTTCATAATTGATTACCCCGGCACCGTAAAAAGCATAACCTTGTCAGTAAAACACTACTAGTGTCACTACGCATACGTGGTCGATGCTAAGCGAGAGCAATCGACCCACCTTTCTGCGAACGCGTAACACAAACTATTCAGAGCTTCTCTGTATATTTTTAGTAATCTCAAACAGTGCCAGACGCCTGTACCGCAGAGCGGAAACAACTTTTGTATACTCTAGCAAAACCACGAGAAAAATACACCTTCGGGCGCCGTCTTCAAGAACGTACATAAACCTGACGCCCCCTGAATCTAAAAGCGACTGCCCGCGCACTCTCCACAAACAACCCACTCGGAGCGCAGCGCTTCGCGGTCAAGGCTTCAATGAATAACTATGGTGGAACGCACGAAGTGTCTAAACATGGCTCTGTGCATGGGCCGGCTTTCTGCCAGGCCTCTTCTAGGGACTGGGCTTGTTTAAGTTCCTTGACGCTGAACACGAATCCTTGGAGAAGAGACAAGTACACTTGAATCGAAAATTTAAAACTGGCATGCAGACAGCAGAGGCTCATAATTTGCATACTGGTGATAACTTCCATACTCACCAATCGCATAATCTTGCACATGCTACCATAGTTAAAATCGAGAGCAATGACATTGAATACGAAATGAAGACCATTGATAACAAACCTGTTCGCGCATTAGAAGGCTCAACGAGCGCAGCGAGTTGTTGTTGTTGTTGTTGTGGCTGTAGGAAGAAGGAAAATAAAATGCACGGGCCTGCTACTGGCTCTGCAGCTGAGCCACCTCCGCTGCCTCGTGCAGATCGAAGAGAATATAGAGAAGAAAGAAAAGGAAGAGGGAAAGAAAGACGCGCGCCGCAACAACAGCCGTCGTCCACCACCAGCGGTGGCGTGTGCAATGACGGCCTAGAACAGATAAAAATTCGGCGCCAGGCTAGCCCCCGCCGCAAGCGGCGGTGACCCACCTGTACCAACCCCATCAGGGGAGACCCCTATTTAGCGTGGGAGCTAACAAAGTGAGACGTACAAAGCAATGCCAGACGCCTAATGGTTAACTCCGTGGCATTGATCCCTGACCATAAACACGTTACGTTTTCTCTTTATATTCTTGTACAGGTCCCATGACTCGTCAACACATCATTCAGATTAGATATGCTCGTAAGTGCAATGTGACTAACTAAACAATCTCCCAATAGGTATTCAGTAATAAAAGAGCATGTTTATTCCCTTGTAAATAAAATGCACAGCAGAATGGCAAATATAATTAGGCGCTTCCCAGAACGCTTCGCACGGAACTTCATTAATTGTATTAAATGTGTTTAAGTAATGTTTACGGTCCTTAAAATCATTGGGGAAGCTCTACTCCGTAAAAGCAGAACGCGACAGCGGTAACGTGATCACTTAGTCGTCACGATTGTAGGTTATCATTGCAAATCACATTTATTGATCTCCGACTTGAAGCAGCAATTAAAATTACCGAGTCCCAGTTGCTGGGCACGTACACCGCACGACACATTGTACATTGCAATACTCATTGCCTTTCATTTCGCGCAATTATCTGACGCTTAATTAGCACATTGATAATTACGTTGTCACCATTATCATGCTGAACACACGCTGCTAGCCACACACGATGATGCACTCAATAAATCTCCCTTGAACCCAGTTGAAACAACAAGCTTTTGTGAATTACATGTATCATGCATTTAATGTAGCCACCCGTCTAATACAAACTAAGCAAACCCGCCAATAATTAACGCTATAGTATTATTCAATATTTCACGAAACTGATATACCCCACTTAAAAGAAACTACTCAGCAACTTTAGCTTTGTTCGTATCTTCCTCTATTTTATTTTTTTATGGTGTTCCTCGCATTAATTCAAATTGCCAGACGACCAACGCCGGACGATGATGCCGATTTTTCCGTCTAATGGGCGCCTTAATGCTACAGCTCAAAATACTTCCTTACTGGATATCCAAGTGAACCCAAGTGCTATCAAATATAATGCCTGAAACAATAACAGCCACCGTTTCTCCGGAGCATCTAGATATTTCTCTTTTAATGTTTTACACCTGATAGAACAATCTGCAGAGTGCTCACCCGCTTGCTGTGGACACATGCCTCTTTTGGACGCCAGACAGAGCCTGAGTAAGATCTCAGTCAGCGCCCAGTAGTAGCACATTCATCCTTAGCCTTTCATTAGGCACTTGTTTTTAGGCAAGTTATACCTCTGTCACACGAGCAGATTTAATGTCATTCGGTTTCTTTCAGTGCTACACGGTAAGATATAATGTCATTCGCAAATGGTAGCAATTACGATCAGCTACAAAAAATGCTGCACTTAAGGAGCATCAGTGCGCATAAAAGGCGTTTGAAATCACTGTGTAACATTTTAAAGCTGATCAAAACATTTCTGTACGATAATTCAAGCGAAAAACATTATTTTTGGCTGTGCTGTAACACTTTAGCCATAAAAATCCAAGCCAAGTATCGAGTCACCCAGAAATCCGAAATATGTAAACAAACAATATGGCTGAACACAGCGCAGCGCGGATACACAGTGCGGAGACGCATGGAGACACGTAGAGCATGCAATTGGCGTCCAAACTGTGAGGCGCTCAGTCAAAACTTTAAATAGTTCCGAGATAAACATACGGGGAGATGCGGTTACCAAGGAACACAGAGCCCAAAATGATCGTGAGTCGCTGCCATTACTGGACCACTGCTGTGACCGAGAGTAATGCCGTTCCGCGAGAGTCAGCAGTGCTAATAATTTTACACCTAAATTAACAGGTTTTAAAACAAAACTTTAGAAATATAATTTTTAAATTTCAATGTGCGCAGAATATGTTGTTGCGTTACTTGTTTCTGCTGCGTATCTGGCGTCAAGAGTACACATTCGGTTCGCGATCGAATGCGAATGAGTTCCCCAAACTCATTCGATGAAGAATGTCATTGGAACCTAATGACATTAAATTTTTTCGTGTAGCATGGGAATAATGACATTAGATGCTAATGTCATTCGATACGAATGACATTAAATTTGCTCGTGTGACAGGGGTATTACACTCGTAAACATCCTAAGAGGTAATAAGAAAAATACAACGCTAAATGTCCCATTCTCTTGAGTCTTGAGTTCTTCTGTTCATACGTTTGGTGCCGCGTAAAGACCGGTGAGCCCTAAAACAATGCTTATTTCACTTCACAGTCGAGTGGAAATATCGTAAAATTAAAACAGCGGAATCAACGGGATAGATGCAAGGAGATGACACGGGGCGGTGTTGTCTCCTTGCCTCCACCCTGTCGTTTTTGCGTTTACGATGTCCTACCAACTGGCCTACAGCCGTGCTCTTCTAAGGGGGGAAATACTCGAAGAATCGCTTCCTGTGGATGCACCCATCTCCACATGCTTCATGTCGGCGACTCCAAAATTATGCTGAGGAGTAAATAAATAATTTATGATAATTACTAGACCTGCGCCTGCATGAAAAAAAAAAAAGAACTTTGGTGTCCTGGTAGTGAATTCTCTGAGCTCCTGAGCCCAGCTGAAAAGACGCCTAACCCCTCATTAAAAGCGAAGGAGCCAGACCGTGAAGCGACAAGTCATCCTGCCACGTTGGCGTGAATGACTTGTTCTCTGCCTGTCCTGCATCCTGTGCAATTCGTTCTTGCAGACGCCGACATGCATCTTGAACGAGAAACGGCCTCCTCTACACAGAATACCGATGCATGCAGAACCCTTCCATTGCTTAAGTATGCACCGACTGCAGATGTCTAATTCTGCGTACGGCTACGTGCAGTCGGTAGCGTAGTTGTAAGATCTGATATTGTTCTCAAGCATTTTATAGTTTATTTTGACACTGTTGCTTTTCATTTTGTACTTGTCGAACGAAACCTCGAAGTACTCATTCCCTGGCAGTACTCTTTAGGAAGTGATGCAAGGATGGAAGTTTCTTTCAAGTCGACTGCACTGCGCTTGTCGTATATGCAATCTGAGCCGCCTGTCAGACTTCGCCACTTCTCGTGAATAGGCGGCACGCTTTACAGCTGTGCGAGTCAGCAGCGGATTTCCCGCGTAGGAATAGCTGTCACAGTGCGCGCCCTTCAATCTTGTTACATGCGTTTGCGCCAGAGTTGTGTCGGCGCTTGCGCTACGTACGTTGTAAAGAACACGCAACAGGAAACGTAACAAGCCAGCGGAAGGGCTTGCGTACTCTAGGTGGCTGGTGCAATGCATCGAGATAGCCGTAAACCACTGCGTCTTCTTCTTAATTTCCACTAGAATGTCGGTAACTTGAGTTATTTCTCTGACCCACTCTGCACGCTTTCTATCTCTTAATGTTACCCCTGCCATTTTTCGTTCCATAGCCCTCTGGGTTGTCCTCAGAGTAACGCAGAGAGCACGAATGCTCGCGCTTTTTTTTTCTGATGTCCGGCGTTTAGCGCTACCGCTCTGATAAGCGACATGAAATATCTGCACAAGTATCCTTGCCCACGCGAATGGTCTTTCAAGCTCAATTAAGTATGGACAGCGGTTGGTAGAACATGTGGGTCTTCAGGACCTTCCCATGTCACATCCTTGTTACAAATTTTATTTAGAATCTACATTTCCTAGAGAACTCGTTGACTACTATATCAGCTCTATTTTGGTGCAGCGTGCGCTCATTAGTCTTCATCACAAGCGCACTACTACATACCATGTTGCTCATCATCACTTTTTAACGATATTTAAATGCTCCGTTTCTTGTCGCGTTTCGGATGCGCTCAAACTGCGCATTAAGTAGTGAGGCAAAAGTTTAAACTAATTATCATTTGTGCTTATCCTCAGGTTATCATGCAGAACCCTCAGAATAGTGGGGTACATCTTTTTGTTTGTTTGTTTTTACAACTGGGTATTCTGTTTGAAGACCAATTACACAGACAAGATATTTTCACAAGAGAACGAGAGCTGCCCTCTTTCCAACTCACGCGGGATTACGTAGTGATATTTCGTACCTGAAATAAGGAGATTCTTGACACTGTATAATAATCCGAGCTCACTCTTGCAAAAGCGAAGCCCTACTCTTATTTTTGTTCGACCGGGACAGATTTAAACTTCCTCGAACCATACCGCTGGGGTAGGCGCTCGACTACTGCGCCCAAGGACGCGGGATCGAGTCCCGACCTCGGCGGCCGCTTTTCAATGGAGGCGAAAAGCAAGGCACCCGGGGGCTGCGCGATGTCAGTGCACGTTAAAGAACTCCAGGTGGTCGCAATTTCCGGAATCCGCCACTCCAGCGTCTCTCATAGCCTGAGTCGCTTTGTGACGTTAAACCCCAAAACCAAACCAAACCTTTCTCGAAGCATTGAACGTTATCGCGTCTGCAATCACCTACAATGCGAGGACATCACTAAAAAAAATATGAAACATGTCTTCTTCCAGCGGATAGTTAACTACTATTTGCTACTTACTCCCTGTTTGCTTCAATGTCGACGGATCTTCGGAGTACATATTTCCACGACACCACCGGCCCCAAAAACCAGTGACTAGAACAAGGGCATCCAAAAGTACGAAGAGCGTAAAAAAACGAGGACTGTGCAACCGAAGTCGCCACACTCATCGACCCCAAAGCATTCAAGCGGCTCATCGAAAGCATATCATTGTTATTTTCGTTAAACTTGTTCGCCCATATAACGCTCACTCCCTCCCGTAATGTCTCGCAAGAGAGTTTTCAGAAATAAACAAATAAATAATAACAATATAGTAACAATAATATAGCGAGGAGAGGGACCCGACATCTGTTGTTTTCGCGTAAAACTGGAGGTATGTTAACAGGGAAAGCCCTGCACTGCAGCAGTAAAAGTAATCTTACTTTTTGCTTGCCACCGTGTCTTAGTCGTAGGTTAGGTTTGGCTAGTTGGTACGGATTCATAATACAAAAAGCCCAAAGACTAGGGTACAGCACTTGTCCTATTTTATCTCTGGTCTTCCCGGCTTTTGTACACTGTTCATAACATGAGGAACAGGATGTTCTGTACATAAGGACAATAATCTTGTCCTTCCTAAATCAACCATGGCCAGTGACTCCTGCGTGATTCTTGCCAACGATGAACTTTTTTTCTTTTAATGAGCTTCGATCACACTCACATACATATATGAGTGAGTCGTGTTCTCCAAGCAGTGCACCTTTGAAACATTCCACGGGGCAAGCTGTAAATCGTATTCACGAATCGTGTTTCGCGTTTTGCTGGAGGCAACCTCCTATGTCATCCGCTTCTAACTCACATTATGTGATAAATATTGCAGACGGACAGCCACAAGTTTATGCGTTGACTTCGAAAGAGGACCAAGAGAATTCTCAATCCATAATTACGTGAAGCTGCTGTCAAGTGACAACACCATCCCTATCCCCTAATAACGTCATCTATTGAAGTGAAGCGTATAGTGCTACGTTTGCTGCTTTTTTCCAGAGCACCTAATAGTCATTACGGATTAGGCAGTGAGAACAGACGCTTGCAAAAACTTCAGAAAAAAACATTCCCTAACGCAGACTGCTTCCTGAATTTAGCAAGTCTTCTCCGCAGCGGACGCAGACATTTCGCTCGGCCCCCTTTGAAGGCGGCCAAGAGCCTGCACCGTCGAGAGCTGAAGTGAATCACTCTGTACCTACACGGTCGGCAACTCGTACCGGCCCGATCTGACCGCGTAGCGGCTAGAGAAATGGGATCACATTTGCCGAGGGCGTGGCGCTATATGCAGGCCACCGACAGAGCTGCGCGGGCCAGATCGCACTTTACGAAAACAACAACATCGCGAAGGCATCGCGAACAATTGTTCGCACTTCCTCACTAATCGTTTGCGGCCAGCCCTGTACCGGGCTCTCTCCACGCTCAGAGCAGGGACACACACACACACACACACACACACACACACATACACACACACACACACACACACACACACACACACACACACACACACACACACGCACACACACACACACACACACACACACACACACACACACACACACACACACACACACACACACACACACACACACACATATATATATATATATATATATATATATATATATATATATATATATATATATATATACACACACAGCTAGAGAGAGGGAGAGACAGTAAGTAAGAGAATATCGGACTCGATCGCTGTGGGGCCGAATCTGTGATAGGGCTCAGGGGCTGCTCGAGCAAGGCACGAGGCTTGCAACCGGAAAATGGGGAACGCTCGATCAGTTAAGCGTACGTTGGGCACAGAGCACCAGCATAAATGATGCCTTTCGATCCCGATACTGTTTCAACCGCCGGGGCAGTCGCAAGCGGCCGCCTCGAAAATGTATCAAGTTGCTTAACTGAATCTGTAAATGAGCGAACGTGCGTGCAATACTACACAGAAGAGCACGCGCGTATAGAGACACAAAAAATCAACTCAAGAATTTTTCTTCTGATGCCGTAACAAATGTATATAAAAAAAAAGCCTTTGCGAACACCGCAGAATTTTCTGTGGAGTAATCGGAAAGCCTGAGCGTTGCTGCTGCTGTTGCGACACTGGAAATGTAGGCGCCAGCTGACCCCGGCCGCACTCGCCGAGATAGCGTATGTGTGTACGACGTAAATACTTGGGTTAAATAAACGAGCTGCGCAGATTGAATTTCACGAAGACTACGATTTGCACTGCACGGCGCGAGACTGTTCCAGCTAGAACTTAATAAAAAATACGATCTTATATTAGTGCACAACACGAGATCATGTGAAATTCTAAAGAAGATTGATCGGCTGTGGTGATAGCACAGTTTGTGTTTGTTTTATTGCCTTTATTTCCCAAAAACTACAACCAGAGCAAATTGCCAGAAGCAAGTCAGGTTACATGCTATACATCTGATTATAAGAAATTCAAATTGGTCGCTTTTTTAGATACATTCATTAACTATGGTACACTAGACTGAGTTTTCGAAACATCAATTATCTTTTGTTCGGAATCCGCAAAACACTCTCGGATAGCTCTCACATGGCCTTCCACATAACGAACAGCCATAATGCTCTCGTGAGTGAGCCAGAAAGCTGGTCTGTTCGGTCTGGCACGAGTTCGAAACCCAGTAGAGGCAGTTTCTTTTTTTTCTTATGTGTCACTTCGTGCGGACACGCCCTGATGACAGACTCTTTCAGACAATCAGCCGAAACGCGCTGCCTGCACACTCTGGTGACGTCACTCATGCGAGCAACAAGAAAGCCTTTCGCATTAAAAATAACAATACAGCGCTGAGCATCCCGTGTACGTAAAACGTGGCCAGATTTAAATGTGTGAAGAAAAATAAAATGGAACTGAAAGTACTCGCTCTTCGCAAGCAGGGGCGAAAGAACTTGACCGGGTCTGGTTTATGTGCATTTCAATATCTGCGATGTTTTGCTGACGCTGACGTACTGTGCGCAATAAACGCTACAAAACGTTTGCACCAGCTTAGAATAACAAAATGTTACTAGGACATGAAATTGTGGGAAAATGCCTGATCTATAACAAAACATTGTACCGATAGACCGAGCAGCAGTGGCTGAGAGAACAGCGAGCTTTCGAAGCAGCCGCTTTGAAAGTACGTCAGATATCGTCAGTATATTCAGGTGCATTTTATGTCGCAGTCTTACACTGCAGTCCTTGGCTGTACAGAGAAGACCCGGTATACTTTTGAATCTGGGCTAAACCTCAATGCTTGGAGGGCAGCCGTAAACTTTTTAGGCAAGCGGCAGTTCCCCAGCGCGTCGGAAAAGCTTATTGATTGATTGGCGGAACAGAAACGCTGCTGTATTATTACATACATGTAATGCCTTGTACCAGAGTCGATTTTTATTTGGTACAAAAAAATTGTTCCACAACAAGCAAATGGCTATCAATTCCTTCTTACTTCAGCCAGATCCAACACGAACGGAAGAGTTTGCAGCGGGGATAAGAGAACAAAGACGAACAGATTATATTCCAGAAGAACTTAAGAAGACTTGGGCAAGTGAGGTTCTGTGCATAAAAAAAAAACTGCTTAATTCTGTGAGCGACGAGATTGATGCTAAAGCAGGAAGACGAAGCATATTTGACAATGGAAGTAGTGTTGATCGACGATGTCAGGAAGCCACGGAGCACGCGACTAGCGCAAGATATATAGTCAATAGTTGCTCATTTGGCGAGGTCCCACTTTCCCAGGAAAATTAGAATTTTATTTTATTTTTTATTGATTAATTTCTGTATTTTTATTTATTTATTCAATACTACCGGTCGCCTTTTCGTGGCCAAGGCAGGAGTGCTGAACCAAGAGCAGCTGTGCCGGCACGTTTTCGCCATGTTTCTACTAGCCCTGCAAGCCAATGTGATCACTTGTTGCAGACCTCCGTTCAGCTCTTCGAATTCCAGTGAACCTTGCCTCGTTGTGGAATAAATTCTCACAAGCTCACAGAGAGCCGCAGTGTTGATTCAAGAAAATGTTCTCTTTGTGTATTTCACGCTGGACAAGCGCAATCATATCAAACAACGTACACAAAAATACATCAAGCAGTAGGTTTAAACTGACCGCGGTAAGACTAACGCATATGAGAAGCATAATGACAGTTGAAAATTGTGCCCAAGATGTTTCTTTCCCCTTTTCTGGTAGAACAAATAAAGACGAACTTACGGTTGAAGCGCATATGTTTCTGGAAGAGATCGGTAAGCATAAGGTACGCATGTCACATGTATACCTACTATTGCTAACAAACCACTCTAAGACACCCAGGCACTATGACCTTGCTAGTGCTTCTTACACGCCTGGAAAGAGGGACAGGCGCGCGAATGGGCGAGTCTTCAGACGTCTGGCTGTTCTCACGTTTACTGCTGACTCGCTGACTTTTGATCGTCTCAGAGGACAATTTGGTGAAGCAGAGCTCTCACTTCCGGTATGTTGATGGTTGCTTCGAGACATGTTACGTGTAAAGCCACTCCGGTTTAAAGTACATCAGTGTTATCTCACTTCTACCAGCCTCCACATCAACGTTGCTGCAGCATTTCAAATCACTAATACCGCAGAGCGCTTGCATTATGTGCTTTGCGCACACGACACGCTCTATACTTAATTTAAATTGTGTTCCCAGGGCATGCTGTTGACTCTCGACGCTAAACACACAACGCCATCGTGCTCTGCTTCCAAAGGCAGGTATAGACGCTCGGCATGGCTCGCAGAGCACGTGCGCCTAGCTCAACCAGCACATGTTTCAGCGTCGTAGCCGCTTATTGCACACCGCTTGTCGGCGAGCACCTAATTGTCCTTCGCAAACGAGAGCTGCGGCTGGCTCTTACGTTACGATGTAATTGAAAGCGCTTGCACAACGGTACGGAATACGGGCACATGTCCAGCACTGACTGAGTGAAGGCGCTCCCAACGTGGACGCACACGCGCGCCGCATTAGGGGCCCCCGCCTCCTGCCACTTCAACGACCTGATTTCTACATACAATAGAGCCATTGCGAAGGCTCGACATTTTTTATTCACGTATTTCCTTTATGCTGGCCGCCAGATATATTTTGACTTTCGTTATAATGGTAACTGATCCCTGTCCACCACAACAGAAGCAATGCCAGCCCTTTGTAGAGAAAAAATGCTCCCGTTAAGCAAGCAAGTCTTATCCCCAGAATGGACAGACGACATGTGAAGTAAGCAATTATTTAGCAAGACATTAAAATGGTATGCTGGACGAGAATATTATTTACTAGCAGCAAGACTACGGTATGCCTGATGATTTTTCTGCGAGCCAATCGCATTAGCCAGCCTGAAGATTAGCTCGTTTTATGCTGTGTGTCTTAAGTATTGTTTCAGCAGATTTTTGTTTTCTTTTTATAATTGAACATGCGGAGTCCACAGCGCAGTGTAAGCATGCACCAGCGACCCATTTTGAAATAATATATTATAACATGTGTTTAATATTCGCGGCATCACATCCATACACCGCTGTCGCCCAGTCATTACAGTGTTCAGCTGCTGAGCACACAAGTTGCAGGTTCGAATCCTGGACAAGGAAACCGTACTACGAAGGAGCGAACAGAGAAGCACTACTTTTTGCAGTGGTATGTCGGCGTTCATTAAACAAAGAACGGTTGAAACGTTTTCGAAACCCTTCGCTACTGCCTGCCCTCGTCCATATATATGTAGACTTCTGGCGTTAAACCGACGTGAATTTTAGTCGGAACATTATTCTTGCTACCCCCAGCCAAGATAAATAAGGTTAAAGCGTTCTCGTTAAGAAAAATCGCCAACATCGGAAGTAACTACATTATAAATTAAAGGCGCCAAAACCGCACGCACACACACAAGAAAAGAAGAACGGGACAGAGCGCCTCCCGTTCTGTCCCGTTCTTCTTTTCTTGTGTGTGTGCGTGTTGTTTTGGCGCCTTTAACTTATAATGAATAGACACCGACTAACCCAACAAGAAGTAACGTATTCTTTCCTGGTAACAAAAAAGGCAGTTTTCCTATTTGGCAAATGTCATCTCATACCCATCATCAATATGAACTCATACAACTTACGCACAAAGTAGTAATAATATAAAGGAAAAGAATGAGTCGAAATGAAATGATGAAGGGACGAAGCACTGACCATATAAAATAATATGGCTCACGTTTTGAAAAAAAAAAAAAAGGAAGTCAGAATCCAGAAGGTAATGCATTTAGATGGTTTCTTTGAACGAGCGGTGTTTATTCCCTTCATCTTTATGCCCTGCCCTGAACGTACAAGTTGCCGTCAAACTCTCGCCAGAGTCTGAAAAAATACTTACTGTGCCCTATAGAGCTCTATGTCAGTTCTATCATCTTTGTCCAATGTTATGCAAGAACGTTTGGTATCAGATCAAGATAATGTTTTCTGCAGAAAAACTTGTTCTCAGGGTAAAAATATGGCTACCTGTCGGGAAAGTAAGAAGAAATGGTTGTACTTAGTGAAGAAAGTAAAGAGAAATATAGAAAACTTATACGTACACGAAAGTGTTCTAGATCTGACAAAATTGTCTGACTTACTCAATAATTATATATTACTGGTACACTAAGCAACTACGGAATTCGAGGTACACAAGTAACACCAATGAAACATTATTTGCCCGACAGTGAGCGATAGACTAGAGTGAGGAGTGTTCTATTTTCGAAGGTAGTATACCGACTGAGATGAACCCCTGGGATCCATACTTGATCGTTTTCTCCTTTTGCGTTAACGATCCATTCACCTACTTATCGGAACTCTGTATCTTACAGACAGACAACACCAGCAATTTTGTAAATTACAAAGACTTCTACAAGAAAGGTACTGATCTCTTTGGCAAGCTTTCAATGTGAATTAACAGAGACTGTAATTACGAAACGTGCCTAATGCAGTTATATTATTTTTCCAGCACGGAATAAACCCCAGACTCTTAATGTCAGCATTTGGTTTGGTTTGTGGTGTTTAACGTCCCAAAGCCACTAAGGCTATAAGAGACGCCGTAGTGGAGGACTCCGGAAATTTCAACCCTTGGTGTTCTTTAACGTGCACTGACATCGCACAGCACACGGGCGCCTTGCTTTTCACCTCGATCGAAGAGAGGCTGCCGAGGTCGGGATTCGATCCCGCATCTTTGGGCACACTAGTCGAGCGCTTTAAAACATCAGTCACACAAACAGAGTAACAGTAAACAAATACTTTTAAAGAGAAACTACCGTTAATATGAAAACTACGCTGGTTCCCTTAAAAACTTTCCCGTCCTTTGCTATAGCCAGATTCACCTTTATATTTAATATGCAATACATGTTGGTGTCCCCTTCATGGATCACTGCCTTGTCGTGGCGGAGGGGCTTGCGAAACTCGATGAAGTCGTGAGCTCTGCTGTGTAGGGCCACCCAAGATAGACAGGTCACGGCAGAGAGTTCTGACAAAATGTGATTCACTGGAGAAGGTAATGGCAACCCACTCCAGTATTTCCTGCCAAGAAAACCCTATGGCCAGTCACAATACCATTATCGATATGGCGCCGGAAGATGAGCCCCCCAGGTTGGAAGGCGTCCCACATGTTACTGGGGATGAACAAAGGGCGATTCCTAGTAGCTCCAGGACGAATGAAGCGGCTGGTCTAAAGCCAAAAGGACGCTCAGTTGTGGATGTGTCGGGAAGCGACCGGAAAGTCCGATGTTGCAAGGAGATATATCACATAGCAACATGGAATGTAAGATCTATGACGCAAGGTAAACTGGACATCGTCAAGCGAGAAATGGACAGATTGAACATTGATATCTTGGGTATCAGCGAACTGAAGTGGACCGGAATGGGAGAATTTAACTCCGGCGACCATTATGTCTTTTATTGTGGGCACGAATCCAAGAGAAGGAATTGGGTCGCTCTCATAGTAAACAGAAGAATGGGCAAAGCAGTGCTAGGGTACAACCCCAAAAACGACCGAATGATTTCACTTCGGATCCAAGGTCACCCTTTCAACATAACAGTTATCCAAGTCTATGCACCGACCACTGCTGCTGAAGAAGCTGACGTTGAGAGATTTTATGCGGACCTACAATGCCTTTTAGACCGCACCCCATCATCAGACGTCGTTTTTCTCATAGGAGACTGGAATGCTAAGGTCGGGAGTGAAGAAATATCCGGAATTACAGGCAAGTTCGGTCTTGGTGAGCCAAATGAAGCTGGGCAGAGGCTAGTAGAGTTCTGTCAAGAAAACAACCTGACCATAGCGAATACTCATTTTCAACAGCACAAGAGGCGCCTGTACACATGGATTTCACCGGACGGTCTGTACAGGAATCAGATCGATTATATTATTTGCCGGCAGAGATGGAGAAGCGCTATACAAGCAGTAAAAACAAGGCCTGGGGCCGATTGTGGCACCGATCATCAGCTTCTTGCTGCCAAAATTAAGCTTCGATTGAGGAAAACGCAGAAAACTAGAAGGCCTTTCAGGTATGATCTGGATCAGATTCCATTAGAATATGCTGTGGAAGTGAGGAATCGATTTCAAGAATTAGATCTAGAAGACAAAGAGCCCGAAGAGATGTGGACTGATGTTCGTGATATAATACAAGAAGTTGCTACTAAGGTAGTTCCAAAGCAAAAGAAATGCAAAAAAGCAAACTGGTTATCTGAAGAGGCTTTGCAAATAGCTGAGGAAAGGAGGATGACAAAAGGTATGGGGGAAAGAGAAAGATACAAGGTTCTCAATGCGGATTTTCAGAAAATAGCAAGGAGAGATAAGAATGCCTTCCTGAACATACAGTGTCAAGCAGTTGAGGACAACAGCCAATTAAGGAACACAAGAGCTCTGTATAAGACAATCAAAGATATCAAAGGAAGCTTCTGTGCTAAGCTGGGCGTGATAAAGGACAAACGAGGCAAGGACCTCACTGAAGCCTCAGAGATAAAGAAGAGGTGGCAGGAATACACAGCAGAACTGTACAAGAAGGACCCGGATGTGCAAACCCAACATAAGCCGGTTGTGATTACTGATCTCGAGCCGGGCATCCTGAAGAGTGAAGTTGAATGGGCCTTAGCCAGCCTTGCTAAGAACAAAGCTAGCGGATTTGATGGTATTCCAGCTGAGTTGCTTCAAAACCTCAACCACGACGCTGTTAACACACTGCATACATTATGTCAAAAGATTTGGACAACCCTGCAGTGGCCACAGGATTGGAGGAGGTCAGTTTACATCCCCATTCCAAAGAAAGGCAGTGCCATGATAGAAAAACAGCGCAAAAGACGTGCACGGAGGAGAAGAACGGACAGGACGAGTTTTTTGCGCTGTTTTTCTATCATGTCACCATACCAACTCGCCCAGATGTCTCTTCTTTTAAAGGCAGTGCCAAAGATTGTTCCAACTACCGCACGATCGCGCTTATTTCGCATGCTAGCAGGGTGATGTTAAAAATCCTGCAAGGTAGGCTGCAGCAGTATGTGGATCGGGAGCTTCCGGACGTGCAAGCTGGGTTTCGCAAGGGCAGAGGAACTAGAGACCAAATTGCCAACCTTCGCTGGATCATGGAAAAAGCAAGAGAGTTCCAGAAACCCATTTACTTCTGCTTTATTGATTATGCGAAAGCGTTTGACTGCGTAGATCACAGCAGATTGTGGCAAGCTCTCCAAGAGATGGGAGTTCCAATTCACCTCATCTGTCTCCTCAGGAACCTTTATGAAGGGCAAGAGGCCACAGTCAGAACTGGGCATGGTCTTACTGATTGGTTTCCGATTGAGAAAGGGGTGAGGCAAGGCTGCATACTGTCGCCCTGCCTATTTAACCTATATGCAGAGTGCATCATGAGAAAGGCCGGTCTGGACGAGTCTTCAGCTGGAGTGAAGATTGCTGGAAAACGTATCAACAACCTTAGATATGCGGATGATACCACTTTAATGGTAGAAAGTGAAGTGGAACTCAAGAGACTTCTGATGCGCGTACAAGAAGAGAGTGAGAAGTTTGGGCTTAAACTGAACATTAAAAAGACGAAGACCATGGCGTCTTGCCCTATCAAGTCCTGGAGCATCAATGGACAAGAAGTGGAAGCTGTGACAGATTTTCTGTTCTTGGGCGCCAAGATTACCTCGGAAGGAGACTGCAGCCATGAAATTAGGAGACGCCTGCTTCTGGGAAAGAGAGCAATGGTTAGCCTTGACCGCCTAGTAAAGAGCAGAGACATTAGTCTGCCAACCAAGATCCGTATAACCCGTGCTATGGTCTTTCCAGTTGTGATGTATGGATGCGAGAGTTGGACTGTGAAAAAGGCTGACCACCGAAGAATTGACGCGTTTGAATTGTGGTGCTGGCGAAGACTCTTAAGAGTTCCTTGGACTGACAGAAGATCAAATCAGTCGATATTGTCGACCATAAACCCTGACTGCTCATTGGAGGGTCAAATTCTAAAGTTAAAGCTCAGCTACTTTGGTCATCTGATGAGAAAAGAGGAGTCGCTGGAGAAAGATTTGATGTTGGGAAAGGTTGAGGGTCGCCGGAGAAGGGGCAGGCAGCGAACGCGATGGTTAGATGGCATTCTCGAGGCATTGCAGATGAAGCTATGTGATGTTAAGAAGATAGTGAGAGACCGGAAAGCGTGGCGTGACATGGTCCATAGGGTCACGAAGAGTCGGACACGACTGAACGCCTGAACTGAACTGAACATGTTGGTGTAAAATATTGCCGTACTCCTGCCGTAATAGAAGTTGTTCTGAACAGAGCTACACGGAGAGTATAATTTACTAAAAGGCAAGAATAGGATAAATTCATTTATAATTTAGGGTATACTATGTTTGACTACATCAGTAACCACCAAGTGCCCATCATAGTTCAGAAGCTGATCCATAATGTCACTGCTTGTCCTTCAGTAAAATAACAATGCCAGCAAGTACTATTTGCGAACAACATTTACCACAACACTGACTCTACCAAACATATAATCAAACTTTGGATCCTTTTTAGTTTGTTTTGTAGTGATATGTTTATGGAATAAGTTGCCAAAGCGTCCTGAATAATTTTCCACTCGTATAAAATCACGTTGCGAAAGCAGGCTTTTATTTTATTTCGGGACATTAATAACCACCCTATGGCGTTTTCAGTTGTAACCAAAATCCAATTTGCTTTACCTTTACCAATCATTCGCTGAAATTAGTGTTCATTTACGCGAAACGTGTTTTTATTTCTACTTTTTTTTTCTTCTTGTTGCCCTTTATAGTTCATGCTGACAAAACATCTTGTGCGACCTAGGGAACCATTTAAGATCTCCTAGTCCAATCCTGGGGTGACTAGTGTGTACAAACATACATATGTTGTTAATAAAAATGATTTATATGCTTTGCGACCTGTTTTGTACAAGAAGTGCTGCGAATGCATTCTTTTCGGCGGTATTTTCCTTCGAATACAGAATGCGTTTCTTTGATTCTCTTTTTTTCTTGTCTACAAAAGTAACAAGGTTAGCGTGATGTCTCTTAACTGCTCCACTTACGCTACAGAGAGCTCACGAATGATAAATCAGCCCTTTTTCTCACTCCTGAAATGAGACCATCTCTCGGTCGGATAATCGGAGTCATCGCACTAAATAGGCTCGATATGTAAGCTCCGGCGCAAATTTAATGTTTTATTTTGCCTATGCTTCACTAAACCATAGAGCGCCGAGCTCGCTTATCGCGACAAGAAGCAGCACGCGCAGTCCGCAACTCCTGATAGCATCATACGCACCACGTGCAGAGTCAGCCACGGATGTAAACGGGTGTCAACCAGGAAGTACTTCTCGCGTGTGAGGCATCTCTGGTCGATCGTCTTAAAACTTGCTGGAACGAGGGTGCAACTTTCTTGCCTTAGGCTACATCCTGGGTGCCTGATCAAAGCCAAAAAGCAGACCGATGCGAGGAGGCATTCTTGAAAGCAAAGGACGGTATTCATTCTTCTCGGACACGTAGTAGTAGTGAATGATCCAACCCACATATAAAATACAACTAAAAAAGGAAGCAAAATGGGCACCAGCCGTGACTACTGTTCTCTAATCAACGAGTTACAACCTGCGAGCGAGAAAGGAACAGGGGAGATGACCAGAACGCATAACAGAGCTAAAAGCGATAACGGCAAATGATAAAAGTATACGTGCGCATGATCATCATCAGCCGCCTGCTACACCCAGTACAGAGGAAAAGCCTCTCCCATATCCATCCAATTAACTTGGTCCTAAGCCAGCTACATAAATTTTATCCCAGTAATCTTTTCAACCTAATCCGGCCACCTTACTTTCTGCCGTTTCTGGCGATGCTTTAATTCTCTTGGAATCCACTCTGTCGTACTTAGAGACCACTGGCTATCCTCCCTGTGCACATGTCCTAGCTGTCAATGCCCAGTTTTTCTTAATTTCTAATAGAATATCATTAACTCGCGTTTGTTCCGTGACTCATTCGGCATGATTCTTTTATCTTAACGCTACACCTGCCATTTTTTCTTTCCATGTCTCTCTGCATGGTCCTTTGTCTAATTACAACAGTTTCCGTTATCTTACCCGTTTCGGCAGCATAGGAGAGTATCGGTAAGATTCTGCTTTTATATATTTTCGTCTTGAAGGATACTAGTAACCTGCCGTTCATGATCTTATGGTATTTGATGCATGTACACCAACCTAATCTGACTTTTCTAGTTATTGCCTTTCCGTGGTCGTTACCTGTCGTATGTAGGCGTATTCGCTTACTACTTTCAGCACCAGGCTGCTGTACATTAATTACATTAGTCTTCTGGATATTGATTTTAGGCCTACCATTATACCTTGCTATTATAGGTATTTGACCATTACTTGCAGTTCGTCCCCAGAGTCAGCAAGGTATCGTCGTCAGCACATCGCAAATTACTGAGGTATTCACCATTACCTATTATGTTTACTACACCTACTGCACCCTATACCCACAGCAAAACAAAGGCCACTCCCGCCGCTATTAACCCGGTCCTGTTCCAGCTTCAGCCACATAAAGATTTAATCCAACCATCTATCTTTCCGCCGCCCCTGCCTGCTACACACGGCAACCTGAACTATGTACATCAATACACGATTCAAAATCCCACTCCCGTGCACACTAAAGCCGAAAAAGAGAAGCTGAAGCAACAGCGTTCGCGCACTTCTGCCCACGCTGTGAGTCAACAGAAATGGAAAGTAGAGGCAGACGTTTCGTAACTCATTCGTCTTAGTCGAACGCTCTTATCGCCCAGTACCATACTCACTGTCACCTGCCGGTGATTTCACAAAACGTCCTGCGATTTGCACGGACAGGACAGGCCCATTTTGACAGGCACTGAAATGTTATGAATTATTGGCCCGCGCCGAGTGGAGCTCCTTACCCATTTCAGACAGGCAAATATTTTAGGCCTTACGCCACAAAGCACTCGCAAGCCTTGGTAACACGAACTATAGCTCTCCACCCAGTCACAAGCTCTTAATGCGCGATCTGAAAAGAGGGAGATTATACGCACCTTCCTTACGGTCAACATCAATCACAACTCGATTTCAAAACGTATTGATCTGTTTCAGAGGGGGAAACAAGGGCACAAACTGCATGCTTGTGACGCGCTTTGTTGCGCGTTTGAAATAGTTAAAGGTAAGGCACATTTGTTGCTGCAATGCCAGCTGAAAATGAGCACTAAAGCTAAACATTGTCCAGATCAACAGGCGCCACATCCTATTCCAGAGCAAGTCAGAAAACTAAACATAAAAAGCAACTGTCTTGCCCCACGCGTAGCCTCTGTGAAGAGTTATAATAAGCACGCCATTTTATTGCTACAACGTTGATTATGATTTATGTACGCTAGATGTGAAAGTTAGCCAGCCAGAAAATCTGCTCCGAGCTTATCAAACTCAAAACAGCACCGATTCAGTTTTTTTTATAACAGCCAGTACAGGCCGAAAATTTAGCCCCAGCAGAAGAGCACCTGCAATTTCTGATAAGGCGAAAATGATGCGAAAGCTCTTTCACAATATAAGGCAACTTCTGCCTCCAGCAGTGAATTTAGACCCATATTTATGACCGCCATAGATTGTTCAACTACGATTGGACGGAGTCAACATTTTTATTGGTACCCCAATAAATGATAGCGATACGAAATTATAAACGCAGCACATTTGTTGTCTTTTGTTTGTCTGTTCACGTCAAACCCTGAAGTATTTATTTCGTATGCAGTTTTCGTTAGAGGAGTATATACCAAGAAAGCCCGCGGGTATTATTTCAATATTGACCCTTGGTTCGCTCTTTAAGAAGCCTCATGCTACAGGCTTGAAGCCCGCTGAAGCCCGATGTCCCTGCGGATGGCGGTAGCACGTCAATATTTATTGAAAAGAAACAAGTTTGACAAAATTGTAAGCAGAAACACCTACTTGGTCCCAGAGCCTGTTCAATTAATATTGCCGAGTTTTACGATGTTTGGCTTTTGTTGTTTATTCGACAAGTGGACCAGAGGGCATAGGTTTAGAAAAGGTGCTTGCTTTGATTTGGAAGTTTTAAAAAACTGGTTGTAATGGAAGCAAATGCATCCTCTTCTTTGTTATGTTTTTGTGGGTGCCAAGTAACCAAAAGCATTGCCGTTTTTCCAAAGGATTTTATTGCTTCCCTCTCTTCCCGTTTCAACATGCGTTACCGCAGGCAAAGGGACGAACAAAAGGAAAGAGGTTAAGGCTGAGAAGTTATGAAATGGCTATTTGTAGCACGCAGACAACAGCTGCACAACACTTGAGAGAAAGAAACAGGCGGTGTTAAGTGGAATTACAACATAAGTGCCCCCTAGCGAGCCCCACAGGCTCAGGTGGCAACGTGTGTGCATGTTGTCATGAGCACACCACAACGCGTCATCTGCATTAGTGCACAAAAATAATGACGCCTGGGAACGAGGGCACGCTCGCCGCGCGGCAGCGAGAATTGCAACAGCTGACCGTTGGGAAAGTTCAAACTGTGGCCGTTGTTTGCAGCAGTTTGCAGTGAACCCTGCGGGAGGGGGGCAAAAGGCTGCACGGTTCGGTGCCGTGAGCGCCGCAGTTGCCACCAGAGCGCGCCAAGCGTGACACTGGGCGAGCGCAAATCCTTGCCCAATCACGCAGCAACGACATGCGGCCAAGTACGCGACCCAAATCGATGGCGTCTCTTGTTTCTCCCGGGAGTGTCAGGAGACAACTGTTCACCGCGGGAGTCCCCCGCGCCCTCATGTGTCTTCGAAATACTCGCTCGTCACTGAAGCCCGCGATTGATTTTACAGAGATGACAGGATGCGATCGATAAAGCAGTGTTTATCAAATTTAGTTAAAAGCATAAGCTCCGACATTTGTCGCTGTTCTTATAATGCACGCTTCAAACGGTGTTTCAAATATCTTATCCCAGTGTCCAACCAAAGTCAGCAGTGAGCACAACGCTCAGGCACGACGTGTAACAGTGCGGAAAGCCGTAATTGGTGGGGCTGTTGAACGTTTAGACACCAAAAACCATACTGTCTCTTTTGTTAACTCGATCTAATGATGAAACCCTGCATCCTTAAACAGCACCATCGTATCTATTGGTGCACTCTTCGCAACCACGCACATTCGTGGTTTAACACCCCTTCTATTCAGTTTTATTTTCCTCATTCTTCCCTTTTGTTTTCTGAAAACTGCATGAGTGGCTCTGTGAAAATTATCTCGGCCTACCATTTCCAGCTCGTAGGTTTAAGACGTCGATTGTGTTTTAGATGGTTCAATTACGTTTTGTTCGGGACACTACTTAATGCACACATAAGCAAGCATACGTAGGGAAAATAAGGTGCTCGCTATGAAATGCATATGAAGGGAGCCACAGCCAGTGACGCAAAAACTGCACAGGGTAACTTTTGGAGCTGAGCAATGCGAAATAATAAAGAAATGATCAATTGATTCGAAAAAAAAAAAAACGATCCACAGGTTGGATACTGAAACATGTGGGTATTTTTTCTACTACATTGTAATCGATTATTTTCATAACTCTTTGGTGCTTCACATTGGTCAACACCAAAAAAAAATAAAAGATCCGCTGTGATTTCCTTGCTGTCAGTGGCTGTTTGCTTATTTTGAATGAATTCGCACACGGCGCAAAAAGAAATGCTCGTAGTTCAGTTATGTTTATTTATTTATTTTACCTTCTGGGCCCGAGGGCATTACAGAGGGGAGTGGGGATACATAAGAGTAAAAATATATAGTATACCCATGACAAAGCAAAAATAGAAGCATATAGAAATAGCCGCAAATAAAGATGAAAATAAGTTCAGAATGCAGTGGGGTTACTTACAACACAATTTTAGGGAGTAAACGGAAAATGTTGTCATACTGTAGTTACAAGCATACAAACATTCAAGGGCTCTTAATAGACGGTATTATTCACGCAGAGCGCCCGCTGACGCAAAAAAAAAGTGTGTATATATATATATATATATATATATATATATATATATATATATATATATATATATATATATATATATATATTTCTGTGTGCGAGTTACTTTTCGATATAGAGAACTTAATTTCAACTCAATATTATGCGCCGAGTACGTCCTGGCTATAACCAGCGCCAACTGGTCCGCCAGCTTGCCCGAAGCTAACCAAGCCTGCCGCGTTGGGGCAGAATGGTTGGAAAAATGGGGGACCGAATACCAACCGAGCAGGAAAAAAGGCCATGCTCTAAATTGGAATACTCTTTGGGACAACTGGACATATGTGCGAATATGCCTTAAGGTGAGGAGACACCTGATTTACAACCTCCGTTGGTAAATGCACTGCAAAGGCTGCGAAATGCAGTTACTGAAATATCGCGATGGGGTCATCTCTTTGATCAGGAAACTTACACTTGGAGGAAGAGAGCGGCCTCTGCTGATGACATCATATTAACAGCGTACTCGCAAGTCAACACACCACATAAATTCCATCAACTGATTTTGGGACTGCCATTCCGCCTGTTCCCACTCTGTTTCTATTGGAGGGGATCAGTTACCACTTCCCGCCAATCTTTCTCATTTCTTGCCTATTCCTCACAGTATTCATTTCCGCTAAGGTAAGATGCAGCTCGGTGCGCTCACTAATCCACGCAGTGCTCTCTTTACTGTTAAATAATAACCTTCCATTTTTTTTTCGTACTATGCGCTTTATCATGAACCTCAAGTTCATGGTCCGGCGCCATATGTTGTATGTCAGCATACGACATCAAACCATAATACATCTTTCATTCAAGTAGCACTGCTAAGCTGGTGTTTAGTTTGTATACATCACGCGCTGATAAATTCGCTTCAACCCCAGTCCTGTTATCCAGCAATATATTCGTTATGGTCAGTCTTCCCGGTCGATGCGCGTCTAAGGTAAACGTATTTTCCAACATTCTCCAACACCACATTAAATATTGCGAATATCCCAGTTAAGTTTGCGGGCTTCACCCAGAAGCGAGATTCCGAAGGAACGACCAAGGTCAAGGGGCAGCTTGGCGCTGGCTGATTTATGACGGTCGCGCAGGCGGCCGCTTTTCAGAAGTGAGCCCAGAACACATGGTAGCGGGCGACGCTGCCGGCTCTGTCCGTCCCGTGCCGCGAGGGAGGCAGGGCAGTGCAGTTAGAAGGCACAGTGTAAGCGCAGTGGTTGTGGGTTCGGCGCTAACTGCTGTGTCTCCCGGTTCGAGTGGAGTTGGGCGCAGAGGAGACAGTGGGGCTCGGAGCAGAGTTGGGCTCGGAGCAGAGTTGGGCTCAAACGAGAGTCGAGGGCAGACGGGTTGTTTGAGGAGGGAGGCTAGGCTGACGGAGGTCTCAAGGGACTCTGGCCTAAAGTGTAGCAGAAGGCCAAGGCCCGATTCTGCTAGCCTCTGACCTCCGATCATTCACCCAGTTGCAGTTAGCCCTCTATGTTTTGATGTCGCATCCGACGACATTATTCTAAATACGTTGATGTAAAAAGTGTAAATAAATGTGTACAATCGAGAAGGGAAGTCCTCATCTCCGCAACGCAACGTGTCGCTGAGCCACGGAGGCAGCGGTGGTCACCAACACCACTCTGTACGAGCGAAGGCAGAAGAAGAAACAGCAAGAAACACCTGCTGTATTGGGAAGCCCATCTATCCCCCCCCCCCCCCCATGCCTGCAAAATACAAAATTCTTCCTACTGCAACTCTTTAAAATTATTTTGTAAATTGACAGCGTCAGTAATAACCATAGCAATGCGCCAAGCCTTCTATGCAACCTTTTTCTCTATCCACTCCCCGCTTCTCAGTGCGGTAGACAAGCGATACTAGAACGTTTTAGGGTATAAAATACCCGCAGGTGATGCATAGCACTGATAATTCTTAAAGTTGTGTAAAACAAACCTTAGTCACGTAATGGCCATGGTTAGTCTGATGATGAAGGCGATTACCCTAAGCGATAACGCACGAGTGTTGATAACAGTTCTGTTTATAACCATTCAAGCGCAGTTTGCATAAACAACAGCTGTCACATTTTACCCAACTACATTCAACAAGCTGTCCCTTAGGCGACGCAGGCTGAACATTTTATGCCTTTTTTTTAAAGGTCACTCTATTCTATAAGCTTTATTCAGCCAAACTGTTACACTTGGTGGCGTAGACCGCGACGCATATATTTTTGTTTGGCAATATCTAGGTGTGTGTACGAACGGTATTTGTGTCACTAAATAAGCAACTTGACTTCACAGCGGGCCTGGCATCAGTACCTGCCAAAGTTTGTAAAACACTGTCTCATTTAGCCTCCACTGAAGAAATTCCACTAAAGAAATCAAATAAAATTGGGGAAAAATCGGCACACTAACGTTTTAGATGTGGATTAGCTACCAAGATGATTACTGTTATCCTACTGTCAATAGAAGCCTTAAATACAACAAACGAGCAAAGGAAAATTAAAGCGGTAGAGAAGCATATGTATTCAGGCCAATGGCTACAGGTCACTCAGATTTTTGTTTGCTTCTTCCTGAAGGTGAGCATGCAGCGTAGGTCACCTGAGGTCTGTGGTTCGCGTAACGATAACGACTCGGCTGTCCTATAAAGCTTCTTTTGTTTTTCCGTCGCCTGCCTTGTGCCATTAGCATTTCCTTTCCATAATACTATATGGTGGTTTGCACATACGCTCATCCCAGTATGAATAGGCTCACCCCTACCCACATCTTACGGGAGCAGGTAACCGTGTTATTGAAGAAAGCTAGCAGAACTGGTCTCAGGACTTAAACGTGCGACGTACGTTAAAGAATATAACTAGAGAGCGGCACTGCACCCAATCTCCTTAAAAGCATGGGTAATTCTTGAGCTTAAAAGTGTGGATAATCCTTTCGAAGCACTTGGACAGGCAAAGACGAGAGAAGCGGACGTGAGAAACGCACAAGGAGAAAAGACTGTGGAAAAGCCACCGTCTCTCCGCTGGCGACATTCCTTTGGAACATTAGGGTGTAGATGCTGCCAAGAAGGCCAGCGCTGCAAGTACGTAAGTGCTTGAGCAGGTTGACACCTTGGTAGTGCCCACCTGCTACCCCAAGTTCTCAACGTGCTGCAGCAAAGTTCCAAATTTAGTCTTGAACCATCTCTCCAAACAATAGAAAAACTTGCCGCCACCGTCCACGAGATAGCGACGAGGACACCACACGAAGAAAGAGAAAAGCGTTTGACCCGTCCTTTTTTTTTTTTTTTTTTTGCTCCTTGTCTGTCCGACAGCTTTCAAATTTATTATGTTGTACCAGCAGCCCAGCAAACAACTTTGGCACAAGATAATTATTTCCATGGCAGCATTCATTTCCCTTCAGCCTGACTACAAATACCTCGAAGTATTAATACAACTGATCGTGCACTCATCCAGCAAAGGCGCTGCATTTGGAGAAACGTTCGTTAAAGGCCAGACTGACAGGTATGGAGGACACTTAGCCTCGTGACACATTACGACAATGTACAGCTCATTCATTGGCCTTTGTGAAATAGATTGGTGCAGACTCGTTCTTCTACTTTTTGTCATAAAGATGTAAACAGGCTTTATTTTTATTTCATCATCAGACGGAAGAACTTTTGTATCACTGCAAACGTAGAATAATATCGAACGGACACAACCAGAGATAAAGAATAGCTTATTGCCAGACTGACGTTTTTTCTTGCTTTTTCAGTCCATAGAATCAATTTCGATAAAGGCGCGAGCAGTTTTGCATACATGATTAAATGGCTCCTGTCACGGAGCGCCAGAGACAAACCGAGACTCCTTCATGTATATGACGCAAGCTCTGCTTGAGTGCTTTCGTCGCCGTGTCATCTTCACTTTGAACATCCATCACATGTAACCAGCCAGAACGCCTTTCGACCCACACTTCAATCCACATTTGCGGCTAAGTAAACACGAAACAAGCGAAAGGAAAGAACATGAAACACGACAGCTGGGAGCTCTATGTTGGCAAAATATGTTATGTCCACCGCGTCTCAAGCAGCGTAGGCGTCACCTTTGTCAAGTTTTCGCTGCGAAATGCTGGCAAAAAGCATGAGTGTAGTTAGCATGATGCCCACAAAGCCGGACGAAGACATATCCAACAAGAAAGTCCACTTTTCTTCTCGCTTCACTGTGTATACTTTTTGCAGCGTCGATGGCATAAAGCTGATTTGGTCAAGCACGGTTCTCTGCTTTCATAATGGCTTCGCAGCTTATTATCTTCATCAGCGCGGTGTGCTTTTGTAGCAATCATGAGAACGATGGCTTTAAAGTATAATGAAAATTTTTTTGTGACTTAGTGCGAAAGTACCTTATCATACTAGCGAAAGTTCGCCAGATCAACAGGGATCAAGTAGAATACAGCTCTCGAAAAGAAACGTCATCATGCGGTGCGCGCCGCGCTCCTGTGCTTCATAGATTAGTCACGGTTACCTGTTGCGATAGGCAGCGGTGAACCAATATCACAATTACAGATGACCGACATGTATAGGAAAGTGTGCTTGAGCGAACGATGAGCGCACCTTGGCATCTTGCAGCTCTTGTTGCTCGGAATCTAAACAGTTGCAGTTTATCGTAACGCATTACGAGGTACAACTATACACTCACCAGCAAGGCCTGGGACCGAGCAGCCACTTTGAAGCTCCTCCAACATCGGACAAGACGAGCTGTCACCCCAACTCCGTCGCTTCCAGGCACCTCAGCAGAGGGACCTGGTGCACTGCTGGGCATCGGAAGGTCCGTCATCATCACCATCATCCAAAGTTTTGGCGATAAAAATCGCCACTCGCAGAGCGTCGTTCGTCTTGTCGGCTTGATTCGCTTGACAGCCAGTGCGATTCAACAGATGCTTTCACATCCACATTCGAGGCGTCCAAGAACACTCCCGAGTCCGGCCACTAAAAGTCGGCGACGCCATCCGGCATCCCCGCCGACCAGCAAGAGCGGCGCATGTTCCGGCTCGATTTCCCACACCCCGCTGCAGCACTGCCGGCAGGACGAGATCGCGTCGCTTCTCTCCACTTTCACAGCGCGCTCATCGCACAAGCGCTGCTCCTGCCGTCGCGCCAAGGAACTCCGAGAGCAGGCAACCGACCAACAGGGCGTCGCTTAGACAAGAAACTTGCGCCACGCTGATCGTCCGGCGGCGGCTGACTACCGCTCCCCCTCTGCCGTCACTCTCTCCCCAGCCTGCTGTTCCACCCTCACTCCTGTCTGTTCTTCGCTCCTTTCATCGTCGGCACTCTCTAGGTCAAGTAGCAGGCGTCTGCGCGATCCGCATCTCAGCTGCTCGGCCGTGTTGGAAAGTTTTCTTCCGCAGGAACTGGCGGGCTCTCGAAGGCAGGAGGAAAAGGAGGAAGAGATGAGACGCGATAGGCGTGATGAGCGCGGCGGCGCCCCGGGCTGGGAAGGGTGACAATAACGAGGAGGCGGGAAAAGGCAAACTCTTCGCTACCTAATTCCAGTTCCTTCGGTATTCGGCGTCGCGAACCGCCGAGGATGAAAGTCGGCCAACTGTGAGGGGTCTGCCCGATTCTGCAGCTCATGTGTCGTCGCGGCCTCTCGGGGCGAGGAAAGGCGAGGCAGGTCGCCTTTGTTCGAGCGAAGCGAGCGATTGTGTAATCGTCGCGTTTAATAGCGGTGCCCCAACGGAACCCTTCTGCGCCGAATGAGAGACGCGAAAATTATTAACGCCGCCCAGATATGGGAAAAGGTTGTGGCATCCGGAAGTGGCAATTAATTTGCTCCAGCGACAGCGAACAATCAGAGACTCCATATATATTACGTCCCTCCCTTCTGACGACAGTGGTCGTTGTGGGCTGCAGGAGCTACTTTTTGTATGTGCGCGCCTACATCACTTTTTCGCGAGCCTTCCCTTCGAATTGTGGGCCACTTAACGATACCGATAGGAGTTACGTAGTGTCGCGCTTTTTTTCATTTCCATGATGTTCGACAACAAATGAATGCGATATCACGAAAAAAATTACAGAATTAACGTCAACGTTATCATTTCTAACATGGAAGTGGAAACGTAGATAAGTGGCAGGATGTTTTCAAGGGCACAGACACCTATGGTTCCGCAGGGATGAACAAAAAATTGGGAGTAAGCGTAAGGTTCACCTTAAATGTAGACAAGTGAGCATGCGTTTGTTTTCTTCGTCTACGTCTTTAGTAAGGGTAGACAGGAATATAATAGCTCAGAACTTTTCGTTTTTGTTATATGTATGTTGATTTTACTACTAATTTATTTCACTTTATTTCTTTTTGCATTAGTATAAATTTTACGTTTAATTATGTTAGTTCAACTAATTATGCATTCTGTATCAAAAAGCAATCACCCATGACACTTCCCTTCCATTGCTTAGCACTTATATAGATCAACTACAGGCCTTCATTTTTTCCTGCCATGCTCCGAACACTTCTGAAAACTCCTGAAAACACCTGATCTGAGAGTGGGGTAAGACAACGGCTTTTCGACCGAAGGAGCTGCATACGCTTGGAGTAAAAGTTTTTCTATGGGTAAGACTCATACTAATAATAATTATTTCAAAATTCGACTCTCTACGAGTATAATTCCAGAGGCAGAGTTCGCCCGGTTTATTCGAGCGATGTCTTCTAAGGAGTCCTACTATCAACAATAAAATATCGCCACAAGATTGCAGCACTCAAGATATAACAGTGAACAATTTTCCGCTTAAATAGCAACAGCTGACCTCTGACAGTAAAAATGCGTATGCCCTGTAACACATCATTGCACATCGTTAATAGATGTATTATTTTTTTCCATTCTTTTACATTTAGCATAATTTAGGACATGTCATGTCAGTGAATGAGCAAGTGAAAATACAACCGTACGAGGTAAAGTTCAACGCGCCAAATTGTGGACATTAAATATGTGGATCCAAAGACGTCAGTAAAACTCTGCACAAAAAGCGTTCGCGAATCATTTTTGCCATTGCAACTTTGCGCTCGGCTACCAACATACCACCGCACAATGTACTATCGCGATCAAATGCCTCTAGGACTAGCTACTGGCAATGTCGGGCTGTAAGTTCAGTGTCTTCCGGTAGTCAAGAGATTTCATTAGAACGCATCAGCCAATCCAGTTTCAACTTCCGCTTTCAAAATTGTAACCCGGAACTACCAACCGATTAAAACGTTATGCGCTCCGTACCTCCTTCTAGCACGTCCTGTGGCCTTTTGTCAGAGAAAGCACGCAACAAGCGGCATTGTTTGTTTTTTTAATGTAGTGCACTAATAAATGATACGCAGCCGCCGAGTGCAGCGACAGTGAAACGAAGCTGTCATTCGATGCCTAAGCATATCATAAGCTAATTTAAATGGAAATAATCTGCTAAAAAATAGATATCTTACAACGCTATACCAGCCTAAGACATTGATATTGCACGCAGAATATACTTACACCGCGTAATCCAAAATTCAACGACATGGTCGTTCGTTTCATCTCGGGGGAAAAGTAAAACGCGTTCCAAAAGAAAGCGAAGAAAGTGCGACTAACAACCAAAGACCTCGGGTTTCCCAATGACTTCAAGAAAGTTTTGTTTAACAAGTCCTGCACAGAAGTCACTTTTTTTCTGATGCCTTGAAGCTAAGAACGAAACACAACAGGAATTACTTGGACATACGAGTGTGTTTAAAAGTTAGCAAAACAATGAGCAGCAGCATTCACAAAATACTGTCGCCCGTCCGATCTCGGGCTAACCACTTAGAATTTCAACGACCGGTTCATTAAAAGAGCACTTGCAACATGGCACTATATTGAATCCAACCACACGGCTTTGCATTCCAGATTGGTCAACATTCCTCTATATCGCTGACACCGTTCAACATTCGAAGTCCGCAGTGCCATTTTGATGAATGTTTCCATCTTTGTTAAGAGCTGAGACATAAAGTTGACATCCTTGCATTATAAGAGGCCTGGCTTAAAAGAGTAACAACCTACAAAATTCCTGTCCTGTCTGGAAATTCAAAACAGGCACTCATCAATAACACCGTCGGCTCGTCATAATGGTGATGTAGCTTTTTACATTATTAACTGCCTGACGTACAAATTTCGTTCTGACATTACTATTACTTGTGAGTGCAGCGAGTCTTTATTTATTGAGATTCCACCTAACTCAACATTCTCCAAAGTTCTGCCACACACAAAGAATCGCAGTATAATACCACAGAATAAAAAAGACGTTATCCATGAGTTAGGTACCTTATCGACTATGAATGTACATGCGATACTGCGCTATATTTAATCGATACCTTAAATCATGATTTGCACAGCTATGCATATATTGGCGTGCTGACAAACCATGTCGTCCAGCAACTACTTAATGTTCCTACACTTTTTTCAGGGACCAGAAATAACTCGGTCGATCCCATTGTAACTAATCGTCCTACCTCTGAGTTCACAGCAGAAACTGTCACAAGTAACATTTCGGATCACATCGCTGTTTTTGCTGTCATGGCCGCGTCGCACCAAGATAGCAAAGAGTATCTTACAATTTCATGCAAGAAGCTAGTATTATCTAAAAGCATTATCACGAGAAACATGGGAAGCTGTCAACAAAGACGATTCATTTCACACCAAATATGGTTCATTTCTACAAATAGTACAAACGCATGTTATATCAGGAACAAAAATACAATATGCTACCAAGAAAAGAGTAAAGATGTAACCATGAATCACTAATGGTATCTTAAGGTCTATCAGGGACAAAAATAGTATGTTTAAAAAATTGAAAAATGAATCATATAAAATGCGTCTGGAACAGCGCTACAAAACATACAAAAAATTATCTTGCCAAATTGATAACCTACAGTAAGAAAAGGTACTTTTGCGATAAAATAACTCAAGCTGGAAACAATAGCGCTGCCTCTTGAAAAGTCATTCGCCAGGCTTTCAACGAGGAATTCACAACAAAGCAATATACTACTAGCAATAAATACCGATAAAGGCGCATAAGCAGTGAAAAAACAGTGATCGCCAATGAATTTAGCAAGTACTTCTCTAACACACCTTTCCCGCCTAAAGTACCTAGCCCTGATTTCAATGACTTGCTGATTCCGAAAATTGAGCGTAACACACCGCCATTATTACTTAGTCCCGTCAACGAAGCGGAGGTAGTTGCCACTATATTAGCATTAAAGAACACATCATCAATTGGTCGTGATTGCATATATACAAAAACTCTCAAGGCAATTGCATAACACGTTTTTTCACCGCTATTCCATATAACTTACATATGTTTTCACTCTTGGTGCTTCCTAGAGCGTTAAAGATATAACAATGGTGCGAATATTTAAAAAAGGGATAGACTGAACTTTGAAAACTACCGCCCGATATCTCTTTTATCACCTATATGTAAAATCATAGAAAAACTACTTCTGCAGCGCTTGGAAAAATATTTCCTGAGCAGTAATCTTTTAGATCACTCGCAATACGGGTACACTCGAGAGAAGTCAACTGAATTAACTTTGCTAAACGATACGGAATAAATACGGCAAAATACAGAAAAAAGCTTCTCACGATGGGCATATTTGTAGACCTAAGCAAGTAGACCTAGGATCAAGCAATACAATTAGATACATTTGACCGTTATGGTGTGAGGGGAGCTAGGCCCGCTATATTTGATTAAAAGCTTTTTAATGAATAGACAGCAATACGTGCTCGTTAATGACGCAGCAACAGAACTCTCTAGAATTAATATTAGGGTGCCTGAAGGGTCAGGTTTGGGCCCATTTCTATTTTTGACATATGTTAACGACTTACCATCAGAGCTAACCGAGGACTGTAGACTACACGCTGACGACACCAACATATTTATAACAGCTGAGAATGATGATATTAATGACACTCTGGATCAAAGAACAGTACTGAAAGTATTTTTATGGTTACAATAAGCAGCACACCAGCATTGGTCCAACAATGGTTCATCACTGGAAAAGAATGGCATCAATATTGGACTGATATTGGCATTTGGGCATTTTACTACATTCTCCATTCTTGGCCCATCGTTCGCTCCAAGATTGGTTCAGTGTTCTACCAAGCTGGAGCCACCAATGTAGGCACAATATTAGACTTTCCATTCATGCACCATGATTTTTGCCAATACTGTCCAGCATTATACCATCATTGTATTACCAATATTTGTTTAATACCAGCTATTCCATTGATGGCCCATTGTCAATGCCAATATCATACCAATGGTTAGCCATCGCAGGTGCACTGGCTACTCCATTCATGCCGCATATTGTCGATACCAGTATTAATCGAATGGTTTATGGGTACGCCGGCTACTCCATTCATGTACCATTGATGATGTCAAGATTACACATTTTGTGACACTGCCTGTGCAGGCCATAAAATGCAGCCTTTTTCATTCTAGCCATATTCGTGACAGCACATCGAACTTGCTGGGACAATAATGGCCTTTCAAATAGGAATGGCCATAATAATTCAAATTGTCGCTCATGAGCAACCAGTAGATATTCACAAAACAAGGGCATGGTTCACAAAGAGATAATATTTATTGCAATTGTTACTATATACGGCAGTTGTTACTAGCCAGCGCTGAGGGCACACACAGCCGCAGTTAGCAGGGCAGTGGTAGGGTTGGTCAGGGCAGGGCGAGCTCTCGGGAAGTGGAAGGGGCCAGGGAGCTGGAGGGCACACTCATAGGCGTAGTGAGGGGGCTGACCCTGCAATTGCATTCACAGGTGGAATGCCTGGTTCACCAGGGGAGGTTTCAGCAAAACGCCTTTTTCTTCCACCCCCCCTGTCACAGGAACCAGGCAGCCACCTGCGAATAAATGCGTGTGCCTGCAAATCGTCCACCCCAACTTTTTCGCAAAAGGCACCTGCACAAAAACAATGAGGAAACAAAATTTACAACACTATTACGAGGCATATAAAATCGGAAAGCACGAAAATACAAAAATCAGATTCCTGGACAATACGATTGAGGACTTGGCTTGGCTCGACAGCCCTGTGTAGCGTTAGACCTACAAGTTGCCTATGGTTTCTTCGTTCGCGCCAGCACATTCGTCCAGCAAGACTGTATTTGTATTTTACAGCTGAAAAATACTGTTCCATTCATTTGTATCCTTACCGCTTTGTAGTCATTATCCGCATTGCAAAGTTCGGCGCGCTCATTGTAACTCAAGCCTTCATGTGCGCCAAAGGGTCGACGCGAAGCAACCATCGCCAGCATATCACCCTTACTCATGCATGGGGCTAGCCATCATAGCGGCAGGTTGTTTTGTCCGCTCAAAATCATGTTGTGAGCAGCACAATCGAGGTGCGCGAATGGGCTGGTAACGGTATCTACATAACCCGGAATTTATCTGCAGCTGGAAAAAAAGGTACACATGAGGTTTCTAACCGAAAATATTGAAACAGGGGTTTCCGAACGTGCTCACCGACTCTAAGTCCTACTTATTGTCTAAAGTGAATATTTAGTACTTGAAGCGAATAACCTCACTTCGCTACGTACACAATAAAAATTTTCTGCGCTGTCCGTAAGTGGCTGCCAGCAATGCGCCACCGGTTTCCATCGTCTGTTTCTAATGGTTTATTTATAACCCTTGGCTCAAGATATGGGGCGCAGCAGATGTGATGTAGCTTGAATAAAACCTGCAAGAGATTATATATATGGGCAGATTTGTAAGGTTTACAGATTTCACTTACAAATTCTACGGGAATCGCGTCACTGCGGCCTTTCTTTGACACGTAATAGCGCTATATTCGTAGCTAAAATAAAGTACTCAACGTATTAATTAAGCTTAGCAATCGCAGCTGTAACAGAAAGTGAGGGCCGGCGACAGCTAAGGTGTGCCTAGCTTTCAAATTTCCTTAGATGACACAACCGTTCGAAATATGGAATATTAAAAAAGCCCTTGATATTGGCTTTCTCACAGCGTATTATGGGTGCCTTAGTTTAGAAACATAATTAAGGTCCCATGGCCATCTTTCGTTTCCAATGAAATTCTTATATGTGGTGGGCGAATATCTAGACACAAAAGAATTAACTTTAGTTTTTCAAGATACGCGTAGTTCCCTCGAAAAAAAAAATTGTGTGGTGTATCTCTAGAGGTAGAAAACGCTGTCTTTTTCCATTTCAAAATGTTGCAAGTTTGGATACCATGATTTTGTCATCTACTATGTTTTACTCACTAAATATATGCAGGTTTTACATTTACAAACACTATTAAAAACCTGTTTTGTTTTTGCAGTTGAGTTATTAAAAAATCGCAAACTTTGCTTCAGGAGCGTTATGCTGCAAAAATATTATTCATTTTTAACCTTATGTACTGGCATATGATGCATTAGGCTGGTTGCACTAAACATGTTTTCACTTCCTGACGCATGTTCTTAATTCCAGGCAGTATCTGGAGCTCCAGACCACTAGGTGTGTTCTCCACAACGGATCAAAATTGCTCAGAATTCGAAAACAGCAGTAAAGGACAAATTTGCTGCCATTAAAAAAAAGCTCATCTTCGATTTTCATTCAAATCCCTCTCAAAAATCTTCAGTACCTCAAAAATATCGCGGACTGAAAAGTGTTGCGTTATACTGTTTAAAAATATAACACTAAATATTAAGCCGAGTGCTTGTGCTGATAATGGCCAAATTCAGCCTTCATTCTTGCAAGATCCAATAATATCTTGGCACGGAAACTATTTCTCTACATTATCTAGGTTCCATTCTTTATTTATGAAAAAATTTGAAGCTCTAGATTTGTGTGTTTCTGCATATTATTTTGAAATTGGACAAAAGTAAGAAAATGTTAAAATAAGTAAAACTGATTAGAATTGAAGAAACGGCCGCAACATCAATTTTTATCAAAATCTGTGGAAACAATGCAAAGTATATTATTAATATGAGCCAGTAAATATATTGAATTCTGCAAAATGTAATATTAGAAATATAAAAATGCCTGTTTTTGTTCTATAGATGTGCTTATATGGCTCCCTCTTATGGAGTAGGCATCAAAACTTCAAGTTAGTATTTGCTGAATTTAGTTACACTTTACCTTAAGTAAAATTTAAAACCTTGTCAGCGCTTATACATCCTTTTTCTGCTTCTGGGCAAATAGCTTAAAATGGTATTGATTCACTATTTCTGTCAATTTCATGGCAGAACGCAAGTGAAGGCTGAACTTTTTCTCTGTCCTGCATTCTTTTTTTATTGCTAGGTGCAATAGTATTCAATCTAGTTTATTAATATATTATTCCATTTCTCAGCTTTGACCACCACTAACAATACCATATTTTCGAAGATGATTTTTCAATGTGTAAGTTTTATAAATACAATCATAAGCAAATCGCTTTCCAGCGTAATAATTTTGGTGGCGTTACAGAGAACACACATAGCAGGTTAGAGTCTCCAAATTGTGCCTTAAATTAACAATATGACCTGCGTAATAAACACAGAATGTTTTAGTGCAAACGACGTAACGCATCACGTCAGTATGTAAGGTTGAACATTAACATTTTTGTAGCGCGTTGTTCTTGAAGCAAAGTTTGCGATTTTTTACTAAATCAGCTGCATCAATGAAACAAACTTTTAATACTTCTTATACAAGTAAATGTTACGCAAATGCGGTGAGTAAAAAGCAATGAATGAGAAAATTTTACGCAACCAGCCGGCCTCCAAACTTGCAACTTTTTGAAACGACAAAAACGGCGTTTTCCAGCTTTAGTGATATGCGTTTTTTTTTTTTTTCGAGAATACTACGCCGCATCTGGCAAACCTAAGGGTCATTCCTTTGTGTCGAGACATTAGCCCACTACATATGAAAATTTAATTTAAAAAAATGGTCATGGCACCACGATTACTGTTCCTGTCCGAAGACATCCATATTTGTTTTCATTTCGTCTCTTCAAACAGGCTGGTTTAGCCAATGCGGTGAATAAAAATATCATCGCATAGATTAAAGATTTTCGCGCTATATGTTAAAGCTAAAGCTACCTATATTGTCACAACTGTCATACATTATTTGTAGCTGAAACAACATAACAAAATGGATTCGATTGCAAATTGTTCGCTAGTTAAATAGACGTACGAGATGACACACGTATACTTTGTAGAATACAATTTAGGAAAGAGCAGATTCCAGCTACAGGCGAATAATGCTATGATATGGAGCATATGTATTACTCCGATTAACAGTAAAAAAATCAGCTTTTAACATATTAATATATTCGACAAACTATTGTATGCTCACATAGGAACATAATTAATGAGCTCATCCACGCATATAATGTCTATGGGCATTAGATGTGTGGATGACTTCGTTTTATTCCAATTCGTGCGTCACTCAAATAATTGAGCGAGAAAAAAGTTAATATCTACACAATTTTCAGTGAGTATACCACAAATTATACTAAGGTGCCTCATATATGTCACATCACCTAGCAAGTGAAATGGGATAACAGAAGTAATCAGACTCTAACCCTGATCAGCAGTTCGCTTTTGCGCCATCTTTGTAAGTTTTTAGGCAGGCTTTTCCACTGATTATCCTCTTCTTTATACCCCTGCCACCCACAGGACACAAATCTTCTGGGGATACCGAACTGTTGGTTTTCGCACCAGTGATACAACTTAATCGATCCATTTATACGTAGAAAACACTCTCGATGCGCACCTAAAAAAAATGAAAGCATGTATGTGTAGGCGAAATCATTCACCGGCGATTTAATAATATGATTTGAACAATAAAATCAAAGGATCACACTCGAAGTAACAAAAAAGTGGTGGAGAGATAGGAATTGAAGCAATGAAAGGCGGTTGCTTTCTGCAAAAAGCCAATAGCAAGAGGTCCACCGTCTATAAGAATAGGCAATACAAATAAGGCATATTTAAAGGTGCATGCAGCAGTTACAGTGATGCAGTGCTACCTTTTTTTAGGCAGGCTTTTCCGCTGATTTTCTTCTTTATTGCCCTTCCAACCACAGGACACACATCTTCTGGGGGTTGTCGGTTTTCGCACCAGTGATACAACTCAATCGATCCATTTCTACGTAGACAACGCTCCCGATGCGCATCTAAAAAAATGAAAGCATGTATGTGCAGGCTAAATCATTCACACATGATAAAACAATATGATTTGAACAATGAAATCAAATGATCACACCCAGAGCAACAAGAAAGTGGTGGAGAGACAGAAATTGAAGCAATGAAAGATGGTTGCTTACTGAACAAAGCCTATAGCAAGAGCTCCTGCGTCTATAAGAATAGGCAATAAATTAAGGCACGTTTATAGGTGCATGCAGCAGTTAAAGCGATGCAGTGTTACCTTTCTTTTTCACTGCAGTGATTGGTATAAATATTACAGCAATTGCTAGGCATCTCAGGTAACCCCATTGAAAACATCCAAGGTACCGAGGAGCAGTGGCGTGTTATTTGCAGCTGTTAACGGAAAGACAGGCTATCCTATGAGTGCATGCGCATTTCCTCCCTTTTGTACCTTGAATAAAAGCGACTGAACAGTGAGTGTTGCAAGAGGTGCAGCGTCGCTAGGAATGGGGAACAAAATTAAGTTTTAGTAAACAGAGGTACAAAAAGGAGCAAATATGCCTGCAATAATAGCATGATGGCCTACCTTTTGATCAACAGCTGTAAACAACCTGTCCCTGCCAGTCGGTTCTTTAGATAGGCTTATCAATGCCAGAGCTTAAACCTAAGAGCAATATGAGTAATATTTATTGCGGTCACGGCCGTAAACAATTCTAGCGCAACACTCCATTACTGTAACTATTCAACAGTCCATTTATACATATCGTTCATTAAAGAACCATGCACATCATATTAAGTTGCTCTTTTTTACTCCCAAATGATTTCCTATAGAATTAGAATACGTGGATCGCTGCTTCGGTTTCAACATTCTTGCACGATGGCTATGGCGTGCACTTCATGCATACGTGAGGTACAAAGAGCTGTAATTGCCGAACAGGCGGACCTGACGGCCTGTCCCATTTCGCCTGAAAGTGCGCGCCGTGATCGAGCGCTTCGCCAGCAACATATTTCGGACGATATGGTTGCCTCATACCGGCCGTCAATGTTTTGTACAATGTGTCCCGCGTGCACGTTGTTTACTTTGCAGTGACAGGGACGCAGTGCACACACGGCTTATGTGCCTTTTTGTTTGTATTGTTATTTTCCCCCGCCTTCGAAGCGCGCCTGCGAAATCGCTCTCCTATTGTCGCCGCTTTCTGATAACGCCCTCACCTGAAGGCGCGTGCTCAGAAGGGGGGCGTCGATTAAAAAAATTTTGAAAAGGGGCTCACTTGCGCTGTTCACGGCTTTCAATTCCTCAATATGATATTAACCATTATAAAAGTGGAGGTTCATTATGACTTGATTATAGCCTAATCATCAAGCGGCATCACGCACACGATGTCCGCCCCACTGTAAAATTCGCTTGCACAGACGGCACGGACAGTTTTCAAAACTTCGTCTGTACATCTGAAAACAAAAAACTGCCCTTAACTCTTCACAAAATTCAAAAACTGTGTGAACATGGCTTCCTGCGCGCAGAAAAGAGGCTGTCCAAAATATATGTACAAAGCCGGGCGCATAGTATTTGGTTACTAATTGATTGCGGCGCGCTGCACAGTCAAAAAACTTCGCAAATGGCTGCCTGCAGTGTTCTGTCACGTGTTGGTGGCATACACACCTGTTACGCACGGCTCCTCTATTTTCGGCGCAAATGCTATTCATATCGCAGCCAGCAAATAAGTCCACGCACTTGGTTGCATGTAACCCGGACGAAAATTCGCTTAGTTCTTGAAGTCATGCTTCGCGCAGTTGTTTCGAGGAGAATACGGAAAGAGAACATTTGGGACTGGCGGGAGATTATATAGAACCAATTATGAAGCAATGGCATGCTGCAAAGATATATACTCACGGTCTAAGATGACGGCGTTCACTGAGTCCGATAATGCCGATGGTATTCCGCCATTGCTGTAATCCGTACTCCGGCGACATATCACAGCTCAGCTATTCACTGATATGTAGCAAGCACAAACCGGAGCACATGGACATGTATAGGCGCAAGAGAAAATTATGCACAGCGCCATGAAAAAGAAAATTAATGAGGGAAGAAATTAAAGAAAGGTTTAAGAAGCTGTCACAAGTCTTGTAGCGTCTTCAACAAGCTCTGAAATGAACGCTTCGGGAGGAGGCCGCACAGCAGCGCAGCTGGGGATGCTTTCTGTTGTGTCTTGCACGTAGACGCGTAGGCGAGGGGCAACAGCGAATCGCTCAACCAGTGCGCGATTCCCGCCGTGGTGTTGTGTTCGCATGGGCTGCGCGTGGGAACGAAGGACCAACGACCCTCTCAATATTCCGTTCCTCCCAGCCCTCTTCTGCTTGCACCGGCCAGCCGTGACTTCGGACCGTGCCGATGAGCGGCCGCCAGCGCGCACCGCTCGAGTCGAGTTCTAAAAAATAGTTTTGTTTTGTGTGTTCGCAAACGCATTGTTTCTTCAAGCCAACCACGTACATAACATTTTCAAAAAAAAAAAAAAAATAGAAAGCCTCCCCATCTACCATCCACATTCTTGCGTAAATCCATACAGTTGGTGCATCGACAAATGCGCGCGTCATCTTTCCCCTCCCGTTCGCCACCTATGACCGAACAAAGGATGGTCGTTCGACCTTTTATATTTACTTCAAAATATTATATATTGTTGCGTGATGACTGATTAATAATGTAGAAGAGGCGGAGTTCCGAGCTTCTCTTCTATTCTGGCCAACTTTGGTTATAGATTAATCAAATTATGTTCAAGTTATCTAGCTGAAAATTATCTGACTAAATATATAGTTTTTATTTGTATTCAGTTGTTCGCTTTTCAGGTATGAGTAGATGTTTTTATAAAAATTCTCAACATCGGCCCAGGAAATGAAAATTTCCTGATTTGCAGGCCTTTATTTCAGAAAAGGTTCATGGTAGAGCAGCAATAATTCCACAATATGTTCACAGCATAATTATCCGCAAACAGCTAAAACTCATATTTTTATGACATTTGAATACAAAGATACAATCGCGCTAATTTACAGAAAACAGCGAGTATTGAAAATTTTTAGGAAAAAAAACAGTTTTAAGATTGTTCAAACTTTTTCCACCAATTCTACACTACCTCAGCTTTCAAAATCATTAAAAAACACCTTGCATAATTTTGTAGCGCAAGTAATTATGGCCACTTCGATAAAGCCTTTGTCCAATTATAGCGCACCGCGCAGTTCTGAAGATTCTACGGAATTTGTGAATTGTTCAAGGTTTTTAAATTTTGGCATATAATTTTGTAACAGGGAGAAATATATTTACAAAAGAGGATTAAATATATATATACATTGAGGAACAGCCAAGGAGCCAGGCTACGAGGGCCCCCGTTCGACGCACTTCTTTTTCTTAATCTTCCACAAACGAGCGCGCCACTTCGTCCTCATCATTCTCCAGCTATAACAATATTTCTTCGGTCATCTTTTGTCTCGACTTCGCGAATCGACGATGACAGACACAGCAATGAATGATTCAGAATCAATTTTGTGCACGTCGAGGTTCTGATGCGCTGTGGCATCAGGCAACACACAGACGTTTTTCGCAATCACCTTCACCTTAACGCGGATTGCACAAAAAGACAATAACGTTCAATGAGCAAGCAACGTATTCCAAATCATTTTAGTAGAACGAAAGAATTGGAAAGGGCATGGAAAACTGCCTCATTAAAACAATGTTTCTGGGCTGCATTCGTTTTTTCGAATGACTCGACAGCGCACATTATTTTCATTCCTGTACAGTTTTTTTATTCCTTTGCCACCGCCTATCGCGGCGGGAATGGTCAAACTCTAAACTAATAGGCGGAACAAACTATTTTTGTTGTTTATTGCCGATATATATGTTGTGCGCCATATAAATGTACCGGGGCCTTCATTCATGCTCGCAGTCTGCGCGAAAAACTGTCATTTTTTTTACCACCGTGTGAATGCCCAAAACTAAAATGGTAACCTCGCGAGTCTTTCGGCTTTTCATTTCCATGAAAGTGATTGCCAGTGATTGCGTCCAGAAAGTACACACATCATATTCGGTCCTTTCTCCAGGTAAACAGACGATGCTGCGCGTAGTTCCTTATGGATAATACAAAAGCACTAGAACAAAAACATCGCTGAGAAAATGGTCATTTGTTCCTTCAACTTGAGGCAACGTTTCCCTTCTCGGCAATGAAAACGCTACCTTCTAATCGCTAATTTAATGTCACATGATCATGCTATGGCGACACGGTTTCGTTTTGTATGCGCGTTCTCACTGACAACTGGATTTGTACTAGAGGTTAAGTAGATGCAGGGATGTAATCGGCGTCCAATACAGGCATATTGGTCGTGAGTGCTAGCCGGCCTGGGGTATACATATGTGGTCGCATGGTCGTGCTATCATCAGATATAATTGTGCGACAAACGTATGCGCCTGCGACAAAATCTGCATGCATGCCAATAGCCTAAAACCGTAAACACATTTAGCTGACCCCCAAAAATGCGCCGCATATGAGCGCACCGAACAGACGAATCCAGACAGCTGCAGCGGTACGTGCTTGAATGCGTTATAGTAATTGTCGTCCCGTACGTGGTACTCTGTGAGGTCCGAACGATCGGCTGAAATGTTGTCGGAATTAAATGCCGCGGTTTGGCGTCCAGCGCACGTGTATTCAACCATGAAAATGTAGAATTTGTTTTGATTGAATGGTCAACGGAAAATATTCACTTCGGTAGCCCATTAAAGCTGCGTTTTTAGGATGGCAATGACAATCGGGAGATCAGGGTGCAAAGTGGTCCATCGTGGACAGTTTTCATACAGGGATAGCTAATATTGGAAAAACACAAGACAAATTGGTCCATTACAGCCAGTTTAAAAAAAAAACGGGACGGTCAACGTCGGAAGAACACAGGACACCTTGTTTCATTGTAGCCAGTTTTAAAAAAGGAATGGCCAACGACGGCGGAACATAGGACAACTTGGTCCATTGTAGCCAGCTTTAAAAAACTGAACATCCAATACTGGAAGAACAGAGGATAACATTGTCCATTGTAGCCATGTTTAAAAACCGGAACCTCCAATGCTGGAACAACACAGGACAACTTGGTCCATTGTAGCCAGTTGTAAAAAACGGAAAACCCAACGACGGAGGAACGCAGGACAACTTGGCCCATTATAGCCAGTTTTAAAACCCGGTGCGACCATATTGGAGAAACAATGGCAATCTCGGTCCAATATAGACATTCTATATGTACGGCAGCGCCAATATCGGGAACTCACTGTACATCTTGGCCCAAGCTAGCCAGTGCTGGCTATTGGCAGTGCCAACACTGGGAGAGCAATGGTAGCCTGGGCCATTGTTGGACATGGTGTTGACGTGCATGTCCTATGTTGGGAGCATGCTGGTTAGGCTGGCCCACTGTGGGGCCACTGTTTGCCATCGTACTTACAACATTGGCCCAATGCTTTGTGCTGCCTGGAAGTAAACCGAAAACATTAAAAAATAATGACCTAATCTTCAGTGCAAAAAACAGTCGTCTCTCAAAGACTTACAACCTTCTTCTCAATAACACCGCTTTATAAAGAGCTAATGAAACAAAGTTTCTATGTGTTTTGATTGATAATCAGTTAACGTGGTGCTCACATGTCCAACAGGTATGTTCAAAGGTTCACAAAAATATAGCCATGCTTTATAATTTCGATATATTTTACCCAGAAAGACACTGTTCACATTATACAACAGCTTCATAAATTCACATATAATTTATGCAATAGCTGGGTACGGATCAACGTATCGCTCAACACGTATTTCATCACAGGTTGTCAAAAATACTCTTCTGCACAATACATCATTTTTGCAAAAACGAGACTGTTTCTCCCGCCTTTCGGCACGTTACTTTCATTTCATTTTCATTTCAATACATTATTACGACACATCAGTCGGTTTAACGTAGGAAAAACGGGGAAAATTAAGGGGATGGTCCAGGTTCGCTTTCCCTTTTTCAGTCTTTTTGTACTGAGATATATAATGCGAATGTACTCACTCTCACCACCACCGACCATGAATCTTCTCTGACATTGTTTGTACCATTGCTCTGATTAGTTAAACTGTTTCTTGAGGTCACCACCACTTGGCATCGCGCGAGTAATTCAAACTAAGTCCGGTATACCGGCTGCAACGCTGTAGTCGCTCCAAGGGGTCTTTCAAGTTCGCCAGGCAAAAGCCTGGCGAACTATAGAGCCTATGACTGACCTACGGCTGACTTCTTGTGTTGCTTTCAACTCAAAAAGAGAAAGCAACACGCATCGCACCGCATCCGATTGAAACCGCCTTTGTCCAAAACTTATTACTCGGGTTAAGTAGCGAGCATCTTAAATATTGCTACGAAGATGACGAAGCGGGCATTGGCGCGGGGCGGAGCGCTCGCGCCAGGCCCGCTGGTCATTAAAAGCTTATTTCATCGTCCTTTCATCACGTCGTTCTGTTTCTGTTGTGTCGCCGTGTTCCATCGCTTGTCATGTCACCACGTAACATTTGGTTGGAGGTGCGGTTCATCCCCATCCTCACCTTGCACCATCGAAGCCAACCGTACGCCAGGTCCATCTGTCGAAAGCCCGTGGAGATCGCCGCCCAGCTCTTCCCCAGCCCTTTTTGCACAGACCCGACCAGCCGCTGTCCCCAGCCTCGTCCCCAGCCCTGACCACAACACACGACGATCAAGAAGAGCCCAAAGCCGTCCCTACCGACCCTACCGACCCCACGACGAAGCGACCTCAAGGCCACTCGAGCGAAGACAGCACACCCGCCCAAGCCGTCCGGCGTGTGCATGAGCCTTGACCTTCGGCAAACGGTGAAGATTGGACTTGATGCTCCGGTGCAAGCATTCTTCCCATCGTCGCCTTCATTGTGGTGTCCAGCGTTTCATGTCCCAATCCTGTGTCTGTGTTTATCGCCACGTCATGCATTGGATTTCTAGAAATCGATCGGGACGATTGCTCGGTGGCCCCGGGTAATGCTACGAAGGTGACGAAGCGGGCAGTGGCGCGGGGCGGAGCGCTCGAGCCAGGCCCGCTGGCCATTAAAAGCATATTTCATCGTCATGTCATCACGTCGTTCTGTTTCTGTTGTGTCGCCGTGTTTCATCGCTTGTCATGCCACCACGTAACAATATGTTGAGCCAACGCGGCGGCACCATCCGCCATTTGACAGGGCGGCTACCAGATGGCGCCTGAAGTAAGGGTAAACAGGTTAAACCGGTGGCCTTCGAGATCACGTGTGCCATAACACCGGACTAACGTGAACGTTTGGGCTTTTTAGTAAGATATGACATCAAAGTATAACCGCACAACCAGACTACAAGGACAAGGGAGAGCATGAGCCGCGAGCACTCGTGTTCCACATGTCCTTCCTCGCCTTCGTCTTTCTCTGCGCTTATCTCCGATGTGATGTTGCATGAGAAATGATCGCAGAGTCCACGGTTAAACTTTCGCCACTTGAGGCTGTGGCTACTAGATGTCGCCCGCGTTTGTAGCTCAAATTGCAGCGCACCAGGCTTATAGCCGCAGAAAGTTTGAAAGTTTGCATCAGGTAAGATCATGTAAACAGCACTTCAAGTTAACGCAAGTAAGGCCAAAAATAGGCCGTGCTTTCGTACTAAAAGCGGTTTAGCAAAGGTAACCACTGTCAAGTTTTAGTTTTCTTGTTTACATTAATATTGGGGCACAGGAAGGCGCAGTGTCTCGCTTCTGAGCAACATCACCTATACACTTACAACTAACATCATGCAATTGGACATACATATGTCGTGAAGCACCCAAACATCGGCTAGCGTAATCCGGTACCTTCTTTCTTGTGCTCTGAGTGCAGGAGATCGGCTGGCGGTGCTGCGAAAGCTTAAGTGCATACGTGATAGCGTTTATTTTTATTTTCGCGCCTTCACGCTTTACAGAGCTTATGGCTCGCACACAGTGTATCTGAACAAAGGCACTTAGGCAGTTATTGCAAAGACACCGAAGAGGAAGCTTCCATCATCAATTTCATATCTTGCGGAGCGCTGCAAACACCCTTTAAACCTCACGGTCACACTCCATGAAAGTTATTTTCGTTCTGATTCTTATTATGTCTCTTTTACCTTTCCTCTGACACGCTAACTCAGTTTCCGGTTCACTGCTGACAAGTCCTTCTTTACCTAAGGCTTCGGCTAGACTTAATTTAGGACTCAATGCTAAGCATATATATACTAAATATCAGGTCCTTCCATGTACTGTGATTTCCAGTATACGCTCTTATGCGGCATCTAAATGTTGATATATTGAGGCCTTATCTGTATCAAGTACTCGCAGATCATCACTAGCAGGTTACTGGTAGCAGTTTACCATCGGATGACCATAAGTACCGCCTCGTGCGGCAGAAGCCCATTATCTGGCTCTTTTATTTTTGGTCCGTGACCTCTTTCCCAAGCATTTCACCCCACACGAGCCGCGCACCACGAAGGGGGGGGGGGGGGGGGAAGCTTGTACCCATTGAAAATTATTGGGTACCCGGCAGCATCCCGGATCGAACCTGGTCCTAACTCCCGAATTCGGGGCGGATGCTCTATCACCACTTCGAAGCTAATGTTCTTAAAGTGATTTTATCATAAAAGGCCACTTACGGTGTGCTTCAGTTGTCGCGTAACCGACTGACTACTCAGAAATTTATTGCGCTTGTACTACCTCCGTTTTAGAAAAAACCAACCCACGTCGGAGAAGGATAGCCGATACAACCGTTTGGTGGAACTCGGGAAAGGTATTCCCTTCTGTGTTATCCTCATTGTCCTTCCTCAAGCTGCGTCGCTGACGTTTCCTGCCGGAGAAGGCAGTAGCAACGCATATGCGCTCCTTGAGCAGTGACCAGTCCTTTTTCCGAGAAGAAATGACAAGCTTTTAGAGAATGAGCTTTAGTGCTTGCAATGCGCCGAAAAGCCGTTCTCTTTGACTATGTGTATCTAACCATGGATAAATTTAAATAAATATAGCCGCGATCACTCCGCGGACAGTTTAGCTTCACTGGCGACTCTATGGTGCCACTATGCTATCTCCGACAAAAAAAACAATACACGCAAGAAAACGAACGAGAAGGACGTGACACCACAGGCGCCGGTGGCAACTGAGCGTTTATTCGCAACACACATGACACATATTGAAATTCGTACAAAATAACAGCAACAAAACATAAGAAGTCACGCAGACGTCTCGCTGCGTAAAGAATTTCTTTCGTGCGTGACAACTGATGAGTCACTTACGCTTTTTATCTAGACACGCTTGCGCGATTCCTCTTTTTTTTCGCCTGTGTGGCTTTCAGTACATGCTATGCATGTTTATAATAAACACTCAATTACTAGTTAGAGCCTGTAGTGACTAGTCTTTCTTATCCGTCCTCTTTTGTGCACTTTTTTCCCTAAGATGCTTTACCAACTAAATCAAATATTGATTTTACTCCACAATGCTATAGTCGCATTTGATCGTTCCTTGCATTTAACTTACTGTCTCCCCGTGCATTGCATGCCACCATCTCCTTATACGTCCAGCCGTGCGCAGTGGATCCAAATACATCACTATCGCATCATCCCCAAAGTGCATTAAATAATGTCAAAGTATTATAGGGCGCTACAACCAATTAAGGTCTCCAATCACCGATATAGCAGATATTTTTCTGAGGCCTGAGCTTAAAAGACTAGCCTCAAACTGTAATCGAAAATGAGACGTGAGAGGCTATAGAGAGTACATTCTTTGCATTTCGCCAACGTAGCTAAATCGGCGGGAGTGTTTGTAGCTCCGTCTGCTTGGATCATACTATTAGTATGAATTCGTATAATACATAGATTTTACCCCTTCTGGTCCTGATTGGTCACGTGGTCCCTGCCTGTCCATCTGCGTCACTCCAATGTGCCGAGTGAGCACAGTCCGGTAAACATGAAAAAGAAAAGAAACATTTGAAATCCCACTCATCGCTAGGGATTACAGGCAACATTATTTGATGGTTGCGGGAGCTACTGCACCAGATCGCCTTGTGATCTTTGTTTTCTGCAGACATCAAAACAGCAAAAAATGCTGCTTGTGGGACAGTCCTCTTTGTTGTTTGTAATGGACGAGCGTAAACTAAATACCAGCTAGGTGATTTGTGACTGGGGGGTACACGGCTGCGGCAGCGCACCCACCATCCCTGAGAATCGCTGCTTCCTTGAGTGGGCTCGATCTCCATTAAGAGTGGCGAGCGTGCTTGGACATGGTCGCCACAAAGTGAGCAACATACAAGCTATGCGATAGTTCTCGATGGCTATCATTTCGTACTTTGTTCGGAATAAACAAACAGTTCTCAGGACAGCAAATAAAAGGTTACCAGCCCCTTGTTTCGAGCAGGTCTCTAAGTGTTTCCAACGAGTGCATGTGGCCAAAAATATTTTTCTGGAGGTTGCTGCCCTCCACATCACAGAGTGGTGCTTAGTCCACATTGTATAGAATTATGTAGAATTTATCTCCTGCGAAGTGATGATAGTCCGTGCACAACTGTTGCCGGGAATTTATAATCATTGAATAATAAGGGTAACGAATGATTAGGAGCTACAAAGATTTTAAAGTCACTTGTGTGGATTTCTTTTTTCTCTCTCTTCCAAGGACATGTACAACTGTCTACAAGTACTGTTAAGCGGCATTTATAATGCCTCGCAGTAACACTGACTCAACCTCTGGAGACTGTATGACTCCAGATGCCTTTCATATCATCCTGAAAAAAAAAATATTACTTCATTGCCGATTCCTGAAAAAAATTGCTCCCCAGCGCTCTAGCTGTGGAGAGACTTTTGTTTCGCTCAAAGGTCTTGTATGTTAGCGTAACCGAAATTGTGTCCCTTTTGTCTCCTAACCAATGAAAACATTTCTGGGAATAACTGAGTGTACTTTTTCAAAAATATTCCTTGACGGCTCACGTGATTTTTGTAAGTCTTTTAGACGCAGACAAGCTTGATGAGAACTCTTTCACCTATTGACGGGCATGCAACGCACTTGTCACTATCCGCTCATCTCACTTAACTGTGTCATTAGTGCCTCATTTTTCACCTATCACGTTTGAGCGGTGGTTTAGCATAAGCTACCGAACCCTAATTCACGCGCGTTGCGATACGTAGCCCTTTTAAAAGGTAGTTTGACATCAACAGCTTCGGTTTTCACGTACAACACTTTTTTCGGCAGGCGGCGACTCAGCAGGCGGATTTATTGTACAGTGCATCGTCTCAAATCCCAACAAAAGAGCTTAGAGCTCATGTTAGGATAACCTAAGGACTTATCGTCTATGGCGTTATTTTGCTGCTTGCACTTCGGATTTTTTGGTGAATGCCGCAGGAAAGAATAAAAAGACTTCATAAGCAATCACTCCAGCTTATGGTCCCCATGACGACTCATAATATCCTATTCGTTCAACAGTCGTGAAACTGATGACGTGGGCGACAGGAAGTGGAAGAGCAATAGTTTTTAGTACAGCATTTCTGCGTTTAAGACTGTAAACGTGTGGTGCCCTCCTAGAAGGGGCAGGCACAAAAAAAAAAAAAAAATGCGCGTATGGGCAGGAGCCTGGCGCGTTCTACCTCTAGCAGCCTTTACACGTCTATCTTCGGCGCTGCTGAGCTTATGGTACGGTGAGCCGAAGACAGTAACGGCGCACAGCAATGAAACGACGTGTCCGAAATTCAATTTATAAATGAAAGACAGCAGTAACATAAATATGGGGAGAACGCCGTCGCTATGCTGCCCAGAAAATCGCTTCGACACCGGATTCGTAGAGCCATATTCACAAATTCTCAAGGCCGCAATACAATCATTGCAGTCCATCCCCCTCCCCCCCCCCCCCCCGTCCTCCCGTACTATGCATGAATACAGTCATCGCACCGTAATGCGCGGCGTCATTACAGCGCCAATCAGTTAGTCGAAACGCTGGCGCTCACCGCATATCATGCGTTAGGAATGGCCCTTGGTAATTTTTATTTTAGTGCCATTCATATTTCCAAGGTAATTCCTCCGTTTACGTTTGGACTCGGTTTACAAGTCTGTGTTGACACTTACTAGTCGACTTTCGTGCGACTGGCTACGGCTACAATGCTGCTGATAGCATGACGAGAAATTTCCATTGTGTATTATATACTCTCCCATTCACGAACATTTTCCCTTCCGATTAGCATTTTTATACAAGCTTCAAAATGTAGAATTATTTTACACTTGACTTAGGCCTCTGAATTAATGCAATTTTGTATGGCTGCGCATCCATCGCACAAGAGGTGTGCCGCTAAGTACACGCGGCGATATATCGAGAGATGGTTGAACGGGTTATCCATAAGCACACTTTTCCAGTATGGGATCGGTAGAAACGGATGCTTGAATTGTTTTCCTTCCACAGTCCACGGCTCAAGGTACTGCTGTTACACGAGCGTATCTGAGTACACCGCTGTAATGCATTTTTCTCAGCGGTGATATCTGCTTCAGCCCATTTTTCAAAAAGTTCGGCAAAACGCACTTTTCTACGTAAGCTTCGTGTGCGCTATGTATGAAGCCATCAAAGTCTGCAGGAGGGCATATTATGTAACCTAGGAGTTACAGGCTAATTATCTAGCAGGGTTCATCAATATTTTTAACGTAAAACGCAGGACACTAAAAAGCTACTGTTTGATAGTGCACTAAGTGGAACAATTTAGGAGATCAAGAAATTTTATATCAACACCATTCTAGTTCGTGGGGAACTTATATGCTGTAGACTAGAAAGATCTGCATCCTTTCTATGATCTCGGTTCTCCTTCTGTCGAAACGTAATAAACAAAAAGCCCGAAAAGACAACAAGAATACAACGCAAGGGAGAACGCAGCGATGCCTACCATCTGTGTCGGCGATCCCCTATCATTTGTCTCTATGGGGCACAATTACGTCCAAGAGCCTACATCAGCCGTGTGCTCGGCTGCTGTCTAGGAAAGGCATTTAGTCATTGACCTACGTTTGTTCGGGGCAGCGCTCTTCCACGGTGCATTACGCTTCGTTGCAGGAATGTCCGTCAGGCCCCAATGCTCAGCATTCAATCATTTCGACCCGATACCATTACACATTTGATTGCCACAACATGGAGCCGGTTATTCGAAAAGCATTAGTTGCTTCGATATGGGATTCAATTGTGGAAGATAAATGTTTCTGAGATACCAAAAGGCGGAAACTGCCAAGTCTAAGTGAAGTGCCTAAGTAACGACGACATTATGACTTTAACTTCCCCACCTCGGTTATAAAGGGACCAGACGCGACAGTCACATTATACGCCATTCACACGCTCTGCAGTGCTAACCAAGTCGGAAGGACCACAAAGAGCAGCCATGACTCCATGGACAGGAACGAAGAGTTTGCTTTGGTTTCTGGGGTTTGACAACTCGAAGCGACTCAGACTATGAGAAACGTCGTAGTGAAGTTCTCCGGATATTTCGATCACCTGGTTTATTTTATTTTTTTTTACAGCACACGGGCGCCTACCTTTTCGTCTCTATCGAAAATCTGCCGCCAAAGCCGGGATTCAATCCTTCGACCTCAGGCATAACAGTCGAGTGCCCTAACCACTGCACCACCATGGCGGAGCAACACAGCCAAGAAAGTGACCAGAAATAGCCAGTCTCAGACAGGCTCTGCTCGTGTGTACAAAATACATATAACATTCATGCAGAGGGTCACCATGTTAGCCACGCAGCCATTAAGAATTCGGACACCCCCCCATATTGAGCCGCAAATACTGTTCTAAAATGGTAGCATACAAGCGGCCACCCACTTCGCCCATAAAACGTCCCCGAATGGGGCCCTTCGCTTCTAACTGCACTTCTACATCTATGCGAAAGCGATTGGTTATGCTTAGACTGAGGTGGTGAGAAAAGGGGCCTGGCTCGTGTTACGTGCGATACAGGGTGGCTCGGAACTGCAGCTACGACGGGAACATACAAGGCACCCCTGTGCCCGGAATATTCTTCGATTCTCCAGAGGAGCAGGAAGTTCTTATACGGACAGAGAGCGGCATTTCGTCGACAATGGCCTAAACTGCTAACGCAGCAAAGTGCGGAGGTTTCAGTCTACGGACGCCTCGATCTGCTTGCTGGCTGAGACTGCATCATTAAGTTAAAGATAGAACACTCCAAATGCCTCTTGGAGAGATGAAGCTTCCGCGAAACGAATAATTGTTTTACACATTTGTACCTGCATTTGTCTAATTATTGTGGAGACATTACTAACGTCATGTTTCTAGAAAACGGGTAGCTCTCTTTTGGTTCGCATAAACGTTTTTCAAGAGGTATTTATACATCTGTACTTTTAATAGACGGCCTCAGGCAGCTTGTGGTGGTAGGACCGATTTACTGAGCTGTTGAAGAAGCTCGGTGTCCGCGAAGTTTGTGTGCAGCCTCAGAAGAATTGGAGACCTTGATAGAGAAAGGAGTGCGTCAAGGAAAGTGCCAGCCATGGAGAGGAAGAAAGTGCGCGCCAAATGTGGGAAGAAATAAAGTTGGGAGGAAACAGTAGCGTGGATGCAACAAAAAAAAAATAGCGAGAAGGTATTGCATTGCTGTCGCAGACCCCGCCGCATGAAAGGGAATACTCACTTGTATTTTTTTTTCTCCGTTCTACAACAATACCCGGTTTACTTCCTTCTGGATGCTGGGAAGAAGCACATTCTCTTATGCTCATTCTTTCTACGCATGTTACTGTCACCATGCGCACCAACCACCTTTTTATATCTTAGTCTTGCGTGTTTGGTGAACGTCAAAATTTATGAAGGTTGACCAACCATACAAACTCTAAATATTTGATTGCTCCGCACGTATACAGCTAAAACCAGTGTCCTACTAAACTGCTTGCGCCACCTTTCTGCATCCGCCGCCCTCTGTTCTCCGTGGCTGCACATTCTAACGCATTAGTGTTAAAGGCCCAGAAAATCCGCCGTCGACATCATGAGCGGAACATCCCGAACATGATGCTGCAGGCGGCATAGCTGCCACCTATCTTCTTTCATATGGGATATCAGAGTAGTCTTCTGGCGGGCTAGTTTGTGAAATTCGTTCATCTTCAAAACTATGCGAGTAAAACAAGAACACCGGCCACACAACACACACAAACAAATATTTCCAAAGTTTATTCGTATGGTTGCAGGCAGTCTACATGTTGGAATTTAATAGATTCGTTACAGACAGTTTTCTTTTATCCTCCGCATGAAGTAGCTAAAAAAATTAACACCATCCAAGCATAAATCTAATACAATACCAAAACCAATAGTGCATTTTCTGCACATACGTATACTGTACCCCCCACACGTGATGTCGATAAGGTCTGAGCAGCACGCAGCAAAGAAAAAAAAAACATTGTAACACCATCCAAGGGAAGCCCCCGCGGCCTCAACCACTAAGACCGAGCCCGCCGAGAACCTTAGAATAGTGGGAGAAGCAGAAAAGGTGAGATAACCATTTTGAACAGCTGACAAAAGTCCCGAAGGGGAGTAGGCCCGGATACTAGACAAAGCGAAGAAATAATAAGCATGATAATCCACCTGGAACACAGGCAAGCAAGGAGGCCTACTCTACCACAAGATGAACGAGATGGACCCAACCAAGGACCAGGATAACAAGGATGCATCAAAACATGTGAAAGTTGTTCGCGACAAGAAACAAGAAGAGTGAAGAAACAAAAACTTAAAAGAGTGACAGGCATGACAGTAACCATTCGAATAAAAGCTAGAGTCCGTGCTTGTTTGTGTTTGTCTCCGTTCTGTTCTCGCAGTTTATAAGATGGTTATGTCATAATCAGCAGGCTGGGAACCTTGTAATTTGTGTGAGACCCGTGAGCCACAGGCACGTTCATACAGCTTGGTTAAAGCTGTGCTTTTTATTTTTGCTAGTAGCCTATGCTATCGTGTCACACCTTTAAGGCGGAGCTTAAGTTTTCCCCATAATTTTATTGGCATTCATGAACAATAAACTGATAATACGCCCGCTACAGGCAAAAGGCAGTAATAGGCCTTTATACTTCGTTAGTTATGCCACAAGTGGGGAAGGAAATAGAGTGGAGAAGTGTACTTCAGTGAACTGTGTACTTATCTGTGTGCTTAAAACTGAATTATCAAACGTCCTGCGAAAATTGCTGAATTTAAATAGCAAAATAAATACATCGGTAGGTTCCACAAATAAAACACGTGCTGTTACGTGCATGGGTACATGTGTGTGCAAAAGTATGCTTGCAGCTGTTCTGCCGAACAGAGTGAAGTACAATGTTTCCGAATACCCTGAGTATTGTCACTGGTTCAAGCTGACTTCTAAGTGATGTTCCCTCTGGCAACATTGAATACTTTGAATAATTCGATGTTCCGATCCTTTGAGGCCACGTTCTACGGCTCCCTAGCTCTATGTATCCGGATACAAACTGCAAGTGGTCAAGACAACCACAATGTTATCGTCATGGTTCTATTAGTGTCCACATTCGCACAGCTTTCCAACAATTTCAAATATAAAATAACGCTTACGGGAAGCCTATATTAAGTTATAGTCATTCTTAAGACGCTGCTGAAATGGTGTACATGCGGACTGTAAGTTGCGCAAACTAATGTCACCATTTAAAAATGGACTTGTCCAAGAAAATGTAACACAAACTTCTAAAAGTGAGATCTACATGCTTTCCTTCGCTTATATATGCAGCTGATTATAACATATCTAGCTTGCAAGACCGGTGCCCGAGTTTTGATTTGTCAATTCTCAAGATAACGAGTTCTCGGGCGAGAAACCAATTTTCAAGCTCCGCTGCCTCTCTAATTTCCTTTTGTGAGAATGCCTTTCCAGCAGGAAGCTTTCGACTGCCTCCGGAAATGCAGTAATCTACTAACAGGAAACACGTCCTACTATTCAGATTGGTGACCAAAAATCTTTTGGTAGCAGTGCAGCGCATACGAATGGATATTCGCTGTCTATACCTTGCTGCGCTGGAACCAGCTATCAAAACTTTGAGGGCAACAGTAATAGAATATAAGCGCATGTCAAAGCTGACAATATTATTTCTGCAGAAATGTGCCTTTCCAATTTCTCGATGCACAACAAACACTACGGGAGCAACTTCATTATTCTGGAATTCCCTCTACCTATAAAAGAAGAACAAATATCTTACCCAAACACTACATCTACTAGCTTTCAAATAGCACTATTTGCTATTACTGTAATGCATGCGAGAAAAGTTGACGCTTGATTGGATTCACATAGTTCGCTCCTTCTAAGAACGTCTAAATGCCAAGTCCATTCCAAAGTAATCAAACGTGCCCGCATCCATACTGCTGAAAGGTGCACATTAGTGCTGTAGTTGAAGACTGCGAGACTACAAGTACTGCTGTTAGGAAAATGTTACAATACGTAGTAGGGGTGTAGCCAGGGAGCTGTCTTTTTTTTTCCGCCGGCATATATTTCTGGCTAGGTCACTAATGCGTAGTCAAGCAATAGCCACTGCCCGCTAGCACCAACACTAGATTATAACATTCAATTCGTCATGCTGCGTTTCACTAGTTTGTGTCTGTCCTATTTAGCTGTCTTGCCTTAAGATAAATTTACAATACGCAGGAAAATAAATCCTACCAAATCTGGCATATCTGGTGAGGTTGAATTTGGCACTCTGATGTGAAGCAATAAATTCTTTTTACATTTGCAACATCAGATAACCGCGCTTAAAAAGGAGATGAATTTCGTCCACTGTTTTGTTCAATGAAATTAAATACAGTTCCGCAATTCGTACGTATTGTACTAAAGAGAAAACACCTAATTCATGCTAGTAAAATCATAACTAGTGAAACTCTAAAATAACTCTCACAAACATAGCATAGTATATGCCTACGCGTAAGCAAGCAGCTGCTTTTTAATGCAGCTCCAGATTTCGCTATGCACTAGTTATTGCCTATAAAGAAAGCAACTGTATTAATTGTAAGAATGAAATTTCAAGGCTGTACACCCAAATGGCAACACAATAAGCTCTAGATTCGGAGTTCACAGCGGACTAGTGCTGCCGCTTCCATGTGTTCAATCATGACCCTTTGCCCTCTCGGAAGGCAGGCTGGTCGAGCTGCGCCAGTTGCGGGAAGCGCAGCGGCACATCGTCCGACTTCAGCAACGGCAGCCGGAAAGACTCCTCCGGATTCGAGGTGTCCATGAAGTCGGCGCTCATACCGACGCCGAAGAGGAGGTCTTCGCCGCCCAGGCCGCTTACACTTTCCTCCATCGGCGACCGCAGGTACGTGCGCTCGGACCTGGGACAGGTGTTTCAACGTCGGATCATGAATGTCCGCCACTGGCCGGCGTAAGTGTATCAAGCGCTATTAGTCGCTGTCTGCAATCTACTGCTAAACATTCCTCCCTTCCAAGCGTAACAAAACTACCTCCTGTTAAAAGATAATGGCAAAAAAGATAGGCGGGAGTTTCACTAATATTAGTATTACCCTAACGCACGTCTATACTCTTTAGAAGTTGAGCTCATTACAGCCACTAATTACCGTCTGTAACCAGTAATCTCTCGTTTTTCTTTTGTTTTTTGGGTCACAGTATCACCGGTTCCAGGGTCATAAAAATACCCAAGGAAACATTCTTTCTCTCCTTGCTCTAACTCTTTTTCACCTCTCCCTTTCACCTCCCTGGATTTTGATCTTCGGAAGAAAAAGCGCATTTAAACCCTGCCAGTGATGTTCGTATTGCCCAGACGAACAAAAGACCCTTTGTCAAAAAGTTGACTGGGCTGCGAATTGAGACTCCTTCTTCAACCCTTATTGAGTGCTCTTTCATAGTGTGTAGCCATCTTCTTCCTCTCATTCTACCCTGTTCCTGTCAAACCGCACAAAATGGAACTCTACACACGACCTACAAACAGATGCGCCAGTGTGAAGGCAATGAATACAGTGACACGAATGAAGAGGTGGGACAACCAAGCAATTCTTGCAACCTTCAATTAAAGACCCTTTGTCAAAAATTTGACTGGGCTGCGAGTTGAGACTCCTTCCTCAACCCTTATTGAGTGCTTTCATAGTGTGTAGCCATCTTCTTCCTCTCATTCTACCCTGTTCCTGTCAAACCGCACAAAATGGAACTCTACACACGACCTACAAACAGATGCGCCAGTGTGAAGGCCATGAATACAGTGACACGAATGAAGAGGTGGGACAACCAAGCAATTCTTGCAATCTTCAATTAAAGACCCTTTGTCAAAAAGTTGACTGGGCTGCGAATTCAGACTCCTTCTTCAACCCTTATTGAGTGCTCTTTCATAGTGTGTAGCCATCTTCTTCCTCTCATTCTACCCTATTCCTGTCAAACCGCACAAAATGGAACTCTACACACGACCTACAAACAGATGCGCCAGTGTGAAGGCAATGAATACAGTGACACGAATGAAGAGGTGGGACAACCAAGCAATTCTTGCAATCTTCAATTAAAGCAATGTAATAGGGTGTTCACCTAGGAGAGTCGGACACGACTGAACGACTGAACTGAACTGAATAGGGTGCTGTGCTCGTTCGTACAGGATTCAAAACAAGAGCATAACTAAAAATTGCCTTACATTTTAGCGCATCACTTTTCGCCATCGTCGCAAAGTGAATGATGGCTTCAAGTTGCAATACAATACGGTAAGGGTAGACAGTATGTACGGCCATAGTACTGGTGGTATTGTCGCCTTCCTTTAATATGCCGAAGAAATGCCCATTCCGATGGAGAACGACGTCGTCGTGCTAGTTCCGCAGTTTATTTTTGTTATTCCAGGGAAATATTGTCACTTACTGGTATTCCACTATACAATGTGAACGACTGTAGGTTGAGTGGTGTTTCGAAGCAGAGTGGTGTTCCACAATAGGAGCTTTATTTTCAATCAACAGCCGCAAAGAAAGCGGGCAGTGTGGCGCTGCAAACTGTTCTCCGTCCGTTCGAGACATCCTGTTGCGCCATGCCTGGCAGTGCTCGCCCCGCGCGCCTCTGATAAAAAGTCCTGAAGAAACACCGCCACCGTGGACACAGTGAGTAGAAGGAACTCAATCTTCTAGGTTGCATATTCCCCTAGCTGCACGATAGATAAATATGCGCTATCGCGTGTTATCTCTAACAAAGAAAATTTTGTTTCAGGGGCTACTACTCTTCATAGTTTGCTTTCAAAAGGGATGGAAAGCAGCGCCTGGCAACAAGGATGGAAACGCTAATTGTTGCCGACCAAGCTCTCCGAGAGCATCTTTCGCAATGTCGTGACGATCAAAGCAGAGATTTTCTTGTTTAAAGGGGTGCTCTTTACGAATAGGATGTGCTCACAACTGCCTCGACGACGTTTGACATAGTATAAGAAACCATTATATATTTCTTTATACTGACCAGCAAAGCAGTGAATTTGGTTACACAGCTGTGAGATCACCGTTAAAATATATTTCGATATAGAAGCGATTGCTCCATCGACATTATTCTAATGCACAGCTTGTTTTACAGCCAAGGTAGTACGGAGACATTACAACGAACTACACTTCTGTCCAGGTCCATCCCAGCCGCGGCGGCCGCTTTTCGACTGAGATAGAAAGCAAGTCCTGCATGTAGCGTGTGATGTCGGTGCACGTTTAAGAACTACAGGTTGGCTAAACTTCCGCAGCCCCTCAACACGGCGTTCGTCGCAACACGAGTCGTTTTAGTAATGTAGAAGTCTCGATAAATTGACAATCAATAGTATCGACAGTTTTTCCACTATCGATCAACCATCGACAGACATTCGACAGTATTTTCAATACCACTATCGATCCATAACATTACTGTCTGTAGTACGATCCACGGTATTGCAGCTCATAAAACTGACATGCCATCACATGTAGTTACCACCTCCGTTCCATGCACTCTGTAACGCAAGCTTGTGCTGCAGTGCGGTGACGCTGTTGATCTTATACAATGGATACAAATATAGTGAATAATATCAAAGTACTGTCGAGAATACTATAGAGCCTACTGCCGGTGTGCTATCGTACCTCTAGTGCTATAGATAGTTTTCCGTCGCTTGTGAATTAGGTAACGCAAGTTAACACCTTGCCAGGCTAAAAGCGAAAGCAAAAAATTCAGTTCCTCAACACAGAACATGTGATACAGTCACCTTCTATCGACACCAGCCGTCAAGCTATATAGCCATTGCTAACTGGTGTCCCAGGGGAGCCATTATAGGTAAAGCTTTATTGCAGAAGAATGGAATTGTGCACGCACTCTGTGGAAGAAATATAAAACTTTAAGTTGCTAGTTCAAAAACAACTTTACTGCAACAACGGCGAGAAAAGTTTCAGGGCCCACTGTTCGAAATATGTTTGTAATGTTAATGGCGCTGGTTCAAACTATAACGTTCATAAGGTTATAATAAAGAATGTGCATTTATAGTGGTAATGTAATATTAATGATGCAACATTTAAAATCATTTGTTAACGGTATTCTTGCAAAAGCATATATATATGTGAGCACTTGAATTGTGTAAAACTAGCGTTTTGGACACAACATAAGCCGTTACTTGTCGCCTTTTAGCATAATGTAAAATTCTAACACATAAAACGTCAATGCAAAGTTGTAAAACATTTTCGTAGCATTATTCTAATGTTAGTGTTTTCTGGGTAGAGAAAAAAGGCCGCTGTTGTCTACGAAATATAGGATGCTGTGATGTTCTGTGTATATTCATGTATTAATTCAAAGGACTTACAAAATATTTTTTGTGATTTGTGAGCTGCTATCTCAGCCTAAACCATCAGCTCATTTTGATGGTTCATGGTGAGGAGATAGATGTCAAGACTAGGTCAGATAAACGGTAGGCTGCTTCCATCTCTTCCATCCCTTTTTTAGCTTAGCTCGCGCCGACGATCTAATCACGAGAGATAGGCTCATTATTTTTACTCGTAGCTAGGGTGCTTGAATACGCACGCTCCCCTCCTACCCTTAGAAGTACCGACGCGCCATCGTCTGGATCCTGTCTGAACCACAAATTGCCTCCGCCTTTCAACTTTCTGGCGTGTTCACTTGGTGGCGCTACCATCCTTACATTCGTCAAAAGCGAACTGTGTGTCTTGACGTTCAATTTAAACCGCCTACTCGTCCACCCGATGACGCCCGAAATTACGATGGCCCGAAGTATATTTTCATCGTAGGGAATATGATGTGGCTGACATAAAAGTTACTTCTCAAGTTCTTTTTGTGTTTATGCACTTCAAAAATACACTCTCACTTTACGCCCACACATTTTGCGTCGAACGAGACCCGGGAGAAAGCTACGCTCGGTGTGATGACTACTCCTGCCCGTTCTGAGTGAAAATTCCACTTCTATGAAAGCCAAAATGACGCCAGCAAATCAAATACACGATTTTTGTGCTTTGAGGGTATCATTATAAGACTATCTACTAAAATGTCGAAGGTAACACCAATATTATGGGAACGGGAAGGCCCTAACGTTTGCTAAAAAAATTGCAAACAAGGCAGGAATTCAAGCCTTCAATTTCAAGGCAGAATTATAGAGGGGGGGCAGGCGTGTTTCCAAATTAACGCACCTCACGACAGTGTTGAAGAGTGCGTTTACGAAATTCTCCCTGAAGAGTACATTTTGCCTTGTGTAGAAATCAAGTCGACTCGGATGAAATATTTATTCCATCAACCTTCTTTTCACCCTATATACTGGGTGCTCAAAGTTAGATTTCTACGATATGTTTAGATACAAAGAGCGCAACACAAAGGTTATGTTTGTACACGGGATAACTGTGATATTTGTCATCGTATTATAAGTAGTTAACAAATGCAATAATTACATTTTCATTCACTGCAGTTAGCACGCATCTTTACAGAAAATACTGAAGAGATACTGGCATGTAATGACTATTGTATTGTGTACAAATTTAGTAAACCATCTGTGTCGTGAGATATCTGCTCAAGCATGCGAGACCGCCGCACTGGGCCTGAATTTCGTCCTTTGTGTGAATCAACTGTAAATGCACATCCTTGCCAGGCAGTGTACGATACAGTACATGAACCAGGGAGAGCTTTCTGCCGGGTATCGCAATATCGCACGCGCAGTTAGACGAATTAACCTGAAATTTCCTGCGCGTATACCTCGGGACACAGGCAGGCTACTGAATTTCTACAGAGTAGAAATTTCTCTATATCCAATTTTCAAAATAATTATGCACGCTTGTGCATTGAATAAAAATTGTTGCTTTTAGTGGTAGAGCATCCGCCTCGCATTCGAGAGGCACCAGGTTCATTCTCTGGGGCCGCCGGGTAGCCACCGGTTTTCAATGGGTATAAGCTTTCCCCCGGCCTGGTCCTCGGCTCTTTGAGGTGCAATTCTTGAGAAAGGGGCATAGGTCCCACATAGCTACACTGATGGGTAAGTGATTCGTTCCGCCATCGGACAACAATAAGTCCGCCTCGTGCAGCAGAAGCCCATTATGTGGCCTTTTTTTTTTCTCGCGTAGTCAGACAACCGGAATGCCGGAATTGCCCACGACTGCACTGATTCTCAAAGAAGTGAACTTCATTAGCGACAGTGAACCCCTACGTCTTTCGACACGTTTGTTATAGCGTTTTTGCACTTGGCACTTCAAGGCTTTTTCTGAGTTTTCACGTGTGCAGGACACAACTCGTTTTCGATTTTGAACCCCATGAAACACGGTAACTTGAAACTATTCTGTTATTCAGTATTCGAAACTATTTTGTCCCCGAAGGAGCGCCGCGGGGTTTGCAGAGCCTCTTCCAGACGCACACCCCTGTGAGAGCCAGGCGGCGGGCCGAGGGAAGCTTGTACCCATTTCTACCTGTGGGTGTCCGGCAGCGGGTTTCGACGAACCACCTCCAGCCGCCGAGACGGACGCCCAAACCATTAATATTACCAAGATAAATATATCCTTAGTTTGCGCCCGCGTGACTGCTTACCCACGTTCAAAAACAACTTCTATATGTATTAAAATTTGAAACTTTAGTTTTGAACATCCCGAATGGCACTCCAGGTTTTTTTTTTTATTATTATATTACTCCGCGTAATGATCCCACCACCTAAAATATTCAGATAATGTATTTTTTCAAACACAGTGCACTCAGTACACGTTGCTCAATTGTAAAATTGTTCTATCGCGGTGCCGTCAAAAAGCACCTTTGTCACGTTCATTGATTTTTTTTTTTTTTGTACTTATGAGCGAGTGTTCTGCCACGTACAGAACACTGAATCACAAGATTCAAAAAATGGGCCCACCTAATTCACGTCAATAATTTAGAGCAGCGAATCCTGCACAATGCTTAGTGCACATACGCAGACATCCGGACACTATCTATGCGTTAAAACTTCAAAATCTAACCGATCGCTCTCTACCCGCCCTTTCCATACTTCTTTTGTGCGACCGCAATAACTCTCGGTACGAACGAATTGCCCTGCTTACAGTCGTCTCACAGGGCCGACCTACTGATGCAACTGGGGCCAAAGAGAGAGCTGAAAAAGAAGAGCACCTCGGTTCGATCTTGTTGTTTTTCTGCCCTGCTGTGACAGCCTGCAAGGCGTCCTTGATGGACGCTTTTGAGAGGGCAGCGATGTTGGGGAAGCGCTCCTGGAGAGCCTCCTCTCGGAGCGTAGGCCACTCGACTGTCGCCTGCAGAGCAGCCTCGGTGTCGTACGGAACATAGGTGACCGTGCTCGAGATCTCTTGCGACCCGATGCGGACCACCTTGCGCACCCGTTGCTGCTCGTCCAGCGCCAGCAAAGCAGGGATAGACCGGCTCCGAGCCGTCTTGATGATTGGCCGGGGACTCAGGGAACCTGCTCCCGAAAGTGGCCAGTGGCCTTTACTGCATGTGGGGCCTAAGCCTGTCGACCTTCTCGTGGGCCGTACTGGAGGCCTTCGTGTCAATTTTGTCCATTTCAGGTTTTTCGATCCGCAATTAAATTGAGCAGGCCACGAGCTAGATTTCGTTATCCGCTTACAAAACACAGCTGTCGAGGCCAGGTCACTGAGAACGTTGCCTTAGCAGCCCAACTCTGCAGTTTCTGAATTACCGCAACGGGATAAAAGACGAACAGAATCGTCAACGTTGCACACGCATTGTTTTGAGGAGTAGGAAGCATCCAAGTAGGGCATGCACACGAGGAGAAGACGCGCTAGGCGCAGCTCTCTTCTCCAGTTTACTGCGTGCGCTCTTCAAATTCTGCTTCCTTGACTGCTGTCCTTTCATCATTTATTGCTTACGCTAATATCGGAATACACATTTGGCTTAGCAACGATGACATCAAGTTTGCTGAAAATCTTCATTCAGCAGCAGGGCTAAAGTTCTTGTTTCGGATATGTTGCACTGCAGGGTAGTACGGTGCAATAGTAGCTTATCCTGCCCCTCGGTAGCAGAATAGAGCGAACATTGCCATGTTCTGACATCATGGTCTATGTAAGATAAGGAGATCTGGGAGTTTGTAATTCACCATCTCCTGACTAGGGAGTCCCTAGGTTAACCTCATGTAACAAAAAGTTAACCTCCATTTTATCTAATTTCCTCTATTCTAGGGGACTATTATTTAACGGTTCAACGCGGACAACACGAACACGACTCCATACGACGATTGCATAGGCCCGGACACGTAAGATAATTAAATAACAATTTAACAAAACTTGAAGTTGGGCTAGATGGTGCATTGTAATTTGACTGAAGATGAAGCGCACGGGAAGACGCACACAAGAGAAGAAGACACAGCGCGTGTCCTGTGTCTTCTTCTCTTGTGTGCGTCTTCCCGTGCGCTTCATCTTCAGTCAAATTAAATAACAATTCTTTATCAGGAAAGGAATGTGCTGCAAATTTCTGATCGAGGGTGGAAAGCCGAAATACAACACTAGATAATAGTTAAAACAAGTTGAAAGGAAGAGAACTGAAAACGACAAAAAGAAAGAAATTCGGTAAAGGCACTTAAGACACCTTACGCGTGAGAATGCAGGCGTGCCTGCCTTCGTGTGGTCGTATAATTTCGCTGCAAAATGTTTCTAAATTCATTAAACATATTTCTTATAGTGCTTTTAGTGTTTCTTTTTTTGCGCACCTGAGTGGCGATGTTCAGACCTTGTTGCAATTAACCGACGACAATATTGCCAGTTCCTGCTGCCTGGTAGCAAGACTTAGTCGAAGAGCATTCAAGTTGAGGTTTTATCTCTGCGTATTGCACGCAATGCTGCAATGCGTCAATACCTGTGGACGTCGATCAATACGTAGGCGCAGCAATTACGTTCCCGGTTGCATTTGACGATTAATATTGCAACAGCAGAACGCTTTCCAAATGAACATTAGTAAGTGATATGCACCACATGCGTCCACTACGTGCCCCTCTGACACACTTGAATGAACTACGCTTTCGTTTTCTATGGGTGGAGTGCTCGCCTGATTGGGAGAGGTACTGGGTTCGAACTTCAATATTTACCAGTTCATTTTATGGCAATACTTCTATTTTCCGTACATCCCACTTGCCGCTAGCTTGGTGGGTACCCTCTCTAGTGGGGACAACTACTACTAAGACATCCTACCCTGCTGTCAGTCGGCCAGCCAGCGGATACCACGGTAGGAGAGCGCCTTAGTGCCTTATCGCTAATTGTTCTTAAGCGTTACGTGGTGCTCATTTCAAGGGAAAGCCCGACAAGCAACCCTGCAGCCTCACCGAGAACTTGCGGCGCAGCCTTTGATCAGCTTCAGTTAAAAAGCAGCCATGTTCTCGTCCCTCAATTCGGCTGACTTCGTGAACGCTGTCAGAGGCGTAACCATTACTACCGTATGCATACCGGCCCCAAGAGGTTATTGGAGAAGCAATTCTCATGGGCTTCTTTGACACCAGCACGCAAGAAGGTTACCTGGCAGGGGTTCATTAGAACATTATCGAACGAAGGCAGACATCTTCGAAGCTAACGAGAATTGAGAAAAGAATTCGTTACTGATGTGCAAGTATTTGTGCCAGTCAAAATAATGAAGAATCATGGTGCTTGTAAGATTTAATCAAAGGGTAACATAAAAGACATCGCGCTACCTTAGGAGACGAATTCAAGACCTCCGCATGTCAAGCTCCTATACAGCGCAGTCGAGAAAGGAATAGTTATGGCACTTTATCTCTTCCTTGACTTCAAGTTATAATCACTACTTTGGAATTTACTTTGCGCAGGAGCATTGCTTCGGTAGACATAACTTATTTATTTATTGCAAGTGATAGATTGATACACTGGTCGCTCGATTGGCTGAACGATTAACAAAAGAATTGGGTTGATTTATTGATTAACTGCTTCATTCGTCCCCTGACTGACTGAAGGATTTAGCTCTTTCTTTTAGTGCAAAACAGTGTTAAGAGATAAAGAACAGAGGTACAGGGAAGCACGAAGGTGAGCGCTGTGCGCTTTATTGTTCCTCTTCGCCATTTTGCCCTATCTTCCACCAAGAAATGAATCAATATACAAACTAGGTCAACTGACGACCCTGCTACGGAAGATTTAACCAATCCAATTAATCGATAAATCATTTTCTTCTTTCTGGGTTATTTCAGCATTGTTTTTAACTTACAGAGCCTCGCACCAACGAGGCGACTACAATAATAACAATGCGCGTACCGATAGTGCTGGGACTGAGTGAACACGCTTCCACCGGTGATCCCACGGGGGCCACAATACCAGAAGCACCAGTCTGGACCTCTTTATTGGGGCTCAGAAAGCACACCGGCGGCGATCCCCTTGAGACGACGGCCACGGTTCCTGGTCCTCTTCCGGGGGGTCCAATCATCCGGCGCTCCATTGACGCCATCAGTTTGGCCATGAGCTCGGCGTTCATGTCGATGCTGCTGTGCGGCGGGGACGACCCGCTGGGATAAGAGTTGGAGCGCCTCTGGCGGCACCCTTCGGCGGTGTCCTCACTGTGTTGTGGCGGGGTGGTCAGCTGCGTCGCAAGAGAGGCCAGCTCCAGTCAGCTCAGTGACTAGGAGCAAGACAATGGCGTCGCATCTGACGTTCTCATCGGGGATGCGTTTAAATAAGGATCGCATTATCAAAGTTTCACTTTCGGTGCGAATGATCAGGAAAACTACGCGCAAAGCGTGAATACAGCAGTTCACGGCTAGGGTTCATCCGGTTGCCCAGTATGTTGCACGTAGAAGGTTGTAATGAACTCAGACGCGGATGCTTTCGCTTCCGTCTTCAGGAAGGCGTCTCACCAAATATAACCGACGGTCTTCTCAATTATGCTGGCTCCTGCCAGTTAGCGAGGCCATATTCCTGTTGCCGAGAGATTAGGCTAGCCAAGCAAGCTTTGTCTTTGCTGCACCATGTTTAATGACCAGGCAATTAAGTTCCTGCATTTTCAAGAATGCAGCAAAATGCACTTGAGCACTTTAAACTTGGTCCGACACATGCCTTCGCTCTCGCCCCGGCGTTGCCTTTGCCTTTCCACACAGCATGCATACAAACACAAAAAATTAAAAAAAAATTCAGGAAGAGTTTTCTCACAAACACCTTTTCATTGTCTCGCATGATAAATGGCGATGGTTAACGTGTTAGTTTTGTCAATTCAAAGCTTGTAGGAAAGCTAACTTTAGAAATATCTTCCCTCCACGAACGCCGCCGCAGTGATGCAGTAGTTAAGACGCCCGACTACTGTACTGGAGTACCAAGGTTCGAATCCGACCACCGGCGGCTGCATTGAGATCGGAGTGAAACGGAGAGGTGCCGTGTGCAGTTCGATATGAGTGCACGTTAAAGATCCCCAGGAGGTCAAAATACTCTGTGGCCCCCCATTACGGCCCCACTTCCTCTCTTTTCGCTTTCACCCACACCTTCCTGGTGCGGTTCAGGTGTTCACAGCAAAAGTGTGAACGATAATGCATATTTCTTTTTCCAAAAACCCAATTTATAATTTACTATACCTTCCCTTAGCAAGCCACAACTGCCAACGTTTCCAGCAAGTCAAACATGCTTGAATAACGTGGTGCCGATTTGAACAAGGCATTACGAACGCAACAAACTCGTATATTACTTCACTTTGGCCTTCAGTAGCCTCACAGACCATTTAGTAACTACAAAAAGAAGGATAATACCAAGTAAATGACCGAAAACTGAGATAAGCATGCACGAAGTTTATATCATGGGGTTTGAACTATGAGATTTATTTCTGACATCGAGCATCGCTGCCCGTTTAGGAAGTGGATGCTGAAACCTTTATTGCCCACTGCGGCAGCCATACGAAAAAATCCATTGCCATATCGGCGAGTATATTTTAGGCGCAACATGCCTTTTAGTTAGGGACGGCATTGCAGACGCATCACTTAATAAGCAAAATATTTTAACCTTTACGATAGCGTAAAAGGCTTCATTCTCAAGAATATCGATAAAAGCGGAACTTGAATATCCTCCAATTTTTCGCTACGCACATACAGCCCGTTATCCCGGAGTGCTGACTCTGTTGCGGTCGGCCTATCACAGAATGAGAAAAAAGGGTCGGTGAACACGCGCACATGATTTAATTCTTGTCAAAATTGCGATGCAACCGTACCTCAGTGCGGGGTTCAGGGTGGCTGTCATACCGTTTCGCTTCCCATTTGGCATGAATATTTTGGTCACTGCGGGGGCTACTTTTTATGATAGCGATTCGAACCGACCACATAGGCGTGCGCACTTTTGACAATTAAGGCGTCCGCAGAGAAGTGAGTTACTGCGCACACCTTTCCTTAAACCCAATTTATTTATTTATTTATTTATTTATTTATTTATTTATTTATTTATTTATTTATTTATTTATTTATTTATTTATTTATTTATTTGAGTAATTCTTTCAGACACAGTTGGTCTTGGATGGCAGGGCAAAAGGCAGATACTCTTTGCGTGACGAGGGCCCTGTCACTTATACACAGGACGGCAAGCACAAGTGATGGATTAAATTGTTATACAAGTGCTAATGAAAACATACAACACAATTACACAAGTTTTCTCACATGAATACATTTGTGCCAATTTAAGACGACGGAAAATACTCATTGCATTGAAAGCAACAGCATATAAGTTTTGAAGGACTTTTTAGAGCTCCTAGGTGATCTACATTGTTGCATGGCATCTAGGAAAATTGGGTGGTCGTTCAAAAGTTGGGGATTAAGTACATCAGTGTTTGGGCACCATAACTCATCCTTACAGCAGGAAGTTTGAACAAGCTATGTCTCATGCCGTACCGTATATTACTGGGCAAGCGCAAGCCGGCTATGCTAGAAGGATCTTGTATGGTTTGGTTTCTGATATATGTAGCAAGTTTCAGCTGGTATAACTGGTTAACTTTAATCACGTTGGGCCTTGGAAACACCGCAGCCGTGTGTTGCAGCCGCTCAAGGTTTTCAATGCAGCGCATGGCTCACTTCTGGAGAATGATCAGTCGATCAATGTTAGTCTCAGTGGTAGAACCCCCAGATTAGTAAACAGTAGTTAAGGTGAGACTGGATAAGGGAATAGTACAGCTGACGCTTTAACCAGACAGGTATTACTTGCCTGATTTTGTGCAGCATGCCTACAGATCTAGATACATTCGCCTGGATCCTGTTTATGTGCGGCGTCTAGCTCAAATGCTCCTCGAAGTGAACGCTTAAGAATTTAAATGTGCTTACCCTATCTATTACAGAGTCATTAAACTTAATATTAATTAAAGCTTCATCAGATTTGTTTCTAGGCTTAAAGATAACGTATTTCGTTCTATCAACATGTAGCTGTAGTTGGTTTGCGCTCAGCCATAAAAATAATGCGCTCAACCATCTGTTAGCCTGGCATGCACTTGCCAGAGAAATACAAGCTAGTACCATCAGCATAAATAATGATATCTGGGGTGAGTGGAATATACATAATATCGTTGATGTACATAATAAAAAACAATGGCCCTAAGATGGAGCCCTGTGGAACTCCATAAGTTATCTCTTTTTGTTGGGAATGAAAACCATTGAGGCATGTGTACTGGAACCTTCCTGATAAATAAGTGCGGATCAACTGGAGCGCCACGCCTAGAATTGCATTGAACGGGAGTTTTCGGAACAAAATATGATGCTTAATTGAATCAAAGGCCTTTTTGAAATCTGAAAACAATCCGATAGTAAAAAGTTTATGCTTACTTAAAATTACTCAGCAGTTTCTCTTTAGCAATAAGTAATGCTTTCAAGTCGTGGCCGATTGATTTGGCGCTCGTCTCGGCTGCGGGAGGCGGTCAGTTCGAAACCCGCCGCCGGACACCCACCGGTAAAATGGGTGCAAGCGTCCCCCGGCTCGGCGCCCGGCTCTCTCAGAAGTGTGCATTAGGAAGAGGCTCTGCTACCCCTGCTGTGCTCCTTCGAGGGCTTAAACTCTCAAATAAACTAACGACCTGCAAAGGTCGGGTTGACAGAAAAGAAAAGGGCCACATAATGGCTTTTTGCCGCAGAAGGCTGACTTATTGTTGTCCGATGGCGGAACTGATCACTGTCACATCGGAGCAACTATTTGAGAAGAGTTTAGCTCGCCAAACAGTATCCCCCGGGCCGAGCCCCTTCCTAAGAGCTAAGACCCGCAAAATGGCGGACACCCACGTCGGGGACCGCTCTCGTGCCAGTTTACGTCTGGTCGTAGTCGAGCTGCAAAACTAATCTTGACAGCCGCCAACCGCGCGTGGCGGACTTGTCAACTACTGCCACGGCGTTGGTCGTGTTGTAGGTCGCACCCACGTGCTCTGGCAGGCGGGATCGCAACACCCGTGGCGCACTTCCATGACGTGCACCCCTGCCAGACGCCTTCGCGCCCCCGACTTCGGTAACTCTCTTCGTGCTGCGCTCCACGCGAGAGCCCGATTCTACCAAGTTTTGTAAGCGTCTTGGTTTGGACGTCGGCCCCATTGCGAAACTCTTTAGGGCCTACTGTCTACGTATCGGAAGCGCGAGCGGAGGCTTCATTCCCCATCCCTATGGTCTCACAGCGGTACCACTGAGAATCTCAAAGGGTGCTTGTACCAGTTCTGCTTTCGCTTCGTCTTCACTCTCTTAGCCTACTTAGACGCCCGCAGGCCTCAGCGTTTCCCACGACGTCCCTGGCTTTTGCCGGAGGAGGAGTGAAGACAGTCTCTAACAGCGCCCCCAAGCCTCCTCGCGGGCTGGGCTACACAGGGTTGGCCCCTACCCCTGATGACTTTAGTCAGCGGGGATTCCCTGCGGCATCCTTACATAGAGACTTAGCCGGCACATACCATCGCTGGACTGCACCGGGAGGGGACAGACTATTATTTTCCGCTACGAGGCGTGGTCCTCTCCAACTCCAGCGGCTCGATCCTTGGATCACAGGGAGTCGGGAGCTCCCCAGCCTTATCCCTAGCCCCGTTTCTTGATAGGGTACATCATCGGCAAAGGCTGTCATTTTCAATGGGCCCCACCGTAGCGGTTCATAAGCCCGAGAGTCTATCCCACTTTGGTGGGATAGACTTCCTCAGAGTGCACAAGGCTCCGAGGTTCCAGTCGGCCGTCTGAGCATTCACCGGCGTGGCCTCTCTCGATTACAGGAGCGCGGCATAGCTCCATGCTTATTCCTCCGGGCTTCATCGCCAATGGTTGCACCCCTCTGGGTTACAGGAGGACGCAGCCCCTCCCAGTGACCAACCAAAAGTCAACCCACCCATCATCGAAAACACTGCCATAGCTTGCTCGATGACAAATTAATGCCCCCAGGCTTATCTGTCCCTCTTCGTCAGGTCATACAGCGGCGGCACTAGAGACCCAGCGTCCGGACCACGTCAGCAAAAAGGCGTCGTTGATCGCGTACCCCAGCGGGAACCAAGACAATCACAGGTGAGCAGTTGGGCACGTAGAGTCGCCTCCCAGTCACTTCATTTCATTTCATTTTTATTTCCTTAAAGACCCCTTTTGAGGGCCATTACATAAGGGGTGGATACAAATTTTGGATGAGATGGTACAAAGTCATGTGCTATGATGATAAAGAGCTGTAAGCTTTTTGTGCGAAGAATATTGGACAGGTTGTTGTTGCAATCTCTTCGGGAAGGCCATTCCAGTCTGCAGCTGCGCGTGAAAAAAATGAGTTTGCGAAGGTGACGGTTCGTGCACGTGGACGGCTGATCCGGAGATGGTGGAGAGTGCGGTGAGATATGCGTGCTGGTGGGACCATATAGGGTGCAGTTTGTAGATGGCTGTAAAGAAACTTGTGAAACAGTGAAAGACTGGCTATGCGGCGGCGTATCTCGAGTGGCTGTAAACCTGAAAGGGATTTCAGATATGATACACTGGTGCTGTAATGGTATGACGAATGAATAAATCTTGCGGCGCGGTTTTGCAAAAGTTCTAGTGCATTGGTGAGGTAAGCTTGATGTGGGTGCCAAATGGGTGATGCATATTCTAGCTTTGATTTCACAACTGATTCGTGAGCTAGTAACTTGACGTTCACGGGAGCATCGCGAAGATGACGTCTTAGAAAACCAAGGGATTTGTTAGCTGAAGAAATGATGTTAGTTATATGAGTTTTCCAGGACAAATCAGCTCACAGAGTTACGCCTAAACATTTGTATGATAGCACTGGTAGCACGAGAACGGAGGCAATTTGTTAAAGGGATATGAGTGGGTAGCGGCGGCGATGAAAAGACAGTACACTGCATTTGTGAGGGTTGAGTTCCATTTGCCAAATTTCACACCACTCCTGAATCTTGTTAAGGTCGTTTTGGAGGTATAATTGATCAAAAGTGTTATTAACTGTTTGATAAAGAACACAATCATCAGCAAACATGCGGATTTTCTCGGAGTCCTCTAGCTCCTTCCTCTCTCCCCTCTTCCACCTCCACCAACTCCCCTTCTCCATCGAAGCTGAACTTAGACGTGAGGTTGCTCTTTTCCGGGCACAGAATGAAAAGCTTGAAGCTAGACTGAACGCCCTGGCCACTCAAAACGCCTCCTCTAGGCCCTCCCTTACGGAGGACGACGATAACATAACTGAAAAGGGCCCCTCTGCCCAAACTGAAACGCACTCTCATGCCCTGGAGACCCGAGTGGCTGCTATCGAAAACATTGCTTCCCAACTTCCTCAAATCATAAACGCTGACATTACCGCTCAGATCGAAAGCATAACTGCCCACATCACGCGTTCGGTAACAAGTTTAACCCAGAAATGGATGCTCGAACAACCACGTCTCTAACGCGCAGGACCCCGTAAGCTTCCCACGCGTCCCGCAAAATTCTCTCGTCGCATTGACAATTCTGGTAACGAGGAGCGCGCCATCCGCGAGGCGTCTGGCGCCAGCAGATCGAACCTTTTGAACACAGTGGCATCCTTCACCCCCTCATGCTCTGATCATGGCCCCCAATCCTAGATCGCGATCATCCACACAAACACATCCCTTCACACTAACCCTGTGGAATTGCAGAGATTTCATGGACCGGCAGAAGCGAGCGCACATTCGCCTTTACCTTGAAACATTTGAGTTTCTCGTGGCTGTGGTCGCCCTTCAGGAGCCAGGAGTCAACGCCAAACTACCAGACTTTCTAGAGGGACACACAAACCTGCATCCTAGTCCACAAAGACAACACAGCACAAGAGGTCACCCTTCCATCGATCCCCGAATACTCATGGTCACAGTTTTACCGTGTCATGTCATGGTCACAGTTTTACCTTTGCGAAGCAAAGACCTCCCGATTCATGTGCTAAATATATACTGTCCCCCCAAACTTAAAGATGTAACTGTTTCCAAGCTCTTTACAGAAGCAATGCGCGTGGCTGGACGTGACCCCCTACTCACTGTAGGGGATTTCAATGCTCCCTGTCGGCAATGGGGCTACCTTAGAGAGGAACCCCGATGAAGAAAATTGGCGGAACTAATTTCGACCCTCGGTCTTACCATCCACACCGATCCGACCAATCGCACTCACATGGGCAATGCAGTAAGCAGAGATACATACCCTGACTTGACTCTTACCCGCAATATTCAGCACGCCGACTGGCTTAATACGCAAGACACTCTGGGCAGTGACCACTGTATAATTAATACACTATATACACACGGCCCCTTAAACGCCCCAAAAAACAAGCGCATATTCCCGACTGGACGAAGTTCCGCGCGACATTTCCCTCTGTCGACATTGTCCGCTCGGGATATCACGAGTGGGTGACCTCTCTAATGACAACTCTCCGCACTAACGAACAACGCATCCAACTCACCAACTTCACCCAGACAACCATTTTCTCCATCTTTAGGAGGCCCGTCGCAGTCTTACCAAACGATGGAAAAAATAGAATCAAAACAAGAAACTCAGACACCGCATCGTTGAACTCACTCAAAAGGCTGCCGATTATGCCACTCAGCCGACACTAACTGGGTGGATAGATGTAACACTGCTTCGCGCCAGATGTCTGGTCGTAATAAATGGCGCTTGTTTCGTGCACTTATAGACCCCTCTCAAACACGTGCAGAAACGACGCGGCATCTCTACTGTGTCATTCATAATTTTCCCGGTACTACAACACAGTTGGCCCGAACAGTGTGCGACAGATATCTGTGTACCAAGGTAGACCTTCGTCTTTCCCAATGCCCATACGCAGGCCAAGCAAATCTGGAGCTGGATGCCCCGTTCCAGCTCCATGATTTGAAGAAGGCCCTAGCCAAAATGAAGCGCGGTACTGCACCGGGCCGGGACAAGGTTACCGTCAAACGTCTAGCGAACCTTCCGGATGCAGCGTACCATACCTTCTTGAATTTACCAACCAAATTTGGCTGGGAGAGATTCCTCTCCCCCTGGATTAGAAGACAGCCCTAGTCACATTTATTCCTAAGGCAGGCAAGCCAATTGATGTTTAAAACCTGCGCCCTATCTCCCTCACATCTTGTGTCGGCAAATTGATGGAGACTATGGTGCAAGACAGGTTGTCCACTTACCTCGAAATACATCGCACTTTTGCGGACACTATGTGTGGTTTCCGACCACAGACATCCGCACAAGATATCCTTCTACAAATTCATCATGACATATTAGAGCCTAAAGAACTCCCTCGCAATGACAAGGTAGTCCTGGCCTTAGATTGAAAGGAGCATTTGATAACGTGAAACATGAAGGGATACTAAATCATCTCCAAGATACCAACTGTGGTCAGAATACGTATAAATACATACGGCAATTTCTCATGGGTCGACACGCCTGCATTCGAATTCAAGACACGGAACATGGACCCTATACCATCGGATCTCGGGGTACACCACAAGGCGCAGTGTTGTCTCCTCTCCTCTTCAACCTTGCATTGAAAAATCTTCCCGCAAAATTAAGCTCTATGCCTGGCATCCGATATGCCATATATGCGGATGATATCTCTATCTGGGCAACCGAAGCTGATCTTTGACACATGGAAACATGCCTACAACAGGCAGCGGACGGAGATGGTGGACGCTTACGCTGCGTACTTTGGTCTGCAATGTGTCCCCACCAAATCAGAATTGTCCACATCCATCCCTCCCATCGGAACGACACTTCAATTCACCTTACACTTCCTTCGGGTCCGATTAGAGAGGCTAAGGAGATCCGCATTCTTGGTCTTTTTGTTCACCAACAACGCAGACTGGACACAACCCTAACAAAACTTCGCATGTATGGCGACCAGGTGGGCCGTATGGTCCGCCGGGTCTCCAATAAGCGTGGGGGGTTACGAAGTAAAGATGCCTTGCGGCTGGCACATGCATTCGTTACGAGTAGAATTCTCTACTCAACCCCTACCTTCACATGCGCAAACATGACGAGGACCAACTCGAGGTCATACATCGCAATGTTACCAAACAGTCTTTTGACCTCCCCATTGCCACATACAACCAGCGTTTGTTAGACCTTGGGATGGTCCACACCTATCGGGAACTTCGAGATGCTCATCTTTTCAGCCAATACACGCGCCTATCACAACCGCCATCCGGTCGCCGCATCCTTCGACTACATATCCAATGCACCACCACCTTTGAGGAACGGGTACGAACACCAGAACTCTGGAGACGCGCCCTCAGGGTCAGACCCATTCCCCCGCAACATGTCACACTCTGATCATAATGGCCGTCGCCAGGCCCGTGCGGAAGCCCTGGAGCGGCATTATGGTAGACAACAACATGTAAACTACGTGGACATTGCCGGTCCCTACCGTGAGGGGTGGTTTACCGCGGCAGTGGTCCACAACACCAACACAGTGGCAGGACTTACGTTCCAGGCCCACAACACAACATACGCGGAGGAAATCGCGATTGCGCTCGCCCTCTCCCTCCCACAAGTAAAACACATCATTACCGACTCCAATGGGGCCTGTCGGAATTATGGGCTGGGTTGGATACCTCCTCTAGCCAAGCGCATTCTACAAAATTGCTGTCGGTCCAGCGACCCCCAAAATTGCAATCTCCTCTGGGCTCCCGGCCATCACGGACTCCTGGGCAATGAGTTAGCCAATCAGACGGCCCACGTGCTCTCTCCCCGGGCACTCAAACTTGCTCGGGAAGTCTACTCCGGACCCAGTCAATCTCTTATTACATTCAAAGAAATTTTCACATATTATAAGGACAACCATCGTCGCTTTCCGGAACCTTGTAAAGGTCTCCGGAGTGCGGACACAATGCTGTGCCCGGCAGTCTTGAAGCACTTCAATACAGACTGATGGAGGCTGCAGCCTGTGTGCAGCGACCTTCTCGGACGTTTTCCACATGGTCTGGGCCTGTTCATCCAATCCCCACCGTTCCCAATCCTCCATTACCCGCCCTTCTAGGGAGGCCTGGGAGGCGGTGCTGCTCAGCTGCCATGACCTACAGTCCCAGCGAACCTTGGTCTCCAGGGCGCGAGCGGCGTTAGACGCCATTGGGGCTCCGGAATAGGAGCTCCACCTAGAATTTTGAGGGCCTGCGCCAATAGGGCCTCGGTCCAAACACCTCCTTGTACAAACAAATGCTTGTCACCACCACCGCGGAGGACTCTCGGGTGTCTGCTCACCCGTGTTGTAGTTCCGCTCCAGCCACCCAGAGGCTTGGATTTACGGGCCCTCGCCAGACGTGAGCCTGGCTATGGGAGGAAACTTATGCAACACACTTCCGTCCCCGACCTTTGCAGGTCATTAGTTTGAAATTTTAAGCCCTCGAAAGAGCACAGCAGGGTTAGCAGAGCTTCTTCCAAACGCACACCCCTAGGAGAGCCGGGCGTCGGGCCGGGCGACGCTTGTACCCATTTTACCGGTGGGTTTTCGGCGGTGGGTTTCGAAATGACCAGCTCCCGCAGCCTAGACGGGCGCCCAAATCACTCCACCACGAAGAAGAAATGGGCATTGGCGGAATACGTAGTGCGAAGAGAGGATAGCCGATGGTCGGTTATGGTAACGAACTGGATTCTAAGGGAAGGAAAGCGTAGCAGGGGGCGGCAGAAAGTTAGGTGGGCGGCTGAGGTTAAGTTCGCAGGGGTCAAGTGGATGCAGCTAGCACAGACCCGGGTTAATTGGAGAAATATGGGAGAGGCCTTCGCCCTGCAGTGAGTATAGTCAGGCTGACGATGATGATGATGATGAATGCCTTTTCGGTGGATTTTTTTGAACGAAAACCATGTTGCTCTTCAACGAAGGCTTTCTTTTTTTCGAGGAACATGAGTAATAGCGTTTTCAGGAGATGCTGTAAAACGTGTGAGAACATTATTACAAATATGCTCCAAGGGAGCACATAACATATCGGTGACCGCTATAGTGGGCTCGGCTTTTAGGTGATCAATCCCAGCTGCTGTGTTTGTTTTTAAGGACGTGAGGAAGGAAAAGATTCAAACTTGCGAACAAGGGTGAAGAAAGATCGAATTTTGGCTTTCGGCACGTATACGTACGTTTCGACTCCTTGTCCAGAACCCTAGAATTGTGATGGTGCACTGGCATTCAAGAAATGGTCATTGAATATTTCTGCTAGAGAAGTATTGCAATACTATGTGCCATTAAATGTTAGTGTGCTAGGTATTGTATTGCTAGGGTTATCAATAAGGCTCTTAACGTCGTTCCAGATTTTCGGAGGATTATTAGACATTGAAATGAATTTTCTTTTATAAAACTCAATCTTGCCTTTCTTAAGATCACAGTTCAACCTATTATGAACTCTCTTGTACTCCAGTAATTTGCCAACATCTCTTGAGCGGATGAATGTATTGTATAATTTATCTCTTTCCTTGATCCTTACGTATAACTCATGACTAACCCATGGCTTTCTGGATTTTCTGTGTTTTCTGAGTGGGGTCAATGGGAAGGCCTTACCGTAGCATTCGTGCAAACGGATGTTGTAAGACAATCTAGGATTTACCTCGTTATGGACATAGTTTCATTGCACTGCTTCCAACAAGGTCCCGAATATCGTTATAGTGTTAGAAATAATTTTTCTGTGGAGACGGGAAGAACGTGGCTGCGCTTGTTTACCTTTTGTACGCGTGGGAAAAAGCAAAAGATCGGCAAGTGGTCACTCAAGTCAAACTTCAGAATGCCTGCTAGGACATTTTGAGGATGGCTGGTTGCCCATACGTCAATCAGCGATTCTCTTCGCTGCTATTCGCGTTGGTAAATAGATAACATTGGCACTGTGGAAAGATTCAATAACATCAAGGAACTGTAGTGCGAAAAATTCGTGCTGCCACATTGATATTAAAGCCAATACTGTAGAAGAACGCCTGATTGGGCGAGTTGGTGAACCATGACGGACAGTAATGACAAACAGGAGAAGCATACGACGCGTGACCAGGGACGAGGCCTTCCTTGGCGCTCGTGCTGCTGCGACGCTGGCGCCACTCCCGATAGTGTTGGCAACCGACGCTGGCGCCATATCACGATACCTAGTGTAACTACCGCGGGCGAAAGCTGACTTTAAAAAGAAAAATGGGAGATTGTACCCCACAACCAATATTAGTATTATTAAATTTCAGAGGTTTATCCAGGTTAAGCCTTGTTACCTGAGCGTAAGCTCTGTAAAGCATGGCTTCACAACAGCTTGAAGCCTGAACTGAAGCTTTGACGCACTCGGACGGCACGCACATTGCCATGGCGGGAGTAAATAGGCAACTGCCGAACATAACATTATTAATAATATTCATATTAATAATGATAATTGGTTGACGGGAAAGGAAAGGTAAATTCCTTGCCACAAACTGTGCGGAATTCGCATTCAAGTTTAGAGAGTAGCCCCGCCGGGGTGGTGCAGTGGTAAGACGCCCGACTACTGTGCCGGAGTACCCGGGTTCGAACCCGACCGCGGCGGCTGCGTTTCGATGGAGGCGAAACGAAGAGGCGTCCGTGTGCTGTGCGATGTCAGCGCACGTTAAAGATCCCCAGGTGGTCGAAATTACTCCGTAGCCCTCCACTACGGCTCCTCTTTCTCTCTTTCCACTTTCACTCCCACGTTTCTCCCTTCCCTTACGGCGCGGTTGCGGTGTCCACAGAAAACAAGTGAGACATTTACCGCGCCTTCTTCATACTCGTCGTCTTGACCGTCAGATGCTGATTCTATAGGGGCTCTCGAGAGGCAGTCAGCATCTGTGTGCCTACGACCGGACTTATAAACTATTGTAGCATCGAATTCTTGCAACCGAAGGGCCCACCGTGCAAGTCACCCTGAAGGGTCTCTCAGAGTGCTGAGCCAACATAGAGAGTGATGGTCGGTAACCACCTGAAATGGGCGTCCGTACAATTAGGGTCTTAACTTATTAATCGCCCAAACTACCGCGAGGCATTCTTTTTCAGTGGTCGAGTAGTTAGTCTCCACCTTCGATGATGTTCGACTTGCGTAAGCGATTACACGCTCGGTCCCGTTCTATTTTTGAATGAGCACGGCTCCGAGGCCCTTGTTGCTGGCGTCTGTATGAACTTCAGTCTCGGCGTCCTGGTCAAAGTGCCCGAGTACAGGGGAGGTCTGTAAGCTTTGTTTAAGGCGGTCGAATGCACGCTGCTGTTCATCCGACCACTGGAAGGCGACGTTCTCCTTCGTGAGATGAGTAAGTGGTGCAGCGACATGAGAAAAATTGGGAACAAAGCACCTATGGTGAGCACAGAGGCCCAGAAACCTCCGTACGGCGTTCTTGTCCGATGGTGTAGGAAAGGAGGCGACGACGGCTGTTTTATCGGGATCTGGACGAACACCCGCGCTACTGACGACGTGGCCAAGAAATTTTAATTCATCGTAGGCAAACTTGCACTTTGTTGGCTTCAGAGTGAGGCCTGCGCTTCTTATAGCTTGTAGTACTGCTCTCAGTCGAAGAAGATGATCGGAGAACGTGCTTGAGAAGATTACAACATCGTCAAGGTAGACCAGACAAGTTTGCCACTTCAGTCCGGCCACGACGGTGTCCATAACGCGCTGAAAGGTTGCTGGGGCGGTACAGAGGCCGAACGGCATCACTTTAAACTCATATAGACCATCCGGGGTGATAAAAGCAGTCTTCTCTCGGTCGCGCTCATCAACTTCGATTTGCCAATAACCACTTTTCAGATCTATGGATGAAAAGTAACGGGCATGTCGTAGATGATCAAGTGCGTCATCAATGCGAGGAAGGGGATAAACATCCTTCTTGGTGACGTTGTTGAGACGGCGATAGTCAACACAGAATCGAAGAGTGCCATCCTTTTTCTTTACTAGTACCACTGGAGCTGCCCATGGGCTGTGCGAGGGTTGGATTATATCGTCGGCCAGCATTTCTTGCACTTGGTTCTGAATAACTTCACGTTCTTTGAAAGAAACTCGGTAAGACGACTGACGAACAGGGTGAGCAGCGTCATCGGTAATTATTCTGTGTTTGGAAATGGTCGTCTGGCGAACTCCGGATGACGTAGAGAAGCAGTCTTGGAATTCTGCAAGCAGCGCTATCAGTTTGGCCCTCTCGCTGACAGAGAGATTAGGTGCAATGCTTACACCCAAAGGTGCATCGTTCTGCTGCGAAGAGAAGGAGGAGAAAGCACCTTCGGACAGGGCAACAACTTGAATAGGGGCGGTAATGCTCTCCATGGTACCGAGAGCCGTGCATTTCGTAAGGCGCTGTGGAGTGCCACAAAAGTTGGTGACTAGGACGTGTACGCAGCCAGTATCCAGCTGCGCGATACCTCGAGCAACACCAAGACCCCGTTCAAGAAGCAGCTGAGCACTTCCTTCCAGCAGAACTTCGCCAGAAGCAACGTGGTCGGACGTGACGGGGAGAAATACGCTAGACTGGGGCGGTATGGTTACGTGCTCCGCCAAGACGCGTGCCGTGCAAACTTGGGGCTTTGTTTGCGCCGAGGTATATCGAGGTTGACGAAGCGTGAGGCGGCGGTCGGTAAAGTCGATTACAGCGCTGCAATCACTCAAAAATCCATGCCGAGAATAATGTCTCTGGAACATTTCGATAGTACAATAAAGGTAACCGGGCACCTGAGACCGTTAATCTCAATACGAGCAGTGCATCTGCCGGTTGGTCTCACGAGGTGGCCTCCAGCGGTTCTGATATCGGGGCCATCCCACTGCGTCGTTACTTTGCGAAGTCGGCGGCATAGCTCCCCACTCATAACAGAATAGTCTGCACCGGTGTCAACGAATGCCGTCACGTCGTATCCGTCGATCACAACATCGAGGTTTGTGTACACTGTGGCGCGACGGTCGTCGGAAGCTCCGTCGGGGAGTTCGTCGTGAAGTTCGTCAGAAAGCTCGTCGGAAGGCTCGGCGGGAAGTTCGGCGCGAAGTTCGTCGGGAAGGTCGTCGGGTTGATCGTCGGTTCGCGTGGGGGAGCAGGGCGAAAAACGTGGAGGCTCTTTAACAGGAACGGGTTCGGCAACGTCACCTCCAGACGTCGCCGGGCTTAGTTTTCCCGACGGGACAGGCTTTGCCGTCGATTGCTGCGAAAGGGAGAATCGTATCGGCGGGACGGTGTCGAGCGAAGGTCGCGACGTGAAGACCGGTCGAGTGGCGGTGAACGGCGCAGATAATCCGCGATGTCATGGGGTTGCTCGCCGAACTCCGGGCGGGGAGCATTCCGCTGGAAACCGCGAAGACCAAGCTCGCGGTAAGGGTAGCGACGGTAGACGTGGCCTGCTTCTCCGCAGTGGAAGCATAGTAGGCGTTGGTCGGTTGTCCTCCACGCGTCAGCCTTGCTCATTCATTGCTGCTGCGGACGAAGATCGTACACAGGGATACGGGGTTGTGCAGGCAAGTACTGACGGCGAGCAGGCGGCGGTGGTGGCTGCTGCGGCGGCGGGCGACTAGCAACGGACGCGTACGTCTCAACGGGCTGAGTAGGTGAAGAAGCAACGGAGCACTGTGGATAAAGGGCACGTTGTACTTCTTCGAGGACAGTATCCGTGAGGGCGCAGGATGCCGTACCATCAGCAGGTGGAAGCAGCTGCCGTATTTCCTCGCGTACAACTTCGCGGATGATCTCGCGTAGGTTTGCGGTGTCGAGGGAACCAACAGGGAAGCGAGCAGCTGAAAGGTTCGAAACGCTGGGACCTCCAGCAAGGCGACGATAATGGTCCGCTCGCGTAACCAAGGCTCGCTCAATGTTTGTCGCCTCATTTACAAATTGTGCCACTGTAGTCGGCGGATCACGAATAAGCCCGCCGAAAATGTCACTCTTGACGCCCCGCATGAGTGCACGCACCTTTTTTTCCTCGGTGGCACGGGGGTCGGCACGGGAGCTAAGTCGTAGGACGTCTTGAACAAAACTCGTTACAGTTTCGTCGGGTCGTTGTACTCTTGTTTGCAGAAGGTCTTCTGCTCGCTGTCGCCAATACTGATTGGCGAACGTCCGTCGCAGCTCTTCCTTACAGGTGTCCCAGGATGTAAGGGAGGCCTCGTGGTTTTCGAACCAGTGCCGAGCCGTACTGTCCAGGACGAAATACAAATTCTGAAGACAGTTTTCGGCATTCTAGCCATTGTGGCGGGCCACACGTTCGTACTGCTCCAGCCAATCCTCCACATCTTCGGAGGCATCGCCATGGAACGTGACAGCCGCTCGAGGAGCCATCGGTAGGTACACCACGGACGGTGCGAGAAACGAGTCCGTCTGTTGACATTGGGTCGTGGTACTCCGGGCCATTGTAAGTTGTGGAAAGCCGGAGTTCGGCAATAGACCAAATTCAGGAGCAAGCCCTTGAAGTCGCCGGCTGGCACGTATCTCGGCCTCCTCGTCGAAGGGGCGGCGGCTGAGACTTGGGGGCGAACTCAGAGTAGCGGGTATTGAGGGGCTGTGCTGCATTTACCCCGTACCTCCACCAGAATGTCACGGGTTCTATCGCTACCCGGACGGCAGTCCAGAAGGACAGGGTCAAAGGACGGGGTTGAGGCACAGGAGGCAGAGAGCAGGCGCTTGACCAGGCAAAAGCAGCGGCGTCCCAGAACCACGCGCACTCCGCAGAACTTCGTCTTCTTCTCCCTCCACAACTGTCACGGTTAGCGTGGGTTACACATGGCGGAGTGACACGTTTAAAGGCCCCGCCTCCCTACCTTTGCGCCCATTGCCAAGAAAAAGTGTCCCGGAGTATAGTATCGATCCAGAAATCGACCCTCCATTTGTTGGATCCGCAGCCGAGCGCTTTAACACTGTGCCACGCTGCGGGACGTGAATCGCCGCTCATAATTCCGCTTGTGTACCGTGAGGATGATAGCGGGATTCCGTGCGTGGAAGATACTGCGATTGGCGCGCAATTTGAAAGTACCAAAGACTAAAATAGTTAAGTCACTCAATTAGGGTGACGTCAAGGATATGACGTCACCCATCTGCCGTCAGCTATGAGGACCAAGCAGGAACGAGTGCGCTCCAACGCCGCCGGTGGCGCTTCTTGTCTTCCGCGACTGACAGATGCTGCGCCTTTCCTTTCATCTTAAAGCAGCGCGAAACACTAAAAGGAACGGGAGACGACACAAGCGCTTTCTAACAACTCTGTCGTCTCCTGTTCCTTTTAGTCTTGTGTTTCGCGCTGCTTTAAGATGAATCCAATCCAACTCACCCAGATTTTTATACTCGTGAACTACCTTTGCTATCCTGTAAACGAATTATAGAACGCCGGTGAGCTTAGACGCGCTTGACATGGAAGCCAAAGAGAGTTTAGCTGCTGGCAAACGGCGCAGAAGACTGGAGCAATTAACTTCTTCTGATCCTGAGGTAGTCACTGCTTTTAGCTACGTATATCCAAGCATAGCAGAGTTAAGCCATGTTTATTTTTTTGGTAACCCTCCATGAAGTGTGTCTCGGCTCAAGGTCATACAGAAAAATGAATGACCTAGCGAGTTCCAGTGCGAGGAGGTTGAAATTTTCGGAACGCTCCATTAAGGCGTCCCTCAGCTCAAGGTGAAACATGCAAGTGAATAACCTTGTGAGTTGCAGTGCAAAGAGTACAGCTCACATTCTAAAAACAAAGGTGTTCCAGAACGAAAAGGCAATGGTAAAGCGGTTCGTGTCTGCTCTTAAGGGTCTCGCCAAATCTATCCAGTTCTGCACTAAGAACTTACCAAGACAGAGGCCGTCATATGGCGCTAACTCCAGACGGACACATTCCCCAATCCCAAAAGATTCCATGATAGATTTCCTGAACAGCATATGCCGATGTGTAAACACTGCAATATTCCAGCAGGCCTCCGTCATATGGTCTGGACTTGTCCACGATAACACACGTCAACACCCACACAACATACCTGGGAGGCTCGTCTACACAGCTCTACCCTAGACGACCAACGAGCGCTCATCGGTCTCGCTCTAGAGACTGCCAGATTCTAAAGAGTCTTGGCCGACCCCTAGACCTGGGCCTTTGGCCCCTTGACTATTTAAGAAATGTTTACCAACCAAAAATCTTTATTTTTTTTTTTTGCTTGCGTATTATGCGTTTGCCACCTCCGGCGCCACTCTACCTGCACTGCTTCCGCGATCTCATTCCATGTGTTATAAATGCCCAGTTGCAGGAGCCTCGATGTGGAAGTATAGCGTGGGAGGTCGAAGGCTCTCTTATTACTTGTGCGAATGAGGCTCACCAGTTTCTCTCGTTCTGCTGTCTTGAGGGATAAGTATAGAGTAGAATAGCTGATTCGACTAATGATAAAAGCCTGGATTATACGGCCCCGCCTTCCGTCCCAAGTGACCGAACGCCGGAGCTCCTTCATCCGCTGGTCTAAATAAAAAATTCTACTCTCTCTGCCCCCTCTGGCGTTGTCTTCTACATGTGTTTCTACAAATCTCTACGGTTGTGTTAGTACTTCGACGACAGACTGCTTAATCCAATGCGTAAATCAGTGTAGTTTTAAAGGCCCTTGTGCTCACACGCGTGAGTAGAATCTCCCAATCTGCCTTATATAAATAACTTTGAGAAATGTTTTTGCTTTGGCAACACTACGGTGCAGACCTAAAGCAATTTTACTTTGGAGAATCGGGAAGGTCGGGTTTCTTATTTTTCAAACAGAAAACGGAGAACATCAGAAGCGCCTGCGACGTCAGCATCGGCTCCTTACCGAACAAAGCGCAGGGTGAATCTTCCCATACGCGTCAGCGTCAACCCTTCGCTCCCTATGCGACCCATGGCGTCTGCACCTGCCTTACTGGATTCTTTTTAAACACTGCGTCATCGAGGTCTGTAAAGATTTGGGGTCCACTGTCATCATCGGCGACCAGTTTAGTTTACAAACGCCAGTATAATGAATACTGGCCTCGCCTTAAGTTGACCTGATACACGATGCATTCGGTGTACTCACCAAAACCATCAACCATTGCTTATATATAGTACAGCACTTGTGAGAACCTTGGTTCGGGACCTACAGCTAACTCTGCACAAATGGACAGATATAGGCCATATTCACAAGAGATCACAAAAATGCGTCAAACTGATACTCCTTCGTAACTTTATTCAATCGATAAGAAAGGCGGTGAATATAATATAATCTTACCAATTGCCCCCCCCCTCTATTAACGATTTGGCTCGGCAAATGCTGTCAGGAAAAAGTACGTTGGCAGGCAAATATTGAATTTTAAACTTAGAAATATGCCTTAAAGGGCGTGACGATACATCGACAACGGCTCCTGTTCAGAGCCACCGATGTGAATCCTCGTTCGCGCACAGGAACTGTGCAACATTCCTAATCACTAAAACAAAATTTGTTGCTTAATACCTCGCACATTCTCTTGAGCACACAGTCATAAAAAAACACATTATATGAAAGACCACCGGACAAAGTCCCGCTTATCAAATCTGTACGAAAGCGCACTATGTGGTCTACGAACGCCTGCAGGTTCCGATTCAACTCAGCTTCTCAAACGATATGAAAAGCCCAGATTTGGACCTCCCGCGAAATCGTCCATGTCATGCGACTGCATGACTTCACGAAAACCTAGAACAATCGTACCCGGCCGCATCAGCTGCAGTTATCGCCTGTCAGGGTCATGCCTGTGATTTTTCATTCATAACGCAGGCAGAAAAGACGCCACTTTTTTGGATAAGAGCGCCTGCGACGCCACTCTGTTGCGCTTGCGTTAAAATTTGAAGTAGAAAATGGGAAGCTTATAAAGTAATAACGGCAAGCTTCAGCCCCAAGGAGGCGCCTCCATGAGCTAACAGTTCAGCAAAGCTAGGGAAGCGATTACTGGAAAAGTGGTTGGAGGTCTTCTGACTTCAAATTATAGCAGTTCTCTATATAAAGGTGCTCAGGACGAAATTTTGATATCGATTAAAAGACCGTGGAGTTTGGTATTTTTGTATAGAGGAGTTGCATTATTGCTTTGATTGATTGATTGATTGATTGATTGACTGACTGACTGACTGACTGATTGATTGATTGATTGATTGATTGATTGATTGATTGATTGATTGATTGATTGATTGATTGATTGATTGATTGATTGATTGATTGATTGATTGATTGATTGATTGATTGATTGAACGACCTTTATTAAATAAGAAGGCTCATGACCATGGATGAGGGTATATCTGAAAAGCATAAATTTACTGATGGCACATTTGAAGGTTAAGAGGGGTTGAAAAAACGCAAAGAACAAAATATACCATGGTGTAACCGCCATCACCAGGCAAAAAAGGCGACCCTTTAAAACTACATCTATCCATCACCCGTAAATTCTCCATTGGAAACAGACTTCGAAACTGGATTTACCAACTGATTTTATCAAAGAGCTTTCGCCACTAATAAACGCAGCCACGTTGATCGCATTACAGCATCTCTCTACAAATCGTGTATGCGGTCTCTGGGACAAGTAACACAAGGAACGGGTGTTCGACCGCGAATTGTTTAGAGAAGTTGGCAATTGTTCGGACGTAAAACGCCAGTATAACAATATGAGAATTATTACTTATTTATACTGATGGCTTTACTTCTTCAGTGATCTGAATCGTTCGATGAAACCTGTCGGTATGAATATACCGACAACTTATTCTTAACTAGCACTGCGTTAGCTTATCACTATAAGGGATACAAATTGCATATAACTTTAAACTGTTGAAATGTTGAACGCACGTTTGCCAAACCTGAAATTAAATTGTACCTTTCGGCTCAACAATATATCTGGGCTTTGGTACCTCAAGTCTGAGTCGCGCGCCCATCTTGGACAGGTAATCAGAGCTCTCGGTAGTGGCGCCCAAGCCGGCCGTCTCCCCGGGCTTGTCGCTAATGAAGGCGCCCGAGTAGGCTCCGCTGGTGCACTCGTTGCTCGGTTCGGCCATCAGAGAGAGCACGCGACCCTCCGCCGGCGGCTCACCCCATATCTTGCTTCAATTTGAAAAGAAAGAAAAGGCGGCCAGTCGTGTTGCCACTTGCTATGCATTCGAGATGAAACCATCCCTGCTGTAAAAGGCGTTGACATTTCACTGGACTGTCGCATTTCTGAATGAAAAATACACCTGCTTAGCGTACATCTTATAACCTGAACTCCGTACTTAGCAGGTAAATCAAAAGCCACTTAAATATTTTCTTTGCAGACATGCCGCTTCGTTACATAATTTTATTGTAGATCCTTCCCGACAACAAACGTACGTCTGCAATTAGAAGAAATACTCCTCGTTTTCATATTTCACAATTGCGAACACTTGAGAGCGAAACTACACTCAGACTTTTATCGGCACAGGGGGGAAGGTTTAGGGGCGCAAAATACGACACACGTTATTCCACCAGACACGGCCACGCGAAGACGCCCTTTGTTCGTCGGCAGGTGCGTTGCCCTTTACATTCACAACTAGCGCTGGGTCAGCTGGCGCCGAATCCTTGTGTGCGCCTAGCAAATCTGCTGAAGTTGAGCAAATTTTTTTCCATATTTTAATAGTTAAACTTCGGCGGTTGCGTTAGTAATATGATTAAATAAAGAATGCTGTCACTGTACTGTGTCGCAAAATATAACTGAAAGCGGGAACTGCCTTTCGTTGCTTAAAACAACAGCGCGCGTTTCAACTCCCCAGCTTCGACTCCATTCCAGATAAAGTTGTCACGAAGTGCAGACCGCACCCCGAGCCTCGCCCACATTTGAAGCGGCTACCATGCTCGCATCGAAAACCACGGTTACCGTTCCCGCTGAACAAAGAAAAAGACCGACCATTTCAGCCATATCTTCCGCAATGCCAACATCATGCACTGTTTAATACTTAGGGCCTTCTAAGCGCGAATGCCCACCTTTATGACGGTTCAAAAACAGCCTTACCTCTGGTAGCGCTGTGTGATGACGCTACAGCAGGCCAGCAGCACGACGGAAACGAGTGAGAGTCCCACGATGCAGGGAAGAATGTACGCCACGATGAGCTTCCAAGAGGTGTTACCTGGTGGCAATGGCACATAGGACAAATTCTGTCTGTTCGTCTCCTCAACGATTAAAGTATAGCCCTTTGCTATTTTCATGCATGCAAAATGAAAGACACACCTCAAGCGCCATTACCGGGGGGGGGGGGGGGCAGGAGGGGGGCGGGGACTTTGAAAGCTCGTATTAAAGCTAGAGATGGGTCGCTTGTGGAGCGAGACGGATCTTTCGAGCGGCTATTTGAAAAGAGCGGGTGAGCGGCGGCTCACCAAAAGTGAGCGCCGGTTCATTTGGTGAGCCGGCTCTCTCGTTTAGTGATTCGATTCGTGCCGATCGGTTCTTTGGGAATCGGATCTTTTCAGTGAGACTTCGGCGCCAGCTACTGGCAATGCGAGAAAGACACTTTCCTCCCACATGGCCACCCAAATCGCATACATCCCCCCTCCCGTGCGCGAAAGAAAAGCGTACGTGACCACGGAGGACATGCCTCCCGCCCTTCCTCACAACAGTCACAAACATCCCCTCGCTCCTTCGACTGTTTTTTGAGCCGCTCTTTCAAATGAGCGAGTATGAGCGGTGGCTCTTTTGGAGAGCCGGCGGGTCATTGAGTGGATGTTCTTTTGGAGAGCCGTCAGGAACCGTGAGGGGGGGGATCTTTTGGTCAGCCGCCCGTTCGGTGAGCCGTTATAGGAATCATGCCGCAAGAGTCGGGTCTTCTGCTTTCTTCGACTTCAGCGCCATTTATTAGCAGTGCGAGAAAACAACTCCAGTTGGTAGGCAGGGGTCATCCCAGGCCCGCTATAAAATTAGGGACTCTGAGAGGGCATGCGCTCACTTCTTCTGGCTTGGAACCGATTACTGATGCACAGTAATCTGAGGGCCGCAAGACAAGATGCCATGAGAAAGTGAAGGCCCCCGTAATGGGAGCACATTGAAAGGAATATTGAATATGCAATCGAAGGCTTTTCAAAATAGCTCTCATAGCTTTTACTTACGTACCAAGCGAAACCACGCTATGTAACTTTTATGTAAACAAGACCGGTGGCGCATTCCGTAACAACACTTCTCGAGCGACTTGTTCAGCGATCGTGCAGGACACAATTGCAGTGCATTCATGACGGCCAACGGGTGGTAGACCAGCACATGTGTAACCGTATTAAGCTTTGTAGGCCAGCCAGCAAGCTTTGTCAAGCGAGAGCAGATGTGCGGAGCTAGCAGAGGCAATGTCACCCCTGCACTATACCGGACTGAAAACGCATTCTGTGCTTCGACACCGAGCTTACCGACATAAACGCAGGCCCCGCCCCTCATTGCGTAATGGATTCTACAGGCACAGGTGCCACCGGAACACACGCTGTATCGCGTGAAGCAGCTGTCGACGGTCGAGCAGTTGTCGCCAAGCTTGGCTTCTGCGAAGGAAAAGCAGGAGCAAGGTGTAGTCACGGTCAACTGCAATGCATGGTCCACAGCCGTCAATCGTGGGGATGCATGAATCAAGAACCTCACAAAATGCGGCGTCGATGTGCAGCAAGCAACGAATTGCAGTGTGCAGTAAAAGGTTGGAGTAAGGTGTTGTGCTGAGGCACCGAGCAACTAGGGCCCCTGATAATCTCTTTCAGTTTATATCTTGTGCACTGCAGATTACACATTACGCGCCCTGCCAATTTTTATCAGTCATTGTGAAATGTTGCATTACTGACTGGAGCGTGTATAATGCTTCTATCAGCTTTGCAGATTGGTTACTCATGCATCATTTCAATGCTTGGCTTGAAACTTGATAATTTTTATAATGCCATGTTAGAAACAAATTCTCACTTGGTTCAGTAAGAATTAATTTGAAATCGTCATGCCCTGCTGTGACAAAGAGCCAGATAAAGCAGTATACACAACATTAGCTTGGTAAATACGTGAGGCGCTAAACTGGATGTGGCGGTGAATTTATTTTGGGGAACCTGTCAGGTGCACCACAAGCGCCATTGCGATGTGTATTCCTCGTTTAGCTATGTGACGACGATGCCAGTTTTCAATGATCTTTCAATGAATCACGAGCAGCACGTTAATTAGGAAAACGACCATTGCGTTTCCCTTAATGCGGTAAATTACAGCACGAATTAGACAGTGGTGCAGCCGAAGGAAGCATTTTATATTTCACATTTAGCAATGCAACAACTCATGTCGATAACGAAATTGGGAAGGAGTACATTCAGATTACTGACGGCGTAACCTAATCCGCATTTTTCAATTGCGGCACTTCTTTTTGCCGTGGTGCTAAAACAGCAAATACAGACACAGCATGTCTCGTTGCATAGTGAAATAGTGTGAGGGCTTACTGAAATGAGTGCGGAACAGCGCAGCTATTTGCCGATTCCTCTCGTTGCGAAAAACAAGCGGCTCATAACTGGTGTGTTTAGATAGAATGCCATGTATCAAAGCGCGGAGTCAGGGGATGAAGGCCAGAATCCTAGCGTTGTAACACGAGGAATGTATATTAAATATACAACACGACAATGACAAATTGGGCTGGTTAGTTCACCCTCTTCAGAAGAACATCTTTGGTACATCGCCTGCGCGTATTATTCCTTATAAAGGTGGAAAAGCAACAACGCACGTAGAGACCGGTAGCAGTAACCTATAACCAACACAAAGAAAGTTGCAATCTTAGGTCTGCTCAGCACTGGGTCGGTTTACGACGTTTAAAAAGAGTGCCTAACGTCAGTGCTTATCAGTAGTCTCAGATATTTAGGTTTCCAGATTGGATTTTCACCTTCGTAGCGCAAGGCTTTGAAGTGGGTCTTAGCTTTTTGCTTGGCTCCTTGCCTTCTGCGATGCATACATTCGATTCCAGCAGTAACGAAAAGGATTAGTGGTCAGCTGTGATGCTGCTCCTATTAATATGTAAGCCAGTCGAATGCAACTGGCAGATATCTACATTTGAAACAACTAGTTTAAGAATATGATTTGTAGATTTCGCTATGGTCAAGAGTAGCACTTCCTATATAACGCTTGAAGTGAAAACGACTAAGCCGATGAGAGGCGCCGTATTCTTAAATCAGATTCAATGTAGTTCTATTCAAAGCAGTTATAGAAAGACATGTGGCACCTGGACCTAGGGCTCATTGGTACAGATGGCGTGCAAGTTCATTTTCTACTTTATTCTATTGCCTGCAATGTGGAAAGCAAAAGAAATCGGTAATTTTGAGGCAGTCTAAATGCTACAAATTTATTAATTTCCCTGTTGTTCAAATATTGCTGGGTTTTCTGGCCCCTTAAGCGGTAAGCACGGAATGACACAAAACGGCTAGAACCATGGGAACGTTGTACCTGCGCGCCACCCAGTGAAGAAGTCTGAAATCGCTGTTTCTCGCCTCTTGACGAGCTTTCATAAAGGCAACACAGAAAGTATGTGTTTATTAAGATGTCAGTAAAAGAAATTAGTTGTGGTTTACCTCTGGTTAACCATGGACGAACTGCGATAGCAACGACAGAAGCTTCTTTTGCCTGCTACATCATTCTCCTATCACGCCCTATCAGTGTAAGGTGCTACATTATTGGGAACACTTAAGCTCATCCTATAAGAGTATGACGCGAGAGCGTAAGCTACCAGCCCAGATATAACTGAGAAGGGTTCATGCCGGTGACCGAGCTTTCTTCTTCTTCTTCCTATTCTTCTTCTTCGCGGCTGTTCAAGGTCGAATGTGGCCTTTTCTAGGACGACGTGACGAGCCGAAACCTGGCGCAGTATTGCAATCTCAATAATAAATCAAGCTGGATTACGCGTGTTTCCACCTTTGACATTTTGTTTTGAAGCATTTCTGAATACGCATGCCGAAGCAAGCAACATGCAGAAATTTGGCGACGAGTGACGGGAGCGCTACTGTTCAATGGCCACTGAAAGTCAGATATAGTTCAGTATTAAATATAGTTAGTGTATATAGTTCGCAAATTAGATATCGCTCCCTATATTCGCCTTTAACATCAGAAAGTGCAAACATGGAGCAAACATCATGCGTCCTTTTCTGGACACTACTCTAGATGTAAAATGGCCACTCCTGTGAGCCTTTGGGGCGATTACGAATTGTCTGTTGTAATCTGTGATCTCTTATGTATTTTCCTTCCTAGGAGGTGGAACCCTCGCTGTCACCTTGAGAGCAGGTGGCATTAGGGAGAGTGTGCGCATAATATTTTGTCTGGCGTTCGACAGAGACAAAATTATCCGGATACTTCCCCTACTAGCTAGCACTAATCATCCCATAATATAAGACCTCCTCAAAACGTTGTTACTTTGCCAGCACACGGTTTTCATTGCTCTACTGTATCCCAAGAAGCGACGACTCACTACAAAGGTTTCCTTATCAAGCATAGACAATCTCGACTTTGCATAATGCGAATACATTTGAATTTATTGCTTGCTTTTTAATCACGCAAACGCAAATGTATAATCCTGTCATTTCTTAATATGTAGTAGCATGCGACTCCTCAATATCTTTGTGTGTTTATGACGAAAACTACGTCAAGAGTCCCAGCCTCGAGCACATTACGCATTTACCAACACTCATCGAGAAACTCAAAAGGTACCAAAAGCTCTTCTACCCATGCTTAGGAAATGAAATTGCTGGAAGCTGAATATTTAAACATTGTTAACACAAGTTCCATTCCGAGCATCAAGAAGTTGGGGCCCTTAATAGAAAGCGAAATATTTCTTTTAGCACAAAGGTGATTCAGAGGACAATTTTATGACCTACAAAAACCCTGCGGGAACATCATACTATTGTTGTCTTATCAGGTAAGCTTCGGTATGCTCTCGAAAGATTTCGCAAACGAGACAGCAAGTAAAAATATAAACATCATTATAGATACTCATGCAGCCTAAAGATTGGCCCGCCAGATCGTGACGCCACAGTCCACGTGTCCTGGCACAGGTAACAGTAATTTGACAAGGCATTACAGATGCAGCCAGGATATACTTCGGATAGAGATTAGCAAAATTATATAACGCTCTTGTGTCTTCTTGCAGTGCTTTCATACTAAGAAAAGAAAAGACTGGAGCGGAATGGTTCCCGAACCCGAGAATTTATATACATCGCTATAGCCGATCGAACGACGTTCAGACTACTCTCTCTTGTGCTGTGCATTGAATATCGTCTCCTCCAACTTACATCTATGCGCAAAAACGTTTGCTTGTCCTGCTTGATATGATTATGGTAAAAGCCTGCCACATTTTTTGAGTTCATCAAATTTTCTGTGGCACTTTCCGTAATCTTTTATTTTGTAGTACCATGCTGCGATACCTACGCAAAATCCTGACTTTACTAAAGAAATTTCTGTAGCGGTTCGCGACAAGGAGTGTGCGTTCCGGGAAGATTTATCGTGACTCCAAAGTATGCTTTCAAAAAAAGCGCCACAATTTGAATACTGCGCTTGAAGTTGAACCCAGTTTAACTATAGCTATGGCTTCAATTCAATGTGATGTTCTGACAAGGACAGCTGCCCAAACAATAACTCCGTGCTGGCGTATTCGTTAAGTCCTTTGAGAAAAACTACGATATGGGAATGCTCTAAAGATTCCAGAAAGCACGGAAATATTTTCTAATGCCGCTAATCGTATTACCACCTTTATTACGTTAGGATTTCAGGGATGTATCGAAGTATCAACAACACAGTATCGAGTATCTGTATCTAAACTCGATTTCAATCCTGTATCTTGTATCGGCACCAGATTATCGAGTATCGGTATCGAAGATACGTTTTCGAAGTATCTTGAAGAAGCTGACCTCGTATTGAGAACGAACGCCGCAGACTACTTGTGAACCCTTTTGAATAATTGCTACTAAATTGCCTGACAATATGGCCCACACATTACGCCAGTCTTATAAACAACATATTACACGATAGCGTATATAGCACATTCGGTTCAAAAGGCCTCGCTGTATCCACGAACTGAGAAAAACGTCAGAAAAAACCTTACGGCACTGGGATGCAGCGGCCGCCATAACTACGTCGAGACCTGATAGGAACTTGTTAACACAGTAGGCGCCTCTGTGTTCTAAGTTTGAAAGAGACTTTGGCAGTGCAAACTGGATTTCAACGTTCATTTGTCAGTGCGCAAGCACCCCCGAGGGCCGCAGGCCGCAGTCGCCTGTCGCTGTAGAGTCATGAATCGCCTAAACATGAGGTTAAGCGAAACGTTTAAAAGGTAGGCATTTCCTCACTAGTCAGTAAATCGCAAGTACTCTCGAGCTAGCTTCATTAGCACCGGAAATATCAACGATTGAAAATGGTTCCCCTGCTTTCGCTCCTCAACGCTACAAGACACACACACACACACACACACAAAAAAAAGAGAACAGCTCAGGGAGTGCGCCTCGCCAATGAATGCGTCATTAGCTGACGTCCGTTTCGCAGACTTTCGATTGTCGCACCCACTTGCCGACCGTGGGTTTTCTCCCTTCTACATATTGCGTTGTGCTATGTATAATGGACCCGAAGCTCGAAGCGCAACTAGTCACACGGGCAGCCTAGCCGCGGTTATTCTAAACCGTGGCTACCGAAGTTGACTACTTTTCGCGGTAAGACGCCAGTGCGCATCTTCAACCCGCATGCACCGCTGCCACTTTTTCGGTAAACTGCGCGGACTAAAGTCGCCAACTCAACACACGAGCAGAGGATATTCTCAGCTACCGGAAGGGTATCAATGACGTCGTGGCTGTTGTCGCCGCAGCGAATGGCAGCTTCTGGTGGCCTGTCACTGACCGTACTCATGACGTCACAGTTTAGGAGAATAGTTCCAACAATCGCCACTGTGCGGCACATTATCTGCCGGCGAAATTCAATTTTGCACTCCTTTAAAGTGTATTATAAATTGCTGGCTCCATTTCAAGGTGGAATGCTCATAATCATGGGTTGTTACTTACTGAACAGGTCCACCAGTGGTATTTGCAGCCGTTTCATGGTCCCGTTAAGCGTCCCTTTAACTTTTTACCACATACAATGTCGTTTCCGATGATTCGAACACATGTCATCCAACACTACCTGACCCGTTTGCGGAAACGCGGCACTTCCTCACCTGGCATACACTTGTACTCCTGCTTGATCTTGAGCGGTTCAGGGCAGACGCACTTTCCCTGGAGGCAGACCAGGTACACGTTGTTGTGTCGGCACTGCTCCACACGCTCGCAGCCGCTGTGCAGGGCGCCCGCTGCGAAGGGACGCGACAATTGTTTTGCGACCTCGGAAGCAACGTTGCCGGTTAGTACTGCAACCAATGGGCCATTCGAAGCAGTTTATGGAGGTTTAAAGGAAAAGTGACCACTACGAGATCCTTGGGCGTTGTGAGGAGTGAGAAACAGGCAAGTTTTTCAATATACATTTCACTGCACGTAAGCTTTGTCTTCTGCCCTAGAACCGCAAGTGCCCTTGTGGCCGTTTCTCTGTTTGCTTTCAATAAAATTGAAGTTAAAATCTAACTATAGGTTAGATGCCGTGAAATCATACAGTGGTGAATTAAGACCACATAAGCTGTGTCTGAACCATGCAAAATGATTGCCTAAATCATAACTGTTTCTCTCCCTCAGCAAGTATATTTCGCTATAATGGCGGCCAAAAAGTAATCAGGTAATCAGCGCCATAAAGCTATGTCAGTTCCTATATACCAGACCTTTTCCTCTGTATATGTGCGGAGAGACGCCAAATACCTTTCAGCATACTTAGCGATATTTTGAGGGCAAAAGAAATTCCTAACAGTTGTAAAATAGTAAGGAATACACTTGTTTTTACTTTCGGCGCCAAGCTTCGCACGAAGACCTAATGCCTACTTTCACGCTACATATTTAATACAAAATGACTTAACATACCGTTTTCAAGCACATAATCCTATTACAGAAAGCAGCAACGTGCTACTCAAAATTCAGCGCGTTTCTCGCAGGGTTTATGAACCGTCCTAATTTCCAGACGTAATTTTCATTGACTCCGAAAAAGCACTTGATTGGATACCAGACTGCTTTTGAAAAATAAGCTCTTCTATATTAACTTGATAATCCTAATTTGTTGGAATCCTACCTTTCAATGCTGCACTAGTTTACTCAGATATTCCATTTTGACTCCTCGAACAGCACCAGTTTCTTCAGCGTACCCTAGTTTAAGCCCTTGATCCGTTTTTCGTTCTTAATTTTTAACTACATGTTCTCCGGTGACCGTGTACGCTGCTCTCTATTTGCTGCTGAATGGCTTAATACCTAGGCATAAGAACAACTAATGACCAGTCAGAATTGATGGACTATCTAACAGCAGTTCCCAACAACTACACGCTCATAAAATAAAGAACAGAGACCATAAAAAATTCCCCAACTACATTTGCGATTATTGCAGTTCGTAAAGTAAAACGCCTTGGTTTAACGGTAACGTCAAACCTGAAAAGGAGCCTGCATGTTCCTCCAATATGAAATGGAACGCGCAGCTTGTACAAAAAGTATTTTTGTTATCATTTACGCAAGCTGAAAATAAGTTGCTCGTTATAAGCAAAAAGGAAAATTAGTTTTGCACGCGCAAACAAATAGTAGTTGTTAGCCTAGCTATACAAATTGGGTCACTTTTACACTGCCCTGGTCTAAAACTGGCGTCCAGGCTTTATCTCACTTATCTAACTTCGTAATTGCAGGCAGATGAAAAGACGTAATTTACAGTGCCCCTCCCCCGCGAATCACCCGAGGCACATATGGCGACAAGTACCGTGGTTCGGTACCCCAGGTACGATAATAATCGAACCAAGAAACACTGCACCTTCTGTCAAGTAACGAGCTCGTCTAATTGAAAAGACAGCCAAGAAATTTCAACTCAAAAGTTAAATTCAAGTTGAAAGGCAGTAATTTGATCTTTTTTCTCCGCCATCTTTAACTCTATCCGAATGGATGTTAACAACCGCCGTCAACAACTGCTGATAGCAATCAGGCCGACGGCAATGTTATCTGCAACCCGGTTAGTACGGTTGCCCAAAAGCAGATATGCAAAACTTACAAATAAATGACGTCTTTCAGCCGTTGGTATTTGGTATACTTACCCCGCCTGCACTTGAAGATGCCGCCGTCTTCTAGGAATAAGGGCATGTATTCGGGACATGTGCAGTTTCCGGGAATGCCGTCGCCCTCAGCGGTGCACATCAGTCCCTGGACGAATGAGGACATGCACTCGGACATGTTCAGGCAGCTCTTGCCCAGGTAGGCATCTGCGAAGGCGAAAAAGCGTCCCAACAGCGGCCTGAATTCCACCTGGTGAGGAAACACTAGTTCCCTGTGTTAATTAACACGTTACCAATATCATAGGCAGTTTCAGCAGGACTGCTTCCGTCGGCTGTTCGAGGGGGAGGGGGAGAATAGGTGCGCGCTTATTACCTTCAAACGTTAATCACGCGGGGTAGGGTCAGGATCTCTCTGTTGTGCATGTCGTTGTTCCACTCTCTCTTTCGGTGCATGCATCGGCAAGGGCCCAGTGTACGCTTGCTGGGGTAACTGGCACGCGAGCCAGCCTTGACAGATGTGAAATGAGCACCAAGGTACGACGGGTTGTGGTCTTTATTAGCTCTCGCTGCGTCATACTACGCCGTCATCCATTTTACACCTGATTACTACCACTATTCTTACTTGTGACGTTCCGTCACTTGAATTTCTGTACCACTATTTTCGGTGAGATGTTCTACGTTGCATGAGAGACATAGAGTCTTCGCTTTAAAAAGCATGATATGAAATCTAAGCACCTGTTTCTGGACCTCTCGCTCATAACGTGCACTTTGTTTTTATCCAGAGGTTAGGACACGCCATGTGCATTAAGCGTGAAATCATCTTTGAAACCATGGAAATAAGTCCAGAGCACCTCTCTATTGCGCATGTTCGCGTTCTGTGTTCAAGTTCTGGAATAGAGACACCGCCCGAAAAGAATCTAAGGTTGAATACATTATGACATTTTTCGCTTCTTGCTCAGTTCTTTTTTGTTACTGCATGCGCAGTTTGTGCGGTTTCATTTTCTTTTTTCTGCATTTCTGTAAAAATAATAGTGATGCCAAGGGCCACCATTAGCACCGCGTTTACTCCAAAGTTTGAGTTGGGAAACGTTCGCAATGAGGTCAGCACTGCTGCCGGCGTAATATGTAGTATAGTATCAAACTCTATCTTTAACTAATCGCCATTCATAAATGGGAAGGAAACGCCGGTACAATTATATATATGATTTTTAAAAGTGGCATGCTGCTTACCTGGCTACGATAAGTTAGACATTTGTGCGCTAATATACATTAAAGTTTGTTTATGTCTGCTTAGGTTTCTTTGCCTTTACATTTGAGTGCATTTTGTATGCCCTAAATTTCCCGTTTCTTGCACATCACTTCAGCGCACGTCTAGGTAATCTCAAGACCCAAACCAAAGCCCCCCGAGATATACGAGGGACGTTCTGAATGTAAGTTTCGTCATTTTTTTTTTCACACAGAAACTTCATTGCCCCAAAAATACACCAATTTCAGTATTTTTTGACATTGTCGCCATCCACATTCAGACATTTGTCTTAGCGCACCAGGGTTTTGGAGAACCGACTCTAGTTAAAGTCGAGGACCTGCGATCCAAAGAACTGTCGCACGGCTTGCTACACTTCAGCACTGCTTTTGAAGCGACGTCCAGAGAGCACGGCTTTCAGTGTAGGAAGCGGGTAAAAGTCCGATGGGGCAAGATCTTGGCTGTAGGCCCGGTGATCCAGTCTCTTCCATCCGAAGCGCGAATCTGATCTTGTGTGAACCTTGTTGTCGGTGCCTTTAGGACATTGTCGCAGGGCACCCATTCTTGCCAGAGTGCGGTGTTTAAATTCTTTACACGCTATGACAAATCTCTGAATGCCGGTAGCGACTATGTAGAAAAATAGTACAAGGTAAACATTTCATGATGCCACGGTACATTTTTGTTAGGCAATAAACTTTCTGTGTGAAAATAAATGACATCACTTATTTTCGGAACGTCCCTCGTGCACCTGCTTCAGCCTCCATCCCCCGTGTCCACCGCCTGCTACCTCCCGTCGCACCTGGATTACCTCTTTCCCAAATTGTCCCCTATAAGTCTGGCAAGTGATGGCTGGTTCAAATTTGTTTCAATTATTTTCCAACACAAATTATCTCTGTTGATTGTGACAGGTGGTTGTTGCCAGGTAGTTTTTTGCCAGCCTTAAGCGGACATCACGAATTTTTCGCAAATCCCACATTGAGTGCTAGCGCAATAAGATATATCAGATCTTCACCCTGTGAAACAGTGAAAACGTATATATAATACTACAATTTTATTCCGTATTTTGTATCACATGATTGGTTCACGCAACCATAAGTAGTGATATACGAAGCCTATCATTGCGAAGCATCTAAAGTACTGCTTCAAATTCCGGTTGTGTTAGAAGGAGCAATTTTCACAGAAACCTCTCCTGTTAGCTCATTTCTCCGTTCTCCTGCGGAGCATATTCCATAAAAGTAGAAGTGAGGCGTAGTGGCCTGAAGTGCGACAAGCTTATGCATTTCAATGGAAAAAACTTCGAGACCCCTGCGGTATCCTGCATTCGAAAAATGCCAAAGCATTCTCATCAATAAATATCTCATCACTAATTTCTTTAGAAATTTTTTATCACAAACTTCTGTGTCACTAACTGTCTTTCACTAATGTCTTTATCAATTTCGGATTCATTGATTTCGTTATCCCTAACTTCCTTATCAGTAATTTCCTCACCACTATAATTTCCTTAGCAAATTTTTTACCTCTCATTTACTTACCCCTCATTTCCTAATTGAATTTTCTCACTAAATTGATTATGACTGATTTTACTTTTTACTAATTTCCGTACCACTCATTTTTACGACATACTACTACGCCACACTAATGGCTTCTCGTTACGACATACAACTACACCCCACTAAGGTTCGCATACGCAGCCGTGGCTTCCCACTTTGTGTTCGCGGTTTGGCCTCATCAACATACCCTATTAATGCCTTCTAATAGTAACTGCAATGTAGATTTTAGCGAACATCGAGGGCAGTTAAACCTTTCCGCTCACTCATTACACAGTTGTCGCTTCGCGCGGTTAGTAGACACGGCTACTCTGTCCTCTATAACACCAATGAAAGCAGTTATTGAAAAGACCAGAGTTTCAAAGTTTTCACAAGACGGGTGTTTTACGAATAGTTTACTTGCACTTCATGCCGCTAAATTCACGCAATATAACTTAAACTACTAAGATGACGATGACTGAAATTCGCCTGCTAAGTATCACTTTGTTTGCGGTGAGAACCGGAAACTCTCGCTACTTGTTTTTCTAGGCGGAAGTGACGCGCAGTCCTTTATTATGCGCTGTTCATCAGTGACCTTCAAAACGCGCATATAAAATCGCTACAGCTCTACTCACAACCGCCGCCGGGAACAACGTCAGTAGAGGTTTCCTTTGCTGATTTCGTCACCCTGGCGAGAGAAAAAAAAAAGAAGGCCGCTGGATTAGCAGAGGCACACTTATCCTTTCAGCGAGGAAACGTTTCGCGGCGTTATTTAAAGAGTGCTTTTATGTGAAGCAAATACTAGCACACAATTTCGGTCGCTCTAACCTAAGAAAGCAGGTGAAACCTGTTCAGACAGTACAAAACACCTTGTCCTGTGAATCACGCACGTTTTTCCCTGAAGAGAAAAGATTGAATTTTACCGAATCAAGGATGATGCGCCTCTGCCAATGTGCTCGCACTCGCAGCACCGGCATTGCAGGGTGTGTGTTTTTGTTTTCGGCTTCTGGACACAGTAGCGGGTTCCTCCTAAGCCGGCAAAGAGGCAGTACCTTATCGCCGTCATTCTGCTGGCTAAACTGGCTCCTGAGATAGCTACAAACTTAAATCGCTATTTTAGAAATGTGCAGGGGGCGAAGGTTTCGCATCGCAAGCTAGCTGCTTCTGCCTCATTGCTGGTTGGCAAGATGCTTCGCAGTTTTGTAAATCTGTCGTTCCCTCCAACGTACGGTCAACGTCAAGTCTTATTGCGCCGTGATGAAACCGTTCCCGTTTCTTTCTGTGCGCTTGATGTTATATGAAACTCAGCTCGCAGCATGTGAAGAAGGGATGTACCTTGGCGCATCGTGACAGCGTGCCCTGTACGCTCGCTGTCACAATACATTGTTTCCGGATAACTTCACACGTGAGCAATTGCATGTGTAGTCTGCTGTAAGCATGCGCAGTGGTCGCTAATATTTGTGCGTGCTGGCTTTGTCGTTCATCTTGTTGGTTTGCTTCATGATTGTAATTGTGTGGTTAATATAATATTACACGATGCCTTACCAGCCAAATTTGTTCAAACACTCTATCGCCAAATTCGTGTCTACGCCAACGCTTTATATGGGTCATACTTTACTGTGTTTGAGGCAAATATGCGCAAAAACAATTTACATTAAGAATTATCCGAGCTTCTCCATTTGGAAGCGCTACTAGCTTACTTCCTTCCTGCCCTTAAGTTTTTATTGCAAGCCATAAATGATGAATTGACAGCGGAACGAAAGCAGCACCAGTCGTGTACATTTGAATAGCAAAGGTTGGCATGTGCTGAAACGCAACTTTCAAAAGGACGCTCGTAAATGTGGCAAGGTGAATGTGAATTTAGAGAAATGACACTCTATAATTTGCGCAAATAAGAAACGCAGACACTGCGTCATTCAACCTCATTACCGTGGCTTGCCTTCAGTATGCCATGCTAAGCTGAGGAGCCCATTAACTGCCATAGGTTGAACTACCGCGGTTTGAACGTATTGAAATCTATGTAAGCTTCACGAGCAATTAACATATACCTTGACAGAGCTCCTACACAAATGGCAGTCCGGTGGCGTCCACAGCGTCTCTGATATGGAATTTCGGTTCTTGACCAACTCACTAAGGTATCATGGTTAAAACATAATGCTCTTCTTGACAGCATTTTTTTTGTTTCTATGATTCTTCCTTTCTATTCGAGCTTGTGTTTTGAACAAACTTTAGTTGAGTTAGCGCTCGTCCTTGTTTTCCTCACTTGTCCTTGTATCTACACGCAAACTTTTCAGTGTGCATGTCAGCCAACTTGCCCAACTTTCTGCTCTCCTTAGAAAAAGCTGACATTCCGGTCTTGCATTGGCAGCAGCAGTGGCGGAGATAGAACATTGCTGAACACCGTTGCCTGTATCTTGCAGGACTATCATCACGCGAAGTTTCATCGCCTACCTGCCTGACGCCTGTCTACCGCTCGTCACCGGCTGCTTACTGCTTGCCTGCCGCACTGTAGTACTGCAGCACCCTGACACTCACTTGGAACCTACCGATTCAGCTGCTCTCGATGACGTCACGACGGCCACAGCTATAAATTCGTCGACAGCGACCGGCCTCCCGCATTAGCAGCAGCAGTGGCGGAGACAGAACATTGCTGAACACCTTTGCCTGTATCTTGCAGGTTGGTTGCTGTTTTGTATATTTGCTATCCTTTACTTTCCCCTTTGAAACTTATCCCGACACTGCTGCTGCCACAAGCATATTTTACTCGTCCTTTCTGCTTGCTAGTGTGCGAACTAATATTCCACTAGGTGAATTATCTCGGCCGCGTGTGCAGGGCGAACATCTGCTCACAAATATCACTGAAATGTCGAAAGAGCTCGTTAAGCTGTTCGAATAGTTAAAGCGAGAATTAAAGCAAGAATTAAAAGAAGGGTTCGAGCCGAGACCTCAGGAAAGATATACGAGAAATAAAGAATAGCTTAGCATTCATAAATGCAACCTACGAGGAAATGAAAACATCGGTGAGCATTGTTGAAAAGGAAAATGCAGACCTCACGAAATGCGTGACCAGTCTGCAAGAGGAACGTGATGCTTTGCGCTTGCTGTTAAAGCAGCATGACATTCGACTTCTGCAAAACGAACAGCACTCCAGATCCTTCAATATTGAGGTAACAGCTGTACCTCAATCTGAAAATGAGGATGTTCTAGAACTAACCAAAAAGCTCGGCACAGCCATTGGCGTTCCTCTTCATGATGCTGACGTTGAGGCATGCCACCGAGTTCGAACAGCTGGCAATTCTACTGCACCAAACATAGTCGTACAATTCGCGCATAGAGCTAAACGCGACCTTTTTCTTGAAAAGGCTAAGAAGCAAAGACTAACATCAGAAACATTGGAAGTCGAGCCAAAGGTCTCGATCTTTGTAAATGAGCACCTTTCTCCCGCAATGAAACGATTATTTGGAGCGGCAAATGCGCGAAAGAAAGAACTTGGCTGGAAGTATGTGTGGACGCGGCAAGGAAAAATTTACGTCCGGAAAGCAGATGGTACGCCCCTCGTCTCTGTTGAGCCCATCGATGACCTGTCCAAGATCGCTTAGACGAATTTTTTAATTGTCCGTTTTTGACCAAACTTTTTGTACATGGTTATTCGGCCATCTGAAGTTAAATCTACTGCAACAGGAAAATACCCGGCATTATCTCTGTTCCACCAAAATGTTCGATCAATAGCTAGCAAGGAGGATGAACTAGCGCTCTTCCTTGACACATTCCGCATATCGTTTTCTGTTATCATGCTCACAGAAACTTGGTACACCAAGGATTCGCGGGTATTCATTCTACCTGGCTATCAGTCTTTGTCGAAGTCGTCTGGACAGGCGAGGGGGCGGCGTCTCTATTTTCATGAAAGAAAATATTATCTGTGAAGAAGTGGCTGAATTTTGTGCACTCAGTGCAGACTATGAAGTGCTTACCTTGCGCACACAAAACAATGTCTACTGCATCTTGTACCGAACGCCCTCCGGCGATTTCGACAACTTTCTTCATTTCCTTGAAAATTTATTCGGCTACGCGATGGACAATAGGATAGATCTTTACTTAGGAGGAGATATAAATGTAAATATGCTCGTGCCAGCACACTCCCAAAAGAAGCTATCCAACACCATAGACGCGAACGATTTTTGGAACGCAATAACAGAGCCAACTCGTGTTACTCCAGATAGTTCGTCATTATTGGACGTATTTATCACAAATATTAATGCAGATTTAGTGAAAGCAAGCGCTGTATGCACTGGCCTTAGTGACCATTTCGGAACACTATTGCTAGTTAGGAAACCCCATCAAGTTACTACAAAAGTGAAGCAAACAAAATATATACCAACAATGAATGAAGGCAAACATCAGTCTTTTCGTAACGAAGCATGGAACTCTGTTTATGAAGCAGGAAATAGTGACGCTGCGTATGATAATTTCATTGGCGTGTTCAAAACTCTCTATGACGCAGATTTTCCGTTAACACCAATAAAAAAAACAAAACAAGCCCGAAAACCTTGCCTAACGGGAGAACTACTGAACATGAATAAACATAAAAATGCCTTGTATGCCAAAATTGCAAAAGATAAGAATTTCGAAATATTTGCTGAATTTAAGTCCCACCGGAACAGGCTTACTTCTAGATTACGTGCAGCAAGAAATGCATATTTTGTTAGCATGTTTTCTGATGACAGCGCTAAACGCTCTGATGTGCTTTCGGGAAAGCTTAATTCCCTACTGCGTCCTAGCACTCAAGAAAGTATACCTGATACATTTATGCATGAAGGAGAGGAACTTAATGGTATCCCACTGGCTGACGCCTTAAATATGTTTTTCGTACGGCAGGCTGACCACTGCGACGGTTCTGGAAGTGATAGTGCATATGACGCGGACACGTATCTATCTCAGTTTGTGGGCAGCCAATCGCTTTTTCTCCGTCCTACTGATTGTGCCGAGGTGTCCTTTTGTATTAGTAAAACTGAGGATGCATGTGGTGTGCAGCTCCTTCCCGTAAAGCACGTACTTGATTTATTCTCTCCCGTTGTCACTTTTACATATAATTTAATTTTGTCTACAGGTGTATTTCCTAGGGCAATGCAGATTGCACGAGTGGTTCCAATACATAAATCTGGAGACCGAATCGTGTTCTCCAATTACCGTCCAATCTCGGTACTGCCGGTATTTTTTAAAGGCATAGAAAAAATATTGCACATTAGAATAACATCATATTTTTCTCGACAAAACTTTCTCTTATACTATCAGCACGGTTTTAGGAAGCATCGATCAACAGAAACAGCCATTTTAACGCAAAAAGAAATTATCATATAAACATTTAGTCAGAAACATGTAGTACTAGGGATCTACATAGATTTTTCAAAAGCATTTGACCTGGTAAATAATAACATCCTTCTTTCAAAATTATACAGATATGATGTCCGCGGAACACCCCATGCGCTACTGAAGTCATGCCTTACAAATCGAAAGCAGTACGTAGCAATAAATAATGTTAAATTTTCTTTGCAAACTTTTTACACTGGCGTTCCGCAGGGAAGCATACTCGAGCGGCTTTTATTTCTCATTTATATTAATGATATGGCACACTGTACATAGGGCGTAATTTTTAACTGCTACACAGATGACACCACTATCTTCTTGTCCGGGATCACGGAAATCGGCATTGAAGAACGAGCAAATAGCGCTTTAATTGACTTGGATCGCTGTGTGAAAGCAAATTGCTTGAAAATTAACACGAACAAAACAAAAGCTGTGTGTTACTCACCGAAAGGAAAACATTTATCAGGTAGCATAAACATACGACTAGGAACCGAACAAATTGAACTTGTGGATTCAGTCAAAGTACTCGGAGTGGTATTTTCGAGCCACCTGACTTGGAATGAACATATTGACCATATTCAGTCTAAAGTGTCATCAGCTGTTGGCGTCATGGCTGGAATAAGATATCTTCTACCTCCTAAGATCAAGCTGCTATTATATAATGCTCTCGTGTTATCTCTTTTCCAGTACTGTAGCCTAGTTTGGTGTACCACAGGAATAACCAATTTATCAAAACTGCATGTATTACAAAAAAGAGCCGTCCGGTATATCGCTGGTGTAACCTATTTCCATCCCACCAAAGAGCTTTTTTCCAAGTATGATATACGTTCGGTGTTCCAGTTATTTGATTACAGACTTATATTGACTTATAAGTCTCACATAAAATCAAATAGCAGTTGTATAATTTCATTTGCAGACATAAAATAAAATCCTGGAAGCAGACAAACTCGACATAAAGAAAAATATCTTATTCCAGTACCTCGCACATACGCATATACACAGTCACTGCATTATACTGTAACCAAATTGTTGAATAAGCTACATTTTGCCGGACTTGATCCAGTTTGCGTGTCGAACCACGATGTCAGCCTCTATTGTCGAGGAGAGCTGTCATGAATTTGTATATATATATATATTTTTTTTTTTGCATCTTTGTGCACCATTTTTTTCTGTATCAGCAGTGCTTTCCCACTCCTTTCCTTGTATCTTTGTGCTGTATTTTATAACGTTCCTTCGTTCGTACAGAAGGAACAGTACAACGTTTTACCCGTTTTTTATTTGTATAAACGTGTTTAGCTATAAACATGTTAATTGATTTTTTCTCCTGTCTGCTGCTCTGCCAACCTTGCAAGGGGGCCAAGACCGCGTCAAGCTGTTTTTACAGCTTTTAGTTCTGGCCCCTCCTTTTCTTTCTAAAAATAAATAAACTTGAACTTGAATGGTGGGATGGAACTCGAGACATCGGGACCAACTCACTAAGGTATCATGGGTAGCACAATGCTCTTCTTGCCAGCATTTTTTTTTCTATGATTCTTCCTTTCTATTTGAACGTGTGTTTTGAATGAACTTTAGTTGTGAGTTAGCGCTCGTCCTTGTTTTCCTTACATGTCCTAGTGTCTACACGCAAACTTTTCAGTGTGCATGTCAACCAACTTTACCAACTTTCTGCTCTCCTTAGAAAAAGCTGCCAGTTCGGTCTTGCATATGAAATTATGGGATGGGACTCGAACACATCGGGACCATTGCAGTTCATTCTAGACAAGGCACCCAATTTTGACATGTTGTTTGCAGAACTACGACAGGTAAAATCGATCTGAGCCAACCAGGGTGGTTCGCATCACACGATTGTGCTGGCACTCTCCTGTGCCAACGTCGTCGATAAAAGCGTAAGAGCGCAATCAAGTGGTGCACACGGCCCTGGTTGACACAGATCGGCCTTGCCATTTGTAGCGCTGCGAACAGGTTGTGAAGCGGAGCATATACCACACGCATGGGTGCGGCACAGGGAGAGAAAGGAGTGGGTGACGGAGAGAGGGTAAATAGGCGCACCCAGGCCGATAAAGAGGGAGGAGACTAAGGGCTCTGCGGCCGCCTTGACGCAGTGTAAGGTATCGTCGTGGCCTCGGGTATTGTAAGGTATCATCAGGCGCCCCCGACTAAAGCCACTTTAGAAATTCATAATCGCAATTGCTTTCTAGCAGGAAACAGACTAAGGACGCACTGACTGGGCTCGCGTCGGACAAAAGGGACGCACTTTCGGGAACGCACCCACGTGCTCCATGGCTTGGTGACAATAGAGTGGCAGCGTCCCAGAGGAATGTTGAATACTGGCAACCTAGTAACCAATCCCACCAATGCTTATGATTGGTTGGGACTTCGAGGTGGGCCGAAGCTGTGGCATGGCGACAATTGCAGACTCACACGTATACAAATTTGTACCACAAACATTTGTTCTTCCCCACCCGCTAGCCAGATAAATGCCCCACCTGCCAACAACACCGACCTACACTATACCATTCTGTTTGGGCCTGCCCAAAGCCACCCGGCGGCATTGCACCTGTACCTCACCCCACCCTCTCATCTTGGGAAGATGCCCTGTCCCGCACGGAGCTGGCCGAACAACGCCGGCTAATCGAGCGGGCCGAGAGGATTGCCGTAGCCCATGGGCTTATGGACTGACGTGTATTTTTTTCTTCTGAGACCGCTTCATCAGCACCAAACCGCAAGACCAGCGACAGCTGTTCTGGCGGGCCTGCAGGATTGAGGCGGCACATGGAGCCCTGGACTGAGGGCTCCACTCAGGAAGAAAAGGAAGTTTACATAATAAATGTTTTTCCTCCTCCTCCTCCTCGAGGTGGGCTGGTCCCCCAGGCTTTATAACCGAGCCCGGGAGTCACTTGCAGCGTTCTGCGCTATAATCAAATGCCATGCATCTTCGGCTACGCTGAGTAAGGGGTCTCCCCTGTTGGTAGCGAGTTCTAAGCTGCTTGTTCTTTTTTTTTCTTTCACCTTTTGCTACAACTATGACTCCAGGAGCCTGAGCTTGCAATTATGTAAATATTTGAACAAAACGTTCAAGTGTTGATCTCTCAGTGCTCCTGGCATCATGTTCGTCGTCGCAAGCAGTCTCTGACGATGCACCTCTACGGCGCAAATCTTCGGGAGCATTCGAGAAGCCATGGAATAGACACCACACGGACACTTTACTCAGAGATGCGGCGTCTATTCGGCGGCCATATACACACATACTTAACCACTCACTTAACACCAAGAAGGAACTAGGGCAGCCAGATGCATTGCCACTGAATAATAAACAATGAATCAATTACCATTCCAGGTTACTGTCTTTCATTTACATAAAAGATAACAATAATAATTTATCATGCTGTAAAACAAAGCGCTGATCAGTATAAACCCCGTGAATCACATTGATCAACCATGAATATTTAGAGCTGAAGGAGGCACTAAATTCAAAATACGTGTTAAGAGGCAGCCGTTTGCTTTCTTTCTTTAGATTTTTAGCATTTGACCACACTGCGCTAATCACTGCCTGCCCCATTTCTCAAGCAATGAGAATCTTTGTGCAGAGACGACAGACTCCAGGCATTTTTTTCTCTCAGCATAATGAGACTTTTCATTGTGCTTGGCTTTTTGAGCATTCACCCAAGTATGACCGTTAGAGTACAGCCGGCGCTACTGAGTGCATCGACCTGCTGTGCAAAGCTTCTTCAGATTAGCTGAGTACAGCATAATCAAAGTAATACTTCGCTATTTTTGGGGATAACAATGTGAACATAGTAAAATAATAATTTCGCTAGTTTGACGGGCATGCTTTCAAAAGCGCCGACTGTGAATACTTAAGACGCACGGGCTTTTATGCTCAGCGTACTTCCACGGTGAGTGACCGTAGCCTGCATCCTCCCCGAGATGTGTACAGCGAACGACGAGTGGCTCTAGAACGGTGAGGAGGAGGCCCACCGTAGCCGTTCTAGGAAGGCGTCTAAGCTGCATCGATTGTGGTCTCCTGCATAGCAAATATATACATTGGAAAGAGAAGAAAATTACGCCACAGTTGAACCACTATCGGTAATGCAATACCATGTCGGTGCAAGTGCAGTCAACCTTGCGCAGATTATATAGTTTATTAGTTATTTCAACGCCGAAATCGACGCCAGCACCAGATTTTACGAATAACGCTACGTTTGACGCTGTTGCGTTAAAAACAGCTCCGTGATGCACACTCACGACCTTCGAATTTCGCATACGGTGCTCCATCATTACGCTATGGGGAGGGTTACTTAAACATCAACTTTGTTTAGTATTTAGGTTGCGTGGAACATATTCCTGAGAGTGTATGTCAGCGATACCCTACACCATATCAGCAGATGTAGAGCGTCTCCCTCCATCATAGCGGCGGACGTAGAACGTCCTGTGATGCCTCGAGCTAGCACACGTAGAAGGTGGAACTCAGACTTTTGCTTTTGGTCAGCCGTTTGTCAAAATACTGCTAGATTTCTGCAGCGACAGAACAATCGCCATAGCTCTGAATAAAGTAACACAATCAAATAATGTAGGGTTAACTTGAGTCAGGGAGGCATGATCCCTTCAGCGGCATTCCCTGAGTCTTTACAAGACGTATTCAGAAACCTGTATTGAGAAGAGTTGAGGTAACAATCAATGGTGAATACCTCAATTGTCTGCAATTCGCTGGTGACACTTTTTTGGTAAGTGGATATGGAGATGAATTGCACACTATAATGGTTGCGCATATTTTCTAAATCAGAAGCATACATATTATAAAAATGTATGTCCTAACTAAAAGTGACCAGCATAAGAATGCGTGGTTAACGACCTATCTAGTTAAAACATAATTTGAAAGGATATTATCCTGAAAATTAATAAAATTTTTCCTAGTCTCGGCGGCGAAGAACAGTTTACGACAGAGAGCCAGGTGCTGAAAGTAGTGGCAGCAGTTGCGGACTGCACATCCAGACCATAATACGTCATTTTTCCCAATCAAACACGCTTACTGTGTATTTCAAGGCTCATCCCTGCATCCTTCCGTTCGCAATGATTCCGCACGTTTTAAAATTTGAATAATTGGTTTAACGTCCAGAAGCGATAATTTGAAACATGCTGCGACAATGAACCTTGAATTTAAAACGTCATCATGAAATCCCAACGAAGCTAGTGCATGCCAACGTTTTTAGTATTATTGCGAAACTATTTCTTGGCTCATAAGGGGCATAGACAGAGTCTGTCATCAGACCGCAACCATCTTGTTACCACCAGGCATCGTACAACCATCCGAGCAGATGAGCTTCCTTGGCACAGGCACGACGACAGTATTCTCTCTCCCCAGCCGATCACGCCTCGTGTAAAACTGCAACACGCGCTCGCACTTTGCAGCGAGCATCATCGCCTTCATTACGTTCCATCTGCACCGGTTCTTTATTTAACCTAGGTAAACGCGCCATACGCAATCATCTGGCTGACTACGGCCGCGTTTTGATAGCGTAGTGTCTGTTGAACAGACGAGGCGGCGTAATAGAATTTACGATGCTTTCACGTTACAGCGCCCGCAGCGGTGGTGCTGTGGTAAAACGCCCGACTAATGTGCCGGAGTACCCGGGTTCGATCCCGACCGCCAATGCCCGGCATATCTTCCCCCGCGGGGTCTGGAGCACTTCACCACCTGGGAGGAATGGGAGACCCTGCTACGCTATGAGGACTCGGTCCGGCAAAAGACCGCCACAGACTGAGCTGCCGACGTCATGAACCGTAGGAACATGAACGTTAGTGTAGTGGGGCCGTGCGGGGGCACAGGGACCTGCGTGCCCCGAACTCCTGTGTTAAATAAATGTTTTTACTACTACTACTACCGCCGGCGACTTCGTTTCGATGGAGGCGAAGCGAAGTGGCGTTCGTGTGCTGTGCGATGTCAATGCGCGTTAAAAATCCCCCCCGTGGTCAAAATTCTTCCGGAGCCCTCCACTACGCAACCCCTTTCTCTTCACTCCTACTACCCTCCCTTCTCTTACAACAAGGCTCAGGTGTCCGCAGAACGTGTGAGTGAGACTGCGCCTTTCCTATCCTGCGAACCAATTATTACTATTCCAGATTACTTCAGCTAAGCACACTTAAATGAACCCCTGGAATGTTTTCGCCTCTAGCTAGACATGACCGCCGAAGTCATAGTTTGGTCGGCACGAAAATGCGTTACCGCCGGTTCGGAGCTAACGCACATGACCTTTGACAATGTGGCCTAGTAGGCTGCTCCTCCTGGGGTCTCTCAGAGCGCTGCTGTGTTGCAAATGCTCGGTGCTGGCTCATGGAGGAATATTCTATTCACGTTGCTGAAACACTTTGCAGCACATTAAGCCCATAGTCCATGATAATGCGCCACTGTCCTTTTCTTCGGTAGCGAAGGCTAATTAGAATTTAATTTGCTTAAGCTGTATATTAACTCATAGCCTGACAGGTACACAAAGACCTCTAGGCCTTGCAAAAATATATGTGTAGCGGGACGTGAACCTTCGAAGCTTCAGCCGCTCAATTAGTTTTCAAACAGCTATCACAAGCAGCTCTCTTAAGAGACACTATGCAGAAAAAGACGTATTAGCATCTAGCCGAAATACGGTTTAAGAAATCGTTGCTTTCCTTTTGCTACACGTACGAAGTCGCAGTACGAATACGCCATGTAAACATGAGAATCACTTACGAAAGCTGGTTTCTTGTTCTTGGCGGAGCCGATAGCTAGGATCACAGCGCTACAGCTTGATTTCTTCTTCTTCTTTTTCTTGGCCTCTTGAAATGCGGCACGTGCCGACAAGGGGCAGTTTGGCCATGGTTTAGTGGCATATACAAGGACATTTGAACACGAAAATACGACACAAATATTGGCACCGAGTGGAAATTTTGAAAAATGTACCGGTGAAAGGCGATAAGACAATATTTAATGTAAAAAAAAAAACATGTTAGTGAACAAAGAGGGTCTCGAAAAATTTTAAAAGAGTTAGCAATTCAGCCTGTCAGTTGCAGTTATGCAATCATGATTCCCACAAACTGAAACCAGTGCACATCACTCTGCGCTCGCACCGAACGATAGTAACACTGGTAGAGACAGGCGAAGTCATCTCTGGCGGTATACTCCAGTGCCAAGCATACCATCACTAAAGCAAACCTCTACGACAACACACGAGGTAGCGGGCTGCTTTGCGAGGCACGGAGCGGCGTGCTGCGCACAAGGACAATACGAGCCAAATACACCGAGGGCTTGGATACCCGGGGCCCCAGGTGCGGCGCGGCCGACGAGACCATCCAACATGTAGTGATCGAGTGCCCAGAACTGCGACCCGCCCCCACTACAACAGCGACAACACCAACGGAGGCGCTTTTGACAGCACTCGGTCTACAGTCGACGTCACCACCCGAAGAGACTAGGGTAGTCATGAGGGCAGTGGAGACGACAAAGCGCCGCCTCGAGGACTGGTGGCCCAACAGACAAGCCTGTTAAATTTCTTCTTTCTCTCTCTTTCTTACTTCTTCGGACTATTTGACTGAACATTTAGCATAGAATTTTCTCTCACTCCTCAATTTTTTCTACCCGTTTCTCCTGGCCTGATCCAGAACTTTGTGATCCCCCGATACAAAGGGGAATGGCCGCATCAGCATCAGCATCAGCATCAGCCTGATCCAGAACTATACCAGAACTTTGTGATCCCCCGATACAAAGGGGAATGGCCGCATCAGTATCAGCATCAGCATCATCAGCCCTGACATTGAGAGAGGGACCTTCAGGTATACATTTGCCTGCACCATGAACTTCCGTAAGGAGAGGAGAAAATGGCCTAGAGATTCACCTTCCTTCCATGAGTCACGTAGGTTCGTCAGTGTCTACCTTCATCTGGTGAGATATAATTTCAACTTGGAATCTTACTTGCCTCATAACTGCGCCATTGATACCTCACATAGCCTGGTTTTACATGAACGGACGTTCTAATTATATGCAAAGTCCCGATAATCAGGGGAATTTAGTAAGAGATTGCGTAGCCTGCCTGCAATGTGCTGGAATTGCTGAAGCCTTAAAATCACCGGCAGGATGAAGTTAGGGACGGGATATACACTGACGCATTAAGAGCCGACCTCGCCAAAAAATTAGCTACCGCGTTTGTATGAATACCTGCATGGCCAGTCACCGACGAAAAACGGACTTCTTTCAAAGTGCATGGAAGAAACGATCATACTAACGGCTAAAAAAATCTATTTGTGAGGTTTCAAGCGAGTTTAAAACTGACAATCAGCGAGGGTGACAACCTGTGACAAATAAAATGAACCTTTGTGCAAAGAAAATCCAAGGGCTACAAATACTGTTAACAATGGAGAAATATTGTCCAGAATGCGGATAAAAAAACTCGATGCCAGCTACTGCGAAAGGATGTCAACTGCCGTTTTTTTTTCATAGGTGGCAGACCCATGTCTAAAGAGAACTGAATGATTGGAGCATTCCTTTATGTTATCGAAAAAAAGACCGTTTAAATGTTTGCAGACATGTGATTCGCATGGGAGGGGAAGGGGCGGCCGTAAGATATTCCACTGCTACCTGTCTGCTATCAACCTGCTGCATAGAAGTGAGATCAGCACCACTCGGTGTAAAAAGGATCTAAATTACCATAAAGCGTGGCATTTTATACCGTAGCAAATGATTAGAAAATAATAGGGTCGGTTAAGACACAAAAACGGGAGTACCGACCTCAGTGACCAGGTGAAACGTCCTGAAGAAGGTTCGCACTGTGAGTAGTTGGAAGCAAGATCTTAGATCAGGGATTCGGGCTTCCGGACTACGCAGGGCGTTTGAAACGAAATTGGAGAGTGCAAGGCAGAGACAAAGTGCGCCTTTCCAGTTAGATTAATGGTTTAACATTGTGGCTTGAGCTGCCAAAGACCAGAGACCACACTGCGACTAAATTCAAGTAAAGATCGTGCATAGGCCTTACTAAGTATCGCGACGTGTCCCATACGTTTTATTGGCAATTCGTGTTAGCAGGTCTAGAGCAATTTCTGCATTAAACAAGATTTCTTTATATGAAGGCTGTAATCTAATTCCCAGCGGTAAGACACGCCAAGATATTTAACCGATTATACCGAATCTGATTGTAGCGCTGGACTAGTGAAATGTTTCAAGGAATATCCGGGGGAATTACTAGGGCACGCCGCATTTGTTGACATTAACGGGTCAATTAATGCCGTCTATAGTGCAAAATCATTCCTCTTCACATACCTCCTCTCAAACGATCATGCGTAATCGTGCTTCAGCATACTCCACAGCCTCTTATTATTTTTCTCACGCAAGGCGTGACCAGGTGCACAAATTCGTTGCATGTTGAAGTTTTTCCTTCTTGTGTGCGGAATGTACAGTGCTTAATGCTCAGTGCAACAGTCACGCAGGATATAAATTTGAGGGCGCTTTGCTGTGCCAGAGAGATGGAGACAAACCTCGTTTCTCTGCAAAGCTTTCTTGTTTACCTATTCACTGCATGCCTTTGAGTGATGCAAACGTTCCATTTTTGTTGCTTGATCTTAGTGCAGAATGTGGCATAAATACTCATGGTGTGTTTGCAAATGATAGGGGTTACTAACACTTTCTTGACTTATATAGTAGAATACATTTTCTTCCCCACAACTTCAAGCAGTCGCCATTAAAAAAAAAAACCAGAACCTACAGTCAAGACCACGGCACCTCGGAGCTGCCGCCACATGAAGATATGAATGCATAATCGGCAAAATAGTGAACCACTACCACTTATGTACGGGGGGGGGGGGAGGGGGGTGCAAGGCATGCAACATTCAGCGCCAATACCATAACAGAAAGGCAGTAGGAGGCTGCGTTGCCATGCCCCATAAAAGAAAAAGAAAGATTGAGGAAATCCAAATCTATGGGATGCTTCACGATATGTATACACGCCGTAATGTGTGCATCCACTTTTCGCATCTAAATTTTGCGAGGTCCACGGGACTGAATGCCACGGGCAACAGTTTACCTGAAACATTGATATCATGTAGTTGCTCTCCCAACGTATGTTGAAATTCTTAAGTAATTATTTATTAGCCTCCCCTCAAGGGAACCCATACGAAGGCAAAGCAAATCTATGCAGAACGAGGGAGGAGCATTTCTTCACGTGGAAAACCGACAACACTAAAAGCAAAAGCCTTCTTCATTTTCTGGCAGAAAACAATTTCCATGGCTTTCTATAGCGTGCCTTGTGGCAGGTTTGCGAAATAAAAAATATATATATATACAGTTTCCACGGAGACTTCGTGGTTGCCAAAAACTCCTCTTGTGTGTGGTTCGAACGCAAGACGTTGCCAGAAAATGTTTATACTTGAAATAGCGTGATATTTAGCCGCCGCGGTCGGTTTCGAACCCGGGTAGTCGAGCATCTTACCACTGCACCACCTTGGCTTTTTTGTCCCTTTATTGCGTGACTTTTGCAAGAAAACACAAACACACACAAGCCATTGATATAATAAGCCTGCTAGGGGCTGGCTTCGTCGTTCTAAAATTCCTTCAGATCCATAAAAGGTTCTACCTTTGGCAACCACTCAGGATTATCATCGACAAATTTCACAATCTCGATAAACCAATGGAAAGCATCGCGGAAAAAAATTCGTGCAGGACGCGCATCAGGATCACAGTGATATCCTGCCATGCGTGAACGCCATATACTGTGGAGGCACATTAGCATGATTAAATCACATGGAACCCCCTCCTCATTTTGCGTGGGTAAGTACCGTATTCCGTAAGGATTAACAGGTAAATATTTCTTTGTGGTTTTTTGAAGTACGTCCCAAAAATAAACCCCAACAGTGAAGGAATACATGCAAGAAAAATATTGCACCACCCCGGCGGGGCTGGTATCGCCTCCTAGTTTGATTTTTAAGGCCCGGAAAGAAAGAATATTTGTCACACATCTCGGTGGACACATGAGCGCACCACGAGGGGAGGGAGGTGACAGCAAAAGAGAAAAAAATGCTCCGTTGTGGTGGCTCTGGAATACTTCGTCCAGATGGGGAACCTTTAAGATGCATTGACATTGCACACCATTTGGGCTCCTTTTGGGTTTCGCTTCCCTCAAAATGAAGCCTCCACTGTCGGGTTGGAATGGTGGTTTCCTTCTCAAACTTTCTCTTCACTTCCTGATCACGCCACTCAAAAAGTATGGAAGGCATTATCCTTAAAATGTGTAATGTTTTCAGGCGAAATCAGCCACGTGCGTACATTTCATGGATAGCTGTAGAGAAGCGATGGTCCAACACATTTGATTTTGTAGGGTTTAAGACCGTTCCATGCTCTGTCTATAATGATCGCTATTCCTTAAATGTCTCCAAAATCAGGATGCGCTTCCGAAAAGACTTGACGATGACCTTCATACGCGACGGATTAGCACAGCTTTTCTAAACGATGTAAAGTCTTTAGTGATACGCGAGAGCTGGAACTAATGTAAATTAATTGCCACAACCTTCCTATAGAGACAAAGTACATTGGGCATCCAACGACTCTGTTCATCGCATCACCATTGTCTTTCCAACAGTCAGACGCAAGGTCCTGCGACCAAAACTGCATCTTCCCGGACCTCGGGTGCCCTTCAGGTGTCGCGTAACGCCGGCACGCGAGCTAGCACGCCCGGCGGCATTTTGTTGCACTGGTGGCCGATGCTCGTTCATGCAGGGGAACAAGAAAACACAGAAGCTCTTCGTGGCAGTAAAAAGGAAGGAACAAGGCCGGAACAACCTTGGCACGAAGCGGTCCCACTTGCGCCCCCAATCATCAACACGAAAGACACAAGAACGGCGCCCGCCACAAGGCTACGGGGTCATGGGAAGGAGGTAAGCGGATAGGGAGAGTGCAGTGTATCGCAGCGTCTATTAATCTGGCTTCCTCCCTGTACGACTCCCTCCGCTGCGTGGGTTGAAGTGACGCGTACGGTGGCGCCGCGTAGCGTAGAGCGGTAATTCCGCCGGAGCGCGTGAAGAGCTTGCTTACGTGCCTTGAGTGAATCACGCCTAATTAATGGCGCTAAGGACGAGTGAACGGTGCCCTGCCGGCAATGGCCCGCCACTCACGTCTCTGCGGGCGTGGGTGGCTTCTTTAGATCGCCGTCGCGTCCGTGAAACACGAGCTCTTTGTGCGTCCCGAGAAAGGAGCTGTAATAAGGTTCCGTTTGCGGGCTTGTGTGTGCATGAGTTCTGTACGTATGCGCAAACTTACATGCTGCAGTTTATTGTTCTTTTATGTTGATGCCTGCACGGTGTTGTGGCAAAGCGCAATGTTCGTAGAACTCTCCATTCACCGAAGCGTTCCTTAATTGGCCGACCTAAATAAAGAACTTCGGTGAGGAAATTTTTAAGCGTCTGAAAAGAAAGAAAGCAACAATGCAAACGTTGAAGCGCACAATGGTTGGAAACTAACGAGCTTCAGTCGTTAATTGCTCGTCTGGAGACGTCCTTATTTGGTTTTGTTTCGCTTTTGCGTAAAAGGAGTGGCAGGAGGAAGCGGCCGCATATAATAAAATTGTCTTTGAATGCGCTTCAATGCGTCAGCGTACCTAGAAGATTTCTTTTCGCCTCTCTCACATCATTAAAATTGTGGTCGCGTCGGTATTCATGTCCTCCAATTCAGCCTTCCATAGCGCCGATACCCGGAGACTGATAATATACACAGTGCCATCAGGCACAAAGGCAGAGGCTTCTTTTCACTATTCCAAGGATTACTAAGACATGGCGGGCAGCTTCCGTAACCGGCACGTGGTTATTAAAACATCGAGCACTTAAAACTGGCTCCTTGAAACGAGCGAGAAGTATGCAGTAATGACGTTTTCTACTCTAAATTACGAGTCTGCGTGTATTGTCTTCTCCCTGCATTTGAAGGACCCGTTAAAGTTCACGAATTTAGACAAAATAAAACCGTGTACAAAGATACCCTTTAAGTTTACAGCAGCCTAGAATCGCAGTGCATTGCTATATCGTCTAAGACAACGGCCCATCTACAGCCGCAGCATAACAAGGGTCTAGTCGTGTGTGAGCGATAAAATATCTAACTTTCGAAATCAAGACCACCACGAAGGCATTCTATATGCTACTGTACGAAAAGAGAAATTTAGAAAAGCTTCCGCATTGTTGTCTTCCTGATAAATTTCACCAGTTGTTTATGCGCATGATGGAGGCTTAAGAATTTGTCAACGTTGAACTGAAGAAAAAATGCAAAAAGTGAAACAAAAGCGGTGCAGCCTACCTTCTGTGATGTCCACTAAAATATACTACTGCAAGTGCCAAAAGCTATGCGTTCTGTTAACCGCTGAGAAACTGTGTCATATCTTTTTGTTTTCGACTGAAACCAGATCATTTGCAACATTTCACTCTGTAAGTTTACGCTGATGTCGATTAGCTGCAATAAGAGCAGGTACGATGTGAAAGCTGTCTGCTTACTACGTCATATGCTCTGTTAACCTATAAGATAGGTATACACGATGCTCTACTCTCTGCATTTTGTGCATTGTGCAAGCACGAATACTTGCCATCCATGCGAGTTCTGGTCACGAAAATATTTAAATATTTCACAGTCCTCCTGATGTACAATTCAGTTGGGCCGAAGCCGAGGTTTTAGTTTTAAAGCTAGCACTACCAGTATACCTAAAGATTACCCCTGTGATTTGTCATCTCAATTTTTTATGTACCTTATAGGGCTCAATGTTTATAAGGTGATTTAACTCAAATACAACTAATTAACTTGAATATTATTTAGGTAATAACATTGTAATGCAAAATTGACGGCCGTAAAGAACAAAAGTGAATGCCCTTTTTAACTTTTTACATCGACAACGTGGCTAGAAATGCCTAACGGAAAACAGGTGCTCATAGTAACAACTTAATTCCTGGGAGACTTAGATCAGACGGCTGCAAGCCCTTACGCCGCGGCGACCTGCACTGCCCAGGTGGCCATCCTCCTTCGAACACCTGCTTCCGAGCGGTGCAACAGTGCCTCCCATGGTTAAGTTGCTGTGATTTTTGGATGTCTTGAAGGGTATGTGTTGATATTGTCAAAGGAAGCAGATAATGTTGAAGATCTTGTTAGAAGAATTCGCATCTATCTGTGTCTATCTCTTTTGGTATGTCCTGGAAAGTAGAAGTGTACGCCGTCGCCACGCGTTCGGTTTAGTTTTGGTCAGCTTTTTCGCGGGTAGATAGAGCTTCCCGGACTGCCAGTATGATTATGCAAATTCTTGGTAAGTTTGTGGGCTATCTCTAGACCTAAATGGCATCTATCGAGCAGTAATCTTCCTCACCCAGTATAGGTATACATTGTCGGGCTGAGGTGTGGCCAGCTACATTGCCTAAGAGTCCAGAATTAGCTGGATTTTTCATTTCATTTTTATTTCCTTAAAGACCGCTTTTGAGGGGCATTACATATAGCAGGGCGTGAAAAAAAAATGAGTTTGCGAAGATGACGGTTCGTGCACGAGGACGGCTGATCTGGAGATGGTGGAGAGTGCGGTGAGATATGTGCGCCGGTGGGACCATATAGGGTGCAGTGCATAGATGGCTGTAAAAAAAAACTTGTGAAACAGTGAAAGACTGGCTATGCGGCGGCGTATCTCGAGTGGCTGTAAACCTTAAAAGGATTTCAGATATGATACACTGGTGCTGTAATGGTATGACGAGTGAATAAACCTGGCGGCGCGGTTCTGCAAAAGTTCTAGTGCATTGGTGAGGTAAGCTTGATGTGGGTGCCAAATTGGTGATGCATATTCTAGCTTTGCTTTCACAAGCGATTCGTAAGCTAGTAACTTGACGTGCACGGGAGCATCGCGAAGATGACATCTTAGAAAACCAAGGGATTTGCTAGCTGAAGAAATGATGTTAGTTATATAAGTTTTCCAGGACAAATCAGCACACAGTTACGCCTAAATATTTGTATGATAGCACTGGTAGCACGGAAACGGAGGCAATTTCGTAAAGGGATACAAGTGGGTTGCGGCGGCGATGAAAAGACAGTACATTGCATTTGTGAAGGTTTAGGTCCATTTGCCAAGTTTCGCACCAATCCTGAATCTTGTTAAGGTCGTTTTGGAGGTATAATTGATCAGAGGTGTTATTAACTGTTTCGTAAAGAACACCATCATCAGCAAACATGCGGATTTTACAGGACGCTTTAAAGGGTAAATCATTTATGTTTATTGAAAACAGAAGGGGACCTAGTACGAAACCTTGAGGGACGCCAGATGTTACAGGAAGGGAGCTGGAATTAAAATAATTTACGAAAACAGATTGAGTGCGGTTAATTAAAAATTCGATAATCCATATAACCACATTTGGATCGAGAATAATGTGAGATAACTTCTGTAACAGGCGTTTGTGAGGAACTTTATCGAAAGCTGTTTTAAAATCAAGAAAGATAGCGTCAGTTTGTAGATTAAGATCTAGGTTGGCATGCAAGTCGTGTATAAACAGCGCTAGTTGAGTATCACAAGAAAAGCCTTTCCGGAACCCGTGCTGCGCAGAATGAAAAAAATTATTAGTATCCAGGAAGGCAATGATATGGGAGAATATGACGTGTTCCATGATCTTACAAGGCACACTTGTTAAAGAAATGGGCCGATAATTTAATGGAGAATTGGTGTCACCGGATTTGAAGACTGGAATGACCTTCCCAACGTTCCAGTTAAGAGGAAGTTGCCCTGTAGAAAGTGATTGCTGGAATAGCAAGCATAAATATGTGGCAGCGATTAGTTTAGTACTCTTAGGGATTTAGCGTTGATATTGTCAGAGCCGGCCGAGGATGAAAGTTTCATTTTATCAATCAGCGATAGAATTCCAGAGGTGTTAAATTGAACAGGTGACATAATATTATCAAACACGTTGTATAAGCACAGGAAATAGCACATCGGATTCGTTAGTGAACACTGACTGAAATGCAATATTAAAGATGTGAGCACAATCTGCATGACTAAGAGCTTCTCCCGCTTCATTTGTGATAGTAACATCGTTTTTGTGTTTAGGGTTGATGATGTCCCAGAATTGTCGGGGGTTGGTATTAAGTATTCTGGGCAAGTCCTTGTTAAAAAAAAAGAATGCTTGGTTTTCCGAGCGGTTGACTTATACGCCTTTTCGGCAGCATAGTATTTATTCCAGTCTGTTTGGTTAGTTTGTGCTTTGGCTGCACGAAAAAGACGTTTCTTCCGATTTTTCAAGCGTTTTAGCGTTTTAGTGAACCATAGTTTCTGCGAATTCTCTCGGAAGGTGAACTTATGAATAAACTGATTAGATAGTTCCTTAATTTTATTCTTGAAAATAGTCCAATTTCCTTCAATAGACTGCTTATGAAAATTAGTTTGGAAAGATGGAAAGAAAGCATCCAGTTCACGACTAATCTCTGTATAGTTGCCCTTGTCGTACAAACGGATGAATTTTTTTAAGCTTTGGGTTCGGAGCGAAGTTAGGGCTATATCGGAATGAAGTACATCGGGATCACTTAATCCGGGAAGGATCGCAACTGATTTAACACTTTCGGGATGGCTGACAAGTAACAGGTCTAAGATGTTTGCGCTCGTTTGTGTTATTTTGGTTGGGGTCGAAATAACTTGTGTAAGGCTAAGGTTCAGACAGACTTCTGTAAAATTCTTCGCTTCCAATATACCTGATGCTGTAATAGTGTTAGTAGTCCAGTCAATGTCCAGAAAATTAAAATCGCCAAAGAGAAGTATATGTGACTCTATATTTGGCAGTAAGTTCACACAGCAAGTTATTAAGCTTCTCTGAGAAGTTCGGGTTGTTATGCGGGGGCCTGTAACAAACACCAACGAGAACCGACTGAGGAACACAACGGCAGGAAAGCCACATTATTTCAAGATCAATATGAACGGAAATTATTGAAAATGGTAAATAATCAGAAAGGGAATGAGCACTCCTCCGCCACGGGACCATTGACGATCCTTACGAAAAAGCCTAAAGTCCGGTACGTCTGTCAGAACCTCACTGTCGTTAAATTCACTAGTTAGCCATGTTTCAGTTAATACGAGGATGTTGCCGTTGGATGAGCGAACAAGACTGGAGATTTCTTCTCGCTTGGAACTAAAATTGCGGATGTTAGTGAAAAGTATTGAAAAACAAACAGTATAGGCTGAGGCGTACGTCTAGGCGCGGGCCTGGAGTGATGTTGTGGGATGCTATTGCTAGGCAGCTGCTATATGATTTCCATAGCAGTTTCCGAGGATTAGTCATAAACGTACCGTTTGCAGCCGATAAGCAAGATTTTATAACTCAGCTTGCGTGTTCTAGAATGCGATGTCCACTTGGAAGGACATGACCCGTAGCAAAGTTGACGACTGCAGTACTGTCGCTGACAATTGTGCACAGAGTTCTGCTATAGCAATAGCATCGGCTACATCCACCTTTAAGGCATCGCGTAGGATAGTGCCTCTTATGAAGCAACTCTTTTTAACTGCCTCGAATTCGTATGTGACTGCTGCAATAATGGTTCCCTTGTGATAGTGTTCTGCGTCGTCTGTGTAAACAACTTGGTGATGTGAATGATGCCGCTGATGTATAACTTTGACACTATAGCGTCCTTCTTTCTTTGTGGCACTCAGGATGCATACTTTCTGCGTCTAGAAGGAACGAATATTTTTCCCGCGCCTTCCTGGGAGCAGCATATTGGGGATTTGGAAATGGACCTAGCGGAAGGCCCAAATTCTTGCGCAATGCTTTAGTGCTAGACCTGGAGGCTTTATGAGATTATCGGCATTCTTCTATTTCATCGACGGTCATCGACGGTGTTGTGCTAGCTGAAGGCCAACTTTCGGGTTGTTGATATGCTGACCTTCTTCAAGGGAGATTCTGGAAGACGAATGTGCATTAAACATATATCTCCTTCTTGTGTGAAAGAGAAGCCTAAAGAGAGACAAAAGTGTACCTATATCAAAGGGCCCAGTGTTCAAATCCGAAAGTGGGCAAACTTTCGCCTAAAACAGAGCTTGCATATGCTAGAAAATGCTAAAAAAAATCAAGAAGCGGAATACAGGTGTGTTTGTGAGCAGCTAATTGAGCAAGTAAATTTTCACAGACTGCGCTTGACTGCCATTGGCTGCAGTTTGGCAGGAGCCCTTACTTTTCGATAACGACATCGTAAATGTTTTCGCGAGCGGCAGGAATACCTTTAAATGCAACATTGGGGAAAATAAATGCTTCTTTTCCTGTGAGACGAAAGTGAACGTGAAAGGAAAGAGCCAATGAATAAATATTCACTGAGAAATATAATTGGGTGGTGTTCAATTGAGATTACTTACTGTGGCTAATGTTTAACCACAAATTGGGTTGCTACAAAGGTAGGTGGCCGCACCTAAACGAAACGAACATAACTCCAGTTATAGCATTCACAGAATAGAAAGCCGTCATAAAACCTAAAGCACATAAATTCAAGAAGCGTAGCTTGTTGCGCCAGCTGGTGCATAGTTGAAGGAGAAAAGCAGCGAAAAGAGGACGCGTTAACAAGGAAGGTGTACACAAGGACGACGCTGGGACACACAACTGAATTTTACTACATCGAAGATAGCAGCTCCTGCGCTATCATTGAGTTTTGTTGTTTTTTTCTCCTTTTGGCATTGGTGCTGACGCACATGTGCGCCCTGCTCTGTTTGACCATTTTAACGTAGTAAAATTCAGTAGTGTGTTCCAGCGTCGTCCTTGTGTACTCCTTCCTTGTTAACACGTCCTCGTTTCGCTGCTTTTCACCTTCGCATATAAATTCCTTTTGCAGAAGGGAGGGCGCAGTTTAAATCGAGAACCAATACCAATTTGAATACATGGCAGCTGCGCAATGAGGAACATTTATTGCCAACGCTTTAACACTATAATTCATCATTTTTCTTTCATCTCAGCATTGTAAATATTTCAGGACTATAGAGAATGCATCACAAGTGAGTCTTGGATCGCATTTCCTTAGTGCGTCCCACTTGAGGCAACGAAAAAAAAGCAAAAGGCGTCATTACTACATTCCTCAAGTAGAACAGTGCGTCATTATGCCGGACCATTCTGCAATGCAATTTCATGCGATGCAGCTTATATCGGCTAAATGGAGGGAAGCCCTGCACAACGCATCATTTGGTAACTTTTTTAAGCGTCAGCAATTGTTGTAGATAGGAAAAACTGTGCGAGTTTTTCCTTGCACAATTCAACCCTCAGGCTGCGGTAAAACCCCTGATTCGGTTTCATTACCAACTTCGAATGACTTAAGTTAATAAAGAAAGCGTACCTGTTGTAGCCGTCTTTTTTTTTTCAATCTCTCAAATAACAATCGCACTGGAAAAGAATCTAGGCATTATACTCGTGCTTTCAGCCGTTAAAACGCTCGGATACTGAATCAGAGTACACGAGTTCTAGCCTGACCATGGCGGCCGCGTTTCGATTCAGGCAAAACGCAAAGGTGTGCGATCGCTGTCCGATGTCAGTGCAGATAAAGACCCTCGGGTGGTCGAAATTATTCCGCAGCCCTGCACTACGGCACCACTTTTTTTATTCTTTCAGTTCTACCGTTCCCCCTTCCCTTACGGCACCGCTCAGGTGTCCACCATTAACGTTGAGCATTTTCCCTCAACAGCGCGGTGCAGATGTCCTCGAAAACTTTGTGACAGAGCACATTTCCCTTCCTTTAAACTAATTTAAAATTTCTATTATTTTTACTTCGGTTTCACCTAAGCCTGCTTGTAGTACCTAAATTCAATTTCTAGATAGAAGAAAGCTTTCTTTAGAATAGCGTTAATAATGGTGTAGAACATCCGAATAAAGTTAAGATTTACTGTCAGCAATCTAGATAACTGATACTTCATAGGAAAATTCTTATTTATCACTGGTACCCTCTTTATCTACGACAGGCTCCCAGTCGAGCGTAAGCAATGTCTTTATAAGCTTTTTTTTTTTTTCTTTAGAATGCGCAGGTAATATTCTGGTAGCTTAACTAGAGAGAAATAGAAATCCTCCATCCAGAAATGGCTGCAACCACGCCTACGTGCGCGTTTAGTTCAGACTGGGCGACCACCGTGCTCCCATCGATTGCGGCCGCAGGATGCCGGCAACGAGGCCTAAAAGCCTTTCATACTGAATGTGTTGATGTTTTTAATCGCCAATTTCTTTTTAATGTTTTCTAAGTGCATGTGGCTATAAGTCCTACTTTTAGATCCGTCTATACGCAATGGAGCAACTCCAGAGCTTCCGGAGCGGATTAATAAATATAAAACAATATAGTTACGGTTGCACCACCGATAACGTTAAAAACCTTTATTTAATATTTTTGCATGCCAAATTAGACACACTATATGATGTTGTCTTATGGTTGGCCCAGCTGCATTTCTTTATCGCACCCCTGCTTTATGGTGTATGACGGATTCAAACCGTTTAAAGCTTTCCTACCGTTTAGGTTAGTACATTCGCACCGCGTATACACCGCTGTTTGGCTCTTAGCAGTGATAGAGGGAAGGCAGCTGTACTGTCATCTCAATTTCATGTGAAGGGCTGTTATGGTACATCTTCTATCGTCGCTGACGAAAAGCACTGAACAGGGCTCGATGGTTAGTTATTTCAAATTCCACCTTTGAAAGGAATCTTGCATTCGCTCGTTTCAGTGCAAAACGCCGTGATTTGCGGCCTTCATTGCCTCTCTGTTGTTGGTACGTCTGGCGAGTGACATAGCTTGCCGACCAGCATCACAGAGGTCAAAGGCAGCAGTATACCAAGAAAAAAAAAAGAGGGGGAGAAAAACGAAGGGTTATTACTGGCAGACACAGGTTTTGTTTTTCAAAATTGCATTTTTATCTTTTTTTGGACTAGAGGTGTTCCTAATGGTTTGCCTGCTCATCCTGATTTCATTCTTGCTAACAGGCCTCGGTACCTATAGGGCACTTTCGTCTTCTTGGGTACGCAACTGGAGATTAAAATGCAGTTTTCTTTTCGGCATGAAATACTGAGATTTGGTCTACAAATCCCCCCCCCCCCCCCCTATTTTACGCAATGTAGCAGATATGGGGGCATTGAAAGTAGCAATAAATGGTCAGGGCAGTCTTCGAGTTCTTCCTAACATCCAGCGTTACCTACTGTGTCGCGGTGCTTGCTGCACGAGAGCATATGTTGCCGCATGAAGGCAACCAAATGCAGCTTCGTAAAATCTAAGTACCAGTGCCCCAGCGGAAATAAAATTAATTCATTTTTCACCTTTTACAAAACGTCATCAGAAGAACATAATACGATAATGTTATGAACTCACTTCATAAATTTGTCTAATCCCGAACCTCTCGCAAGAAGGAGCCTGGCACTAGACTGTAATTTGTGTACTTAGTAACCGGAACCCGATCTCTATGAGGGCCTCTTTAAAAAATAGGGACTCATAGCCCTTGACATTTTGAACCGGAAGATATACTTCTTAACTACTGACGCACTGATCAGACGTCAACGAAAGGCTATGGCGTAAGGTTTCTTCAGAACACTTGCAGCAACGCAGCCCAAGAGGGCAGCATTCTGGTCCTGCATCCTACCACCCTTAACAACGCTTGGCGGCGGCGTGTTGTGAAAGGAACGCCTGTCCAAGATCCAGCACGTCCGGTGTACGTGAGGAGAAGTACTCATTCGATCATAAACAACGGCACCATACCGTGACGCAGTGAAGGCGGCGCACGACCGGATAAAAGCTCCGCTGTGCGCAGCCGCGATAAAGAAGGCAAAAGCGAAAACAAAGCGCGCTGCAGCTCTCCGTGGTGGTCCTAACGGATCCGGGCGCGGCCTCCCGCTGCGCCCACTCCGCTGACGTGATTGACCCTCCCTGTGCTCCGTACCATGTGGTACGCAGATCGCGGAGGAGGCGCCGGGTGCTTGCTCGCTAGTATGCGAAGGTGCGTACGCACGTCGCCGGCGCGTGTCGAAATTCCGTCGTCACATGCCGGATCACGAAGAGGCGGTAATACGGGAGAAGGAGAGGAAAGGGGAGAAACACACCTAGTCCTCCCATCCAATTACTTGCCTCGATCATCTTGCTACGATCATCTCACGAAGAAAATAGCGGCCAACCACGCAGCGATCGTCACTTCCGCATGTCCAGGTGTTTTTGCTGAGCGGAGATTACCGGTGCAATGTCGAGGCAACAGGAAGAGCGGGAATATTGGAGGAGGATACACCAATTAGTTTTCACTCGTTCCTTCTCAGCCTTACCAGTGACAAACAAGGCAGATCGCGGAACACATTGAATCACGGGCGTGTGCTTAATTATAGACATCGGCCAGGATGTTGCAGAAAATATGTGCTTTTCATATCACATTTTTATTTTTTGTATTCGCCCGCATTCAAATTTTCAGCTCAAGGTCCGGATATCGAACCCCACCCACTGCAATTGTTTAGCGATATGGAAACATTGATGGCAGCTCAACTTGGTTAAACCTGGATATGCGTAGCGAAAGCTATCGAACTGATTGTTCGCAAGTCCGACTCGAACGTTCTTGTGGCTGATGCACTGACATGTGATTGGAGATTCGGCGCATCTTCTTGACGTCTTCCGAATCTTCTAGCTCCATTTAACCGGCTTCTTTTTCTCTTCCCTCTTCTCTCTCTTGTCGTCTTCTTTTTCTTCCCTTCTTCTATCTTCTTCTTAGCGTCCTACGAATCTTCTTGCTCTATTTGACCGGCTTCTTCTTATCCTCCCTATTCTTTCTTCCCTTCTTATGTGGTTCGGAGCAACTAGTTGCCATGGTTACGTCGCATGCGCAGTACTGACTAGCGACGCTTACACGAAATGCACCGCTGACTAGACTATTGTAGCTTTCGTTAGAAAAATAGACATCATTGTTTTCGAAACTATAAACCAAACTTTAAGACAACCGCTACATAGCTTTACTGTAGGGAGGTCGGCACGTGAAGGACCTCTGGCAATGTACAACGGGAGGAGCTGAGTGAAACTAGGAGCGGCGACCGTATACGCAAAGTAACTTCTACCTAATTAATCATTGCGATATTGCTTGCGAAACGCATCCGCGTTTTTTCTTATGCCGATGGTCAGCGCTGCCTCCGTGTTCGAGCTCGTGCGGTGCCACAGCAACCCCTCGGAGTTGCATATTTGCTATTTGTGGCTATTTTCTCTCCCAGAAAGGCTTCGGGACAAGCTCAAGACATTTTTCTTTGCGCAGCAACGGGGTGAATTGCAGTGGGCGGCCAGCCTGCGACGTCAGTCACGCAACATTTCCTTTCCTGTAAAAATAATACCATCGTAGGCTACGAAAGGGGACATTTTATTTATTCCATCTGTAATTTATTGCCTCTGGAACAATATACCACCCGGGTGCAACATCTTAGCAAAGATGAACAAAACTCAACGGAAAGCTCGCCATAAAATATTTTGCAAGATATATCAAGGCAGAAATAATTTCGATGTTAGCCGTTTCAAGCAATATAGAATAGCGGCCTACCATCTGTGCACGCCATTTTGAGCGCTGTATTTATATCTTTCTTTTGTTCAAGGTTAAAAGTGGTGCGCCCAGCATATAGGCTCATTATGAATGCTTTATAAGGCTGTCGTGTATTTTTCCTGTATTTATGTATGACTGACAAGTTTCATATTTGTGTACGTCTAGTGGTTGGTTTGGTTTATGGCGTTTAACGTCCCAAAGCAACTCAGGCTATGGAGAGACGCCGTAGTGGAGGACTCCGGAAATTTTCACCGCCTGGGGTTCTTTAACGTGCCCTGACATCGCACAGAACACGGACGCCATGCTTTTCGCCTGAAGGGGAAAACGGCCGCCGAGGCCGGGATTCGATCCCGCATCCTTGGGCAGAGTAATTAAGCCCCGCAACCACTGCACCACCCGGAAGGGGGGGGGGGGGGGGGGGCTAGTTCTCTCGGTTTATAAGTAAAGCTCCCTGCGATGTCTTCCTGTTTTGATTTTTCTGGCACAGCTGTGTATTTGCATTACTTCTTTGTAATAGTATTGTTGAAGGTTCTCTACTTAGTGATGTGTAAGAGAAAGGGGGCGGAGACAGAGTCCGGCATTTTTTACGTTTATGTCTAACACCTAGGCAACAATACGGTGAATTATTTGCACGAACTCCTTTACTTTTCCTTCGTGGCCTAACTCTGAAAGTGCAGTTAACCCTAAGCAAGACTCATTACGCTCCCACCATTTATAACAGACACAACGCGAGCAAAAACAGTAGAGCTCTGCTAAATTCTAGAGGGTATGTAAGGAAATAGCCAAAAGAGGAGCCGAAGTATGTGCAGACTGTGGCGGAAAAAACTAATGCGCCCAGGGTGTTTGTCTCTTAGCCGTATGACGAGGCTTCTGTACCGTCCGCTTAAACGCCAGCTACAGGAAGAAAGAGGACGAAGGTTCTCGACACCTCCCAGATATACGGAATGTTGGGAATCCGCAATCACTCATAGGGCAAGATACATAACTATTGGGTTACGAACATTTTAAAAGGGCTGCAAAGGCCGAGATCTTGAGGCTGAAAATTTACCCTGCGAAACCATCATGGCATATACGGGGCGAAATGTTGGATAAAAGTGGCGATATCAATGGGAAAATGAAGGAAATAAATTTCTTTTTTACATGCCAGAGCGGAGAATAACAGGACAGACTGAAAAACTTCTGTTTGAGTTTATTTTCTTGTACCTTTTTCCATCGTGCTTATTTTTTACCATACGCTCTCTCCAGCCCTTCCTTACTGCTATGATGCATTTGTAAAGCAGAACTTCCAAACGTTTCCGTTTCACGTAAGCACGTTTAAACATTGCCTTAATATACCTTCTTACATCGCTTGATTCGAGATCAGGTGTCCTCATTCACCCATGACTCACTCAATTCAACGAAGAGGTGAGAAAGCACGTAAATCGAGTCCCATACTACATCATAAGTATGATCATGCCTTCCCACTAGGAAATTATTAAATATATTTTCTCCACAAGATCATGGCTTGCGACATCTGTTAGGCAGCACGCAAAAAAACATTACAAGCCAACAGCGTGTTACGTGTACTTTACTCCGCGAATGAATGCACTGCGACCTTATATACGGCAAATCAAGTGTTGCGTTATTCAAAGTATTGCTACCGGCAAACTATGAGCTCTTCCAAGAAACACCTGCGGTAATTTAAACGCTGGACGCCTGAAAGTGGCCGCTATTTAGATTATTGTCGTATTACTTATAATATGAAACTATTCCCCGCTTTGTTTTTGTGCTTAACGATGCTTTTCAGGTCGTGATCGGTTATAAAGAACGCACCACGAGCTATCTGAACTCCGTCCTTCATCGCGATTGAAGTATCCCGGAATGAATTATAAGTGAACGCAGATGGACAGTCATTAGAGAAACATGGGAAGACGCAAGGGCAGAAAATGAAGAATTGCTGACACCGGCGCAGAGGGATTGCAGCAAGTGATGAACAGAATATGAGCACCAAACAATGTATTTTGTTTTTATCCCGTACTGTGCTCTCATGAGCCAGGAATCTGTCGGCAGCTTTGGCAGACTACAAATTAAAATACATTTTGAGGTAGTCCAATACTTTCCGCCTAATACTAATACGGACAGGCAGCTGACAAACGTAGCAGAATAACTGTAGTAGAATAACGGGTTCTTTTCTTGCCTTCCCATTTAAGTCAGAAATGTTTAGATCTACACGGTATATCGAATATGACAATTGAAGAAGAATTACTAAAAGACGGGAAAGACCAGCAAAACGTGACAGAACTTGTGCTGCTCGCAGCCTAAATATCCGTTCTTATCTGCAAAGCTGAGAACCTCCTCGGCGCTATGCCCCAGCTCGTCAAACGACTTGTTTTACTAAGACTGTGACAGCTCTTGACATGCAACTCTTTGAGACGCGTTTCTTGTGTTCTATACCTTGCGAACACTGGGCGGTATATGCTTTCAAATGCGCTCGGGTTCTCGTTATTTTCATCTGTGGAGACGCCGTCCGACCTCGATGCAAGATATTGGGCCGTGAGCAGAACAGATGTGAGTCGGTGTATAGTCGCTAGAGTGCCAAACCTTGTTCGCACGCGGCTTCTCAATCGACAGGCTCCCACTAATTGTTGAGCTCGTTCGAGCTCTTCTGGGGCTTGCTATTTACCGGTGGTGTGTACCGCTTCCCCCCTTTCAGCATTTACCCTCAGAGAACATCGGACACCTTCCTTCTCTCTGACTTCGCGCTCACCCTCAGGGCACCAGTGCCGCTAAAAATAGAACACGCCGTTGCCTGCAGGCTGGAGCTCGCATACAATGTAAGTGAGTGGCTTACAGGAAGGAAAGTTTAAAATATAAAAAAGCCGGACACCCACCACTGTGTACGTGCTCGACCCGCGCGTTCTCACGCTCAAAACGTCCACCTTGCTGTCTAAAAATAAAAAAGGGAACAACAAGCGTCTGATCATTTTTTTATTTTTTAGCTCTGAAAGATAGAGAATAGGGTGACACAACGGCGACATCACGACAAGGCTCCAGCTGGGCAGGTTCTGGAAATTGGACGTACATGAGTGTCAGTGGTACCGGCCTACTATACGTGATAGAACAATGGGTACTGCAGACATTCTATAGCACGACCTTTAAGATGTCTGGCGCGCTGAGTAAAATGATAGAACGAGAGAGGAACGCTGAGAGAAACGGAGAAAAAGAAACATTTTTTTGTTTTTCACTTCGTTTCCGCCAACAATTGAGGACAAGCGAGCCGTAGGTGGGTGCATCACCAGCGGCGAAAAGCAACTTCGTTTCTTTAAGGGAGGGAGAATCGTACACTTTCGTTTCTACACTGCTGACGCCTAATGCCGGCACAGGTTCGTTTTAAGTACTAACCATGTAGGTGTGCATATAATTGCTAATGCTTGCTTCTGCAGCATGGTATGCTAGCCCAGAAAGGACCCTCTTCTATGGAAGCATGCTTACTGTACGCATATTAATGAATCAGCCTCCAAAAATTATGGACTCGGTGTCAGCGTTCTTGGCGTCTTCGGCAGGATCAGGAGCACGTCTGTGACAGGATATAGTTAGCAGGAGACATTGCTGGCCACCGACTGGACATGCCAGCTCGCTCATCTGACATTGCGAGCCGGCAGGCGCCTTCCACTCAGGTTTTCCTTTTGAGGTGGATGATTGAAATGGTAATCGAACCGTTCGCAACCCTTTGACCCCGCGCCAGACACAGCGCCCCTGGACACGCAGGAACGTTTGCACGTCTTGGTTACAGCAGGTGTCAATTTAGCGTTGACTAGTACTTCACATACGGTGGTAGCTTACGCCTCTGCTGGCTGGTATGCGGTAGATGAAAGAGGCACAAATTGAAAGATTAAAAGGCGAGTAGGAAACTGTAAATACGGGAACGAAGATACAGAGGGAGAGGAGGCAAACTGAAGGCATTAAACTACCGCATCGCATAGCCTTGAAGGCTGGGCCCATGCTTAGGTATCCCCCAAATTTAAGTCCAGCGACACTACAGTTTACATTCTGAGCAAACTCCGACCTATCGCCAAATCCTACCGCTTCTTGCAGCAACGAAGCTAGGGCTTACGTCGGTGGTTTCTGTGACGTCACGACCGCAAATATGGGAAAAACCTGTTCCTAAACTAAAGCTGCATATTCTTAGAAGCGGTTTGCATTCTCCTTGCAATTTGTCCGCTATAGGGAAGCGAATCATCAACTCGAGGTCAATGTAAAATACAGCAAGCCTACAGCGCAAGCAGGTGTTATGTTTTAGCACTCCACCAGAAGCGCCCTATGTTTTAATACCAGGATACATGCACCGCCGACAACAGCATTGATGTGATGGCTTTGCATGAATTTATGAAATAGTAGACGAAACACTGCCTCCTGCGCCGGTGCTTGTCTAGAAAGCCAGATATTAAATATTTTTGCCTGCGAGACCTCCTTCTCTGGCCTAAAAAATAGCGCCAAAAGGCTGCGTTGCAATTATGCTGTGACGAGACAGATGATTTAATAAGTGTGACTGCAGGAATAGCGCGTATCTCCCAGTTGCATAGTTTACCGTTTAACCTGCATGGGTTCACTTTAGGTCGTTTAAAAAGCCAACTTTTTAGCAAAAAATGCTTGAAAGGCGACCTAAATATGGCACACCGAGAGAAGAGACTAACATATTAAATTACCGCTAATTGCTCCTGATAACAATGACTGAAAATGATAATGCCATATACACACGTGATTCATTCCTGCTCTCCTTACTAGTTTTTTAGGGGATTTTTGCCTAAAGAAATCACAGAATGCGACATGAAAGGTAATGACTGCGAACAAATATAGTGCATGCTTTTCGTGCTCTTAAATCTTGTTGTAGGATGCCACGATGGCCATTTAGGGAAAGAATTATATTTCTGTACAAGTCGACTGCGATTTGAACGGGGATCTCGTCACCATTTTTCATCAGATGCGTACATTGCGACTCCGCGAAGCCTGACATGGGTGGCCAGAGCCGACAACGCATCGAGTCACCTCCGCAGCATTTCGCAACCGTGAGGTATAGTATTCTTCCAGCACCAGCTGCACTAGTGTACCATTACACTTAGACTCCTTGAATTACATGCTCATGAGGCACAGACCAAGAAGACCGTGTCTTCTGCCGCGGAAAGTCACTAAGATCCTCTCGCTTCGCTCGCACAGGATGCCATTGGAAATTGAGCCTCAGGCCACTTAATGCTAAAAACGTAACCACATAGTCTACTCTAACAATAGTTTCTCAAAAACTAGGTGGCATTAAACTCAATCTCACTGCGTTTCGTGCGCCTGGAGGGCAGATCATCTAAAGTGTTAAACGCCGCTAATTGTACAACACTGCCGTGAATTAATGGCAATACGTGATGTATGTGCAGCCTTTGTCAAAAGTATAGAGCCTGGGGGGTCCGCTTCTGAGCCGTGTAGTGGCGCCGTAATAGCACCAGTGGAGGTATTTCCCATTGTAGAAGATAGGACAAAAAAAATCTTCTTACCACCAAAACATTTGGAGCATTGGAAATGCATTACAAGCCGAACGAAGTGACTCAGAAGCAGACCCCCTGGGCTCTACACTTTTAACAAAGACTACGGGTGGGCTTCCCGAGCAAAAACGATAAAGCAAGTAACATCTGCAATGCCATCAATGTGACTACATTTCTTCCAAGACAATGGCACACCATACATTTCTCTAATTCGCGTCCTAGAGGATAAATGCGTCCACCTTAAACTCAAGAACTTCCTAATCTCACCTTTGCGCACCTAACTGACTACCGTCCACTGGTAAGGTGATGTTCTCAGATGTATCCCGTTACTCACAGTACTTAGCAGATGCCTTGCACTGGAATTACTTGACGATCTATAATGTCACATTCTTGCTTGCATTTCGGCTCGGACATCGTGAACTAGGCTAATTCTCTGGCCCATTGTGATCTCGTCTTCACCTTAACTTTACACCTTTCTCCGTGACTTGATGCGTGGCCGTCAGTTGAAGATCTATCCTTTACTTCAGCTCCCACGTCTTGGCTCTTTAGCACATTTACACTAATATTATGCGCAATTTCCTCTTCGAAGTTATTGGTAATTTCTTTTCATAACCTGAACTTGACGTCAAGATGCGCTGCAGCCCATTCCTTTAGTCCTTGTTATACCGAACCACATTCGTGGTCCGTATGCTGTTGCTAATGACTCTACGTAGAACAGTTCCTTTACCACTCAAAAATGCTCGGCCCCGCCACGGGCGTTCTGCGGCAGAGCTGTGCTTAACCGAATAGTTGCAATTAATTAGATGGGTATGCAGGTTTTAATCAAATGATTACTTTATAAACTGTAATTTTTCTAGAAATTCAAATATTTTCTTGTAATATATTGCCGGTAATCATTTACTTCTTTCTAAAAACAAAGGTATGGCCTACACTGGCAAAGCATCCGCGACAATGTTGTTGCGTCAGATTGTTCATTCGCACGAAGGAGCGCATAGATTGCACTCTCCCCGATCGTAATTCTTGGCGTAGTTTCTGCTGGCATCTGTAACAATTCCTCCATTTAAGTAAAAATGGGTGTCTAGTGGGGTCGACGTCAGGAGCTCCACCATCTTTTGGCCGAAGAATTGAATCGTCCTTGCTATGATTGGACACCGTGCAGGAGCCGCATCTTCAAAAGAAAACACTTACATACAATTTTGTTTTCAGCTTTTAAGCAGCCTTACCTGCGGTGCCTTCTAACACTGACACCGAAGCGCTGCGCTTCAAAGAATACGCAGAAATTCGCATCGAATTATTGTGCAATTACGAGCGGGTGCGCAAAGTATTCGTTTATGTAATATCACTCTGCCATCTAGCGCTTACACTGAGTCAGGGTTCCAGCGTCTAGAGTATTTACGAGAAAACGTTGCAAAATCAGCGACGACAATATTGTAAAACAAATCCTGTCGAAAATTAACAATGTTTAAGATTTGTTTTAAAAAGCATAACTTGTTCATTGCAGATTTAGCTAGTTTTTGTCGTGGCAATGAGGCTTCAAGACAAATAGCGCAATAGTGATTGGTCACTGTTATGCGATTATTGAGTTACTTTTCTGGGGCTGTAACTAACAACTGCAATCAATTACATTTCAGATAGAGTAATTGTAATCGGTTAGTTTTTTCTGTAACGAATGCAAGGCAGTTCTGTGGTTAAGAGTGTCGAGTGATGATCGCGAGCACGTAGGGTCGACACCGGTTGCCGCAGCCTCGGTTTGGTGGTGCTGAAAAGGAAAGAGGGATTGTGGCCGTGCACAGTCCCATGTCAGTGAACGTCCAAGAAACCGAGATGGCTTAAAAGATGGGAGCGCTTCACCGCGTATCCCTCACAGCCGATATCACTGTTGCAACATAAGCTCAATATCTTTTCCCCTCACGACTTCGAATATTCCACTGCATGCTGTAAACTGTCGCTCCCTTCTGAGATTGTAAAAGTTCATACGTATATAAAGGAGTAGCAGGAATACCTAATATAAATGCCAAGCCACAAAATCAGCATCATATCATCATGGAACGGAGTCGTGCACATCAGGTGTACTCGCCAAAAAGCAATTGTGTGTGCTATAAAGCTCGCAACTAAGCAAAATATTAAGTAAGTGGACACAAAATAACTTTTGCCAAAGATAAAAAGAAGAACAAGATGGAGAAACGTATTTCGTATGAAAGCAACATATATGATAAGGAGAAAAGGGGTGTAATAGGTGTTATTGCGTGTACGCAAAGTGCCGCTAAAAACGAACAACGGCGAGTGTTAAGCATATTGCCATAGCAGATACAGGCAAAAAATTAAATATTGAGCATGAATGCGATATATAGGAAGTCCATCGATCTGCTGTAGTTGTGCTATTGCACTAAAATATCAGTATATGTGTGTCCTATGTTATATATGACACTTTTATTTAATCTTTTTGACGAAACTCTGGCACTATTGGCGCGTTAAGGGCCATGCATGTTCTCCCTACAACGCAGAAAATGGAAGAATGAATCACCATCTACCTCGTCCTGGAAATCATGTATATAACCATGAAAAGTAGAACATGACTTTATTAGCACAATACGGGACGGCTCTTTGGCGTTCTCGGTTGCACAATTGAAACTGGTTGCGTTTGTGAGGTTTTACTGAACATGGAGCAACTAAGGCCCTCGCCACCCAAACAATGGCTTCAGCCATGAGCCTACATTCGCTCGTTTGTTTTCCAGCTGGCCAACCCGCATGGATTCCCTGGTCTCTTTTTGAAGGAGGGGAAGAGCCATGTTTACAGAACCGCTATGTCTTTTTCGTCTCTTCAGAAGTATTTCAGAGCTTATGTTATTTTTCGTTTCTAAAGCTTCCTCTCCAATTTAGGTCCCCGCCAGTACCGATCTGTCATATAAGTCTTGTGAGCAACGCATTACTCTCTTCAGATAGTCCGGTGCATGTGTTATGACGGCCCCCTCTGACGGCACCCTGTCTTTCCAATGGAGTAAGGGGTAGGGGGGGGCTCCCTCCATTAATTATTACCGCCAGCGATTCTTGGCCGAGGCGACGACGAAAATGCGGCATGTTGCTAATAACCTAATCCTCTATATTCATGTGGTTTTATGCTGCTGCTTCTGTAGCATCTATTTTTGAACCGTCCAAAAACTTTACCCCTGCCCGAAACTAGCGCCGCCTTGTGTAGATGGTGCATCGGTGTCTGTCGTGTTTTGGGGGATCGCTACATTTCACCAGCAGTCTAATCGTAAAAACTGGAGTGGTTCAACGCTGCTGAACCGGATTTGGAGTGAAAGCTTTCGGTGCGGGCAACTCGCTGTTGTCGTTCGTCTCTACCAGGGTAGCGACTACCGAGATGTCACCAGCGGTTTCTTCTTCTTCCTCCTCCTCCTCTTCTCCCCCCTCTTCTTCTTTCTCTTAGCTCAACGTCGTTCGTGGAGTCGGCGCCACAGCGGAGGTGCGACCACGCTGAAGAGGCGAGGCGGCTAGCGTATTGTTTCTTTTGCAACAAAAAGCACGGAACGCAAAAGAAAAGTTAACATTTAAATAACGATCGATACACGGTCTCTCCCACTCCTCACGCGAATACCAATCCTGCTTGTCGAAACGGCTGATCAGCAGCAGTGTTTGCACCGCCGGCTGGGAGAGTTTTTTACGTAAGCGCGTGTAGGAGTCTGCGATCTTCGGAGAGATCTAATCGACGCACAGACAGATGCGGGCGAAACCGAAACACAAACAAAAGAACGACGCTTGCCGTCTAAACGCCCTGCTCCCCGCCACCGCGCAGCAGCGAGGAGAAGACGACAGGCGAAACCAACGACGGAAGATAGAGGAAGCGCCAACAAAGAGGAAAGAAGACACGAACAAGTCCCGCGGAACGGGTGTACCGACGGCCACCGCTCAGCCCGGAGAACGAAGAGGTCGAGCGGCCTTGCCCCCTTCCTTCCCCCACCCGCCGTCTAGGCAGCGGTGGACGTTTTTCGCTCTCCCCTAGTTATCCGTTACACCGGCGCCCTCGCTTTCCAAGCTTCCCCATCACCTCAGCGCATCGCGAAGAGCACCGCGGCATTCAAATCCGGGCCGGCATCGCCGACGCGTCTCCGTCGTCGAGTGGCTAAACAAGGCGTCGGCTCGAGTGCTTGTCGCTTTCTTCAGCGGGCTCCCGTACCTTCTTTTGCCCGCCCAAACTCAACGAAACTCCTCGTCACAACCTGCGGCCGCGTAGACACGCTCACGCATCTGACCGCCTCCACTCCAGCGAAGAGTCACCGCCGCGCCGCATACCTCGGACGCGTTGTCAAGCAGCGCCAACATCCTCCCCTTTCATCCCCGCTCTGCGGCGCTGGCTCGCCTTCAGAGCAAAGTTGCGAGGAATACAGCAGAGAACAAAGAAACGATCTTCGCATTCGAATTGCACCGACGTACTTTAAGACATCAGCTTGCTGGCAGAGAAGACTGGAAGCTCCACCGTGTCTTTAGTCCGACATGTCGTAGTGCCTATTTCGTAACGGCATCGACGCTCAGAACAGTGCACGCACCAAAAGTGAATTGCTCATTGGAAGTTTCCCACTGGCGGCCTGTCAGTGACGTCGGGATTCGCCTTCTAGGGTCCCCACTCTTGGCGCGGAGAATAAGGAGACGGCGCGCGTGATTTCGGCAGGTAAGTCGAGAGTTTGTCGAGAGTTTCATAGCATTCAGGATGTGACGTTGATTTTGCGCTTGTTTTTCACTCTGAGTGTGTGTGTGTGTGGGGGGGGGGGGGGGGGGGGAGGGGGGTCGTGCTGCTTGGCAACGTAGCTATAAGGTCAACTTTAACAACACCAGATACTACGTATTAATTATAATTATCGCCAAAGCAGCGAACAGTGCATGTGTGAAACGCTTGTTGAAATATTTGCTTATAATTCACAATTGCCTTGAAAATAACTGTTCGGCGCAACGAACTACTTCACGCAAATGACTATTCGGTCCCAGGATTTCCCAATGGGCTAGACTCTCGACATGGATAACGGGGAAGCAGGGAAGGGGTTGGGGGGTGGGGTGGGGGCTGGGAGTGTACTTAATCATTATAGCACCAAACATTTTCATTAGTTTTGTGAGGCTGAAAGGAAAAATAAGTAAGTTGTTCCTAAATATTACATTCTCAAGTTAGCCAAAAAATAGTCTATCAAATCTCTGCGAAGGTAGCGTGCAAAAGAAAATTAATATTGTTGTGCGTAGACCATATTCTTCGTTAGGTCAACTTGAAAAAATAAAACCCGAAGAGAATTAAGGTCATCACACGTGTAATGCAGACGCTGTCATTCTTTTCATTACAAGCATCAATGAACATCGAGTCAAAATTGTTCGCGGTGAAAACAATTTTCGCCATCAATCAACTTACATTGATGGGATATGAGCTGCCAAAGGCATTTGTCAATTGTTCACAAGAGGGAATTCCCTGCCCTTGAGACCCTTTGACCAACATCTGACTTCAGGCTATTCTTCTGCACTGTTTCATACCGTACTGCTCCAGTCGCTTTTTGTTTTGTGCGTTTCGGAGACGCGAGAGACATACGTCGCTTGAGACAAGTAGCCTTGCATTTGGAATCTTCAGTCAGCAAATGTTACATCCAATTCATGTGATTTGACCCTATACGAATATTAATGCATACTTAAGCTTTGTGGTTATCATTCATCTATTCTAGAAATCATCAGTCCCGACACGATGCGAAGTTATGAGCGTTTTCGCCCTCTGTCAAATTCACTGTTTAGTTCTTAACGATGGCAGTCTTAAGCCTACAAAATAAGAAGATCAAAAACTGTGCCGCAACATCAGCCGGAACAACATTAAAGTCGGCTTACGTGTAGTGCTTATCCATTTCGTGCCCGCCGTGGTCGTTGTAATCGTCTTCGTATCGCATGTCTTTGTCCTAAACGTTCTAGGTTGCTTTGAAATTAGCTTTATCCACTCCATGCACATGCTGTGGCTGACTGGCTTTTCGGTTTAGCCGGCGGCGCGCAATTGTTATGAACAGGAACGGAATTGAAAATGTTATTCCTCCATTCCCTGTTCGCGTTTCTTTTATATATACGGAGAGCTTGGCTAGCTCCTATACCACTTCGTACTAAGATTGCCTCCCATATTATAGGCATAAAAGAGTTTCGCAGAATGTCACATTGCACCGTGCTCAAATTTCGTGACAAAGTTTTGCGTTTGGCAACCGATCCGCATTAATACCACGTTATATCAATCTCGGTAGTCACCTGCATGGTTGCCGCGAAATCTCTGTGATTTAAAGACCTTCTATGAAGAAACACTACACAATCGTGCGAAGAAAACGGTAAGGAAATGTTGACACGTTGGAGTGCATATGACGCAGTTTACGAGGGGAGATGTTTCCTTGCGAAGGAAGGCATAACAGTCCACTCATCTCTACGAATGTTGCTAATGACAATTTCCAAATAATTGTAATATAAGGCACAGCTACGCCTGACGAAACATTACACGGCAAAAATAGAAAATGAGTGTACCATAGATTGTAGATCATCATCATCATCATCAGCCTGATTATACCCACTGCAGGGCGAAGGCCTCTCCCATATCTCTCCACTTAACCCGGCTCTGTGCTAGCTGCATCCACTTGACCCCTGCGAACTTCTTAATCTCATCCGCCCACCTAACTTTCTGCCGCCCCCTGCTACGCTTTCCTTCCCTTGGAATCCAGTTTGTTACCCTCAGCGACCATCGATTATCCTCTCTTCGCACTACATGTCCTGCCCATGTCCATTTCTTCTTCTTAATTTCCACTAGAATGTCGTTAACTTGCGTTATTTCTCTGACCCACTCTGCACGCTTTCTATCTCTTAATGTTACCCCTACCATTTTTCGTTCCATAGCCCTCTGGGTTGTCCTCAACTTAAGTAGAACTCTCTTGGTTAGCCTCCACGTTTCAGCCCCATAGGTGAGTACAGGCAAGATGCAACTGTTGTATACTTTCCTCTTGAGCGATACCGGTAAGCTGCTAGTCATAATCTGCGAGTGCTTGCCAAATGCGCTCCATCCCAATCTTATTCTTCTTGTTATTTCCTTTTCATGGTCCGGATCTGCGGTTACTACCTGTCCTAAGTAGTTATATTCGCCTACTACTTCCAGTATTTCGCTGCCTAATGTAAACTCCTGTTCCTTCCCGAGGCTGTTGAACATTACCTTAGTCTTCTGCATATTGATTTTCAAGCCTACCTTTCTACTTTTCCTGTCTAGGTCATCAATCATTATTTGCAGTTCATCTCCCGAGTTGCTTAGCAAGGCAATGTCATCAGCAATTCGCAGATTACTGAGGTATTCTCCATCTACCCTTATCCCTAACTGCTCCCATTCCAAGTCTCTGAATACTTCCTCTAATCAAGCTGTGAATAGTACTGGGGAGATTGTGTCTCCTTGCCTAACACCTTTCTTTATGGGAAATTTGTTACTTTCTTTATGCAGAACTATGGTTGCTGTGCAGCCACTATATATATCTTCCAGCACTTTCACGTACGGCTCGTCTGCCCCCTGATTTCGCAATGCCTGCATCACCGCCGAGGTTTCAACAGAGTCAAATGCTTTTTCGTAATCAATGAATGCTATGTATAAGGGCTGATTATATTCCGAGCATTTTTCTATCACCTGATTGATGGCATGGATATGATCGATAGTAGAGTACCGTTTCCGAAACCCTGCTTGATCCTTTGCTTGATTGCAGTCTAAGGTTGTCCTGATTCTATTAGCGATTACCTTAGTAAATACCTTATACGTAACAGACAGTAAGCTGATTGGTCTGTAATTTTTAAGGTCCTTAGAGTCCCCTTTCTTGTGAATGAGGATAATGTTTGCATTCTTCCATGCTTCCGGTACCGTCGATGACACCAGGCACTGCGTATACAGGGTGGCCAGTTTTTCTAGCACGATATCCCCCCCGTCCTTCAGCAAATCTGTAGTTATCCGATCCTCTCCAGCTGATTTCCCCCTTTTCATAGTTTCTAGTGCTTTGTAGATAGATTGTAGATAGTAATATCTTAGTCGAATGCAATTGCTCTATATGGCCTAGAGAAATTTATGCCATGCATAAGGTTTATAACCGACGTTTTTTTTTTTTTTTTTCTATATGTGTTTAAGGTTTCTGAAGCATTCGGTAGCGCTCTCACTGCGATGTCGTGACACGTAAGAAAAAAATCGCGTCAACGCCACGATTCGAACCACCATCCGAATAAATCAGCTTCTTTGGCCGAGGAACGAAAGCGCTATACCATCGCCACTGTTTTTTTTTTTTTATTGCACTTAAAATTTGCAATATCTTCAAAAGAAACCTCAGCCGTATTTGACGAATTTAACGTGACTAAACTTCACTGTGCCATCACCGCTGCCGATCACGTGCAATAAACATCATCGTCTTCACCAAGTTTCATGTGCGCCACTTCACTTTTTTTAATTTATTGCCAATATTCATAACATTGCACACAAAAATAAAATCGCCAACTCCTACGAGTATGCTCGGTCATGCTCTAATTCTTATATAATATACGTGCAGGCCGCGCATCCATTTCATAGTGATATCCTGTCAATTGGGGAGCAGCATATACAATGGAGGCCTACGAGCATAACTAAATCAAAAGGACAATCATCTTCGTTATCTGCAGGCAAAGATATAATTCAACACTAGGTTAGCGGTAACTCTATTTTAATAGTCCTTCACTTAGCCTAGGTAAATACGCCATAAATACAGGCCATCTGGCCGAGTGCGAAAACGGTCCGCTAGCGTATGTGGGTGAATCCACCAGAGTGACAGAACTCTGAATACTTTGGCCATTACTGCACCTACGCAGATTGAAGTGCGCCCTTGGAATCTTTGTTCGTTTGCTGCAGTATAGTGTACGGCAACGCTGCTGGCACTTGCGGAATATTTACGTCTCAACTGACTACGTTTCACAAGTTTTTCCTTGCCAATGCACTCTGATGACGTCATGCTGTTTTCCCTGCTCTTGTCACTTCTGTGCCTAGTCGTTTGTTCAGCGTTCCCCAGACTTGATCCACCCACAGTTCGCGGCGTAGCTTCTATGAGGCTTTCCTTTCATGTGTGTGCTATAGCAGTGTCCCCTTTATGTGACTCGTGCACAGCAGCAGCACATAAATTCCGACTTTTGCCGTCCTCTGCGTGTCGCCCGTCTCTGTAAACAATTCCGCACTGCCTGTGTTGCGACACTGTTTTTCTTGACTCTCTTTTGTTGCTTTGTTTCTCGCGCCACTCACTTTAGGGGAGTAATTTTCGACGCTGGCCAGCCTTAATGAGTTTTCCTCGTACCGCTCGGGAGCCCGCTTGTATATTATGCTCACGCACGTAATGTTTAAAACAATGACACCATCTAGACTTTGTGTGCGCCTTTTCCTTCACTTACCTCGCACTCTCATTCCAGACCCCCAACTATTAATATTTCTCGTGCTACACAAGCTGGCGTTACAATCACTAAGAATAAATCATTTGCTTCGGTTACCCCCCCCCCCCCCCCCCCCACACACACACACACACATTTTTCTTTTTTTTTTTCTCCCACGAATCACAGTTCAATTTCATAGTTCCACTTCGTCGACATATGTACTTCGTTCACCCACATCTGCACCTCTTTCTAAGCCACAGTGCTCGCTACAGAAAATTATGAAGAACATTTGAAAACAAATGAATAAATATCTTTTTCTACCCGTGCCAACAGTTGGATACTGCACAAGTCTGCAGAAACCGCCGCACACATTTTTTCCGTGAAGAAATTAGTCTGCTGTTAAGGCCTTTCCGGTTACCTTTAAACCAGAAGGTAAGCATCTCGCCAAATTAAAAGCTTAATAACGCTGATGCCTCTAGTTTGTTTGGGACAGCCGCATATCAAAAATTATTTTGTTTGCTGTTCAGTGGAGTAATTCAAATGACGCGTACCATAGCCCACAGTTAGCAACTGTTCTTTTATGATCTTGTATCTTCTATAGAGAGCTACATTTGTAAGTAATCATTCCGTGCAAATGGCGGAGTAAATCTACGATTGTTAAATTTTGTCATCCTCTGCTTTCAATACTGGCCATGCACATTTAAAGTCCATCTCTTCACCAACACGCGCTAGCCAGGAAACCGCACTGCTCCCCACAGTTGTCACAGTGTCAAAGACGCGTGCTGGCTCATTTCGAGTTGGCTCCTGGAACAGATAACCCTCCTACACCGTACAGTCCTCGTGGTCGCCTGGCGGCACTAGCTCTTCGCATGGCGACCCTTTGCAAACGCATCCCAGATTGACACAATATTCGTCATCGGGAAACCAGTTTCTTAGAGTTCCCAGAGCAGCAAACGGAACCTATTACCCCACATTGGGGTCATTCTTGATAGGTCACAATGACCGCTTGGAATGGTTGCCGTCTAACAAGTCTCATGTGTGGCCTCTCACTGTTCGGGTACAGCAGGAGGCCGCTTCTGCATGCCGATTTCATAACAGCCCAGAGCCACTTCTCGAGATGTCACTTAGTCTGACCGCAATGTATGCGTGCACATTCACAATAGGACATAAAATGGACCGGAACGTCTAGCGGGATCGGATGTCGCCAAACGGACGCCTGCGCACTATGAGCATGGTTATTGAACAGGGGATCATTGCAGATGGACTTCGCATTACGGCTCTAGATTGAGGAAACGTTGCTCAATATCCATTTCTCAAAACAATCTGGAGAGGCAATGGCCTATGAATAATGGTGCAAGAGGCATCTAAAACATCCCAGTTTGTACCTACACAATTTCCCGTGTTTGCCCAAGTACCGATAGCAAAGGAAATGGAAGACCGGGTTGCATTCGAGACATTAACGGCGGTCATTTTGTAGTTATGGGAAATTGCAGATAATTTAGGATACTTTTTATTATAAAACTAACGATTCGATCGTATGGGAGGTACCAATTAATTAAAAAAAAATAAATACCACTGAACTTCTTTTGTCCGAAAAACATTCATTGTGTGCACTGTAGAAAATCTAAATCGACCGCAGTGAGTCATAACGGTGTCAGTTACAACTGAAATAAGGGATAGTTCGTGGTAAACAGGTCAGCAAACCATAGCGAGTTCAGAAAGGCAGTTTCGAGCGATGGCATCCTGCCGATGGTTTAACTTCCACGTGGTAATGAACAAACCTTGAGGCCATTATAGATGCACATGTTTGTCTGGCTTAAAGTGCATTACCCACGGAAGCGGTAAATTTCAGGCAATGCACGTTCAGCAATTTTCATTGCTCGTGGAGCCCTTTAGGTACTCAGTAAAAGTTGCGTGCGGACTAGTTAGTCACACGAATCTGTCAAATGCTGGCGCTGCATTCACCGGTGTGCACGTCTTTCTGTGTTCGCTGTCGTGCATGTGATTGGCAATGCAGCACAAGCTGTTCGCTGGCCCTTTAGGCACAGTCATTGATATTCAGCCTATACTTCCGTCTACCTTGCTTTGTTCCCGAAGACACCAGTTTTTGTTATATATATGCAGCTGGATGCGAAGAGACAGTGTTGTCATGGAGATATCTTCATCATTTTTGTCGGCAAGTTCAAGGACTCCATACGTCCCAGTCGAAAGGGAGAAGGTTGGTCTCAGTATGCGAAAGTATTTTTCTGTAGTCCAGTATATAAGTGTAAAATTTCTTGTAGTACTTTTTGATTGCTCCCATAACAATACAGACCATTTGATTTCGTTACGAAAAGAGTCTGTGCCCCGCCGTGGGTGGCGCAGTGGTCAGGGCGCTCGACTACTAGCTGTGCCCAAGGATGCGGGACCTAATCCCGACCTCGGCGGCCGCTTTACGGTGGAGGCGAAAAGCTAGGCGCCCGTGTGCTGTGCGATGTCAGCGCACGTTCAAGAGCCCAAAGTGGTCGAAATTTCCGCAGTCCTCCACTACGGCGTCTCTCATAGCTTGAGTCGTTTTGAAACGCCCTTACAAAAAAGCTTAATGAGTTTCTAATGAAATGTTAATTACATTTCTCATCATGCACATTAACATTTCTATACATTTTCTTGGTGCATTTTTGATGAGTTTCACAAGAAAGTTGGCCACCGTGTTTCTGGTTGGTACCTAATGAGTGCATTTCTTGTGTGTTGTTCATGAGTGTTGACCAATGAGCGCCTGATGGCTTTCACTTTTGGATAAAAAGCAAAAGCTAAAACTTAGCGAAGCATCTCAACTACATTAAAAAAAGCTAAAAAATAAAAAAAATAAAACTAAGCGAAAAAAAACTACACCTCTGGCGCGATTAGAACTCGGTACCTCTTACTTCGTAGCTTTCTACGCTAACCACTCGGCCACTCGGGGAACTGATAAGGGTGGTAACGTATTTGCTTCTTATGTCTGGACTGCATTCATAAGATTGGGACTTAATGTTTCGAAGCATGTTTCGAAGTGTACAGGCCATTGCGGCTGCTCTAACAATTACAACTTCTTGACCATTAGAACTTGCATCTAATGTTCTGGATACCTATGCGCACTATTTTGTCCACTGGAGTCATTTTAACATGTCGAGTTTGGCATCGCTGGCAAATTCATCAGCGCTGGCTCTTCGGTGGTTGCTACCTTGGGCGTAATTTTCGCTGAACACGGAGCTGTAGCACGAACCTTTAAGGAAAAAAAGTGCGACCAAGCTTCAATACCGGCAAGCGCAGCAGCGCCAACACTATTTTACTGGTAACTAAATCTTATTCGTATCTAAACATTTCGGGAAGCGATGCGATTACTGAGGGCTCGGCTAATCTATACGCAGAGCAAGAAGGAGCTCGAAAGCTTAAGAAACACGCAAAATATCATGCATTATAAAGAAGGCATTGCTTCTCGTGCCCTGGTCGCGCACATGCTCCCAGGACGGTCCAGTTCCAAAAATACTGTGTTTTCCAAGCACAAAACTTCTTGCGTAATCTCAAATGAAAGTCTGTTGCTGATCTCATGTTAAAACACATAAAAGTTGTTTCTTAGGCAACATCCTACATATGCTAAACAGAAATGCAAACATAGGGCTCTGAAAGTGTGCAGTTAACAAGGAAAGAATATACATTCACTTAGTGATGTATACTTTTCCTCATTTGAGAAAGTCAATGTATTTCCACATTAGCTCCTACCCAAAAATACTGTTGCGTTTTCCAAGCACAAAACTTCTGGTGTGATCTCAAAGGAAAGTCTGTTGCGGATCTGATGTTAAAACACATCTAATCTTGAATCTCCTTTGAGCGGTTGATGACTCATCAAAAACACATTACGTGCGTAACAGAAATTCAATATCTCTTTTTGTAAGGGCGTTAAGCCCCTAAACCAACAACCAAAACCGAAAAGAGCTTGTGAAATACAGCAGAATGCTTGCTATAATACATTTCTGACGTTATGAAATGTGAAGTCTGCAAATACCGCAAGAATAGATGCGATAGTCGTAAACGTTCTCTTCTTGTTTTGTTTTTCGCCTGGAACGCACGGGCGGCACGAGAAAGGTTGACGCTAAAGGCGTCATCGCACAACAGGCAAGACTAGCCATCATGTGTAATATCGGCTTGGGAAGGGGGGGAGGGGGGATACGGAGGCATGAGTTCCTAGATCTCCGCAAGCGGGTTTCGAGCTCGCTACTTGAGCACCATAGCATCGCATCTGTTACACCAAGTCACCGTTGCCACTTGCACGCATAAACTCGTGCACTGAGAAACAGCTGTATGTATACCATTCGAACACAGACGACAGTAAAAAAAAATGAGAACTTCCTACTTCCATCATATCGTCTGCTCCACTAAAAGTAGATTCCTTTAACTTAGTACACAACGCCTCTGTTTTGGAATACCAATATTCCATGTCATGTGCGATCAATCATCGTTGCCTGCTGTCTTAAGACAGCCGGTTTTCATTGAAACCGTTGTTCTTCAGCTTTTTCCGCTGACGTTTTCCCTACACGTTTTTAGTATTGATTCTTTTAATGCTGTGACAATTAGTTTCGACGGGCGCTCAACTGGCTTGAGTCTCAGAACATGACATAAGTCGAGAGACGTTTCTCGCGCAGACGCGTTTCCTGACAAAGTGAACTTGAATTAATAACTTAAGGGAGCTTTCTGACGGCGCATTGCAGGAAAGATTCATCGTAAAGTTTTATATCTACAGCGCGATAAACGGGACGAGATGAGGAAACATATAAGGGCAGACAGAGCGCTGAAATTATTTAGTTAGTTGCAAGTTCATTACCACCGCATCTAATAATAATAATAATAATAATAATAATAATAATAATTCTTGCGGCCTCTGCAGACTCCACAGCGCATATATACATTTTTTTTGCTCACTTGAGCAAAAAAATGTATTTGATGCGTACACAAGTGAAGTATTGGGTGTTGCATATATTGCTCGCCCACTTGCTAGCATTTATGCGTACGCATATACTGGAAACATTGACCAGCTATGATAAACGCTAAATACTCAGAGCTGCTTCGTACGGAAAATATTTTTCTAATATTCAAATTCACACGTGTAATCCATTTTTCAAAGGGTGCAGAAATATATCCCCGCCCACCACCCGAATGTTGGCTAGATCCTCGTCGTTTATGCACGCAATGGGGCTCACCAAATGCGTAAGAAAATCGTATGAGATTAAGCATGGAGTCGACGTGAGTATGGATACAGAAAAATCAATAAGATGGCTAAGTAGACATTTTTGTTACGTTTTTGTGCAAGCACAAGAAGACGACCGCAGTCGGGAATGAATATAACTCGACAAGAAGGCTCGTGATGGCTTACTGCTAGAAAGCCAGATTCAGGAGGCTGGTTGTTTATTTTAGAGCTACCCTATCAGCGACCACGGGTGTAATCCTGGCTATAGCACTGCTATTGTGCATTCATGAGCTATCACACGTGGGCTTGTGGTCAGGCATGTAATTTTTTGAGAACTTGTGGACCATGACTGGTGATTTTTACTTTGGCTTATCGCGCTCTGCTAAAAACAAGTAATCGTGAAATGATGGTAGCGGCATTTAAGACTTTGGCACAGCGTATTATGCGAACATGAAAACAGACAAGTAGGAAAGTATTGTGGTTATCACAACTGAACAGCTGATAATTGCATCGTACGCACAGTGGAGAAACTGCAGCTAACCAAGTTGGAAAGACATGATAGTGTCCCCTTATGCAAATAGACTGACTGGGAGGCGTCGTAAATAGCCAGCGACGCAATTTGCCAAGCACTGTGCCCGTATGTCCCAGGCGCGTGTACACGCGCGTGAAACGGGAAATGAGCCAGCAGCAAAGTCGTAAATACATCACATGGCGCTTCCTGACAGCTCAACCTTAAACACAAAGACTTTATCGCACATCAGTGGTCTTCTCTTTAACCACATAAATGTCTAGGCGTACACCACGAACGTTGTTCGCAAGATGTCCCACGCCAATACGCCTTACGAGGAAGTTGCGCAGACGCTATACAGTACACATTGTCAAACACTTTCCCGCGATAGAAGAGAGCGAGCAGCCTCAGCCGGATGCTATGTTCGTTTTAAGAGCATACCAGAGCTCTCTGAATTTTCGTTGAGTCGACGTGAGAACCTCTGTGCGCCATAACATCATTAGTCAGGTGAGGAAACCACCGGTGATTTTAATCGCAGTGACTTGGTTCGGTTTGTGTAGTGTCCGTTAAGGTAATCTTTAAACTTTAAGGGCAACAGAATGCGGTGGAAGACTCACGTGTTCAAGAAGTTAACTGCGACAATTAAGAATGCCTGAGTTTGCGAACGGAGGTGTTATTTTTTATCAGCTGGAGAGGTCTGCCTTGCAATGTGTGTAACTATGATGATGATGGTCACGGGCAGGAGCTGCCAACTCGAGTCGCTCCTTTCATATGTTCATATGAGAGGGTGATAGAATCTGCCTGCCAGAACCATTTGCATTCTCGTTACCCCTGCGACACGCAGGTACGTCCATACCGCTTGGTTGAAGTGTGACTTTATATGAGGGCTGTCAGCGTCCGCTCTCGCATCACACCCTTAAGAGATGAGCTTAAGTATCCCCAATAATGTTGCACCTTACATTAACAGGGCGTAATAGGGGAATGATGTAGCAAGCAAAAGAAGCTTCCGCCGTTGCTTTCGCAATTCAACTAGGGTTAACTAGAGCTAAACCACATTTTTTTTACTGGCATATTCAGTGTCAAGCAGCAACGCATGGTAACATTTTCTTGAATGAGATATTTTGCGTGTCCCGACCCTTCTAGTGGCAACCGCCAATAGAAGCAAGCGTGGATCCACATGCTTGAAGCCCTTGAATACAAAACAATATTTGCATAAATGAAAACATTGAAGCACCGTATATGAACGCAATAAATAAGTTTAATTCGTAGCGAGTGACGATTCTCCACTCACATTTCAGATAACTCAAACTGACCTTATCTGTGCTTTTCTCAATATATCACCTCCTGTGAGACAATTCACTGCTTGTTTTTATTTTTGCAGCAAGACAGGCCGATTGGCAATAAGCATAGAGAGCCACGTCTCTTCATTGTTTTTAACTGCTATATTTGCATTTTATTGTTTGATTCTAGGCGCGTCAAGTATGTTTTAAAAGTTTATAACAGTATATTCAAAACGTTTTCGCGACAGACAACGACCACTCCCATTCTCTTGCTGAAGCATGTAAATTGTATCCTGTGTGGTGGGTCAGCTTCATAAAGTGCCAAATAAATTCGCCTGTATTTTTTTTTTCATTTTAATTCTGCGCCGGCCTTCTGATAATGTATAATGTGGATTTTGGATGAAGTTTTAGTGCTATTTGTCTACGTTCAGAGCCTAAAACTGAATTTACGTGTCTATTTTGCGCCCAAAACGCGCATAATTAGTGCCTAAAAATCCGGCCTCTAGTCATTGGCGCAGGACATGTACTAACAAAGGTAGACTTCAGCTAAGTTCTTTTTTATCAAGTTCGTTACGTTTCGTTTTGCAGCAGTATATCACATGCACTCTGGATAGTCCAAACAGCCTAAATGGCTACTCCACTGAACATTGCATTTCTTTTTTGCTAAAATAGGTTACCTACTATAGCATATAACCACAGCTACACAGGACAACCTAATCGGAGAGCATCCGATTTACTATGCGAAAGATAAGATCATTTCACCAGGGGAGATTCCAAGCAAACGTTTTCGGCTAAAAAGGTATGAACGGTAAACTTCGGACATGGGTTACAAAATTCTCATGAAGTAATCGTTTGCCAAAGGTGTTGTGACAACGCTATTCTCTTGGAGGTGCACCCCAGCTCTCAAAGGCGGTGCTTAGTCGGCAGTCGGCGACTGGGTTAGAATATATATACACATGACACTGAGTATAAACTACGCCACCATTTCATATTCGGGTGCCTATAGGATAAGAGCAGTTTGCTTCTTAAACGTGTCTGAAATACACTTTGCTTCGTCGCAATTCTTTCTCTTTTTACTGAGGAAAGAGACTGTTGCAATATTTTCTCAAGCACACCGGCGTATGGTGCCCTCCTTTCGGCTGTGCTGCTTACATTTCTCTCCGCATTGCACATGAATCTACTCGCTTTCTTGAGCGCCAGCACCGCACCTTTTTGACAGCTCCTGAAGGGGGTGACAATACAGCCGAATTGGCTAAACTGACGACCCAGTATAACGCAAGTTCTAAACATAGTAGAGCAAGAGCTTTCCGCATATTAAACTTTCTTCTATAGCTGGTACGCCTGCGATGCTTTTGTCTAATACAATGTATAAATTTTTGCCGGATCTCAGTAGCCTATGAAAGGGATTTTACGTACCTGTGAGACTTCTGAATTTTCTTATAGGCGTTGCTCGTCAGGCACAGCAGTCATTGCCTAATGTTAGAAAAACGTGCCGTGTGATGCCTACTTTCGCCGTCCTGTGTGTGTGTGTGTGTGTGTGTGTGTGTGTGTGTGTGTGTGTGTGTGTGTGTGTGTGTGTGTGTGTGTGTGTGTGTGTGTGTGTGTGTGTGTGTGTGTGTGTGTGTGTGTGTGTGTGTGTGTGTGTGTGTGTGTGTGTGTGTGTGTGTGTGTGTGTGTGTGTGTGTGTGTGTGTGTGTGTGTGTGTGTGTGTGTGTGTGTGTGTGTGTGTGTGTGTGTGTGTGTGTGTGTGTGTGTGTGTGTGTGTGTGTGTGTGTGTGTGTGTGTGTGTGTGTGTGTGTGTGTGTGTGTGTGTGTGTGTGTGTGTGTGTGTGTGTGTGTGTGTGTGTGTGTGTGTGTGTGTGTGTGTGTGTGTGTGTGTGTGTGTGTGTGTGTGTGTGTGTGTGTGTGTGTGTGTGTGTGTGTGTGTGTGTGTGTGTGTGTGTGTGTGTGTGTGTGTGTGTGTGTGTGTGTGTGTGTGTGTGTGTGTGTGTGTGTGTGTGTGTGTGTGTGTGTGTGTGTGTGTGTGTGTGTGTGTGTGTGTGTGTGTGTGTGTGTGTGTGTGTGTGTGTGTGTGTGTGTGTGTGTGTGTGTGTGTGTGTGTGTGTGTGTGTGTGTGTGTGTGTGTGTGTGTGTGTGTGTGTGTGTGTGTGTGTGTGTGTGTGTGTGTGTGTGTGTGTGTGTGTGTGTGAGAGAGAGAGAGAGAGAGAGAGAGACTAACAGTCACAGGTGCGTTTACGAGTACATTTCTATTGTCGCTTAATCTCCTTATGCAGGCATTGTTGCGTGAGCATGTGCTTTTCAAGAATCCGGAAGCCCACGCTGGAGTAGATGCAAAGTCGTTTTAGGCACCACAATTCACGCATGGCTTAATGTAAGAAAAATCTTGCAATTTTTTTAAGTGAATGCGAACTTTTTCTTATTAATGGTCACCTGATTGCAAACTAGCGCTTTTGGTATTCATGTATGAACTGTACTCACCACGCTAAATACCATCGTGAGTATAACTCTGCGGTCCACGGTGGACACTGTTAAATCATCACCGCCCAATATCTGCATGTCCGTGTGCAGATTCCTGCGCCAGACTATTTTGTTAATGACGCGACCCGCACTCAAGAGTACCCTGCGGTGTGGCAGCCCTCTGAACATATTGTCAAGATGCGGCTTCGTGCAAGTCTGTCTCGGCCAGTTGACACAGGCCTCTCGGGCCGAACGTCATAAGGTGGCCGGCGGGAGTGTTTCAGGTCGCTTTCCTGCACAGGGGTAAGAAGAAAAGGATGCTTAGAAGGAAAAGCGAAAAGAGATAAATCGATCAGGAGGAAGCACTTCAAGCAAAGACACTCGCGTTGCAATCATACGAGGGACGCTTTAAATCTCGAAAGCATGTCCGCACGCCTTGAGGACACGTTATTTCCCTTTTCTGTATTTGTTTCTGAGTTAAAATTTGATTTTAAGGCCCGCTTGTCGCTATCATTTAACACAGTAAGCCGCCACATAAATCAGTGGATTTGGCATTCGACTATTACTCCCAATTGTTTGTAGGTTCAATTCTGGCTGCGGCTGTGAAATTTTGGTGGAAGCCAAGTACATCCGTCAGCACGCTTAACCCGAACGTTCTACATCTTGACCTGTACTACCTCCAGCACCATGAAGCATTGGCCGCTGGAGCCAAGACAACACCTCAGTATGTTTACGATGTTTGGCCGTAGCTGGAGCGCTGTTGGATGTGACCTGTCTACGCTATTGAAGGGCCTGTGTCATCGCGTTCCGCAAGTGGCTGAGGTAAAAGACGCCAGCACGGAAAACACATTGCAGTAGTTTACTTATCTCGTCATCAAGACATGGTATGGTACCAGTCGCGCGCCTTCCATTTTGGCTCTAACGTTGCCGCTTGGAAAAATTAATGATTAGCAAGGGCACAGTAAACGCGGCTTCACGGTGTTGGCACGGTTGGACGGCAAATAAATAGGCTGGTTAAAGTTCAGCTTCCTAAACCTTGTCTTCCCTGAGTTTTGAGGCCTAACTTGAAATCTGCGTGAGCAGTCAAACGCTTTGTCGGATTGATCCAATAAGCAAACTACTGCAGTGTTTTCTGCGCGAGCGTGTTTGACCGCAGCTACGAGCGAGACGCGGCGCCACGGGCGGCCAAGTGCCCACTTCTTCCAACGACGAAAGACAAGTCATGTCAAACTGCGTTTCAGCTACCGTCAGCTACCGCAAGCATACCGAGACAATGCCCCTTCTCCAGCGGGCAAAACTTCGCGTAGCTAACGTCAGTGCAGGTCAGACTATCGGCCGTTAAGATTAAGCGTGCTCATATTAGTACAAAAGCGCCGGTTGAGTGTCAACGGACTTTCAAGAAACCTTGGCGGTCTATATTAACCCGATATCATCCAATGCTGAGTAGCCCTTAGCACAATTATCACTTTAGAGACCTCAAACCCTACAATTTTCATTTCTTTCCATACATTAGGAAAGACATGCTTTGTGGCTTAGGGTCGAGTTAACGCATTGTGAGCAGATCACGGTTAAAATGCAACAGGAAGCACAAGTGCCTAAATTACTCCTTACTCTCACCGTAAAATCAGAAGTCTGACCATCTGACAGGAAGAACGAAAAGCATAGATGCTCTGCAAACTTCAAAATAGAACTTAACCCCAGTCAACACTGCAAGCAAAATGACGCACTCCCGGGTTTACAGCAGCTTTACCTCCTTCCTCCACGTTTACCGACGCGGAACCTGGCATCAGCGTAACGGAACTAGTTTTCACAGTGTTCTATCTTTTTCATCTCAACGTTTTCGCTGTTCACTCTCTCCAAAGCCCACTTCAACCGGTTGTCGGCTCGCCAAAAGCAATTCAGCCAGTGTGTGCTCTTCCAGATTGAGAACCGTACGCCGTGACACTGCCCTGTTGATAACCATGTCGTCTAAGGTCGCTTTGAGAAGTACGCGGCGAATTCGCCTCGTGCTCGCTGTTGCAAGCGTTTCTCCTTCCGTGCGGCGGAGTCATCAGTCAATTGTATGTTTGCCGGGCGGACAGCCTCGCACAACTTTTGAATTTGCAATTCGGGTGATTATTCTATAAACATACGCACGCCCAGCAAGCGACACAACACTGCTCGTGACCCGTCCATATATTTTTTTGCTGTGCATCTTGTGGCTCGCTCGTAGCTTTAAGGGTGAGCGGCAAAAGAACAAGACGAAACGGGTTTGCGTTTCTCACGGGACAACGAGAAAGGAATGATTACCACGACGTCCTCCGCTCCACCGGGCAGACAGGGGTATCCTCGAGAGGACAAAGGAATGGACCGAAGCTTGACGTATGCGCATGTGTTACGCGTCACGACTGTCGGTGGAATTCTTCAGCGAAGGTTCAATACGTAATGCATCTCTATGAGGTTTCTTTTGCGGGATTCTTTTTCTTCTTTTCCGTTTTTCGCCTCTGCCGACTTCCGGGATAACAATGTACAAATACGCAGCAAGGAGTATGCTCAGACGCTGCGTCATGTGCAGTCCTTCTTCAGTGATTCCAAATGATGTGGAGTAGAAATGATGTGCAGTCAGTGCAGCAGAAATAGTTCTAGATGCTTGCCCATAATTAAAGACGAAACGTCTTGCAGACGTGTTGGTTTGTGGTTGGTTTGTGGGGTTTAACGTCCCAAAGCAACTCAGGCTATGAGAGACGCCGTAGTGGAGGACTCCAGAAATTTCGACCACCTGGGGTTCTTTAACGTGCACTGACATCGCACAGCACACGGGCGCCTTGCTTTTCGCCTCCATCGAAAAGCTGCGCCGCGGCCGGGATTCGATCCCGCGTCCTTGGGAACAGTAGTCGAGCGCCGTAACCACTGCGGCACCCCGGCGGCCGTACTCTTGCAGACGTGTATATCGAGAGGCAGGTAAATGTGACGCGATATCCGGTTTTGTCAGAGCTTTCATAGGACCCGGCTTGGTGCGACGATTTGAGAAATAATCATTAGAATATTACTTTCCGCTCATTTCTGTACATAAACTGGATTGCTTTGGTCACTCCCAATGCGATAGCTACCATCTGCGCTAAAAATCTCGGCGGCAATATTTTTTATTCAGTATACCTTTAAAGAAGAAGCTGCTGCAATCGTGAACTAGAGTCTTTGATTTTCCGTCTATTATTTTTCCTGCGAATCAATAATATATCTTGTCATCAATCAAGCTGAGTCTGGAATTTTATGCGATAAGGTACAGTACCTATGTTTGGTTTCACGCATACGCTCTGTTGTCATCGAATGTTTTTGTCAGTCCCAAATCAAAGGAATAATTCTTTAATAACTCTTAGAGGGACACAGAGCGGCAGAAAAAGCTTATTTGCGGCGCAGCACCAGGCTTTATTTAATGAAATCCTGTCTCACAGCTGCCAAGCAAGGCCACCTTTACCACCAGCTGGTCTACAATGAATAAGGAGAGAGGGGAAAATCTCTCCAGAAGTACTTGGACCTTAGAGTCTGCTTATAGGCCGAATAAATTTCTCAATGAGTGAATATCTAGTTTCTTTCTGCCGTTTTGGCCTGGACACAGGTTGCTGAACTAAGATGGCAAACCACATCAGCGCAACTTCTTACTCTTCTCTTTGTAGAATGCTGTATTTAAGCTACTTATACCCCATCAGAGAGAAACCATATAGGAATACTAAAGTGGTTTTAAATTTGCTACCTTCCTAGAGTTTTGAAGTAGACTCATTATTGATCACATCATTAATGTATGCTTTTCTTTCTTTGTTATGCGTACAACGCAGGTGCATTCAAGTATTGGTAGCGCGCCATTCAAATAACCCGCGCAAGAACATGAGAGAATGGACAGTGTAGGGGAGAACTTCGCACAAGGCATTCCGTTATGACGTCACTTCGAGGAATTGGAGGTACTCTGAGGGATCTGAAAAAAGTTCCAGTGTGCTTCGTTCCTTATCAGGTATGCGTTGTGAAGCATAACATTTCAGATGGGGTTTCTGCACCCGATCCAATTTAGAGGTTCAGGATTCAGCTCGGCTTCTTTTAAACGCATGTCTACTGTGGGGTCACTGTGCCTTGATCCTCGAGTACGGGAAATGATAAGGGTTTCCTTCGCGTGCTGGATGGACCATCATCAGGCAGCATTCCCCGTATGTTTAGTTTGTCTGAGCCTCCGACGCAGTAATTCCTTCAATGGCTCACTCGCATCAAGGTGCTCGGCCACAGCGGGGAAACGGTGAAACTCTCGATGGCCACTCGAGCTGAAATAGCGTGCATTTATCACTTTCACAACGCAGCGTAGTGCTGCGATCGGCACGACATGCATCCCAACTCCAGAGTCACATCTGGAGCTTCTCTAATTCTCCGAATGTCCTCACGCGACATCTTGACAACTCATAAGTGCCGGCACTACTCGAGGTGTAATCCGTGGCGCCGATTGCATATTTCTGCTAAAAAGACCATTTGCACTTGTTTCTGCCTAATTACGCTTCAATATTCGTGTACGCGGCATGAAATAAAATTTTAGAAAACGCGTAAGCTTCACCTGTGATTCTTTTTACTGTTTTTTTTTATTTATTTATTTTTTGAGAGGGGGGGGGGGAGGAGGCAACAGTTTCTGTTTCGTTCCTCGTTGGAGCATACAATCGAAGATACATGTGTTGTAGGCTCGAACGCCCATTGTGAACTAGTATCCAACTTGACTTCAAGATCGATGCTAAATGCCACGAGAAGTGGTATAACATGAGAGCGTTGACGTCAAAATATCGAATTGAAATCACGTGCGTAGTTTTACGATGCGCTTTTGTTTTCAAGTCTGCAGGTTACGGAGACGCCTTTCGACGTATGAGTTGTATACGCTGTCGCATAGAACTGCAGGTTTTCGTTCCAAGCACGGCTTTTGCAAAAAGTGCTATGGCTGCCCTTTAATGACCTTGCAAAAACGTGTACAAAGCTCTGGTGTACCTGCCCTCAGTCCGTGTATTTAGCAGCTTTCGACCAGCCTAAACTCATCATATTATGTACTTTCGCGAGCTATTGTTTTTCCTTGGTTTTGTGATCACATTTAAAACCGAAATAAATGCCCGAAGCATTCTAGTTCTTTAATTGCACGTGAAGCGTTTACTGCTCGTTCCGTGCAATAGGTTCCACCGTCGCCGTAACCCACAATAGAGAAAAATGATTTTGGAGAACAAACGCACGTGATTCGGCTGTCGAAATCGTGACGCAACCGTTGCTGTAGGGTGGGTTGTATGAAGTCGCCAGATGACGTCACATAGCTGAGTTTGCTGGCGCTAACTCAGGATTTTCATTGCAGGTGGGTAAATGGGATCAGAATCTTACCCTCTGCCTCCCTGGACTCCCCAGTGAGACATGCTACTCCTGGACCAAGCTGACAAATTTCTGTATGGGCTCTTTTACAACGAAACTTTAAGAAATCGTCATTAGCAGCAGCTGGGCTATGCCAACCGCAGGAAAAGGCCTCTTCCATGTTTTTTCCCGTTAACCCCGTCGTGCGCTAGCTGCATCCACTTGACTCGCCGCTAATTTCTTAATTTCAACTGCCTCGTAATTTCTACCACCCCGTCCAATTTGTCACCCTTACCAACCGTCGATTATCCTCTCTTCGCACTACATTCCCTGCCCATGCCCATTACTTGTTCTCGGTTTCGACTAAAATGTCATTAACTCGACTTTGTTCCCTGCTCCTCCACTCGACACGCTTTGCCTCTCTTAACCTATCATTTTTCGCTCCATAGCCCTCTGCGTTGTCCTCAATTTACGTAAGTCATTTTCGTTATTCTCCGCAATTTTGTCCCATGGGGGAATACTGGTAAGACACAGCTGTTACACAATTTCCTCTTGAGGGGCACTAGCAAGCTGGTAGCGAGGACCTGCGAGTACTTGCTAAATGCGCTCCATTCCAGTCTAAATCTCCTAGTTATTTCCCGTTCGTGCATGGTCTGGACTCTGCGGCTGCTCCCTGTCTAAGGTACGTTTTCTCATATCACATCTGGCGCCTGGCTACCTATTGTAAACTTATGCTCCTTTCCGATGTTGTTGAACATCACTTTAGTCTTCCGCATAATACGTTTTAGGCCTATAATTTTGCTTTGCCTGTCTTGATCATTAATAATTATTTACAGTTCGCCCCCTGAGTTACTTACCAAGACAATGTCATCAACTAATCACATATTACTGACACGTTTTCCGTCAACTGTTATTTATTTTTTCCCATTCTAGGGCTGTGAATACCTCCTCTAAACAAGCGGGGATTAATATTGCAGTCATCGTGTCTGCTTGCCTAAAATGTTTCCATTAACGGATTATGGTCGCTGTGCAATCACTATATTTATCTTTAACTATACTTTCACATATGGATCATCTACATCAGGATTTCGCAATGTATGCATGGATAGTGAAGTGTAGACTCTGTAAATTTCTTTTCATAATTTATAATTTTATGCACAAGTGTTGGTTCTATTCTGAGATTTTTTGACCAGCTGGTTGCCGGTGTTGATATGATCCATTGCTTAGTAGCATTTCCGAAATCCTCCCTGGTACTTTGTTTAAGATTTCCCTTATTCTATTAGCTAATACCATAGTAAATATACCTTGCTAGTGGTAAGCTGATCTGCTTGCAATTTTTCAAGTCTTTGAAGTTCCCTTTATTATAGATGGAAATCACGAGGCATTGCGGATACAGAATAACCAGTTTTTCTATCACAATCACTGAACCACCTTTCAACAAATCTGTAGTTTCCTGATTCTCTCTAGCTGATTTTTTCCTTTCGTTGCTTCCAATTTTTTGTCTACTTCATACGTAGTTACCGACGGGCTTTCTCTTTTTTTTTTTTTGGCGCTGCTCTATTACTATTCTCACTGTCGTCCTGGTCACTTCGGCCTTTGTCAACATGAGTGCATAACACCTCGGCTACTTTGTATATCCCATCCATATTGGTGATGGCACTGTCGGCCTTATCTCTTAGCACACTCATGAGGTACTTGTGTGTACCTAGTTTCCGCTTGACAGTTTTCAAACTACCGCCGATATTTATAGCATGCTGAATTCTCTGCGTGTTATGTTGGGTGGCTTCTCCCATAACGTGCAGTCTTGCGGTCGCATACTGAGCATAATAAGCACGCATGAAGCAATCAGTAGAGATGAAAAAATAATGAATGAGGTAGTAATAAATTGCATATACGCGAACAAGGGTATGACAGCCAACCGGAGGGAACGATTAACGCTGTCTGGTAAAGTACTGAAAGAGAAAAAATCAGCCCTCCCCCCCCCCCCTTTTCCCATTTGTTAATTTGGAAGCAAAAACATAAAACCACCTTCCTGCAGCCTGCTAAAAAACCTCTCGATCCTTACCCTTTCTATTATACGAACTTTAGCAATTTCTCGGATGCTGCTAAATACTGACCCAGACAAGATTTTGCGCAACTCTAGATATGGTAGCTTTAACTATGGTACGGCAGTTATGGGTACGCTCACACTAGGCCACTCACCCATGCAGTAAGCTGGGCGTCCTGCGTGACAGGCACAACGAGCAAGTTTGCAAAAGTATGCGATTGAAGGGGGGGGGGGGGGGGGGGGGGGAGAGAAGGCAGAGAGAGCCTTATCTTGCTGAGCAATCTTATGATATTAGAAACTGAGCAGGGTGCGGTGTGTGCGAGGACAACTGCGCCTAGATGCATCTAACCTCTGGCTCATAATGACAGTCTCATAATGACTGTATCTGCTATTAGGGCACATAAATACAACCCAGGGCACTGTAGAATTAACACTTAAAAATAAACAATCGATGCGCGGCTCTCTACATTTCTGTGTGGCATGCAATATAATTGATAATACATTTACGGGCAACAAAATCCAGCATAATTTAATATATGTTATGCTGTAGGCCTTCGTGTTTAAAAGCGCTGCACAAAAATATTTATGCAACGAAGTTCTCGTTCATTTTATAGAACGAACTGTGGATTTTGGCCTCTTCAAAACTGGAGTAATTGTAGTATTCTACAAAGCGCGTCTCAGATAAAGAGTGCAATGTGCCATATTCATCACTCTGACTTAATTGGGAAGGAAGATTCATATAATGGTTTGCGCAAACATCCACTTTCTAATCACTGAAAATTGTTTTTTCACGTGAAATACGTATTCCTTTCTTCCCTTATAGTCTTTCGAATAGAGGAATGGGACTATGTTATGTACGGAAATAAAGTGGTGTATGGGACATACCATGTTGGTTATTTTCTTCCTTTAACAACCCCATGAAGGTAATACAAGTTTTCCCGTTTCGCGAAGTCTTCGTTGGCTTTGAATTAGTTGGTGCAACGCCGCGCTAAGCTGATCGATTATCATGTAGGGTGGCACGTGACATCACAACAGTGCGTCCCACCAATTCACAAGCACCGACGTCAGTAGTGACTTTATTGCAACGATCCATACAAATGCATCCCACAAAGTACTCTGGATCCAGTTACGACATAGATGAATAAACAATTATATGCACCGCCCACAAAAAGATGTTCATGACTACCGCCCTCCCCGCTGTTAACCATCATGTTAATTTCTCTGATTATTTAGTTTCATCTTGTTAATTACTCTTCAGCCCGAGTTATTCCTCGTTCATTCACGTTCATGACTCTTATTTGTGCTTGTCTATCGAGCTGCACTGCATGCGTCCAACCTTGCACCTCTGTAAGGAAGCGGACCACACATATATCCGACTGTGGACCCACCGCTGTGATGCAGTTGTCGGGACTCTGGCCAAGGACAAGTATATGCCCAAAGATACAGCAACGAACCCCGGCCGTGGCGGCCGTTTTTCGATGGAGGCGAAAAGCTAGATGCCTTTGTTCTCTGCGACGTCAATGCACATTAAGAACCCCAGGTGATGAAAGTTTCCGGAGCCATCCACTAAGGCGTCTCTTATAGTCTGAGTTGCTTGGGGACGTTTAATCACATTAATAAAAGCAAACCACAGCCCGTTCTACTTGGAATATTACAGCTGTCAGATGTGGCAGTGAGATGGAATAGTCTCGTAGTCTCGACCAATCAGATCTACTTTTCCTGCAAAGTCTCGGGGCCAGTCATGTAACGATTTAGCCCCGCCGGGGTGGTGCAGTGGTTACGGCGCTCGACTACTGTTCCCAAGGAGGCGGGATCGAATCCCGGCCTCGGCGGCTGCGTTTCGATGGAGGCGAAATGGTGTGGCGTCCGTGTGCTGTGCAATGTCAGTGCACGTTAAAGAACCCCAGGTGGTCGAAATTTCCGGAGTCCTCCACTACGGCGTCTCTCATAGCCTGAGTCGCTTTGGGACGGTACACCCCACAAACCAACCAACCAACCAGCCAACCAATCACGCAACGATTTCTTGCATGCGCATTTCTTATTTTTAATGATCTTTCACATGTGCTTTTATATTGAGTTTTTTAGCTTTCATTTCAGTTCAGTTCAGTCGTTCAGTCGTGTCCGACTCTTCGTGACCCTATGGACCATATCACGCCACGCTTTCCGGTCTCTCACTATCTTCCTAACATCACATAAATTCATCTGCAGCTTTACCGAGAGCCAAAATACAAAGAGGTTGTTTTATTTCGACAGCGGGACTTTCTTTTCATGACTTTCAATTGATTACTAGAAGTGGAGGAAACAGGACGCACTTTTTGTGATATATCAATGAAGCAGGAATCGGTGAGGCTTAAAAGTAACTGATTCAGTAACTCGGGGTTCTAGCGCTGCTGCAGAAGTGAAAGCCTACCTTAACTACTTACCCTTAACTACCACTTTATTTCTTTTTGCAGTCCTGGCTCATGTTTTCTGGGACAGACATTTTTCATGCAACATATATTATATACATGTGCCGATGTACCTGAAATACCCACCTCAATTTGAGCATGAACTCGAGGGCTGGCAAACTTTAAATACTCAGCGCTCTCAAACGGCAAGCGAAAGCGTACAGGGTAATCCAGTACTGTCGAGTGATTGCAGTATTGCGCTATCTGTTGAGTCAAGTATTTGCGCCTAGTGTGTACAGTTGGATGAAAGCTAGAAGTAAAAAACTGTAGGAGGGTTCCGTTTATATATTTTTCTTTTTCTTTCATTGCAGCAATGGCTGATCGTGAAGATTGGACACGCCTGTCTTGCTTCGTAGCCCTTCTCCTGACTGCGGCTCTCAGTGCTGGTCAGAAGCTCAATGCCGTGGGTAAGACGAGAACATGGCGTCCAATATCCCTTCATATAGGCAGTTTCTTTGTACACTTCTGTGCTATTTGTATTGCTTCCATACCCTCTCTTTGCATACCTGAATGCTGTAAAAAGCTCAGACTCGTACGATGGAACAAGCTTTCAGCCCTACAGAATGCACAAAGTGGTGTGGGTAGCACAAAGATGATCTTCCGTGTGCTCTAAGTGCATTTCTTAGTCCTTTGTGATCACGGCCTAGAGGACTGCTGAACAGAAACGATATTCAGGGCGCAATAATAGAAAGAGTTGAGCACGTAAATAGCAGCACTTAATCAAACCACTACGATCGACCACTAATAGGCAGAAGTGAGAGATGTTCTCCCTGCAACACAGGAAGCGGCCGTGTCAATACTAAAGAGTGTGTAAAGACTGCGGTTGACAAAGGTGGATACTCTTTCACTCCAGTGCTTTTATTTGTTTTCAATGGTAAAGAAAGCATCCTTAAAATAAATATTGCCAAGTAATTGCTTTACACAAGAGATAATTTGGCCTATTAGACTGTGATGTTTTCACAAATCTTAAAAACTTACTTTCGTTTCATGGATATCTCAAGCAGCAAGCTAACCGTTGATCGGCTTCAGCCATGTTCACGGACTCGGCTCTCACCTTTCTATATAGAACTCTTTTGTTGTGGTTACCAAGGAAAGGATTGTTCGGAGAGGCATTATGACTCTGAAGAGTAAGCTATTACATGCAAAATTATTATAAGTTGTGTATTTTTACGCTGACGACCTAGACCGGAAACGTAGAAAGGTAGGCTTGAAAATCAATATGCAGAAGGCTATGGTAATGTTCAAAAGCCTCTGGAAGGAACAGCAGTTTACGTTAGGTAGCGAAGCAGTGGAAGTAATAGGCGAATATCTGTTCTTAGGATAGGTAGTAACCACAGATCCGGACCGTGAAAGGGAAATAACATGAAGAATAAGATTGACATAGAGCGCATTTGGCAAGCACTCGCAGATTATGACTAGCAGCTTATCGGTATCGCTCAAGAGTAAAGGATACAACAGTTGCATCTTACCTGTACTCACCCGTGGGGCTGAAATGTTAAGCTAACGAAGAGAGTTCTACTTAAGTTGAGGACAGCGCGGACGGCTATGGAACGAAAAATGGTAGGAGTGACTTAAGAGATAGGAAGAGTGCAGAGTGGCTCAGACAAATAACTCAAATTACTGTCAATCTAGTGAAAACCGTGAATAAATTGGCATGGGCAGGACATGTAGTGCGAATAGAGGATAACCATGTTCGCTTAGGGTAACAAATTGGACTCCAAGGGAAGGAAAGCGTGGCAGGAGGCGGCAGAAAGTTAGGTGGGTGGGGGTGTTTAAGAAGTTCGCAGGGATGAGTTGGAGGCAGCTAGCACAGGACAAGATGAATTGGAGGAATATGGGAGAGGCCTTCGCCGTGCAGTGGGTATAGTCAGGCTGCTGCTGATGATGGTGATGAGTTCGTAGCCATTTGCGCTTGGCCTTATTTTGCCTTTTCATCTGCGCTTTACGATATCTTGTTTTTTTATAAATCATATGTTGCGTATGATCTCGCCATTGTTTATCACCTGACTGATTAGCATTTGGCTGTCGAACGTAGTACTCGCACCACTGAAACTCGTTTAACTGGTGCACTTTGTTTTTCTTTTATTTCAGAAAGCAATGGCGTATTCTTTTCTGGTAAGTTTAATAAATCTCACTTGCCAAATTAAAACGCATCTCATGAGCTTCATTTCTCCAGTATGACTGGCTGCTTGCTTGGCTGGCAAGGTTTGATCAGCACTTGCGTGATTAGGGTTTAAGTGGTTAGCATTTGTCGTCCCATAAATCTGAAGCACGAACCTGCGTTTGCTTACTAGAATGGTCGAGATACTTATAGGACGTTAAATATGGAGAGAAAGGAGGTGAAAAAAGAGGCTGAGAATCGTAAAGCGCTGAAGGTCGTGTCTTGCTGTGAAGCAGTTATTCGCGAACGTACGCGTGCTTATATAACGCCTCTTGAATTTATCAGAATATGATTTACATCAATTTGCATCTTGATGCTTCCATATTACCTATTATATTCAGATTGTACCACGTAGCGCCAGGCATTTAATGAAGAAAAATCAAAACCGGTAGAGGCCTAACATATTCAGAGCAAGCAGTTTTATGTAACGTAATGTAAGCACGAAGGCGTGGTAAAGACGGCACTGTTCGCAAGGTTACATTCCAAAGAAACTGCCATGCACGACAAGATGCAGGGTTCAATTGGCGGCGCAACATTCTGATGAAACCCAGGCACTACGAAACAAGTAAATGCAGGAAATAAGCACACCTGCCGCGAATATTAAACGCGAATTTTCTTACCCTTCATCTCATTGTTTCGCACTGTTACTTGAAAATGCAAGCGCCGGATGCTCAGTTTATTATACCTTATATAAAACACTTCTGTTTTAAAAGCTGTCTGTGCAGTCTGGGCAATTAGTTTTACAAAAGAATGCATCGAATGCTGACGCCGTTTGCATTTTGAATGATGTAGGAGAAGGCAACATGAGTTTGACGACAATAGCAAGCACAGTGACGCCATTTTATAATTTCGCAGTTCGGCAAAGCCCCCTCAATAAGGATTCAAACGTGAATTAGAGTCGTTCGATATCTTTAATTATATTGTCGTTTGGGAAACTTTAATAAAGGAACCACATTTCACTGAGCTAACCTGTTAATTTGCACTATAATATTGGCTATTTAATATTAAAATTATTTTTTTTTTAAGCATTTGCAGTTTTTGCCGGTCTAACAAGTATTCTCTATCACAGGAAAAATGTCGGCCTAGCTGGACAATGTACCACTGCGTTTACCGCTAAGACTTGTCTTAGGTTAAAAAACAAAATATCCGTGTTCGTATAAACGGTGCATAACGAAGCAGAGCAGCATTATGGGAGCAGCGTGACCGGCACAATTCTCCTCACTACGGCTAAATTGTAAAACAGTTCTCCCGGCTATAACGTACTGCGGAACAAAATGTCCCTGAAGGGAGTGCCTACCTTGACCATATCTTTGCTGAAGCAAATATCCCATTTGATTTAGCAGTAGAACACTTACCTTGTTTCAGCTCTAACTTAAACCACCGCACGCAATCGGCCTCATCCGACGAGTATAACAGCAGAGCTCTATTTCTCTGGTTCATCGTGTTGGAAAACCGCCCAGACTGTTAGCCCTACCACATGACGAAGGGACAATGGCTGCCGCGTCAAAGTTTACTTTTTTTTTTTTCGCGTGCCCCTGTCAAAGATTCGATTCCGCTTAAGATAGGCGACATATAGGAGCAGCATTTACTTTAATTTTCCTTCCGCGTTTTATTTTTAGCTCCTGTCAAATATAGCAGACGTTGAATTACTATATTGAGCTTACTGCTTCTATATTAGCCTTGGCTAATTTGCAATGGCATAAGTCAGTTCTCTTGCCTAGTAGGTTAGCCCTCATAGTGGTAAGCAGTCCTATATTTATACAGCCTTTGTCAAAAGTGTACAACCCGGGGGTCGGCTTCTTAGCTGTGTAGCGGCATTGATTTAGCATTAGTGGAGATCCTTCTAATTGGAAGAAAATGGGGCAAAAAATCTTCTTTCCATCAACAGATTTGGAACACTGAAAGTGCATTTTAAGCCGTATGAAGTGACTCAAAAGCATACCCTCTGGGCTCTAGTTGTGACAAAGACTGTACATGGTTCTCCCGAGGCATAATGTTTCTGTTTCAGACCGGACGCTGTGAAAAGACCAATAAGCACAATTATTTGCATCCAGTCTTCATTTCTATAAAGAACAGTTTTTATCCCGCTGGGCTAGTCTGCCTATGGGTATCAACAAAGGCGGGTGGGTTTTTGTTCAGGCAGGGTTAGGCTCGTTTGGTTCATTTAGCTGCGTCTGCATCACATTTTATCGCCTCCCGACATCTTAGGCAATCGAAGTGATTTATCTCCGCAATAAAGTTGTCTTGCACATGCGCCTTTCTTTGTGAGCTCTGCATGTCCTCAGTTCCCGAGAGGTATTCGTTTGCTGATAGGGAAAGTATCGAAGGTGCCTCACAAGTTTAACGAAGTGTGCAGCTAATAAAATCAAACTTACAGCCACAAAGCTATAGACGAACAAAATTATGCAACAGCCCTGAAGAGCATACATGTGAACGCTACTCTTCGTAAATATGCTGGCGAAGCTGCTCGGGTAGTGTCTCTCTCCTGATGCTGCTACCAAGCGCTGCCTAGTTCAGGGTAGCCCAGATTACCCACTTGTCTCCATCTGCTCCTCAAACATATTTGCTTTTCATTTCAGGACTTCCACGGTCTCCGTCCGAAATTAGTAAGTGGAAAACATTCTACTCTGACTACCGGCCTGGCATGTATCCGATGCGCATTCTTATATGTATATGTCCTGTTTATGCACATTGAATCTGCACTAATACAAGCATATCTATGCAACTTCGCAAGCACGCCTAAATTGTCTGCGTCGCAAGCTTCATTTTCTTTTATTTCCTACCCGTGGTTATCGCCAGTTCTGCTGCAAAACATTCTTCTTAGTAATGTATATTTCCTGATATGTTTATTTCTTTTTTGTGACATGAACTCCCGTTAAACAACTGCGTCGTGAACACGGACGTGATATCCTTGTCATCGGCAGCAAAATTAATCATGTCTCTATATTGTACCACACTTACTTTTTTTTGACGTGCAAAACATTATTTTTCTCTTCAAGTTGTTTGTCTGTTAGTGATGGTATTTAATTCAGCTCACAGTTGCGTCACTTTAGATTGGCTCCCTATCCCCGGGTACTTTATGCGAGATCTTCCTTCGGATGCGCATAATTCGTGGCCAGCGTTTAGGACGAATTTTGTTTCCAGGCATTAAACTATGCAGCAGTTTTACATATTCAAGAAAATGCCGCGATTGTGCGATTGTGTAATCTTTCCCTGGCTCTCCTCGCCATCATCTGGTATTTTATACCTGCCTTCACTTGCTTTCCTGACGGTACACTTCGCGCGAATCAAATCAGGGCCTTATGCAAAGCAATTTATCTAGCCTTTTCTAGCTATTGCGATTCAGGCAGTACCAGTACAAAATTATTATGACAGTATAGCTCTTTTTCTATACAACGAGATATCCAGATTTGCTCAGAGGCTGCCACTTTTCAGGAAGTCACTGATGACCGTGGCATCATAACCTAACAACTAATTTATGCGACCTTGAATAAAACTAGCCATGCTGGTAAGGAGTTCATCTGCTACAGAATGCTTAACTTAAGTAAATTGTTCTAGCTTACAATAGATGTTTCTTCTGTGTTACTCTGAATGCATACCGTTTCACCCTTGTTTACACCCAGGAGAAAATTCACTTGTGGATATGTCCTGTGTGTTTACATTTTTCAAACAAGTGAATATTATCAACAAGTTATAAGATTCTATACACACTTTAAAAATGTCTTACTAAGTCAACACTTCTTGTTACGTGGTTGGTGCCTCAGTTGCTTATGCGCCATAAAACAAAGCACAACAAAACATGTTTTCTTCCCTGAGCAGCTGACGCTTCTCTCCAAAGCAGTGGTTGTTACACAACATATCAAATCACAAATGTTGAAAAACGTAGAGTGATCTCCTTCGTCTACTACTGCTACAGCATAGTGTAGCATTTGGCCCCTTCATAGCCGCACTTGCTTCACCTTCACTCAACCGCTAATAAACAGTCTATTCGCAAGGCTGTGTAACTATAAGCCATTCAGCCTTCCTTTATACGGCGTGGAAAAAGCGCCCTGTGGCCATTTCGTGGCGCCCGTGGGCCTAATACATTAAGGCAGGATGGCCTCTAGCCGGTAATATTAATTTGTCATTTCATTATCTGTTTTCCATTTTTTGCATACGGAGATCCAAAGCCTGGCCTAGTCGTCTTATTGCGCAGTTACCAGCCTATTCGAGACTGGCAACGCAGAAGCCAACAACATTCGTATTCCACTCACAGCGGTGTCTGGGTTCATGTTGTTAGAGCAACATCACTAAGTTCAGAATAAAGATACACCGCGTCGAGGCCTAAACCGATGTCGGGGAAGTGCCTGATAGATCGACGCTCTCTTTGCGGCGCGAATGTTTCCGGATGAAATACGGCGCACAAGGTTCAGTTACGGCAGCAGCCTTTCTGTTGCACCATCGTGCGAGCGAACATGCATGCGCAAGTTTGAATCAGAAGGTGAGCAAGCGCATCGCGGGGGCCGGCCGCCTTGACCTTGCGTGTCGCTCTCGTAAACACGAGCGCGAAGAGCACCGTATAGCGCTTATGCGAGCCGCAAATGGTTGTGGTGGAGCGCACCCAGGTTAGGGTAAACGGCTCACGTCCATACGAGTCTCTAGTTCTTCTTCAGTGCTTACTGACGACCTCTTTTAGGCTTGCCTTTTTCGAGACATTTACTGAGTCTAGACGTCCTCCACACTGATAATAGTAGGCAGCGATGGCTGGAATTACAAAGAGCGAAAGGTAACTAGCAAAAAAAGCTGATTTGGATAACCTGTGACTCAGTTTGGAAACGAGGATATTGCATTCCTTTGATATGTTTCTGTTGCAAAAAAAGAATAATAATAGAAAAAGCTTCGATTTAACCGCCATTTTCGTTACAGCAGCGACATAGCCATAGACTACAAACGCCGCGCATGATGATGTGTGTGTATTTATTAATATTTCGCGTTGGGGCGAGATTTTTGCGGGAGAGCGCCCGAGTAGCGTGCGGACTTTCGAGTTTACCAGAAAAGCACATTCCCTTTATCCGGAAGTCACGCAGCAGGAGACAAACCTGAAAACTCACCCATTTTATTCGAAAAAGTATCTTTCCTCTGTGCAGGCATCAGGAAGCATGCCCGAAAACCCGCGCTGAAAGAACTCGCATTAAACTAATTGATTGATTGATTGATTGATTGATTGATTGATTGATTGATTGATTGATTGATTGATTGATTGATTGATTGATTGATTGAGTGAGTGAGTGAGTGAGTGAGTGAGTGAGTGAGTGAGTGAGTGAGTGAGTGAGTGAGTGAGTGAGTGAGTGAGTGAGTGAGTGAGTGAGTGAGTGAGTGAGTGAGTGAGTGAGTGAGTGAGTGAGTGATTTTATTCCTCCATCTGGGGCACACCACAGCCATGCTACTTTCCCGTCATTTGACCGTACGTGATTATACCGCCATTGCAGACGGCGACCTTCAAGCATACAATGGATATAAAAGGGCCTTGACAGGCAGTGCGTGTACAATGCTGGTAACGTCTCCGCACCACAGGATAGTGGGCAGCTGCTGTGCAGTAGAAATAAAGATGACCTATTCCTTCCAAGAAACGATGAGGATCCTTTGAAAGTTTTCACTTCAGTGGAGTAGAAAGGGGCACAATGGGCTTTACTGCAGAAGGTGTGTATCAGCCCTCGCGGATAGATTTTTTGTGCATGGAGGGTGAGGTTGGCCAAAATGACTTTTCCAAGCATTTCACCTCGAAAGAGTCGAGCAACACGCGAGGGAAAATTTTGCGCCCATTAGTGGCAAGGGGGAACAAGACGTCCAGTCCGTATGGCACTTGCCAAATTTGAGTCAGATGCTGCTACACCCACTGCTTGGCTCAAACTCGTATACTTATTACTCGACCCGGAGACTACTGAACAACTCTGTACATGTACGTTATCCTGTACTCAACTCTCTCAGTTCCTCCGTTCCTCACGCGGTATCTTCCATGAAAACTTCACGCCATCATTAGAAAAGGCTGCTAAGAAAACAGTAGAAAACCATAAACTGCGTTCACCCAAAGGCCAGACACCTTAGATGAGGTAACCACCAACATCGCACAATGTGGTCTACATGCTGCATAACGCACAGTTTCAAGTGGGGCAACAGCGAAGCGCAGACGCACGAATATCTCAAGGTGATCTTCTATATTAGCGCTTCGTCCGACCGCTTTCCACTGCCCCTCGCGCGACCGGAACTAGGCGCCGGAGTGGGCGACGAAAACCTCCACACGCAACTGCCCACATCGCGTCCTCGAACTGACCCGCGACGCTCACGATCTAGTCAGTGCGGGCGGTGGCTGAGGGCAGGGTACACGAAAAAAGGAGGAGGACGCTAGTTCCCGAGCAGAGTGCTTGCATTTGTCTACTCCAAGGCTCATCCCTATGCGTTGCCTATGATGAAGGCTAAAAGCCATGACGCGTGTGCGTGCATGAAAATTGAGCCCTTCTCCATGGGCCAAAATAGGTTACATGTAGGTGCAAAAAAAAAAGTTTTATTTAAACGCACTAAAGCAAACGTAACAGATACTGGAATGTGTTGGTAATACTCTTGCCTCTCTAGGTTATTTAAAAAGCGCTCACATTATCGAGCACCTTTTATTTCGCCTTCGTTTCTTACATTGATCGACGACATTTCTCTTCCAAAACGCAGCCACAGCGGCAACGTTTGAGCCTACTGCTGCTAATTTTGTTAAACCACACGGTGTTCACCAAAATGCTTTCAATATTCCGACAGGAGACGAGACTAGCCGCAAATCAAGACTCGGAACAGGAACACTTCGCTGCGCCTTGCACGATTGTTGTCAACCCAATAGCCGGCTGCGCCACTTAGTGCGCGTCACCTGTTTTTTTGCCAGCAAGGAGGAAAAAAGAGCAGCATTTATCTAACTTAAGTGGCTCAAGGACTACTTTCAAATCCATGTAACTGAGTCACTTAGCCCACAGAAAATTGCGAAGCTTCAGGCAGATGAAAGGCAGTTCCTCACACATGTGGCACGCGTCGACACCGAACGGGCAACTTTACAGTGCCCAGGAGTAAACTCCGTGGAATTAATTTTTAGGCAGAGGCTTTACATGCTTACCACTCCTAATAGCAAAACAAGACCGCACATTCAACAGAGCTTTCTTGGTGGCCACTTACCACTAGTAATGAATGCCATGCGACCGTGTTTTGTATCCAGGTGTTAAGCCAGTGTATATGCGATCGACAACCTGCGAAGCACAATCAAGTCCAACTTGCTTACATCTGCGCTGCAAAGCAAGCAAGATAATATGGAGTCGTCTCCATGTACCGACCAGAGTTCCAGGCAGGAATGCCAGCGTTTCGATTGAAAAATTAAACTCAATTAATCCGGGCGCGCAGTGGTGAAGAAACCAGCCTTATATATAGCGATTGTTCCGTGTCAAGGTCAAAGACCAGCCGGAAATTGTAGTCACTACGAACGCAATGCAAATAAGGCACCCTTGCGCTAATTCCACAATGTCCACAGGTATTTATTTACTCTGCAAGATTTGCGACGAACACAGCAGATGGGTAATAAAAAGATTACAGCGCCGGGATAAAATGAACATACAACAACCGTTGTAAAGCAAACACATAATATTTTTACACTTCATTCATGCCAGTTTAAGCCCGTCATTTCTCGTTCACTTCAATGTTTATTATCTGCTTTTCTTTGACACTTGTAGTATATGTCACAATTATTAGCACGAAATGTTTTAATTGTGAACTTAATTTGAGCCCGTCATGCGGGTCACGGACACTTGAAGCTTGAGAAAATATTAAGTGTCCTTAGATGCCGGTACAGAATAGCAGTTCGGTGGAAAAGACAAGTGTTGACAGCTGCGGATATCGAATTTCTTTCCAGATGTCATCACAGCTAAAGGAAGCGACGCATTCGGCAACACGCTAGGACGTGGACTGCTGGAAAAATTCAGTGAGAAATATTTTTCTTAACTAGAGTCTGCACTAGCAAGTCATCATGAGGTGACATTGATTTCCTGCAAAAATGGGAAACTTACACCAGCAAATACACTTGCACGCATACTAGAACCTCTCACTTTATTTCGGTAAACGATTTCTGAACTGTTGTGAGCGTAGTAGAAGAATATCTTCTCATATCATGTTCTATCTTAAACTCTACCCGTGATTTCGATGTGGTATACTTTCCTGTAGGTCATCTTCATGTCTATTTTCATCTTCTTTCAGGGCGTCATAGGAGTAATTTTTTTTTTGTAACTTGGTTGATGGTAAACGTTTCTGTGACATCTATGCCGCTTTTGCCAGCTTGACGTGTAATATAAATAAGAAATCTTCATTCATTAAACAAGACGTTTAATATATTATGGAGCTCACATCCTACACCCAACGAATAAAATTGTGCTTTGGTTGCGTAATTATTAGGCAACCACCGCACAACAGTAACACAACTGTTGCGGTGCGTTCTTTATATTATACGCTGTAAGACAAAGAATATAATCCACCGTTCTTTCACTTAAGGTTACAGCTAACCGCTGGTAATTCATATTGAAGTGTTCGTTTGTTTATATTACATTGCCAACAAAGAAGCAAGCATTCAGTGTCGAACTTCCGTCATAACTTACAGGCAATTTGTGCCATGACCTATAAATTGATAGACCATTTCGTTGTGGATACATATATAGTGTGAAATAAATTCTGTAAAAATAAAACGTTACAACATGAAAGCATAAATTTAAAACCCGTGAGAAAGAAAATTTACTCACTAGTCACGGTGGCGGGATCACAATAAAATACGCGCGAAAGGCTATGGTTGGCCTATTTTTTTATTCCCTTGGTTCGTTTGTTCAAGCTTCGATGTTCCGGCCGACTATAGTGAGGAGTTAACTACTAGTCCTTCGTCAGATTGAGTCAGTCACACGCCTGGTAGCTTCTCTTCCTTTCTTACCATTTATCTTCCTTCCTTTCTATCCATTTTGTTTTAAACGTACTCTTCGTGCTCACAAGCGTGTTTTGTCACCATTCCACTTCAGCGGGAGTCTTTTTTTACTTCATTTGTGCAACTTCAAGTACCTGTTCAAGAAATACGAATGCGCATAATTCGACCAATGACATCGCTATAGGCTAGATTTGTTTGCATCACAAAGAAAGGCCAGTTGTACTTCTTATTTTGTTGTTCTTCGGAATTGATTCCTGTTGTGACGAATAATGTTTCTTGTCTTCTTGCAGCTACGCCGAATCCTCTGAAAAGTAAGTCGACGAGCGACGCGCAAGCATTCAGGTGGTATTCATAATTTGTAAAATATTCAGAAAAGGTGACAGCACTCAGAAAAGCTTTGCTGATGCATTCAGTAATTTAAATATAGCATAATTTGTAAGGCTTAAACCCCTTTTCATCTACGGACACGATGCTGCGAAAGTTGTAATTAATACTAGTTACTACTAATTACTACTAAGTCTCGCGAAGCAAAGTGTGAGATATGGGATTTTAGTACGGCTATATTTTAGGGCTTCAAACGCTTATTGCTCTAATGTTGTAATTTTCATTCTATTCAGCCCTAATTTTAATACACGTCCCTTGTTCACCCGATATTATGTCTCTATCTACAGGCACGTCTACGTGTGCATCACCTCACGCCTTTTTGCGCGAATGGTGGTTTTTCAAACATAGCACATTGCACGTATCTACCACCTGGTGGTAGCGGCATGATCACATAGAGAAACAACCTCACATACTCCAAATGCACTAAGTGTAAATAACAAAAACTAAACAAGCCTTTTTGCTGCTTCTGCTCATCATTACTAGTCGCATATACACGGTAGCTGCGAGCGGTCGTACTTAATGCAAATGGTTTCTGTTTTGATCTCACACAAATATGTATCTCTAATGTACTTTTTCTTTCTTTTGTCTTGCAGCAGGGTCAACGCCTTTTGACTTTCGGTTCAGTAAGTCACGTTATGACCCTGTATTTTTTTTACTTAGGCTGTGTACTGCGACTTGCTTTTTGCGAAGCACTCCTGTCACTGTAACCAGGCGCTGCCAGACTGGCGGTTACTGTAACTTTTACAGCGTATGCAATGGCACACTTTTTAACCATTATCTTGACGAACTTTCCAGCACATATCTTTAATAGGCTCTCTGCGCGGTTTTCGAGAATGTTGTAAGTGTAAACAATATCAGTAATATATGTGCAACCGGCCCTACATTTCACGTGCATTCAAGAAGTATTTAACAATGCTATATATATAATTTGTTTTTACCTGCAAAAAGTAATTATGATGCCGTAGCCATCATTTCGGGCGGTAGCACATCTAACACCGGCTAGCTATCTGTTCAAGAACAAACAGTATACCGCTTCATCCGCACGGAGTGGAATAGAGCTAAAGTACAACCAAATCCACGTTTACTCGACCGTGCACAGCCTCTGCTCTAGGCCTGTACATTACTTGTACATTACATGACTAGCGAATGTCAGAGAAATCGACCGCACGGGCTACGAATGATAGAAAGTAGCAGAGCCAAGATCAGGCCACCAGGGTATGATTAACTGCCTGCAGCTTTGCGAGGCGTCTCGTGGACGAAAGCCAGCCACGTTTTCTCTAAGCAACGGTGCGGGCTGTCTTCGCTAAGTACTCGCGTACCTATAATTGTTTCTCTAAGCCGGGACTTTTTGTTGCCAAAAAACGTTCGTATGGTACTTCGAGGCGTATGAAAGCTCGAGTCTGCAGAGGTCGGTTCGGGCAGCAGATCACCTTGGGTCGTGAAATTTGGCCGTCCTCCAAGCGGAACAGCCACTGTAATGGAAACAGATTTACCGTCGAGCGCCTGTTTCCCGCATGGTTCGGGGAAGGAATGAGACTACCTCGTGCCAAATTGCTCTCAGAAGGATTGATGAACTTTCGCAAGGCCTTTTCGTCACGCGAATCAGGACTGATGGGCTGCTCAGGTTCGAACACGGCGATCGCCGCTTCGGATCAAAGACATTGCTCTTGGATACTCTTCGCCATGTTCGACTTTTGACTTTTGCGCTTTCGTCTGTATTTTTGTTTATTTAAAAGCAGCTTAGCTTTCACATTGCTCTGTGTTAGCGACCAAGTTACTCAATGTATGCAACCCATCAGTTACAACAGTTGCAAACCTTCCAACTGGCGAATATTTGAAGCCGCGCGAAAAGGCGCGCTACCGAAGCGTAGGGCTGCACTTTTATGAACATTTGTCACGTTCTTAAATTTTGCAGCCCCTTGGCCAAGGTACTTCTTTCTCTTCTCTTAAAAGCCGGAAACAGATGAGGAAAGGACTCGCATTTATTTCAGGCGTCCCGAAAAGAGCCAGTTACAGAATAAAATTACAAGGTTAAACTTTTAATTACCGAAACTTTATCGCGAATGTCAATGCAACCTATAATGTACAGCTTGTGACACCCACCGTTATGAGACCAGCCTTCCTACAGCTTTGCATACTCTCTGCTTAGCATGCCCTGAAAACAACGGTCTCAGAGAATCGCTCAGTGCGTAGGCTTGAACTTCCCAGGACAAGGTAATTGGACGCGGTAACAACCATGTTTCAACAAAAAACCAATAATAGAATTCTTTTTTAATTTTCCTATGACCAAATTTAAAAAAAAACATAAAACAAACATACACTCTTAGCTACAATAGTTACCTTTTTTTTTTTCGTTAACAAATGCAGGTTTTCGTCTACTCAAGTTGATTGCACGCTTCTTTTAGTGTTTTTGTGCCGCGTTATAATTTGCTTTGAAAGTATAGTCTACTTTATATTCATGCATATAATTTTTTCCTGCTGTAATACTGTCCTATGTTTTAAGTATGTCGTTTGCTGCAACGCCCTGTTAAGGTTTGTTTTCTTTGTTGCGCACTGCTGTAGACTGTGCTAGGGAATTGTGACCTGGTCACGCTGTGACAATTTTTTCTTTCCGTTTGTGAAAGAAATAAGCTCAACCCAACCAGTTTAATGAGTGTGTGCGGATTTGAGCAAAACTGCGCACCGTTCCACAACATTACGGCCGATTCGCGAGGTTGTTTAAGGGGAGGAGGTGCTTTAGGACTGCTTCACCAAATTAAACAACGCCATGCATTGCTTATCTGTTCATGCCATTTTTCAACATGCATAGCAAGCACATAGCTCGATAGCCTCCGGCGCACCTCATTTACGATCCGCATGGCGGTCGCTCCGCACCCAGAGCTGGTTCACCTCCGCTCTTAAAGGTCAAGGAGAGAGGCTTCATTGCCATAAGCCAACCTTGGCGAAATCTGAGATTGAGGGTTTTAGTCCTGACGCAACAATATGTCTTAGTTCAAACCGAAACCTTCCAGGCCGAGTGGATCCAGCACAGGGCAATCAGTCAAGTAACACGTCCGTTGTATCAACTTCACCAGTGTGGACAGAGTAAGAGAAAACGAGACTGAGAGCCCCCCTCCCCCCTCCCCCTTTATGATTTCGCGGCGGGCCAATCACACCACTACGGCCATTTGACCTGCTACCGCCATTTAGAAGCCAGTGAAAGACATGGAATAAATGCCTTCCTTCCTCACTAATATTAGAGCGCGGCTCTTTAGCGCTCGTTCCTGCGTTTCGCGTCATTGTCGTCGTCGGCGTTTTCCCTCGTAACCGGCTCCGCAGCCGTTGCAGCGCCCGCTCCTTCGCCCCCCCCCCACACACACACACTTTCTTTCTGCATGGCGGCGAAGGTGTTCTCTGGTTGCAGAAGCACCGCCTCGGAATCAGCGGATACGGTGCGTGCATCCCAAGCCGAAACGCAGAGCCACGTTGACTTGACTCGCTAGTGAGTCAGCGGCAACAGTCAGTCGCTGCTATCTCTTCGCCGCGCAATGCTCCTATGGGCCCACGCGCTGCCTCCCGCGACCTCCCGATAAGCTAATTGCTCTCTTCGCTCCTCTTCCGATGCCACCCCTGTGCGGCGCCAATCAGAGCATCGAATCGGTGGCGGCGGATCTCGATATGCACACCACCCGAGCCGAAACGAATAGCCGCCGTCAAACAGCTGATGAGCGGCGCTCAAATTTTGCATTAGGAAGTAACGTAATCGTCGACAATCTTTTTGACAGCCTAGCTACATTTCGTTGAACTAGTTTTTCATAAATAACCTTTTTTTTTTAATGATCAACCCCATTCCTTTGTTTTGTTCTTTTTTGTGTGTTCTTTTTATGCCTCTAACCACTCCTCTCTATAATGCCTTCGGTCGTGAGGGGTACATAAAGGAATAAAAAAATAAATAACCATTTTTGCTGTGGTTGCTACGGTCCCTTGACTAATTAGTGATATATTTTTACGCTCATTTCCGTTTTCCAGATTCAGCAAAACCTGACAACCGATTTGGTAAGTGATTAGGACCAGGTCGATATTAGGTTTCCGCAATGCTCTTGCTTCGCTGCTCACAACAGCATTTAAACATTGCCACTCACTTCCAGCTGTTACCGGAGGAAGAACGCCTTCAGTTCTTGGTGAGTTTTGAACAAACCGTTGTTCTAGTTTGCTTGCTTTTTTTTGGGGGGGGGGGGGGGCGGGGGGGGGCACGTGTCTACGAATTTCTTCGTGGCTCGCGGAGTGTATAAAAAATTTAATTGTAATTCCTTATTAAAACTGTTATCAGCAACTTACAGCCTCTTTATGAATACGTGAACCTCCAAAGTCGGGGACCTTCCTTCGAAGATATAACGACAGCTCAACGAGGTACCGGCTTTCTGACCAACAACCTCGTTTTGCGAATAGATGACCAAGTTCCAAACGTGAGTGGAGCTCAAATGAAAATTGAATTCGGTGATACTAATTCCAAATAGCCGCAGATCAGTCACACCTATTGGCATCCACTCAACTCGGAATGAATGTTTGACCCGTGAACCACGGCAGCCATTGGCCCTAACCTTCTGCAGAAAAAAAAAGAACACTCAGCTTTTACCTCATTACTTATAGCTTTCTCTTTTTTTTTCAGTGACAAGGCCGCCATTTTTCACCGGAAACCGTAAGTAATCAGACTAATGGCTTTCCTGAAAAATTAAGAATGAGCTAAGCAGTGGAACAAAAATGGCGAACATAACAGCAGCGACGACCAATGGAAACGCCTGCGGAACCGGATGTTTGGGATTAACGGAAGATTTAACTCAGCCATGGGTTGCAACTTTATGACGAGAATACGTAAAATAAAAGGGCACAGTACTTGTGTTAAGAACGTGCGCTCCAACACCAGCAGTGCCATCGGTTAGTCCAGCGACAGAGTGCACGTCAGTGACAAGGGGTCATTAAAAACGTACTCTTGAAATTGGTGTGCAACTTTAAACAAAAACGCATAGAGTAAACGAAGCGACAGTGTTAGAATGAATTGCTCCACGAAAGACCATCTCCAAATTGAACGGTATCGGTGTCGTTGTATATTAGAAATGAAGATTTTTTCTCGATCAATATTCTGCTTAGCAGCACTTTGACATAATGGTCACGATGGTCGCGATACGCACCTGTGACGAGGTGGTCTAGATAAGCATAGATGTGGACGCAGTTCATACAGCGATGAGGCAGAGGTATAACTTATTCATCCACTTCTCTCGCTCGTCGGGAAAAGCTCGAGGACTGGGAGCTTCTTTCTTTTCATTCGCATGTCCGTCTACGCTTTCAGTAGCCACATTTCCTGACTTTGAGCGAAGTAATACTGTACAATGACGATTCCTAATCTTTAGATAGCTTCCTTCCCACGTCCCCTCCTCACTCTGCTCCTCTCGCCAAAAAAAAAAAAAAGAAAAATGGCGTGAGAAAGTAACACACAATGTTATTGCAAACATGGCGGTTTAGTTTGTTCCACTCTTGGTGAAGAAGACAAAATCAAACACAATATTCTGCATAATGATCACAGCAAAAGAAGATAGGAAAAGTTGAGCGCTACCATTAGCCCATTAGGCGGCAGCTAAGGGAGGGGGGCGGTGGCCTTCGACCGCCTTGCACCTCTAGAATTATCGTCGCCGGCGCATTTCTTTTAAAAAATAAAGCTAAAGCAACAAGAAACACGCGAAACTAATCGTCGTGGGCAATTTTCTTGCCTTGTGCATCGGCCCGGGGAGAGCATTACTAAATAGTGCACTTCCTTGTTCTTTCCAAAAGTTAGTGCCGTCAGAATATAAACAAAAAAAAAATAAACAAACGTTGTCACGACGGTCCCAAAGTGCCTTTGAAACAAAAGATGTTGCGTACGACTGACTGGCAGGTTAACAATGGAGCATTCAAAGTCGTTTTGTCGGGACTGTTATTTAACACAATATAAGAGGCAAATCTTACTGCTTGTGTTAGGCGTACTTTCCGTTGTGAAAACGCATCTAATGACAGAGTAGCGATGTAATAACCTGTTTATTGTGGCCCTCCACGAAACCTGTCGCTCGGTAATGTAGTTAGAGTAAGGTGAGCACACAAATGTGAGTACAGAGGTAGTAGCAACGCACCCACAATGTGGTACTCTGCTCTGTCGCGTGTTGGACACTTGCTGGTTCTACGCGCCCATGACACTGAAACCCTCAATAGAAGGATCATCACAGAGAGCTTTATGATTTGAGAACCCTGTCTTTTAGAGACCCCAAAAAATAGTGGCCCGGACGATAAGGGCAAGCACTCCAGGGACATTTAGAAGAGAAATTTCCTCTACGGAGAAGCGCAGATCTTCCGTTCGTTGAATGCGGCATCATTAGGGCCATATGAGAAGGAATGAAAATTACAATGACAAAATACCATTGTCTTACAAACTTGGCTACGTTCTAGCTGCGCTAATTTCTTGGCGTGTGTTAGCCGAAATAAGTGTAACGTAAGAAAGTGCTTGTTCTTCAGCCGCGGAAAGTATTTCATCAAAACATCGTGAGCCCCTAAGCAGCCTTGCTCTGCGTCAACATAGCTCGCTGAAGAGAGGGCCGCTTGCTTGGGCGTCGATTTTTAATTGCTGCTACACTGCCGTGCTCGCTGCAAATAAAAGTGCACCAGGCATTGCTTTCTATTTTCTGTGGTTTTCGCGTCTTCTTTCAGTAGAAGTACAGCTCAGTTCAGTCGTGTCTGACTCCTCGGACACCTAAAATATTAGTCATGTTTGATATATGTAAAATGCATTATCTATATATAAAAAGAGATTCTAAAGATATAATATAAAATATAATTTATATATAGAAAGTATACAAATTATTATTTATCTAGAGCGTTACCAGAATCCAATAAAATATTGTTTGTTCCACGATGTACACGTTACTAGCATATACTCTAACAGCTCGAATTCTAGGTGTCTCATATTATTTTCGTCGAGAAAAGTCATTAGTATTGCGCACTAATGGCTGTAGTCAAGTCAGTAGGGTGCTTATGCTTCAAGTCCATCGACATTGTTTTATTTCTTTTCTCTATTTTCTTGGAGACGCGTGCGGCGCTTTGACTCTTTGTTGTTGGATTTCGCGATCGAAAGTAAGTCTTGTCTACGGAGTCCAATGGGATAATATAACAAAACTTACCATAGGCTTCCTCAATTATTTTAGTCCATTTTAGCTATCAGCCTTAACCTACCAGCGGATGGAACATTTGGTAGAAGGAATGTGAGGACAGTACGGTACCTTAGGTATTATCTTTACTAAGTACCGGAATGTTATGTACCCGAAAAAGCTAGCGCAGTTCCTGATAAACTGAGGACCCGAAAGCCCCATAATGAGATAACTTCGGAATAAAAGTAATATCTGTTATGCCACAGTCTTCTCGAACAAATTTAAACCGCGGAGAAAACATCTCGAGCTAGTTGGTTCATCACAGAGCAAAACAGCGCAAACTTCACAACGGACAGAGAAGGGCAGACGAGACACAGGCGGATTATCGCTCTTTTTGGTAAATGTGACCATTTTAAGCAAACGAAATTTCAGCGACAGTTTCCATACAGTGTTCAATATAGCTTCTATCTGTCTCTGTTGTCTAGGTGAGCGCAGATTTGCTCTGCGGAAGCATGTCATGTTCACTTTACCTTGGCTCTTCTTCATGTACATTTCCACAAGCGTTAGTGAACTCGAACCGTGGGAAGAGACAATGGGGAATTCTCTTCCGAGTTTTATCCTGCCTTGGCTCTCCTTCGCAACTAAATTTACACTGAACTGCTCGGCATGCTAGGTCACGCCGCTGGCCTCAGGTGAAGCAATATTAGCTCTCGGTTTATATTATTACGGTGCGAAACGCGTGAAACACGACTCCAAGAAGGTAGCCCGGTCCTTATTGTGGCAAAATTGGCACAGAAGGTTAGAAATATTTGTTCCATAACAGAGGCGGAAGGGTTCACCTAACCGCTCCTTCATTTCAAATTGTAACTAGCAGGGAGAAGAGATTAGGCAACTAAAAGTAAGTGACACAGTCCTGGACCATTTCTCTTGCCGTGAGTTTTTACGTAGTAGCACTTTTGTAAGATGAAATGCTGCCGAACAACGTAGGTACTAAGATAGGTTGCCACGATCACAATTTGACAACTGTGCTATCATGCCCAGAGTTAAGCGAAAAAGATGGTAAAATCTAAGCTGGCGATATGGCGCTTCATGAATGTTATAATCCTGCACTTATAATGTCACGTTTCAACCCTAATATGCCCTGTTTTTCTCTCCCACTTTCATTCAGCTACAAGCCCAACGACTGCGCCTCGCTTCGCACCTCCCACAAGTAAGGACCGTTAACAAGATTTTGCCGGGTTACGCATTGACACTTCGCCAGTTTCCGCCCATTTCTGCTTATTAGGGCGTAAATGGTTGCACTTTGTCGAATACGCGCGTGAGCAGGTTTCCCTCCGCAAACTTCTTTAGCGTAGCGAGCAAGCTTTTATTTATTTATATGTTTATACATACATACATACATACATACATACATACATACATACATACATACATACATACATACATACATACATACATACATACATACATACATACATACATACATACATACATACATACATACATACATACATACATACATACATACATACATACATACATACATACATACATACATACATACATACATACATACATACATACATACATACATACATACATACATACATACATACATTTCTCTATTTCTACAGCTTGTAGCTCTATTTGTAGCTCTATTTCTACAGAATGATTCCATGTCTCATTTTATAAAAAGTGCCCATGTAAAATGCCCGAGATACAAGTGTCGGAAGCAGAATTTCGGCTTAGCCATTACCGCTTTGAGTTAATCTCGGACTTGTGATAGTCAGCTGGTGAATTCTTGGCATTGCAATAAACAAAGCCAGCAGTAACATTTTTCGTACCGCCACTATGTCACATAAATTAAATACATCTGCCTGCATTCACCAAATATGGATGCTCATCGTTCAGACGTTGTGCCAGAGTTCCAGGAAGTATATAAAATATAGCTACTCTTTTTTTTTCGTTAACCCAATTATGAACAGTCTCAGCAGTAATATGCACGTACCATAGAGCGTCAGGGCCCACGTCGCCCCTGCGCCCTTATAGAGGTTCTGACGCGCTCGGCACCCTCTGTCTCTGTGTCAAACATGAATTGGAGCTTCATGGCAAAGAAAAGTATTGAAGGGCATTTGTTTACTGCTTGTGTGCCGAACGTACCTTTCTGTGGTGGAATAGGACTTTACCGCGGCTACGCTTCGAGAGGTGGAGATGGCTATTAACACTGGTTATTTTAATCACTCAGGTTTGAACTGTTTGCATTTTTTGCGTTTCACAATACTGATGGCACTAAATAACTCCTAACATGCGACATTTCACGCACTGATGATCAAAACAAGCACCCTCATTATGCCAACTACTAGGAGAAGCGTTAGAATAAAGAAGTGTGAACTTTTGAGCAATAAGATTTCCTAGGTAAACATCGATTGCACTTGGCTTTGAAGCAAGTTAGACAAACTAATGCAAAACGCAGCTGCGTTTGCTTAAAGCATCCCATGGTGACATGTGATGCAAGCTAATCCTGATGGAAGCTTTTACCTATCTCCACTTAATTATATCTACTCTGTACATCCTAACTTCGTCCACGGTGCAGCTTCTCGTCCTCCTCCGCCGCCACCACCACCACCAGCAACCTTCCGGCCTCCGCCACTAGCACCGGGAGCTTTCAAACCGCCAGCTCAAAGACGGGTTACACAAAGACCTGCAACTTTGCCGCCCGCAACCCAGCGGCCTACTACACAGAGACCCGCCCCGCCACGGCCCACAATTCAGAGTACACCGCAGAGGCCCACGACCCAAAGGCCCACGACACAAAGGCCCACGACACAAAGGCCCACGACGCAAAGACCTACGACGCAAAGACCTGCGACGCAAAGACCTACGACGCAAAGACCTACGACGCAGAGGCCCACGACCCAAAGGTTTATTACGCAGAGACCCACGACGCAGAGGCCCACTACTCAAAGGCCCACGACGAGAAGGCCCACAACGCAGAGACCAGCGACTTCAAGGCTTGCGCCGACTCTGCGACCTACAACTCAGCAAGCACTGCAGCCTGCACCACGCCTCGCTTTCCAGCCTGGTAGTACGTTTAACCCTGCTATCATAACAAATATCTATTAAACATGGTGCTGTGCATGAAGAAACTGATTATGGGCTGAATTTAATAGTAATGCTGCCTTTAAAGTGACAGTTCAATTAGGCGCTTTATTTCACGTTTAAGGCGCAGTTGCTCAATTTGGCTACTGTCTCGTGATGTAGAATATACTGTATCACAGTACTCGCGCTTTCATCTGCTGACTTGAGAACAGAATACAGACGGGCATGGGCCGCCCAAGAACGCTCCGTCTGTGATTGCGTATATTGAGAAAACAATCGTCTAGAAGGATTTTCTCCTTTCGCGAGAACGTAATGTAAACCTGCTGCCAGTTGTGCGCCTTGAGGTGCCATCAGATAAAGCAACCATGTTATTGACTTGTCATACCTCATTAGAAAAGTTTATTTCAAAAATGTTTCGAACACTTTAGAACTATTAGGTTCCAGATAGTACGACGCCGTGAGCTGGCGGCGCTGATGACGCCGCGCTTTTTTGTGTTATTTAGGTTCACAGGGCACTGGCTTCCCCGCCAGGCAACCGACTCCATTCTTTCCAATCAACTCATTTCCACCAACACAGCGTAAGCACCCTTCTAATCTTATTTGTCCATCTCAGTCAAGCTTTTAGTTGTTTCCTTGGTTTCTCCCTTGATCATAAGTATCTGGAATCATGAACGCACAGTATAATGACAGAACGTGAGCCGTTTTGCGCTTAGTTTAAATACCACAGAATAAGGCTGGAAATTCGTAACCATATGAAAGAAATTTCGCTCAGATTACAGTAAAAAAAAAAAATGCCCGCGCCAATGTTTTCACGGCCTTTAGCAGCGCTGAATTCCTCAAGTTGTGTTTGTATGGGGAAAGAATGTGCAAATGAATTAAGTTACTCTTAATTCTTTTAGCTTAACCGAAGAAATTTGAAATTTTTCTGTTAAATTTGGAACAGCTGTAATTCATGAATGGGTCCAGCTTTCCCAACATATTGTAGCTGGAGCTGAACTATATTCAAAAAACGCCTGACATGTCATTTCGCATCGTAACCGATTGTTTCCTCTCTCCTATTATTGCAGCGCCCCCATCATTTGCAGCGTTTGTATTTCAGCCTTTTGACGTTTTGTGCCCCTGTTTAGGCCATCAACAATTGTTATCTTTATGTGTTGCCTCCCCCCCCCTCCTCTTCTTTTGTGGGATACCCCACCCGAGTCCCTTAGGAGTATAATAAATGGTGATGATGATGAAAGCGCATGATATAAACTTTTTTTAATGGCTAGTTGCCAATCCTGATTTCGTTATGAATGAGGTCATGCGATGCGTTAATTAACCAAGCGAAGTATTCCTTTAGCAAACGTTCATGAAAGCCACACTGGCTGAAGAAGTGCGCCCAGTATAGGATGCATGGTTAACTGAACGGCGTACAAGTCCTTGCCCAATATTTCTCCGGCACTTGCAGAGTTGTCGGCGCTAGCGTCCAAAGAATAAAGACACGTTACGTCGCACTCGCCGAAATTTCAAGAGGGATCCAATGGAGTGTCTTGATTTAGACAGAGGAAAATATTTGGCCTACGTCGCAGCGACGTAGTAGTTGTTGCGTTTTGCGTGGCCTTCAGATTTCATGAAATAGTGTATCGGATTTACGTCTGAACTATATTATTAAGGTCGCATAAGACCAGAACGGCACGGGCCATAATGTATTACTATAAAGGATTCTGTTTGCATTCGGTTTCCGAATTCGAAGCGGCACTCTCATGACCTAATAGCTTATGTTTTATTCGGCAGATTTCTCAAAAAGCCTTTGCTCAGGTTGGTAGGTTTGCAACCGCAGGTTTCACTGGTAAAATTCTCAGGATGAACTTGTGCGTGTTGGTAGGTTTGTAACCGCATTGTAGCTTAACTACTTTTCGAGCCCGCTCTTCGTTTCACACAAATCTTGAATTGATAATTTTAGCCGCCTTGATGTTGTTACGCTAAATTTGCTAGTGGTTTTGAACAATATCACATATTCAATTACGAAACTATTTTCATGCTGCGAAAGCAGATATTTACTTATCTGACCTAATTACCATGGCAAAGTAGGTATTACTTGCATTGAGGTCAAGAAATCACGCTATTATGTAAAGATAAGGTATCCTTCAGGTGTAGCCAAATTTTCTCTCCACTGGAGTCATCCACTAGATAAAAAAAAATTATTTTTAAGCAAGTTAACGACGTCAACGCATCAATTCCTCCTAAAGTGTCATGCAGCACCAAATTCAAAATACCTTATGCACAAAGTTGGCACGTGGCTTTATACCTTTACAACTCCGAGATAAAACTTCACTCGTATACTATTCTCCTAACGTCAGCTTTAGAGAATACCTCCATATTATGGAGCCCAAGCAGCATTTCATTAGTTAACAGTCTCGACTCTCTCTAAAGTAAAGCTGTCAGGTTCATCCTTCCGTCCTACCCACCGTACCAAAGTGTGTCATTGCTAAAGCAAACTCTCAATATTGTCGCCCTTATCATTAGACGCAAGTTTTCTCGTTTATCCTCCTTTCATTGCATATATTACTGTGACTTCACATTTGCAGCTGACCAACTCAATGTGATCTACATTTCCAGAGCCTTCCCCTACGGCTCCTCTCATAGCCGATGCCAATTTTAAGCGTTACGGCTGATAAAACATAAAGCCTTTTTGCCATTTAAAGTGAAGCGTTGGAGTCTAACTATGATGACGTTTTCTTTCCCTATCAGGTCCGCAGAGTCCTGTAACCACAATAAGGCAGCCGACGCCATTCTTTCCGATAAATACCACGCCGGCTCCACAGCGTAAGTTCGAGCACTGATATTTCTTTAACTTTGCATCAAACACACGTCAAGCAAACTGCGTTGGTGTAAGTTAAGTGCTGAAAATAGTTGCTTGTTTCTGCGTGACTCTGTACCGGAAGACCAGTGTACAGTACGACCTCAGGAAACAAACGAGACTCAAGGCTTCTAAACAAAAAACAAAAATAACATAAAGCGATGTGAATAGCAGAGAAGAAAGGCTAGTGTCGCTGATGCTGAGTGACGAGTACGTGCTAATTTATTTTGTTCTGCCGACGGCTTGTGTGTGACCAGGCAACGATGGCAGCAGATTAAGTAAAAAAAGGGAGAACAATTCACATGTCTGCGCTAAGCAAGCATACCATAGGAAATGATATCGTAGGACTGTCATGACCTAATTTATTCTTCCGGAATTCATAAAGGCCTGTTGTGACAAACACGTACATACATGGCAGCGCTGGCAGAAGTGTGCTAGCTATGCTTTTAGGGAAACAAAAGTGATCGGTTTTGCCGGCATTCCTAAAGTTTCATAACAAAACGCCATATAAGTATATCGCGTAAACGCACTCCTGCGCAGAACAAATGCTTCGTAACCACAGAGGCTGATCTCAAACGAAAACATTCATTCACGCCGAGAGCGACGGTCATACCATTCACGTCTATTTCACATAGCAGCTAGGTTAAGTGACTAATAGGTGTACATTACAGACTTCCTAACCTACTATTAAATATCTAATATTGACAGTGCCCAAACATTTACAGCAATCACTTCCCACAAATAAGAACTGCAAAAAAAGTGTCTATAAGAGCATTAAAAACATAAGTACTATAAATATCTCAATTCGGTGCGCATTATGTGTTATTTATGTTTCTAATACGTTCTTCTTAGCTGAGGTTCCTCTTCGTCAGCACACATCGTACTGATTCCCATTGGTGCAACGAGAAGACTGACATCACCTTGTTTTGCACTTGTTTTCTTACAGCTTTTGCTGAAAGGTCATTCAACGCTATCAACGCGGAACGCAACACTGTCCCAGTCCCTACACCTCCTAGAAGGCGCATTTTTGGTACGGCACTAGTTTTACGCTTTTTGTTCTGCTGCACAAAGTACTGCCTGCCTCTTCGAACAGTTTTATGCCTTCGGCAAGAGCCACAACTGGCCGCATCCGCGTACATTTATGCTGATAGCTCGTCCGCGAGCGAATATCTTGAATTGCGTGTACTTGGCCTATGGTGTGCATACGAATCTGCATTTGTGCATATGCGCGTAGATAATCTCGTACAGTGCATGCGGTCACGTTCGGATGTACTCGCATCCTTGCAGCGTATGATGTGTCAGGGTGAGCAATTTACAGGCGGCTGATTCACTAATTGGCGTGTTCGAGTTCTGCTGCTGAGTTCGAAAGTCAAGTTGTTACATCCATAATCGCGCAATACAGCCAATTAATTGCACGCCTATCCCAACGCGTTGCAGTAAGCTAGATTTATTTATTTATTTTGTCTTCCTTCTTCTACACGTGAAATCTTACGTATTGAGCTGAAGGCACAGGGAAGTGAACCATCTAGGCGAACTTCGCCACACGACGGGTCTAAACGATCTCTGGTGACCAGGTTACCCTATAAGAAGCAAGTCTGCGCATTTTCTCTAGGACTTCGGGAAAGATAATCAGACTGAGTGATTAGGGAGGGAAAGAGAAAGGAAGCTCTCTTTAAACAAACAAGAACTAAGAGACGCACCAGGAAGGCCAGCAGACAAGAAAGCACTCTGGGTGTGTTTTCATGCCCAAACGAGTAACAGAGTCGATATTCATGTCAGTTCTGATGATACTTATCGTTTTAAGTAAACCTGCATTGAGAGTTTGGTGGCATACTGGCTGGGCTGTAGTTATTTATCTTCACAGGTGTTCTGGCAGCTGAGTACTTTGACTTTGAATAGACGAGCATAAACCATGGCTACGCTTTGTGACATGCTGCAAAGCGAATCAACTCGCTCCCCAACACCGGCGGAATGGCGAGGGTATAGAAATCCGTTCAGCAGCAGCCGCCAGGTGCGTGTTACGCCCGGATGCATCACATCTACGTGCAATGCATGGATGACTGCATGCAAAATGCCGTAATTGCTGTCACATCTCGCTGTCGCTTTGCGTATGTGCCGTGACGTTACAAGTAGCGGTCGCTACGAAAACGAAAGGCCAGGTGCCGTCATGAGCCGCCTTTTGTAAAAATCATTTTATTTTATTGTACCTACATCGTGCTTGTTGAAATATCTGCACAATAAGCGGCAAAGAAGAGCCATTGGGCAGCAGAGGTAGAATGGCAGGGGAGCGATGTAGGCATGGTGGGTTGTTTAGGTGCGGCACGGGCACTTGCGATCACAGCCGCTTCCACGGACTGTCGTCGTGAGTCGCGCTTTTCTTTAATCTTTACAACGCTCTTTAACAGATTTTCTTTTACAACAGCGCTCACTCAGTGTTTAGAACAAAGAAATGAGATCCAATTAGGCCGTTTTTATGCAGCTCACCTTATTTATCGTGTTCCAGCATAACAAAAATGTTCAGAAAGGAAGTCTGCTGTTCAGACTTTTGTTCGAGCATACGTTCCAGCAGTGACGCAGAGAGCGTACCATCGAATGTGTTTTCCATGCGGCGTGTAACTTCCGGATGCCTCCTTTCGCAAGACCATTGAGAAACAGCTGTAGGATCGGCGGGAGCACCTGTTTTACATTTTCTTTTTCTTCCGCCGCTCCTCACTATCGCATGGCTGAGTCTTCTTTGTCTTCGAGCCCTGATATTCGTCACACACGCACTAACAGACACGCGGAAACGAGGATGTGCGGATATCATTACGCAACCCCTGTCAGGAGGATGACCGAGCTGCGGTCGCTTTCTGCCGCTTGTTGCGCGCCCTCTGGAATCGTGGGGGCAGGTTATACATAAAATAACAGCACCACGTCCGCCGCCATGTCTCCATCTTCGAAGGGCCCGCACCAGAACTTCCTAGGAAGCACTAGCTTCTCCGTCGGCCCAAATGATGCGCGTCTCTTTGCTTAAGGTCAGGGGTGCCGTGGTTTCTTTGACATAAGGTACCGCCGCTCACAGGCCTAACCTGAAGAAGCATCTTTGCAGGTCCTGGAATCAAAACCTTTTTATTTTTGTCTTGTTTTGTCCATATAGACAGATGGGACCTCTAGCTCAAACCTTCTCCGCTTCTCTTCTCTAAGATCACTCTTTAGCATGAAATGCCAATAAAGCTTTGCACGTGGCGTTTCTAAAATGCGTGAGCACATGCTCGTACGTACTGCGCGCATAAAATGCGCTTTAAATAGTTGTTTCGTAATTATGTTCATCGAAGCAAGTCAAATTCATTTTCCCTGCGGCGACCATTCATACAGATCATCACATTTAGCCTGTCATCAGATTCATGCTTTTTCGTCGTTGAATCCCGCATTATTTTCTGTCGGAATCTCTCCGCACGTCTCAGCCTAGATTAACTCCAATATCTTACTGAAGCAGTCTCCTATTAGCAAGCAAAGTACACTGATTTAGAAAGCATAATAAATGTTACTTTGTGAAATGCGGTAGACGCGAAACCATTTATTCTGCCCTTAGCCAGTAAGCGTGGTAAGCCAGGCTTGCCGCTTTCATTTTTTGGCTCCAGTGATAGGTTGTCTTGCAAAGCTTTAAAACTGGTTCGTGGTCAACTACCTTATTCTGCTTATAATACTTTTTTCTACGTTTACGCGCAATGACAGCCAATGTTTCAATGATGAAAGTCATCACTGTTCACTTTTCGCGTCAGAACTAGAAAGGCCTTGCGCTCTCCTGATAGTATGATCTTGCAGCAGTGTGCTCTTACGTATACTAAAGTGTCTTTTGTCGCAGCTAAATTGTCCTTGTGGTTTAATTCTGAAGATGAATGAAGACCGGAAGTTTTCATTCACACTCGCTCATAACGCAAAAAAAGATTTCGGAACATCGACGATGTCTGTCCTACGAGCTCAATCGGGGCCAAAGTCAGTGGTGAGCTGTATTCCTTATGCGAACTTTTCATGCTGAGATGTGCATAGAGCACACATATAAGTACACTACATCGAGAAAGGATCTTAATTCTCACAATAGCGTCACGAAACGCGAGTTGCTTAGCCTATGCTATTGTCATTGTGTCCGATGATATAAGTACTGACCGCAACTGTGGAAATCTTTTATTTCCCTGCAACTTTTCTATTTTAACGCCTTGAGCAGTTTTCTGACTTGTCCAATTTAATGCTCGCGCTGGGTTCGCCACAATAAAACTAACAAGCCGAACTTGCTGTTCATATACCGCAACAGTCTTCGCGGTATTGAAAATATTGATTATCCACTCAATACTTTCACTTTTCTTTCTCACTTACGGTATGGCGAGCTCATGACACATTACAGAGATTTTGCGAGTACACTACATGCCAATCCAACCCGATTCGCTCATGTATGCGTGTGAGTTGCAATCTTTGCCACTAATAAGCAAGCGTTGAAGGCTCATAACAGGCCACACATGATCAATTTTCGATGGCGAGTAGCCTCATCATCAGCAATGTCACAGATCCACTGACACTAAGGCGCTACGAAAAATTGCGCGCTGACGTTTTGCAAAACTGATAAGATTTTGTGTGTTTTTCAACATTTTTCAATGAAAACAAAGGTAGGTGAAATGGGATGCAACGTTTCTGTTTGCTTTTTGCACCATGCTCTGTTTTTAAACTCGGCGTCCAGCAAACGAGATTAGAGAACTCAGGCGCTCGTTATAAGACATACAAAGAGAGGCAGGAGGCACTAACATAAAAGAAAGCGTAGAGGTTTTTTCTTAATCAAATGTGAAATTACAGTGTAATCTTGCTGAGAAAAAACCTCGCACCTCATATTCACCGCGTTCAATATGGTTCGGATAGATGCAACAGGCACTGACCTGAAAGAAAGCATAGGTGGTTTTTGTTAATATGTGAAATTACAGCGTAATCTAGCACAGGAAAAAAACCCATTAGCACCGTGGTCAATATGGTCATTTTTTTCTTCTGCTTTGTAAGCAATTATCTGCAATAATTAACGCAAAAATTTCTTGTGTTGTTTTTTTTTTTTTATTCAGTGCATGTTGGCTTTTTTCATACATCTCAGAAGGAGTCTCTTACTTCCCTGTATTCTTTTGCTGATTAGCCTTAAAGAGGCCTCGATTATTACAGCCATGATGTCATATGTAGTGAAAAAAGGTTATCATCGAATGCTCCCATCCTCTCTCTTAGATCACGTCACGTGACACTCGCTGCAAATATTAGGAGTAGCTACGTCCGCCGCTATGGACCAGGGTGGCGCTGGCAAAGGGTTTAAACAAGGAGGTAAAACGGAGTGGCGTCAGTGTGCTGTGCGATGCCAGTGCGCGTTGAAGATCCCCAGGTGGTCTTAATTTCCGGCGTCCTTCACTACGGCGCCTGTCATAGCCTGAGTCGCTTTGGGACGTCAAACACTACAAACCAAACCAAACCAAACCAAACCATACCAATGATAGATTTCGCGCGTCATAAATAACAGAGAAAATCGAAGATTGAAGACCTGTCGCCGCAGCTCAGTCGGTAGAGCACCGGATGTGAAATTCGGAGGTCATGCGTTCGCATCACACCGGCGGCATATGGGTGCACTTAATGCGACATCATTATGGACCCCGTGTCGCATGGAGAAAAGCCGGCGCTGTAGTTCTCGTTGTGGTTGAAGCGTGAAAGTACGGACGTGATTTCGTATCAAAATTCCGGCGCTAGCTTCCTTGCGCAGCTTTTAGGGTTGGTGTAATACTATTTTCCTCCCCGCTTAGCATTTATCTGGTAGTCGAAATGCGGGCTAGTTTTCGGTGAAGATTCGAGCGTACGATTTACGTTCCTCGAATTGTATGCCGTTCATCGTAAATGTATGTGTCTACCGAGAAGTTCTACAGATACTGCGTCTTCTTTTTCATAAATACCAGACCAACTAAAGACGTTTAACACTTCGCCAACCTCTGTACTACTCTCTCAATGCCGAAAATTGGCGGAATGAAATAGCGATCACGTATACTCCTAACGCGAATTAAGCGTCCTCCTAATTTTTCTCCTTGTTGCAAAGTGAGTATCTCCGAGACTACATAATTTTGCATTGATTAAAACAAAAATACCCGATGCTTTCTTGATTTCAGTGACTGGTAACCCTCTTCGTATTAAATATGGCGTATTATATAATGACGACAAAAAATTAAGTTCACTTTTGCTACGCAAGGCTGACAATGCACGCTAATCTTTTTTCTTCTGGCAGCAAGGTAATGTTGAGCACAAAGGTAAACACTTTTTAATTACAACGCGTCAAAAAACATTAGGATGTCAGAAAAGTATTTCTGGAGGACACATTAGTGGTTATATACAACGTCTCATCTCTATAGTGGAACAATTCGTCAGACATTTAGATTCATTTTTTTTTTCCTGAAATGTGCTGAGCCTTTGCGAATGCTGCATGCTGGAACACCTCCCCTGTGCACTGTATGTCCAGACGATAACACAAAGAAACCTAAAATGCTTCTGTCAAGGCACTGTATGTCCAGACGATAACACAAAGAAACCTAAAATGCTTCTGTCAAGGCTACAAGCATTTTTTTCTTTTTAGAACATATGTTTTATGATTATGCTACACTATTCATTTTGCTGCTGTCAAAACATTTCGCTTTCTAATTATATTCGGTTTCATTATTGTTTCAGCGATTGAATTCACTCGGCGTGGTGTACAAGGTGGTTCGCTTCGCACTTAGAAAAAAAACACGCTGCGGTGTAGTATAAAGAACTAACCCTCCACCATTCAGTCTTGTTCTCTTGTTTGCTATTCCAGTGCCCGCTAGTGCCCTCAACACTGGAACTACACTTACTACGAGTGAGTAGCAATCTACCAGTTCAGAAAAGTTGCGAATAAAATACATTTAGACTTCCTGGCTGCAGAAATATTGCCAGCCTCTTATGGAAAAACCAAATCTCTATGCATTTTTTATTATTTTAAAAGATTCAATGAATCATTCTTGGTACGTTGATGTTTGTACGGAAGCAAAATGGCCCTTTGTTGCTGAGAAAATTGAACTAAAGTGCATTCCTGCCGCCGCCCGACTCAAACTGACAACGTTTACTCCAAAATTAACTCTGTGATTCTCGTTACGGAGTGTTTCCTAGCTTCAGGAATACAAGCCGAAAAACTGTGCACGCGCGCATCTTAGTTGTGAATCGGCCTGTGATGGGGCGAAATTTTTTTTTTTTTTTTTGCTTTTCCTTGCTGACAAACTTCTGTTCTTTGTTAAAGCAACATCTTTGTCGTGCAAACTTTCCACCCTATCCACACACAAGCCGCCTTCAATTTGCTCTCAATTTCCATTTAATTAGCTTAAGGCCAATTGACACTTGTGAGTCGCGTAGGGCGTGCGACCGGCTGTCGCATGCGACCAAAGAGCCGCTCAGCTTGACCGACGTGCACAATTGCAAAGGCGACCCGCGGACCGTTTTCCCGAAGAAGTCTCGTTTGGTACAATAATTGTCGATTTTCACTGTTCACCACCATCGAAAAGCTGAGTGTAAATCAAACTTCAATTCAGATGCGCCGCTGATTAGTTAGTTGCCTGTTTTCGATCGACAGTCGCAAGGCGAGAAATTCAAGCAGCGCTCAACCGAATGACCTGCGACGGTCGCTTTTTGACAATGCGGCGATTCGCGGCAGTTGCTTTATTTAACCAAAACGGTCCCACGGCCGGCTGTTGTGCGACCGTTTTGGTCGCAGGTGTGAACGGGCCTTTAGGCTTGCTACTGAATATCGCATGTTGTTTGTCACACTCCGCGTCAAAAAGAATATCCACGTTCAGTTAGTAGATGCGTCCGATAGAGGAGGACTGCTCGCTCTACACACAAGCCAACTGCAGTTTGTTCTCTTCATAATCTGCAGTAAAATTTAACGTTCACTTTGTCTGCTTTCCGTACAAGTTACGTGCGTCTGACTTCTAGCCTTCTTTTTTTTTTTTTTTTTTTTTTTCAGCGACCGCCAGACCCCAGACTCGATTAGGTGAGTTTCTGTAACTTCCACCTCACTGCATCGTTTTCAGTACGTTGAAAGGCAGGGAAAATGTCAGTGTTTACAACATATGCGGACATAATGCTCCTGAAGGCCTCAGATCTAGCATGTTCCATATCAGTTCCGTCTGATCTGGTCTTCTTCCATCGGTCGCGGCTCCCAGAGACGTATGTTTTAAAAGATGTCATCACGCCGGTCGTGGCAGTATACTCCCAAAACATGACGTACTTGTTTAAACACGTTTCGTGCGCGTTTCTGTAGTACACAGCTGGTATTTGGCAGTGGTATAGAGCGGATAGTGACAACTCCGCAACCTGACTACTCGTGCTTTGTTTTTGGCTGTTTGCTTCCGCCTTCTGTTGTCTTTGTCGCGCCTTATGTCGCGACCAATGCGAAAAGAACAGAAAAAATAACCCTGCAAAACACGGCCTCCAGACACTGCAACACATTTCCGTAATGAATTCCGTAAAGCTTGATGAATTACGCGTCATATACTTGCTCTGAGCGAATGCGAAAAGCGACCGAAGTAAAGACACATTCAGCTGCTATTTTGACTGTTGATTATGGACACCAAATATAATAATTAGCGCTGCTACTGTTATCTTTAATACTTCCCCGGCTACATTGTTTGTAAACGAGTCGTAGCCAAAAACATGAAGAGCAGTTTGTTAGACTCCTTTTTGTTTTTCATTTGATCACGTTCCAACCATCATAGTAAAATGGTGCCACAGAAATATTAACGAAACAGTTTAACTTTACGAAAATGGGGTGTAATAGCATGCTAAACATGCTACTAAACATGCAGTCAGCAGCTAAAATTCTACTGACTGTGGACGTTAGTTGGCAACCCTCTGATGATGAGAGGGTGGATGCAAAATTTTCTTAAATAAGACAGCGCTGTTACGTGTAGCATTGTTCTCGAAGAAGTGGCAAGTTCGCTTCGTGCACAGGTATTGACATATAAAGGAAGTATGGAAGTATGGAAGCATAAAAGGAAGTATGGCTTCTGCATGCAGGCAGCGAAATAAACCCGGACCAACATTAACTTGAATGCTACACGCCACGGCAGACAGAACCCCTGAGCAGTTTCTTGTAGATAGAGTACGGTACACTTACAAACTCATTCTAACCTGCCACACTTGCACGATTATGAAGTATGCCACGTAGCTCTATTAGGCCTAACTAACAACCAAAAAAACCTTCCTCTATTTATTTTTATTTTTTTTATTTGTAGGTTTACCTTTGCCACTACTGCCTTCGCTTGCTCCTAAACGCTAATGACCGCGATTTTTCTATTTGCAGCAACACTCAACTTTGGGACGGCGTTCTGTAAGTAGCTGGGCCAGATTCTAACCTAATAGAATGTGACAATTCTAGATCAGTATTTATTACCTTATACTCCAGCCTAAAGGCTGTAATAAAGCACTCATTAGTTTATTTCTTCTTCAGATAGGTTCAGTGAAGCGTAGTTTTTCGGTAGGGTGATTATAACAAATAGGAAAACTTCGAGCGCCCTTCGGCAAAGCCTTAGGTTGTCGCTCTCCGAGTTTATTTAAACTTCATCAATTGTCGGTAAAATGTATATTCTCCACTTTATGTGTAAGAACAGAATGTGAGAGTAAACTTGATGCATATACTGTTTTTTTTTTTACATTAATATGGCAATATGTTTATATTAGAGCGAATAAGTATACTTGTAAATAGAATGAGGTTTCAAAGCGTGTGACAGACATCATTTCTCGCTAAACTGTCATTGCTTATCCGCTCTTGCTAACTTTAACTACCTGCTTTCAGCGACATTCCGGCCTGCAACACGGACAAGTGAGTGAGATTTTCTAATTCTGTCGCGTATTGGCTTGTACACATACATCAACTCCATTTCCCACTAAACAGGCCTTTTCGTGGAACTATTTTCACCATAAAGTAGCTGCGTACTACATACTAACGCTTGAATCGTTTAAAAGCTGCTATGAGCCCCCTATTCTGCTCTTTATATATATTATGTATTTGTATGCTTTCTTGTCTCTTCAGCGCTCACTGTGCAGAAACCCGAATGTATATAGAGAAAGAACCATTTTTGCTGAATTTTCGACGGCTGCTGAACATGACCTTAATAAAGAGACAACACAAGATAAACAATACAAAATGCCTCACTGACATGATGCCTTCGTTTCCGACTTGTTTTTAACGTGCCTTTCTTGGTTCATGTAAATCCTACCACATGTGACTATAGCTTTGCTCAAGGCTTGTGCACCCTGCTTCCAGTGAAATTAAGTACTTTGGACACCACTGGTTTTTTAACGGATGGGAACGTGACAACGAATATGTAATAGAGACAAAGCAGTTTTTACTTTCAGCGGTGTTCGCTGTAATTATTTCCTTTTTTAATTTGTCCTGAACGCCCCTCGATCGTTGACTCATTCCTACAGCATTCGGTAAATAAAAAGATCATTTCATCCTGTAGAAAACATTTGATCTCAGCGCTCTTAGCCACGTATTTACTTTTCCCGATACTTTTCAGTTCAAGAAATGCTAATTACCCATGCGGAATGGGAAAACTGGCTTCCTTATTTATCGAGAATTTTCAAAAATTTGCCATTTCACTTCTCAGCTGTTACAAGCAAACTGGTCCTGCGCAGAAAATGCGTCTACTGGGAAGTTCTTTTTTCCCTTGGCGTAATGAATATTGTGGAGCCAATTTCAACAAATGCATAAAGTGAATAATCAGGTACCTGTGATTTGTAGATAAAGCCACGACAGGACTTTTATTGCAAATATGGCCGAGGTATTTTGTCCATGCAATATCTATAAACATTTCGTGAGAGAACACGTTCAGGAACACATAGCATGCAAATTAGGGCCCCTGACTATTGTTATATCGCTTTTCTATTTACTATACGTCGCGTGATCAATTCACGCTTCATTTAACCAAATGTCCTATTCGAATATTTCCGGTGTGACCTCACTCTAGCCCCGCCGTAGGGGAACATCAGTTATGACCCTAAACTGCTGAACCCAAAGACACGGTGTGAAATCCCGCCCACTGCGGCCAGCTTTTCGGTGGAGGCAAGAAGGAATACCCCCAAAGAAGGCAAGAAGAACCCCAAAATGGTGGTTCTTCAACATACCCTGGGTCGCTTTGGGACGTTAAGCTCCGAAACAAAACCAAATCAAGCCCTATAAACAAGAAAAAAAAAACCTCACTCTAGCGCCTCTTCAAAACACTTCCTGTGTACTCAATTCCTACTGACATGCACATAGAATAAGAAGCTTAATGATGAATATGGCCACATAAATTCGTTAGCCATACTTGGTTCGCGTCCGCTGCAAAGGAAGCTATATTCCGGATACCTTGTTCTAACGTAACCCAAAAACTAGCCATTTCAGCGCTCATTTTCATAGTGCGACAGCTGGATAGATGCAAACACAACGAATGCGTAAAGAAGCAATTATCTGTTTTAATTTTTTCTCGCAATTATTGGTCCTAATTCATTTCTTCTGCTTCTTCACTGCCGCTCGCGCCAGCCATGTAAGGTGTTAGAAGTAGGAGTTTGAAGACCACGCAGAGCATATCCGTCCTATTTTTGTTCTTAGTACTGATCGATAGCTCGGTCCTTTGTCGCAGTATCTTTCTTGGCTTCAAAAAGAGAATAGAATTTAAATTTAGGCACTTCTTCCCCGCAACTCTGTTTAAGCTCATACATATAGTATATATAAGTCACTCATTAGAACTGGTTTGTCTGTCTCGGTTTGTAGGGTTTATGTCCCAAAGCGACTCAAACTAGAGATGCCGTAGTGGAGGAATTCTGGAAAATTTCAAGCACCTGATGTTCTTTAATGTGTACTGGCATCGCACAGCACACGGGTGCCTTGCTTTCACCTCCAAAGAAAAGCGGCCGCCGCGGCCAGGACCCGATCCCGCATCCTAGAGTACAGCAGTCGAGCGCCTTAACAACTGAGCCACCGCTGCAGAGCACTGTCTATCGTTTAAGGGCGGTGCTTTTTACATCATTTTGAGTTTTTGATTACCTTACAATCCTCGGTGTGTCCTGACTCCGACAAAAAATCGCGTTTCGAAATTCCAAGTAGAACTATTTTAATACACGAAAAGCAACAAACCGAAACCAAAACTGCTTTCATAGCCAGAAACGACGTTCCAGTCGACGAAATGGTGACGTCACATACAGTATTGGAAAAGCATTAGCACGCGCATTCGATGGTAGAAATAAAGCATGGAAATCATGACGGAGTACATAAAATGTCTGCGAGAGCCAAATACAAGCCTAAAAATTTCATGAACGCGCAGGCTGTGGCCAGTAAGGCGGGTGTACTGTTTGTGACGTCACAAAAGCAGTGTTGCCAGCAGAATTTTTCTCAACTGAAGCTACAAAAACTGCAGAATTTAAAATCCTGTTGCGCTCGAATGAATTATCGCACGGTGCCAAAATTTGGTAGATTGCATCTAGGTGTAAGGACAACCTACAGTCAAATTTTTACCAGGATATTCGAATGTTGAAAAACCTCCGGAGTTGCCCTTTAAACGCTGCGGAGTTGCCCTTTAAATGCCTTAAATATTTGTGTGTAACCGAACTGGAGCACGGTCTGTAACAGCAAGGCCGGCATTTTATATTTTAGCTAATTCTAGCTAATTAAAACTTAGTTTCGTTTAAGGCAGGATATTTTTTTTTCAAATTACTTGACTTAATGTGTAGAGGCAAATTAGATTTCATTTTAACGCTCATTTCAAGCTAAGCCACAATTTAATTGGCTTCATGTAGTACTCATCAAGCCGACAAATGATCGATGACAACAAAGCGAAATGCAAAATTGGTAAAAAAAAAGCCTCGTTTTTCAGTGAAGGCTGCGGCGAGGCGGAGGGGAGGGTAGGCATAATTTGAATCTTTCTACTCAGTTCGGTGACCACACGCGGCGCTCACTGAAGCTTGGTTTTTGCTTTGTTCTATTTCCAGCAACGCCTGCTCCCACTATTACCGGTTTCAGTAAGTAAAATTTGTTTTCTTTTCGTGCGCAGAAAATCAAACTCGAAGTGCTTTTAGCCCCTAAGGAGAAAGTCACAAAAGCAGAATCCAACTGCTATTATCCCGGCTGCCCAATATGGCGTTCAGTTCACTCGCTTGCCGCTTTCGCCTCGCCACTCTTTTTTGAGTTCCAATGTCAAGTACAGATCGTCAACACATCCGCACCCCGAGGGAAGAACATGTATCGGATAGAGATTATGAAGCTATCTATTAAGGCGAAAGCTTTTATTGCCTCATCGTTGTCGTCAGCAAAAGTGTCAAGCTTTTGCGGCGGCTCTGATTGGTCGAGACAGGATGACTCATGGAGGTCTCGACCAATGACGGAGCACCACCACAGTAGGCGCTAATGCATGCCTTATTGACCATATGCCAATCAATGATCAATAACTGATGAATGCCTAATTCTTAATCAATTATTAATTAATTATTAATAATTAATCACCAATTACTGAATAAACAATTAACAACCTATTAATAAATAATTATAAATTACTGATTATGGACTACTAATTAATTATTAATCAATAATGACAATTGCCTAATTTATAATAAATTACTAATTAATGGCACTCACCCGGTAAAATCAACCACACACCACTAAACGTAGAACTGCGAAGATACAAGGAGCGCGATTTCGTCGTTCCCAAGCAGGATTCACTGAATAAATGCACTCGTAGAATGTGAAAGAGTAGTCGCTCGCTTTACTCGTAGCATCATTCATCACTACATGCGCAACAGTCGCGTAGCAGAATGCAGCACTCAGGCTTTTGTCTTTCATCACTTTAGTCGCCAAAGTGTCCTCGAATTTTTCAGTTCCTGGCTCTAGTACAAAGCACGTTCGATATCCCCGCAGTTCTAGCTTTTAAGTTGAATAACTTAGCTCGCCGATCGATCACAAGGGGGAAAACCTGATAAATAAAATTAACGGCTATGATTTACAGCATGAATTCATAGCGGGTAATTAAACTAAAATGCCTTCATTTCATGAAGGAAGCTTTATAGCATACATTCTGCCTCCTCATCACCTTTTAAAGAGAAACGTTGCCGAATTTTGTCTTTTAATTATCTCATAAAGAATATTTTACTGCTTCCTACTTTATTCCGCACAGCGTATTTTGTTTATGGGGCGCATTATCAGCCAGAGGCGAAAGTTTAAGCAGAATTTAGGACTATGTGGGAGCTAAGTTTTATATTGAAAGACTTTAAAAGCCGCTTATTTATTTCAAATGTGGAAGCAATGCATTGTGGAACTAACACCACCCCTTCAAAGCATGAATTTTAACGTTAGTGCATGTTTTGTATTTGTTGCAATCGAATGGAGTCCCGAGTTTTTAATTTTATGGTAACATCAGTGTGCGTACATCGGCAAGGATGTATATGAAGCTGTTTGCGTGACTGTTTCCACAAAGCCTTTGCAAGGGCGAATCGTTTTGACTTAAATGATTTGAACATGTCGCCATTTTCCTTAAACTTGCGTTTTTACCGTATTCTTTTTTTCAGCTGGCACTGGCTCAGACCTGAATTTTGGTAAGTGCTGGCTGGTAAGAAAGTGGGGAGAGAATCGAACCTTTCTTTCTGTACAACGCTGCTGATACCTATTTCCGTTCGCTTTCGTCGTCTTGAACGCTGAGCTTCAATACGACGTATTGAGGCGGTCAAACGTCTGAACTCACGTAAAAAAAAAGCAGAAAATATGCTCAAAATTTCTGGTTACGGTTCTTTGTTTTCTTCCCTTTGCTGAAAATCTACACCATAATGACGGAGAACCTTGTTGATTTACTGCTCGTTAGCTTCTGAACCGACCTTGAGCTGGGTCACAATTGTTCGTATTGTGGAAAAAGAGAGGAATTGGTGGGCTGAAGGCGGAACCTCCTCCGCGCCGCGCAGCTAACATGCAATGCAGACACGGCTTTCACTCTTTCCTGACTCCCACTGCCACAGTGTAGCTGCTCCTCAATAATCATTCTTAAATATTCAAAGGCGCACAAACAAGATGAACCTTAAGACTAAGGTATGAAGTGTGACGAAGGATTGTGACCACATAGCCCAACAGCAATTTCTCTTAGTAAGAACTTGCCATTCTAGAAACTCAGGATAAATTATCCTTCAGGAGAGGAAAAAATAGTTGAAAGGGCAAAGATGAAAAGAACGAACCCCTTCCACTACGGCCCCTCTTTCGCTCTTTCCACTTTCACTCCCACCTTCCTCCCTTCCCTTACGGCGCGGTTGCGGTGTCCACAGAAAACAAGTGAGACAGTTACCGCGCAATTCCCTTCCTATAAATCAATCAGTTCAGGATAAGTTATCCTTCAGGAGAGGAAAAAATACTTGAAAGGGCAAAGATGAAAGAAACGAACCCCTTTCACTACGGCCCCTATTTCTCTCTTTCCACTTTCACTCCCACCTTCCTCCCTTCCCTTACGGCGCGGTTGAGGTGTCCGCACAGAACAAGTGAGACAGTTACCGCGCATTTCCCTTCCTATAAATCAATCAGTTCAGGATAAATTATCCTTCAGGAGAGGAAAAAATACTCGAATGGGCAAAGATGAAAAGAACGAACACAGCGCAACGAACGCAGACTACCAACCATTTCTTCTTGAAAGCGGAAGCACAGGCTATACAGGCGAAAACCAAGACACTTGTGCTTCCGTTTGTATTAATAAACAGTTCGCAGATTTCGCCCATGGTCCTACGTTCGTTCCTTTCATTTCGTCCACGTTTTTTCACGCAGCTTTTCCTTCATTCAAACATGATGCAACTAGCCCGCAATAACGTTTTACTAAATAAATTAGACTCCGAGAAGCTCTTTACGGAGGGAGGAAGGAAGGGAGAGATGGAGAATACAGTGTAACGGGAGCCACATGTTAGACAATGCTTGTAGTTTGCCAAACATTTAGCCCATACCTGATAACTTTTCATACCTACCTTCTGAAAACCTGAGCAAACCTACCGGTACAGAGCGCCAGTTAGCTCCAAAAGTAACTCATACCTTGTACTTCCAGTAAGTCATGAGCTCCCTCACATCTCAGTGTTTCGAAATAAAATCCAGTCGGTTTAGAGGACATTTTTGCCAATGAAAAATCCTGAAAGCAGAGTATTTTTAGAGATAGCCACTTGCAAAATAAAAGATATTCTTGCACTTGTCATTGTACATCAAGGTGCGCCAAGCAACCTATTTGCAGCCGCGTGCTAAACTTTTGTGTGTTTCGCAAAAAAAAAAAAAAAATTCCAAGCACACAGAATCAATCTTTCGATCCCTCCGTGCTTTGAAAAGTTACTGGCTACAACTGGTAACGATAAAACCTTAAGCCTGAAGGCACGCATTTTCAAGTTTCAAATTTATTTTCATCACACTAAATGTCGCAACAAAATTTTGCATGTTAAATGGCTCAGTTGACTGAATGTTCAACTTGATTTTGGCCACCACCATTTTGGCAAGCAAAAACTCTTAAAAGTACTGAACACTGCATTTAAATTACCGTCCAGCTCTTTTTTTTTCCTTTTTTTTTCTGGTGCAGTAAAAAACCTTTCCCGATAAGCGGGTCGATCCGATATCGGTTTTGCAGAAAAGGATTTGTAAATGGTTTGCCCAGTATGTTTCGATCTCTGGGTGCGCCCGGTTTTGTTCAAGCCGATGCTGGAGACCGCGATGATGATTGGGTGTCGGGAAAAAGGATTTACTGAAAACTACTGTAAATCATCCGCCACCGAGTAATTAAACATATAAGTGTACAGTAGCGACCATTTCAGTTTCCCCACTTGAAGCTGCTACGGCAGAGGAAGGTACGGCTAGTCTACGAAAATTTAGTGCTCATCAGTGACCGCTTAATTTTATTCTAAACACTGTGACACAACCTAGCGAGAAACGCTAAGAATACATCATGGGTTATTCAGAAGGAGCGTTTATTTCTTTAAAGGGCACATTGGAGATAATGTGAAATAAAATAAGTTATAACTAGCACTCCACAAAGAAAAAGAAGGTTGATATTTCGCCCAAGCCTGGTCACATGGTGCACTGCGCTGAAAACAGTTTCGCATCAAAAGGTCACTTCTGTTTATTTAATGCCATTTTCGACGCCAAATTGAAATTACAAATTCTCGTTTCTTAAATACTGAGGTGCGCGGTTAATGACCTCCTAGGCAAAACCTTTACAATACCATCAATATCAACTTCAAGTTTTCGTCAGTGTTCGGCCCCATTAATATCAATACTAATAAGTTCTTGTTTCGACTGCATTATTAAGACGACAACGTTTCTTTGCTCGTGGGTGGCATCGACGGAAATGTTTGCACGGAAAGAACAAATTATTATGACTCTACCGGGAAGCGAACCACTATCCCTCTGATCCCCAAGAGAGCGCGAAAAACAACTGCTCCACGTCGGGATATTTTTTCTTTATTGCCTTTGTCTGACACACACTATTTCACAAAACGAAAGCCTAATCACAACATGAATAGCACAGCTCCGTACAGTGCCGCGCAGCAGTGGAGAAACCCCGCAACCCGCTGACATTGCCGATTTTCTATATGAAAATGCGTGCCTGACAAAAATACTCCGGCAATCGGGCAAGTATATCATGGGGTTACCGTATGCAAATCGCTAAAATAGCCGCTACGTCGTCAGGAAACGCTGGCATGCATTGTTGTCAAATCGCATGGTCTCTCCACTTTTGTACAGCACTGTACATTCAGGGGATTGTGGTCAGCCAGCGTTAGCCTGGCTTCGTCGCTATAAACCTTCCGAAACGACGACAAAGGCTATACCCTATAGAGCCATTCAAGAGGTTTTGCAGCCGCTTTCTGTATAGCGATAAACCAATGCGTACTCTCTCGAAAATAAGTTTGAGCCCGTCTTTCAGCCCTTTCACAGCGACAGCCTGCCGTTCTGGGGTGCCATATACAGTGGAGGTCCATAGCATAATTACACTACGCAAATTTACGCTCCACGCCGGGCTCGTAGGAAACAGATCGTAATTCTCCTTGCCTAGCGTGAGCATGATAATAACGATAACAATGACGATGCAGTTATTGAAACAATCCTGTAAAGTGGCTTTCGCCATTTCCACTTTTCAGTAGACTAAGTAAGTAGTAAGTGTTTTTTTTTTTTTGCTCAAATAAAATAAAGAAACGGATGTAAAAAGATGTTTTCCAGCCCGGGTATCTGCTACCTATCATCAGAAGCACCTGAAGTGGTGCGGCGGAAGTAATGGGATAGTAAGGAAGTGGGAGAGGAGATTAAAGAGGTTATCAACAGGAAGAAAAGACAAGCTAGGTTAGGACAAGGTAGGTTCAAAATTAAACGTGTAAAGCACAGGGCTTCTCCTTCTGGGCCATGCAGTGACGCTGATTTAGCATTATTGGAGGTACTTTCCATTGGAGAGGCTCGGATAAGAAACCTTACACTTAAAAGATTCGGAACTCTGGAAATGTATTACAAGACGTACGAATTGGCCCCTGGGCTCTACACTTTTGGCAAAGAGTGTACACTATGTTAGAGGGCGACATAACCACATTCCTGCAAATTTTTGACAAACGTTAGTATGGAAGCAGTGTATAATTTGTTTCTTCAGTCGCGAATGCATATAGTAATTCCATTGCTCTCAGTGTCATACCTCAACTTCGTGAGCATATATGTTTTTGTTTTCTGTTCCTTCACTGCAGCGTTCTGCGACCAGAGGCAGTGCGTTAAAATGTGCCGTGAGCGGTTCGGGGAGAGGCTCAATTCTTCCAGCTGCCAGGCGAATGCCTGCAAATGCGAAGTCACCGAAAGTGAGTATCAAGAAAGATTGTAATTTCAGCGAGCTTTTTATTATTGCCACTTCGATTCTTGGGCAACGAGGGCGGCGATTAAATTTTGCTATTCTCGAGTAAATGACTCATTTTCCTGTGGACTTACTTGGTCTCTGTGGTGCGTTCCTGCAATACGCACTGTATCGTGCGATGCCGGTCTCGATACTAGGAGCACACAGACAAATGACGCTATAACTAAGCGTCAGTTAACGAATGGAAGGAGGGGTACGTTCGCTACACGATATGCATTCCGAATGCCTCGAAAGGACCCCTATTCGACTTCCAGATTGCCTGGCTTGCCGAATGACTTCGGCCAATTTTTCTTGCAGCTGAAATTGAGCTAATTGTCCAGAGTATGCCATGTACGCTGGACGATTAAAATCTACCTCGTAAAAACAGTCTCTCAAGACTTTCTGAGCAGAATTGAATGTTTAATTTCGGCCGACTTATTTATTTCTTTTTTCTAAATGAAAAACGGTGTTTTCAGCACGTTGTTGGTTCTCGCTTGTTACTGATAGGAACTAAAGCAAGCGATGATGGATGTCTGCGGTGTTCAACTTTTTCGGAGAAACACCGAATTTCATGTAATAATTCAGCGTATGCTTAACACTTTTTTTTTGGGGGGGGGGGGATGTCATTTATATAGAACGGGGTCTTAACGCATAGCGTGGGCTATTTCGAAGGCATCCTAAAATGCTGCGTCATGAAAAAAAAAAGTAAACAAAGAAATGCCTGCCCCTCCTCCTCGGTATGTCGTCAGTTTCGAGACGCATCCCCTGCTGTTTCCCCACATGCAGAGTCCACATAATGGCCAGCGCACGGGAGATGACAAGAGGGGGCACTGAGAAAAAATAGCTTATTTGCCGAAGCCGATGGATCTGGTTTCATATCAAAAAGGTGCCGTCTAGATGCACCTTCGTAAAATACATTATCTCATCGCGGACACACAACACGGATGCTGACATACGCATACCGCGAGTGAATTCTTTTAAGAACTAAAGTCGCTCCAGCTTCTCTCTAACCGGATGAATAAATGCTTATGCACCCTGCTATTCGAACAACGTAAGAGGGCTCGTCACTTGTGCACAAAGTACAGGTTACGGTCAAAAAATGACATGTTCTTAAAGTGGCGTATATTGGAGCACAGAGTACTTGTGGATTAAGTTCTTCGCCGTGCATATCTTTGTAGCGTGCAGTCCATCGCTATGCCTTGAGATGTGCCGCAAGAACAATCCAGGCCAGCAGGTGCTCAGCGCAGGGTGCCAGGGCGAGAACTGCAGATGCGTCTTCAACAAGCGTGAGTACCGAGATGGGATTACAAAAAGTGTTTATTCATCTAACCGTTCATGACGTACTAAAATGTGATCTGGAGCTGGGGATCCAAGACTACCATGCTGAAGAGAGTCTCTTCTCAATACACACGCAAAATGCGCGTACATAAGCAACGTTTCAAAGAAAAGAAAACAGTACGTAACAGTGCCGTTAGTTCTCTATTATATCTGGTTCATTGTCACGGATGGAAAGTACTTAATGGAGACTAATGATTAACACATGTAGGGATATCGTTGCATATCACTAAAACAGTGCAATAAACAGTGGCTTAAATTAATTGGTCTTCACTAGTAGTAATGCCAAAATACTGTTGCTTTCCGTGTGCGATTCGGCCTAATCCCTGTATACATTATGATCATCCTCACAGCGATGGCTATGTGGATAGGGCAATCGGCTAGTAATCTCGAGGACGCGAGTTCGATTCCTTTCGAGGCGGCTGCGTTTCGGCGGAGGTGAAACGCAAGGCGTCTATGTACTGTACTGTTTGAGTGCACGCTAACGAACCTCAGATAGTCGCAAAACTGAAGTACTCCACTGCGGGTTCCCTCGTAGCCGATGCTGGTTCCGGACGTTAAGACCCGCATACCGTGGCACAGCACACTTTAGAACAACTTGAAAAGATGGTTTTCTGGCACTGTTAAGCGCCCGGAGATAATGTATTTGTCGCACAAAAATCTTCCTAATGAGTGTCTGTGACTTGTGACGCTATATTGACATGCAGTATTTGCGTGGTTTAATTTAATGTCGACAGATATAAGCAATGCACAAATATAAGCTTTTTGCGTTAAAGTCCGGTATCTGCATAATAACGCAGATACCTCGTTTCGTGTATTCGAACTTTCAGAGGACGTAGAAATCAATATATCGAGGTCCCTTTTTTGCATGCATGCGCAGGGTCGTTTCTTCATTTTCTGAACATGTTTGGAATAACACCAACCACATCGGAGTATTGAAAGACCTTCGTTTCGACCGCTTCAATCGACTAGCATACAGTAGTGAAAATAAATATGTGAGCCATTCGGAATTCAACTTTTTATCCCACTAAACCTAGCAGGCGAATCCGATGGAAAGTCAGCGTCAGAGGTTTCGCACACGAGCAACCAGTATTTCTTACTATATTCAGCCAAGCTTTTATTCTGCAGATAATTCCGCAATATTTTGGGTTTTCGCTAAGAAAAGTTATACACGTTTTCTAACTTGCTTTTAAGCACTTTTTAAAGTCGTCACCACTTTGCACGCAAGCCTTTTCCGTAGATCATTGCCTGACACCGAAAAGCATCGAGTCCAGTAAGCTGTCAATGCATGTATGAGGGTAAAGCTTGGATCGTCGTAAATTTTCTTGTAGCTCCCGACTGTTCTGCCCCTGAGAACACGCATGAAGCTTACTAAAATATCTTAAAACGAATATCCTCTGTAGACCTTCTTGGTGACTCCATACCATCAACTCTACTCATTGTCTTCTAAAAATATTTCACATCATGTGAGTGCAGTTATTGATGATGGAATCAATTCCACATCAGATATATCGAACCCTAAGATGATTGCGAAATAGTTCATTATATCAATATTTCGATATATAGAACATGCCAACTCTCTGTAACCCAAAAGCATGAATACGGTGTAATCCCGCTAGTGGCGCGTTTCCTGCGGCGATACGCGTCCCACCGCTTGTCTCAAGTGCAGCTTCTCGCGAGATGCACGCGCGCTCACTCGCGCGCCGAGCGCCACTTCGTGCCAGACGTTGACGGGAGAGCGCGTTCTCAATATTTTATATGCAACAGATCGGGGTGTCAGGGGTCGCGTCTTGAGCCACATGACACAGGTGCCTTTAGGATTGGAATTGACATGAAAGCTGTAGCCTATCACGCTTCGGGAAAAGCCTGTGCTGATCAAGTCTAATTCTGTTACTGGTGCACTATAGGCGCAACAATAACGTAATTCATTTACGGCACAGATGGCTTCTTGTCCTTCAGCAGCGAAGTCGGTCACGTGAGAGCCGCCGTAAGTCTTCGGTCGGCAAGGCTGGCTTCACCGCACGACCACTAGTGCTCCAAATTCCCGCCTTCTCTCACGGCACCCCTGTCGCGTTGAAAACGATCAGGCCAGACCGAAGGCCACTTTAATTTATACTCGATGTTTACCTCGTCCAGCGGTTTTTCAGCGCTAATGCTTCCAGCAGGCGGCCAGGACTGCGCAGCCGACCTCTCTTGCAGCCTCTCTTGCAGGGCATGGCGCACAGATTAATATAGCGAATGTTCCCCTGATCGAAAGTTCGATAAAGACGAAGGCCGCTCATATACTTTTGCATGGTGTTTTCAAGTGCATATTCTGAGAGTTCGATAAAAGTAACATTTCGATATATCCAGGATCTGCTGTATAGAACGCGATAAAGTTATTTCCCTATTCTCGCCCAAATCGTACGTCGGCCTAATGGGCGAAGAATCAAGACTGTGCCCCCGAGAGGACGTAATTTGCAGTTGACATATGTGGCCAAACACTGATTGGTTGTTGGGTTGTGTGACTTCACAAGGCCACATGAGGTGAACGAGTTGGCAGAAGCTGCCAAGTCGGGAAGCTGCTTTAAGCCAGTAGTATCAACGGAAGCGAACCGGGGACCATTTGATCCCGGGCCACATTGTGTGGCTTAGTTCAAGGGGAGTCTACATCTATCTCGAGCGGTCTTTCACACTTGTGGTGACTTACACTGAACCCTAATGACTATATGTGTAGGATAATAGAAATTAATATTACTTATAAATTGAATAGTAAAAGGGCATGTGCGTCAAAGAGGATTCTCAAGGGCAGACTGCAAACGGGAGTTATTAACGCTGTCGTTTTGTACCTTTAAAGACGCAGTTGAAGCAGCCTCTCCAAATTTTCTATCGATACCGCCCACTTGTAATACAGACAAAGGGGGAAGGGGGGGGGGGGAGAGGAGTCTGCACAGCTAACGTATAAAATTCTGCAGGCCACAGAGGCGATAAAGCAAACCACATGGACACTATGCAAAAAACATCTAGCGCATTTTCAAACCACTGGCTTCACTCTTTGTGCATGTCAACCTAACAAACCATATGCACGTGTACCCGTTCTTTTGTTTCGAAGAAAATATGTGTTAATAGATATTCTGGTCGCCATCTCTCCTTCCTTGCAGCGTGCGAAGCAAGCGAGTGCCGGCGTCGCTGTCTCGAGGCCCATGGCGAGAAGCTAATCTCGGCTGACTGCGCTGTACGGAACGCTTGCCAGTGCGTGCACAGCTAGGACTAGCCTGACCAGCGCCGACTAGATGAGTGGTTTCAGTGCCGCTTGCGATGATGCCGCGACTGCGGGCTTCCACTTTGTTGCATCAGAAAGAGGCTAGCGTTCTCCCTCCGGACACGTGCACTGCGGCCATCAGTGCTTGATCAAACTATTGCGATTTCAATCGCGTTAAAATTTAGGCACGGTTTCGCATCACGCAGTATACTCCATACTTAAAGGGAACACTTTTTTTCTCATTTCAAGCCTAGAAGTACGGTTTCAAAGAGCCTCATTTATTCGAAAAAGCAGGCTGATGCTAGCCATCAACCAACGGTACGTTTAAAAATGCCTTTTCTAAAGCTTTCAGTTTTAAGCATGATCTCTGATGAGAACTGCAATACTTGTTCATCTCATGCATGTGGTGCATCGTGCATGGTCACGTAGGCATCGTACTGGCATGCATCACTAAAGAACCTTCCTTTCACAGCAGCAACTTTTGTTGTGGCCTGTGTAATGTGTACTACGACCATGAGGTCATGCTCGATGGCGTTGCGGATAACAGTAAATAAATTCAGGTCTCCCCGCAAGTCTAGACCGCACTTCAAGGTTAACGCTGAGGGCAACTGTAGCCAATTAATTTCCTCAGTGAAAGCTTGCCATCTTTTTTTTCTTTCTGTCCAGGCTGACGTCCCTTTCCCCACTTCCACCCAATGAGCAAAAGACGCGCATATTGGTTAGAATATCGTTTCTTTTTTAAATCTTTGCAGCAGCTAATTCAATCTCCTCTCTCCTTTTTTCGAATAAAAGACGGGTTGACATCTGTTTTTTAGGTAAATGGCAGCGTAGCTTACTTCTGAGATTCCCTCAAAAGATCACTGTGTCTACGTATGCATTTCACTTGTACACTTTGACAGTGTAGTTTTGTTTTTTTCTCTCGCCATTTATAGCTTATAAAAGCTCTGTTTTCCATCTCTCTTATTATTAGAACGCCTTACCCCATCGATATAGTACCACATTCATTATAACGTAAGATCCGAATTGCTATTTGATACCTCTATACGTCCTCATTATTTCTCCAAATGTCATGTTCTCTCGTGCGACAGCGTGTGCTACAAAACCTTTTTTATTAGTTTTCTTGTATGATTTCTGTGAGAAAGAGTAAATCAAGTGCTAGTTGGTGTTAGATGCACTGGCGCTGCTGCTCCACACACACACCCCTGAGTGCTCAAGACCATCTTTAGGCCCGCTGTAGACAATATCCGATCACAGCAACAACACCCTACAGCGTGTCGGCAGAATATTGACTGATTTAGTGTACTCACCATCGAGTGCCAGCCCGTAGGATTCAAGCACTGCTGCCTGGCTCTTCAACGACTTCCAACATGGCTCGTGGCTTCAACACTAACCGCAAATGTCACCTGAACAGGAAGCTGCGCTTCCCATGTGTCAGCATGGCATGACTTTCATCAAAATAAACAAACCTCGCAAATATAACCTCCTCTTTATTTTATAGCGTTAGCTCTACTCCCGGGCACCAACCTCAAGTTCAATGGATGGTGCAATTGTGACCTTGAACTCTCGCGCTCTGCAGCAAACATCTTCGTCTTCATCGTCGTTCCCAAGCGCGGTGTAAGAATAAAAAGTTGTGCAACGAGCGCTCCGCACAACGTTGACGCACGCTGCACAGAAATCTTCGCAGTTACCGGCACACCAAGAGATGGCGCCACACAATTGCGGTCGCTTTCGGAGTTACAAAGGCAAAGTAAATGGGGCAACAATAAACGTTAGCAAGAAAACGTTGTAACATTGAGGAAGCATATATTGAGAGGCAAAGCAAACAATTTAAGTAAAATGTCTAGCGAAAATTAGTAAATAACCAAACAAATAATATGCACAATTTGTTATAATCCCCAGTGTGAACAGTCGTACTCGTGACATTCAGGTTTTTGCAGTATGAATATTATTGGGAATTTCAACAATTCTCTTGCCACTAGAGGCCCTGGCCCTATTCTAGACAATTCACCATTTTGTTCACATTGTGAAGTGCACATGACGTGTGCAGTAAGACGGTGCTAGGTTGCGTAATGGCATGATCCAGGAATCGAACTGCTCCGGCGCATTGCGTGACGCGGACGCTTTGGGCTAGTAAGGGTGAGTGAAATATGTTGACGTGTTGCAGTCTCAGTGTATCATCATTATATACTTCCGGTCGGACATTCGACAGCAGCTACGCACAGAGGTGCTGATCTAGTTTACGATCCCGCGAGGAGCGTTGCAGCTGAAGCGCGAGAACGGCAACGGAATATTCGCAGTGGCTTGGCGTAGAATGGGAGCGGGAAGTGGCATTGCTCCTCATAAGCACCGGTGACCTCTCACATTCACTTATTAGCTTCATTTTAATGCAAGAACTAAATCGTATAAGGACCTCATCGTAAACAGGTAAACAGAAGGAATCGAAAGATTTGCTAATTAGTTCCACCACTGGCGAAGAGGCGCCCGCGCAGCCGGCATAGTCCATGTCCAAGGACAACGTTCGTGGTCTCAGACTATGCGTGTGCGTGCGTGTGTGTTCACATGCACGCTGGGCCTTCACTTAGTCGGTCAAATTTGCATGCGCTGGTGCGCGAAAGGCTCCTGCGAAACGCGAAAGATCTTTGAGAAAGAGAGAAAAACAGAAGATCGAAATAGCAGGGAGGTTACCTAGGCGATTCCCAGTAAACTATCGTACCCGTGCAGAGGGGGACAAACGAAGGAAAAGGAAAGAAAGCGAAAGATGACTGAATAAATCGCGGCATGAGGCTATAGGGTGACGCCTCGTGTGTGTATCCCTTAGTGTCGAAATGGTAAAATGCAAAGCAATAAAGGAAGATTCTTTTTGTTCTCTATTAAAAAAAAAAAGCACCCGACATAAGAAGTCAGCAACATTGTAATATCAGAGCGTATCGTCATAACGTGCTCTGTGGTACTTAATTTTGTTTTCTGAAACAAAAATAAGCAAATAGCGAGCCTGCATACATAGCTGAGCAAACCTACATGAAACACGTCGTCAGATAAAGCATCGCGGTGCTCTCTGAAATGCCCCTTCTCCCGTAGATCTGCCGCTTCATTTTGCAGGCCGCCATTGCTTCACTTGGCAACAACGCGGCGGATCGATGGTTTCTATATGAAGATCTACCCACACCCATCAGAAAGCGGCTCACCATTAAGCCTCTTCCCAAAAATATGCATCATATACACCACGAGGGTAGGAGGATGGCCAGGGCCCTGGCTCTTCAGAAGACTCATAAGCAACAACCTGGTGTTATCTACGTTGATTCGGCTGAGTATGCAGTTCCAAAAAGAGCATTTGCAGTGGCAGGGGTTACGGGAACACACGCCAAAGCCCTCTCGGCCTCCATCCGTGTACGCACATCGCAATGGCTGAGGAGGCAGTCATCGTTTTAGCCATTACAAATTCAGAGCTACATATTATCATCAGCGACTCCAAGACTGTCATACACAATTTCGCCCGAGGTAGAAGTGCTCAATCTACTCTAAATATTGTAAGGTAACGCGAAGCTCGGGCTTGGCGGATCAGGTTTTATTGGAGACCTGAAGCCCTGGTCGCACACTGTAGCGAACCACACTCCGCAATGACGATGGGTATCTACAAGAGAGAGCAGGATGAAGATGAAGCAGCACGTTCACCCGTGTGAAAGCAGAAGCGCCACACAGTGCTCACAATATTTTGCCAGAGCAGTTGCAGCGGCCAGCCTAGCCGCAACTAGTCCGCAGCATTACGCCGAATAAAAGGCTTCATGCGTGAAAAGTGGACTACTTCAGTGCCACGTACGAACGACTGTCCGGAGGAGGGTAAACAGGGGAGACGCGATAGTTGACCGGGAAGATGTTTGCAAGAACTGGGTAAGGACCAAAGTAACGACCCTGGAACTTGTCACAAAGGCCAGGAGTGCGTAATGGTGTCCAAAGTAACACCTCGTCGCCGGAGCGGAACGAAACTTGGTGGTGAGTTGCATAATAGCGGCACTTGCGCTCTTCCTGGCTAGCTTCAGTGTTGATGCGAGCAAGCCGGCGAGATCTGGCCACTCGGGAAATGAACTGGTCAGGAAGAGGATGAGGAACTGGCATGTGTAGAAAGGAAAGACGCATGAAGAAGGCTAGCGGGAGAACGGTCGCAATCGAGGAAAACCGGGGTGTAACCTGTGGTCTGCTGTACAGCCGTATTGTAGGCGAACGTAACAAGAGGAATTATTACGTCCCAGTTTCGGTGGTCCTGTTCGACGTACATAGCATGTCAGAAAGCGTGCGGTGGAACCGCTCAGTCAACCTATTAGTCTGCGGGTGATAGCTGGAGGTCAATTTGTGATGTTTTGTTGAGGCCTCAAGAACTTCGGCTACAATCGTCGGCAGAAATGTCCGGCCACGGTCACTGAGAAGCACTTGAGGGGCCCCATGGCGTAGTACGAGGGATTCCAAAAAGAAGGTCGCGGCCTCAGGTGCTGAGCCATTGGTAGGGCAGTGGCCTCAGCGTAGCGTGTTAGGTGGTCGACGGTGGTGACGATCGAGCGATTACCTCGTGCGGACAATAGAAGTGACCCGTATAAGTCTATGCCAACAACGGCGAAAGGAGTAGCAGGGCAAGGTAACGGCTGTAGTAGGCCAGCAGCAGGAGAAGTCGGCGGTTTGCGGCGCTGACATGGCAGACAAGAGGCGACCTATTTTTCCACGCTTGAGGCGAGGCCTGGCCACAATAAACGAGTTTTCACGCGGTGGTAAGTTTTGTGAAAGCCTAAGTGACCGGCTGAAGCATCAACGTGGAGAGCCGCCAGGATATGGGTGCGAAGCGCTCTAAGGATAACGGGGACCCAACGGGTGCCTTCAGAGCAATAATTATTACGGGAGAGCACGCCGTTGTCAGGTTTGAACTTTTGGTGTTGCCTGCGCATCCTGCGGTCGGAGGGTGAGAAGCATCGGTAAAAACGTCGATTAGGGAACTGCAGTAGATATCTGCTCGCTGGTGTGAAATAATGGCGTAGCGATCTGGAGCAGCGGCAGGAGGAGCCGTGGTGATGTTTGGAGTTCTGGACGACATTGGGAGGTCGAGGGTGCACGCAGGAAAGCGCGAAGAAGCACAAGGTGGTGATTCTGGATGCGGGCAACGGGAAAGAGCATCGGCATCTCGATGTTTGTGACCCGATTTGTATGTGACATCGAAGGTGTATTCCTGCAAACGCAGAATCCAATGCCCCAGGCGTCCAGTCAATTTTTTGAGGGTTGATAACCAACACAGAGCGTGGTGATAGGTAACGATCGTAAAATGGCTGTCGTAGAGGTAGGGGCGGAATTTCTGAACTTCCCAAACGACGGCGAGGCACTCTTGCTCAGTGATGGTGTAGTTGCGTTCCGCTGGTGTTAGAGTTCGACTGGCAAACGCGATTACCTTTTCCCGAAAAGCGGTACCATGTTGCACAAGTACGGCGCCGATACTGAGGCTGCTGGAATCGGTGTGGAGAATGGAGGCAGCAGTGTCGTCGAAGTGAGCGAGAGCAGAGTCCGAAGTGAAGGCATTCTTTAGGGTTTGAAAAGCCTTTTCGCATTCTTCGGACTAATTGAAAGTAGTATGGTCGGTAAAAAGGTGGTGTAGTGGTGCAGCAAGGGTAGCGAAATTGCGAATGAAATGCCGAAAGTATGAAGATAGGCCAAGAAAACTGCTAAGATCCTCAGTCCACTGAGAGCATGCGAAGTGCAAAACTGTAGCAAGCTTGTCAGGGTCGGGTCGAATGCCATCGCGGCTGACGAGGTGGCCCAGGATTTTGATTTCTTTCTTGGCGAAGCTACACTTTTTTTGCGTTCAGCTGGAGACCGGCGGATGCCAGGCACGTTAATACTTCATCAAGGCGGCATAAATGATCAGAAAAAGTCGCAGAGAAGATAAATATGTCGTCCAGGTAGCACAAGTATGTTTTCCACTTAAGTCCTCTAAGAACTGGGTCAATCATGCGCTCAAACGTAGCAGGGGCATTAGAAAGTCCAAAAGGCATGACATTGAATTCGTAAAGCCCATCGGAAGTAGCGAATGCGGTTTTTTCTTTGTCGGCTTTAGTGAATCGGAATCTGCCAGTAACCGGAACGCAAATTCAAAGTGGAGAAATATTCGGCGCTCTGAACACAGTCGAGGGAGTCGTCGATTCGTGGCATAGGGAAAACATCTTTGCGAATGACTTTGTTAAGTGCGCAGTAATCAACCCGAAAACGCACTGACCCATTCTCTTCTTTTGACCAAGACGACCGGAGATGATCAGGGGCAAGCTGAGGGCCGAATAATGTCTCGTCGGAGCATATCATTCACATTATCTTCTGTGATTTTACGTTCTGATATGGAAACACGGCAAGGGCGGCGGCTAACAATAGAAGTACCTTCTGTAATGATGCGGTGCTGTGCAGCAGAAGTTCGTCCCAAAGTCGGAGAAGTGATGTCAAAGGAGGATTGGTGTTTTCGAAGTAATTCCTGCAAAGCTTGGCGGTGAGTTGCAGGAAGGTCAGGATTGATGGTGCCAAAGAGGACACAGATAAAGGCATCGGAAGAAGCTGCTGGTGAGAAAGGAATATTCTTAATAAAATTCACTTCTCATATGGGACATTGAACTGATTTGGGTACCGGCACGTTCTGGCAACCCTGTAAACGAGGCGGCTGACTACACAGTCCGAGGTTTGGTCGGTCGGGTGGTGACCACCTCCGCTCTGGGTGGTGGTGGTGGTGGTGGAAAGCATGTATCACAAAAGGAGAGGTTGCTTGGAGAGCCACCCCTAGTGGGCCGCTCCCCTTACAATACTAAGTGGAGTCCCTTATTCCGGGACTCCATTGGTCTGGGCCGCCACACGAGCTTGCTGGACCAGCGCATGTTGTGCCGCTAGATCAAGGCAGCCGAGCAGGGCCGCCTCCCAATCCTCTCGGGTAGGGGGACAGCCAAGGATAACCTGATATGATTTCACGACGTAATCCACCACTTTCGCTTTGAACGAAGGAAGTTTCCGCCCCCGCACAAGCGGCTTAGTAAATAACATGAAATTACCTGGAGGAGACTCCAAACTCTTTTCCGAACCCGGTAGTTCTCTCACATATTCTCCCAGCCAATTTTCTCTTGACTGCATACTATGCGATGAGAGACCTACCCTCAACCATATACTCTGGGATGCAAGGAGGACCCCCCCCCCTCCCTCCAGAATTAGGAGAAATCTTGCATCCAGAAGACCGGGAAACCCTGCTGCGCAGCTCGGACCGGGGCTACAAGACCGGATCCTCAAGCGTGCATACGAGGTAGCCAACAGGCTTGACCTGCTGGCCATCTAGTAGGGCAATGTAACTCGGCCCTATATAACTATCCGGCTAAGCAAAGGTTTCTTCTCTCTTTCTCCGCGCTCTCTCTCTATGAGGGCAAAGCGTTTGAAACGGGAGGGCAGCTAGGACCCTCGTGCGGCTGTAAATTTCTGTCCTCATTATAAACCCTCTAAAAGGTCGCGAAGCTGAAAAGTACCCTTATGACATCATTTCGGTACTTTCTGCAATTACAAGATGTCTCGGCTTGCTTCATTACTTAGAGTAATTAGAATAATTGCCGTACCAACCCCGCCAGGGTGGTACAGTGGTAAGACGTCCGACTACTGTCCGGAATTCCCGGGTTCGAACCCGACCTCGGCGGCTGCGTTTCGATGGAGGCGAAACGAAGAGGCGTCTGTGTGCTGTACGATGTCGCGTTGTTGTTGTTTTGGCTCTATAGGAAGAAGGAAAAGAAAATGCACAGGCCTGCTACTGGCTCTGTAGCTGAGCCACCTCCGCTACCTCGTGCAGACAGAAGAGAAAATAGAGACGAAAGAAAAGGGAGAGAAAGACGCGCGCCGCAACAACAGCCGTCGTCCACCACCGAAGAGGTGGCGGGTGCAGTGACGGCCTACAACAGGTAAAAATTCGAACAGGCTAGACCCCGCCGCAAACGGCAGTGACCTGCCTGTCCCAGCCCCATCCTACGATGTCGCACACGTTAAAGATCCCCAGGTGGTCGAAATTACTCCGTAGCCCTCCACTACGGCTCCTCTTTCTGTCTTTCCACTTTAACTCCCATCTTCCTCCCTTCCCTTACGGCGCGGTTCAGGTGTCCACAGACACAAGTGTGACAGATACTGCGTCTTTCCCTTCCTGTGAACCAGTTATATCATATAGGGGGTATTCACTGACGCGCTGTGCGCGGTGCATTGTGGGTAATTGAGGCGCAGTCGGCCATTTTTGTGTCCACGGAATGAACAGGGCGAACGTATGCGTATCAAGAGCTGTCGTGCGGTTCTACAAGCAGTGGCATCCGCATTGAGCTATCGTAGACTGTATAGACGCGTGCAGAGTGTAAACAACGGAAGCTGAAGAGCTGCGCGAACGACCTCGGCATTTTGAGGTTCCGGAAGTACACACGAACAACTCCACTCGAACGAGACACCTCACCGAGATGCGACGTCACCTATGGCTGGCACGGCTCAATCGCACAAGTATCATGGAATATGATAAATGTATTTCAAAATGGACTGGACTGGAATCTTCCGGATGTGCCCTAGCAGCCAGCTCTTGTCACTATCCGGTTACAACTGTCACGAACTCGGAAGACACAATCCCGGTAAAAGAGCAGCGAGGCAATGTATAGCTTCTCGTCATGCGCATGCATGCAGCGCGCCGCCAACACCTCCTCGTCGTGTTTTGCTGCAATAATGGCCTTCAAAGAGGGCTCGCTGAACTTTGTGTTTTTCGTACTTGCCTCATTCGATAAGAAGAAGTCGGATGTTCGCATCGTCTGTGTCGGCTGCTAATCAAAGCAAACCGCATGCAGATTCGGCGAAGGAACGTAGGCGTGCAGAGTTGTTTTAACGCGGTAGCGTTAAGGAGCTCGTGTCGCAGAAAAGCCGGTGTCGTCGGCGTCGTTGGTAGTGAGCGATAAATCCCGGCATGCACTTCATAAATAAAAAGCAACTTCCAAGCAAGACGTTTCGCCGTGCACCCTCACGGGTTGTAAAATCAAGCGTCTTTCCTTTCTTTAGATCACTATCTTCGCTCACCCGCTTCTCCCCTTCGGGCCGCGCGGGTACCGGTGCGTTGGATGCCCCAATACCCTTGCGTTTAATAAGTTTTCTCGAAGAGGTGCAATAACGCTATCGCGTTCCACTCTTGAAGGCGAAGCTTAAGCGTCCTCCAAATTTTGCTGAAGGTTTGAAGAACTTTATAAACAAATCAAGTTTAGCTTGGCCAAAACTGCGCTGTATTTCCAGAGTTTTGTTGCAAAAAGTTATTTCGAGCCCGCAAGGCAACGAGGTGGCGCCATCGGTGTCATCCCTGTAGCCTGTGGCAGCGGTTTCTTCCGCGACAGACGATGCAAATATCCGACTTCTTCTGGCCGATTAAGGCAAGTGCATCAAACAAGTTTTGTATAAAGGATCCTGACTACCAAACGCCATTTATATGCAGAATATCAGCTAAAAAAACTGAGCGGTTTAGTTGGTATAAACGTTGGACGGCACGCACTTAATTGCACAAAGAGCGAGTTCGTCTGCTTCAACCGCGGCTCTTAACCCAGCCGCTTGTAACGTAGTTGCGTTCTTCGAGTGGTCAGTAGGCTTCGATTGGTTTCTTGTGATGAAGCTCGTCCGTAGGACAAGGAATTCATCAATGTCGCACATATTTATGCGTGGGCACAGGCCGACGCGCTTACCGTGCAGTGGCGCATATCGGCTGCACCCGGGTTGATACCAAAGTTTTGTTTCGAACAGGTCTCTGTCCGCATTGCGCACACTTAGTCGATAAATCGAACTGTCACTCATACTGATTGAGTTTCCATAACAACGGTGCTGGCATGATTCAGAGTGACAGCGCAAACGGACACGAACGAATAGCTAAGCTAACCGCCGCCCCGTAATAGTACTAATCAGAACAGGACGAAAAGATGGCGTCGGCTGTATACTGACGTCAGCTGTGACGTCACGTGAATACCCCCCATATATATATATACATATATATATATATATATATATATATATATATATATATATATATATCATTGTCTACCAAACTGCGGTGAGCTCTATTCAGCGGTAGGGCGCTTGAACCTCGAGGAATACCCGCTGCCCCAGGTGAAAATTTCCAGTTGGGAATCAGCTGGTCCCAACCACGGTGTAAAAATATATAGGTGGTGACACAGCACGGGCGAGGCACTGGACGCAAGTTTGCAGATAAAGTACCAGCCACGCTCCTTCGAACCGGGCCGCTGATCGCAGCGTCAGTGTCGATGTAGCGGTGAATCTTCACTGGAAGAAAAAACACATACATCGACGACGACGTTGCGATACCTACCTGCTGATATCGCGCGGCGCGTTTCTCCTGCGTGAGCCGTTTGCGTGGCCCGAACTGCTTCCCCGTCGTCGCCAGAAGCATCACCGTAGCACTTGATTCTTAAGCCGTGCCCACTGCATCACTGCAGAAGCGAAGTCCAGAATAATTTATTGGCTTGTCAATACTATTGACGTAATTTATTTCTAACAAAGAAGTGAAGAAAAGGTTGAAGTAGCACTTTATATTTAAATATCGGGGAATGAGTACTACATTACTCAACCATTAAGTCATCGTTATTGAATTGAAGGCGCCGGGGTAGCAGTTTTCTCACTTTGGATAGCGTAAAGAGAGCAGGGAAAGCGAATCCTGCGTTCGGTTGAGCGAATTGGAGAAAAATATAAAAATTCATAAGGTATTCGTAACCACTTAATGAAGGAAATGCAACAGCGCCCCGTACCGCTTTGTGGAAACTGAGCGGAAAAATAGAATAAGCAAGCGAAGAAAAGTGCGGACGAGTTATTTGTACGAAACCCGGAACAAATGCTGCCGTGATTTAAGGCTTTTTTGCCTCAAGCAAGCTCAACTGTCTTCATATTTTGCACGAATCCCGACTGCACGAACGGCTGCACGATCTATCTATCAATTTATGCTCATCAACTGATTTTATGCACGGCTTTGGCGCACCACATCATATTACTGTTCGCCAATCTCTAACGTAGATTCAAAAAAGCTGTTAACCGCAATTTTACCTCTATTGTTTTGTATTGAATAAATTATACACGGTGTTCTTTTTTCATTGTTGTGAAATTCTCTTGCCCTCTGTACTGTGCCCAATACCCTGAGGATAAAAGAAGAAGGGAAAGGAAAAAAGAAGCTAAGCGAAGTAATGGTAAAGAGGAAGTGAGAGGGGGGGGGGGGGGATTTAGTGGGAGCTGGCAGAATCTAGTTAGCAGGCCTCTAATTTAGGGAAGGAATAAAGTAAGGAGCAAACTAAGGATGAGCGGGCACACTGATGGGCGAACAAAAGATGCAAAGTCAAAGAACAAATGAAACGACCGAAGGTTAACGCTTTGTTGTCAAAGTGCCGCAGGTTCAAATTCCGCGCGAAACATTATTCGCCTTTATTTAAGCATTCACGAAGCGATATATTGATAAAACTGCGCTGACTAATGGTTCTAGACAAAAACAACGCGGCACAAAATATTTTTCTCTCATCATGGCCACAGTTTACGAGAAAATGGCTCTCAAAAAGCGTGTATCTATCACTGTACTGTGATAGTCAGCACTTCAGCCATCGACATGCACCAGTGCGTTGTGCGGCGAAGACAAAGAAGAAGTACGCTGGGCTCGCCGTTGCAAGGTCCTCTCCTCACAGCTCTTCATCTGAGCGTCAATAAACGCCCTATTACAATTGGTGGAGGTGCCGGAAACGACCCCATCCAAACTGGAACTGCGAAGCCGTACACTGCCCTCTACGACCGCCATGCAAGACGAGTCGACTTCGACGCTGCCGGCCGTTCCACCCACGATCATGTGTTCTGGCGTCGTGCGCCAGCGTGACCCTTGCCTCTTCAGTGGCACGGCCGATCAAGATGTCGACGACTGGCTGTCATCGTATGAAAGAGTAAGCAGCTACAACAAGTGGGATGACTCATACAAGCTCAGTAACGTCATATTCTATCTGACGGACGTGGCGAACCTCTGGTTTCGCAACCATGAGGCTGACCTGTCATCTTGGTCGACATTTAAAAAGAATTTCGCGGAAGTGTTCGGCCGCCCGGCAGTGCGTAAGCTTCGTGCCGAACAACGTTTACACGATCGTGTTCAGCGCGCTGATGAGACCTTTACCAGTTACATAGAAGACATCGTTGATCTCTGCAAACGAGTAGACCCGGCCATGCCGGAAGCGAACAAAATCCGCTACATCCTCGAGGGCATTACTGAGGACGCCTTCCAGATGCTGGTAGCGAAAGATCCCACCAGCGTTAGTGAAATCGTGAAGCTTTGCCAGAGCTACGACGAGCTCCGCAAGCGGAGCGCTTCTAGGCGCCGCTCCAGTGTGTGCGACGAAGGCGTATCCGCATTAGCCCTGGGTGGTTCGCCAACTTCTGAAGGGAGCCCGCTGAATCAACAGATCAAAGATTTTATTCGTGAAGAGGTCGCACGTCAACTCTAACTCCTTCCCCATTTTCAAGACTCGGGCCGCCTCGTTCCTGAACTGGCTCCATTTTTGGCCCCTACTATACGCCGTGTCGTGCAAGAACACGTCGCTGATGTCTTGCCGTCCAACCCCGTGCTGCCGCCTGTGACGGCACCTCTCACGTATGCCCAAGTAACGGCTAGGCCACCACCTTCGCCCAAGTTTGGCTCCTATGTGCAGGTCCCTGCCTACCGTTCACCGCCGCATGCTGAGCCTTCATTCCAAGCCCCACCCTCAAGGTTCCGCCCACATCCTATGAAACCTTGGCGTACTACGGACAACCTTCCGATTTGCTATGCCTGCGGTCAGCCGGGACATGTTGCACGCCTTTGTCGCCAGCGCCTCCAACCTTCACAGCGTGACATTCGACTTTACCCGTACGATACCGACTCACGCTCGCAAATGATTCCGCCCGGTTCTCAATTTGTCTCACAAGATCGCCAACCCTATGCCACTCGTCGATCACATTCTCCTCGGCGCCGATCGCTTTCTCCAATGCTGCGACGTCCTACCAGCACCGTTGAGGGAAACTAACAGTCGCAGTTCCGGGGGCAAGAACTGCGCTTGTTTCGAAATCCTCAAGTCCTCCGTGTCGTCCCGCTAATGTTATCAAAGTTTCTATAGAAGGCCCCACAGTTCTCGCTCTCGTCGATACCGGTGCAGCCGTCTTCGTCATCAGTGAAGCGCTCTGCCGTCGAATTCGCAAAGTGACCACTCCGATTTCCGACTTTTCGCTCCGCACCGCCTCATCACAACACATTCACCCCTCCGCATCTTGCACAGCCCGTGTGCTCATTCAAGACGTCTTCCCATCGAGTTTATTGTTCTGTCGAACTGCTCGCATGATATCATCCTCGGATACGATTTTCTATCTACTCATCAGGCCGTTATTGACTGTGCTCGTGCGCAAATCGCCTTCGCCCCCCTCTGTGATGCCCCCTTCTGTGATACCCCTCCCCGCACTACAAAACTTCTCGTCGCCCACGACACCGGCATTCCTCCGTTTTCTGCTGCCCTCGTACCACTGCCTTGTGAGTGTGTAACTCCTTTGACTGCGATTTTTACACCTTCTGAAGCCGCCTCCCGTCATCCCTGTCTCCTTTTCCGTTCGCAGTTCTCAAAATTCAAGACGGCGAGAGTGCACTTTACGCCTCGAACCCATTTTCTTGCCCAGCAATCCTGCTCCGTGGCGAATGCATTGAACGTCTTGAAGAGCTTGATCCCGGTCATATCACCACTGTTGCTGACTCAACCCCCTCCTTCGACGTTAGTCTGCGCTCTTGCGATGTTGCGACCGCTTCGACGCGCTCCGACGTTTTCCAACATGATATTGATGCTGATCTTCCACTTGCGCAACGTGATCAACTTGTCGCCCTCTTGCAGAACTTCGCTTCTTCATTCGACCTTCCTCAAACTGACTTGGGCCGCACGTCTGTCGTAGAGCACACCATCGACACCGGTAAAACCGCACCTTTGCGCCAGCGCCCCTATCGCGTGTCGGCTTCGGAGCGCCAAGTAATTGCTGATCATGTGGACGACATGCTCCGTCGTGGTGTCATTCGGCCATCCCACAGTCCCTGGACGTCTCCATTTGTGTTGGTACCTATGAAAGATGGCTCCTTCCGGTTTTGTGTCGACTACCGCCGGCTCAACAAGATCACGCGCAAGGACATCTATCCTCTGCCACGCATCGATGACGCACTGGACTGCTTGCAGGGCGCCGAGTTTTTCTCCTCGTTGGATTTACGATCTGGCTACTGGCAGGTGCCAATGGATGACGCTGACCGCTCTAAAACTGCCTTCATCACACCAGATGGATTATATGAATTCAACGTCATGCCCTTTGGGCTTTGCAATGCCCCGGCCACATTTGAACGCCTCATGGACACTGTGCTTCGTGGATTCAAGTGGCGAACCTTTCTTTGCTATCTCGATGATATCGTAGTCTTTTCTACCGATTTTCAATCCCACCTGCTCCGACTGAAGGACGTTCTCACTTGTCTCGCTACCGCCGGCCTCCAACTGAATCTGAAGAAGTGCCGCTTTGCTGCTCGCCGACTAACTATTCTAGGTCATGTCGTTTCTAAGGATGGCATTCTTCCCGATCCCACCAAACTTCGTGCAGTTGCCGAATTCCCACGCCCAAAATCACTGAAGCAGCTACGAAGTTTCATAGGCCTGTGCTCCTACTTTCGCCGCTTCATCTTAAATTTCGCCTTTATTATTGCTCCTCTCATCCAGCTCCTCTCCGGCAGCTCTGACCTCTCCGCAAGGACACCTGCTTGTGATGACGCCTTCAACACTTTACGCCGTCTTTTAGTTTCGCCTCCCATCCTCCGCCACTTCGACCCGAATGCGCCAACTGAGATTCACACTGACGCTAGCGGTATTGGGATAGGCGCCGTTCTCACCCAACGCAAACCTGGTATCCGAGACTATGTGGTGGCGTACGCAAGCCGCACCTTGACCAAGGCAGAGTCCAATTATTCTGTTACGGAAAGAGAATGCTTGGCCATTATTTGGGCCATCAGCAAATTCCGTCCGTATGTCTATGGCCGACCATTTTATGTGGTCACTGATCATGCTGGCTGGCTCTGTGCTGGCTGGCGTCCCTCAAGGACCCGTCCGGCCGCCTTGCTCGCTTGGCTCTTCGCCTCCAAGAGCATGACATTCGTGTCATATATCACTCAGGCCTCAAGCATACTGACGCGGACGCTCTTTCGCGCTCACCGCTGCCTCAATCTTCGTTGTCTGATGAGATCTGCGCCTACGATTTGTCTTCGCTTGCCACTATCGACATAGCCACGGAACAGCGGCGCGACCCGTGGATATCTACACTTCTGGACTTTCTTTCAAGTCACTCTCCAGGTCGTTTGTCTAGGGCGCTTGCCCGCCAAGCTCACCATTTTTCAATTCATGACGGGCTGCTCTATCGCCGCAGTTATCTCCACGACGGAAGGAAGTGGCTTTTAGTCATCCCCCGTCATCTCCGCGCCGAAATTTGCGCTGCTTTCCATACTGATCCCCAGTGCGCCCACGGCGGAGTGTTGAAAACCTACACGCGCTTGCGTCTACGCTTCTTCTGGCGTGGAATGTACCTCTTTGTCCGCCATTTTGTCCGCTCTTGCCAGTCTTGCCAACGCCGAAAAACTTCTCTCAAGTCTCCTGCTTCTTGGCAGCTGTTGCCCTGTCCTGCCCGTCCGTTTGATCGTGTCGGCATAGATCTATACGGTCCCCTTCCTGCAACTTCAGCTGGCAACCGCTAGATTATCGTGGCAGTGGATCATCTGACCCGCTACACTGAGACATCATCATTGCCCTCTGCTTCCGCACGCGACGTGGCTGCCTTTATTCTGAAAAACCTGGTTCTTCGCCATGGTGCCCCTCGCGAACTGCTCAGTGACCGCGGACGCGTTTTCTTATCAGACGCTCTTGAGGCTCTCCTGAAAGAATGCCGCATCATACACCGCACCGCTACCTCATACCACCCTCGGACGAATGGACTGACAGAACGTTTCAACCGCACTCTCGGTGACATGCTGGCTATGTACGTGAACACTGACCATTCCAATTGGGACCGAGTTCTACCGTTTGTTACTTACGCATATAACACCGCGACACAGACCACTACTGGATTCTCTCCATTCTTTATCCTTTACGGGCGCGAGCCACCGTGTACTATGGACACACTTTTTCCCTACCGCCCTGATCGTTTCCGAATCTTCCCCGCTATCCGATGCCGTCACGTACGCAGAAGAATGCCGTCAGCTCGCCCGCTCTCTCACAACAGTAAATCAGTGACAACAAAAATACCTCCGTGATAACGGCGAAGCTTCGTCATATCTCCCGAACTCTCTGGTGTGGCTCTGGGTGCCCTTCACAACCTATGGTCTTTCAAAGAAGTTTCTTGCTCGCTACCACGGGCCATATAAGGCCCTCCAGCAAACATCTGCAGTCAACTACGTAGTTGAGCCCGTCACGCCCTCTGCGGACTTGCGTCGCCGTGGTCGTGAAACAGTTCACGTGAACCGATTGAAGCCATTCTATGACCCCGGTGTGCTTTCCGCGCCATAAGTCGCCAGGATGGCTCCTTTTTTTTTACTCGGGGGGGGGAGGGAGGGGGAATGTACTGTGATAGTCAGCACTTCAGCCATCGACATGCACCAGTGCGTTGTGCGACGAAGACAAAGAAGTACGCTGTGCTCGCCGTTGCAAGGTCCTCCCCTCACAGCTCTCCATCTGAGCGTCAATAAACGCCCTATTACATCACCATAGAAAAGCATTGCCTACCACTACGTCACAGGCCGCTGAGTGAACTGCCATCTCGTACTGCTTAGACTAACTAGGGGACTTTATCTGGAACCGGCGCGGTACGCTGTTCCGCGCCGGTTCCGCTGTTCCCAACACAACTGTTCTTTTGTAATCCAACTACAGCTGGGACCAGCTGGAACTAGGCCGGGATCAAAGAGTAAGATAGACAGGAGCGCCGACTCCACCCTTAGGAAGTGGCGAAATCTTGCTACATCGGAGAAAGCTTGGTGGCGGATCCGATAGATGGCGCTAGGATTTATCACCGACTATATAGTAACTCTTATCACAGACTAGGGAGAGGAGGGCGGGGTGAAGGGTGGCTGTTCCTGGCTCTACGGGGCTGGGACGGTAGGTCAACGCCGATTGCGGCGGGGTCTAGCCAGCCACCGAATTTTTATCTGCTGTAGGCCGTCATTGCACCCGCCACCGCTTAGGTGGTGGACGACGGCTGTTGTGACGCGCGTCTTTCTCTCCCTTTTCTTTTTAACGCGATAGCGTTAAGGAGCTCGTGTCGCAGAAAAGCCGGTGTCGTCGGCGTCCAGTGAGCGATAAATCCCGGCATGCACTTCATAAATAAACATGCACTTCATAAATAAAAAGCAAGTTCCAAGATGGGCTGGGTGGGAATCGAGCCAGGGTCTCCGGAGTGTGAGACGGAGACGCTACCACTCAGCCACGAGTTTTTTTTTCTTTATTTCTGAGGTATACATGAACAACAAATTGTCACACTTAATAAAACTCTTCAGCTGCCCTTGAGCTGACGCGTGTGAGGTTAAAATTTCTTCAATTTTACCAGGTCATCCAGAACTTCTGCCCACTGTGGTGGGTCGGGGAGCGCGCAGATACATTCCCGTAGATAAACAGCACTTTCAACAAAATTTTCACGTACACTGCGAATGTTAATATCTTCATGCCTTACTTGCATCCGTGTTTTCCACAAGCTGTGGAGGCCCAGAAGGATTATTAAATCATAGGGTACGTCTTTGTTCTCCACCGGTAAAAACCGGATGCCATAAGGGTTTAGTGGTAGCTCTTTTTTAATTGTTCTTTGTAGCACGTCCCAATGAAATACTGCATCCCAGCAGTCTAAGAATATGTGTTCAATTGTCTCTGGCTTCTTGCAAAGCAGGCAGTTTGTCGTCCAAGGGACATAGATTCCTTTTTCGTGAAGCCATGTTTTGACGGGTAGAGTGTTCGAGTGCAACTTAAAAAAGAACGTTTTGGCAGCCGGTCGAACTGGCATCCTCTTCACTCGTTTTAAAATATCCTGCCCTGGGCCTCCACGGTAGGGCTCTCTATACAAAGGTGCCGGCAGCATTATTTCCACTAGGTCCTTATACAGCTTTTTCTTGCCAACACTGCCCAAATATTCACGAGAAAAACGCACTTCTAACAACTTGTAAGAGAGAACTACCTCGCGCAAATATCCTGTGACAGCACCACGCATGTTTTCACTTGCGGAGACAACAAATCCGGGTAACAGCCTTTGCAGCCGCACTTGCATGACTGTTCTTAATAAGGTGTCATTTTGGTCGCGAAGAAAAAAAAAGCGCGATACCACTTGGCGCAGAAACGATGAATTTTTTGAATGGCAGTTCGTGACGCACATAGAACATTCATTACATACCATATCTTTGAAATCAAAAAAACATTGCAGATGAACGCGCGTGAAAAGATTGACAGTTGCCTTCCCTGCCATGCTTCCGCTTTCTCTCGCACTCTATTTGTTTCTTCCTTCGAATGTAAGCTAGGATCGCGATAACATTGTAGGGGCACACCCAGATACTGCATTGGCACGGAAGACCATTGCAATCGGGAGAAAGAAGCCTGTTCAGCATCCCATAAGCCGTGCCAAAATCCGGAGCTTTTTTCCCAGTTAACCCGACATCCAGTCTAGTCACAAAACTTTTCAACAACGTTAACCAATTCCCAAATGCTCTCTCTGTTTTCACAAAATACTGCAATGTCGTCCGCGTATGCAAGTAGCTTCACATGCGCCGATTGAAGCTTGAAACCCGAGATGCATTCATTATTGAGAATGGCCAAGCATAATGGCTCGAGATAGGCTGCAAAAAGCAGAGGAGAGAGTGGGCATCCTTGCCTCACCGAAGAACGCACTACGAGACTGTCAGTGAGATCGTCATTCACTATAATACGCGTCGAGCAGTTTGCGTACGCCATTCTCACTCCCTCCACGATTACCGAGCCCAGGTTACAATGCTCTAGAATGGAGAATGGAAAAAATGCAAACTTTGATGTGTGTGTTTGTCACTCTGTGGGGGCATCAGGCGGATGCCTTCTTTTCATTCGCAATACTTTGGGTATAAGCGTACACTGCGTATTTGCATGCGAAAGTGCCCGACTCTTGGTTGTTGACTTTTTGTTCTCAAATTTATTTTGGCGTGCTGTCTGTATGTACGCCCCCAATGTTGAAAGTGATCGTCAAAACTTCTTTTATTCAGTCGAGCCGTACTTGAAATGTGACAAAATTTTGCTTGTATTGGGCGATTTTAACTGTGTGTGTGCTGCTACTGATCGAGTGAAGATTAGGTCAGTGAAAGACAAGAGCGCTGAACTGTTGAATGTATTGGTGCATGACTATTGCTTGGAAGACATTGGAAATGTGTTTTCTGCTGGAACCCGTCCGGAATACACGCACTTTCAACGCGATAGTCATGCGAGACTAGACAGGCTGTATGTATCTATTGATCTCGTTCCAATCTGTACCGACTATAATGTAAAACCTATTTCGTTTAGTGATCATTGCCTTGTTAGTGCGACATTTGGAATGAAGGTTAAGAAATCTGTTTTCAACTGGCATCTATGGAAGCTGAACGAGAAAATTTTGGAGGACGAAGAGTTTGTTAAGGCAATCACGAACGATTTGGAATGTTTGCTTAAGGTGCATGAAGGAAGCCATGCAGATAAATGGAAAAGATTTAAAGAGCAGGTGAAGATAAAAGCAATAGAAAAGAGCAGTGTTATTCGGTTCAAACAGAAAGAAACAGAAAAGGAACTTCATGGACAACATGAGTGCTTGTTATGCATGGAAAGCTGTGCGCCAGGAAAGTTCACGAAGCAAATAAGAGATGTGAAATCTCATTTAAAAAGAATCGACGCTCAGAAGTACAGAGCCGCGGTTATACGTGCAAGAAACGATAAACTGTGGGCTGGCGAGGCGCCGACAAAGCGAGCGCTATCAGATGAAAAAAGGTATGCTTGCCAGAAGGAAATCAGGCAAATAAGACATGAAGGGCAGATTACAAACGATGCTAAAGATATAAAGTGTGCGATTCTGAAACATTTTGCTGAGCTTCTGAGTAATACGCGCGAACATAGTGAAGGGTTTCCAAAAGAATATTTACGGCTAATGCCAACGCTCGAAGATCATGTGAAAGCGAGCCTTGAAATGCCTATTACATTGCAAGAGATAGAAAAGGCCATAGATGACCTCCCATGTGGGAAAGCCCCTGGACCAGATGGGCTGAGCGTTCCTTTTACAAAGCATTTAAAACCATGTTTCCAGCCTTATGTTGGAGGTGATAAGAGAAGCCTACGAACGCAAACAAGTGCCATTATCATTTACTACGTCACACATCGTACTTATTCCAAAAACTGATGATCCGGAGAAACGCCTGTTGGTGAAGTCCTATAGGCCAATAAGCCTGACAAATGTTGATTACAAAATCTTCATGAAGGTTTTAGCGAAGAGATTGCAGAGTGTTATAGCCAAATTAGTCGGACCGCACCAAACGTGCGGCATAAGAGGTCGCAGCATCGCCACAAATATACATGTGGCACGAACCGTACTGGAATGTGTAGACACGCTTGGAAGTCAGATTGCCATGATTCAGCTGGATTTGGAAAAAGCGTTCGATCGCGTATCACACGAACACTCAGCCACGAGTTCGATGCTTGAAAGCGGTACAAAAGCGCTTCTAGTGAATGCGGTGTTGCCTTAGAAACATGCCGTAGAACGTTATACTGCAGTGTATATCGGTAATTATGAGCATGTTACTTACAGAAGTCGCAGTTACACGAGTAGCGAAGTACGTTTCCGCTACATTTCTTCTGCGCTCTGCGCACATGCAGAGCCATCTTGCGGCAAACACAGAAGAACCCCTCCTCGCAATGTGCGGCGCTGCCCCGACACGTGACGCGCCACTCGCCCCTGATGTTTCGCCGTGCACCCTCACAGGTTGTAGAATCAAGCGTCTTTCCTTTCTTTAGATCACTATCTTCGCTCACCCGCTTCTCCCCTTCGGGCCGCGCGGGTACCGGTGCGAGGATGCCCCAATACCATTGCGTTTAGTAAGTTTTCTCGACGAGGTGCAATAACGCTATCGCGTTCCACTCTTGAAGGCGAAGCTTAAGCGTCCTCCAAATTTTTTCTTTCTTCTCTAGTTTCTCTCTTCTGTCTGCACGAGGCAGCGGAGGCCCCGCCGGGGTGGTGCAGTGGTAAGACGCCCGACTACTGTGCCGGAGTACCCGGGTTCGAACCCTACCTCGGCGGCTGCGTTTCGGTGGAGGCGAAACGAAGTGGCGTCCGTGTGCTGTGCGATGTCAGCGCACGGTAAAAATCCCCAGGTGGTTGAAATTACTCCGTAGCCCTCCACTACGGCTCCTCTTTCTCTCTTTCCACTTTCACTCCCACCTTCCTCCCTTCCCTTACGGCAGGGCTGAGGTGTCTACAGAAAACAAGCGAGACAGTTACCACGTCTTTCCCTTCCTATATAAATCAATCGAGGCAGCGGAGGTGACTCATCTACAGAGTCTGTAGCAGGCCCGTACATTTTCTTTTTCTTCTTCCTACAGCCACAACAACAACAGCCTACATGTTGCGCTGTGGCGCTTCCTATTACCGACGCTTAGGGTGCCTCGATGCCCTACCGACGCTGTTGAAGCGTGCCGGCGCCCCGGCGGTTCCGTGCTGCCGCCGCGTCTCTCGTCAGCTTCCTCTCGCTGCCTTTGCGCATAGCCTGCATCGCCGCGGAAATATCCCTTGAAATCGCGCTGTCTGCATCTTCGAGCTGCCCTGAGGTGTCACCTGTTGCCTGCCTCGTCTTTGAAATATATCTCCTTCAGTCGCGTTGCGCTTGCTGCTTCATACAGCTCACCTGCCGCGTCCTGCTGGCTCCTTCCTATACGCGAAGATCCCCATGCTGACAACGCGTTTCAAGTCTCTGTGTTTGCTGTTGCGTCCTGTGGATCGGAGTGTTGTGAGTATTACGATTAGAAAACCGGTACGCGATGCCAAGTTGTGACGGCTCGTGGACTTACACGTGCTGGTCAGTGACTTATGGACAACCACCTGCAATCTCGACCTGTGCATGTGCGCAAGCTACATCTGCGTCGAATGGCCCAACCCCGGACATGGCCATAAACGTGCGCGAGACGCCGGTCTGTGACTTATGGACAGTCACCGACTGCTCGCCACCTGTGAAAAGGCGTCGAGCAAAAGGGCTGATATAGAGGGCTGCCCAAAAGGGCTGCCCCCCCCCCCCCCTTCGGCCAGCTGGAAACCAGGGAGCCGCGGCAGCCCTCGGCAATCCGCTATACTTGGCCGTGCCAACCCAGCCCTTCTTCGGAGCCAGTGCAGCACGCCAACTCAGCGACGCATCCCATTACGACGAGCCGTAAGCGAGACTGAGCCAATCGCCTTAATTAAATATGTTGAAAATTATATCCCGAGTCCCATAAAGAAAGGTGTTAGGCAAGGAGACACAATCTTCCCAGTACTATTCACAGCTTGCTTAGAGGAAGTATTCAGAGACTTGGAATAGGAGCAGTTAGGGATAAGGGCAGATGGAGAATACCTCACTAATCTGAGGTTTGCTGATGACATTGCCTTGCTAAGCAACTCGGGGGATGAACTGCAAATAATGATTGATGACCTAGACAGGAAAAGTAGAAAGGTATGCTTGAAAATCAATATGCAGAAGACTAAGGTAATGTTCAACAGCCTCGGGAAGGAACAGCAGTTTACATTAGGTAGCGAAGTACTGGAAGTAGTCGGCGAATATGTTTACTTAGCACAGGTAGTAACCGCAGATCCGGACCATGAAAAGGAAATAACGAGAAGAATAAGGTTGGGATGGAACGCATGTGGTAAGCACTCGCAGATTATGACTAGCAGCTTACCGGTATCGCTCAAGAGGAAAGTATACAACATTTGCATCTTACCTGTACTCTCCTATGAGGCTGAAACGTGGAGGCTAACCAAGAGAGTTCTACTTAAGTTGAGGACAACCCAGAGGGCTATGGAACGAAAAATGGTAGGAGTATACCATTAAGAGATAGGAAGCGTGCAGAATGGGTCAGAGAATTAACTCAAGTTACCGACATTCTAGTGGAAGTTAAAAATAAATGGACATGGGCAAGACATGTAGTGCGAAGAGAGGATAACCGATGGTCGCTTAGGGTAACAAACTGGATTCCAAGGAAAGGAAAGCGTAGCAGGGGGCGGCAGAAAGTTAGGTGGGCGGATGAGGTTAAGAAGTTCGCAGGGGTCAAGTGGATGTAGTTAGCACAGAACCAGGTTAATTGGAGAAATATGGCAGAGGCCTTCGCCCTGCAGTGGGTATAGTCAGGCTGATGATGGTGATGGTGATGATGATGATAATATCCCGAGTCTGTGTCTCCATCTCCTCATGCTCAGCGTGGACCCAGGAGCACTTTATATAACTTGAGTCATCAGATTGGTGTCAGAAGTGGGGTACACACTTAAATCATTGGGCAAAAGCTGTACTGTACCCCCAGCGAGAGGAGCTTGAAGCATTGACAATTTTTTTAAAGTAGGAACCCAGTCGAGTGCACGGCCCTTTGGGGCACGCATCTTTGCTTTAGCTAGCATGGTAGAGAAATTCACTGGTGATGATAAGGGGCCGTCTACCACATAATTTTTTGATGTGTTAGAACAAGTAGGAATTATGGGCGGTTTAACTGAAGAACAACAGGTGTGGATGGCGAAATGTCGAATGTCCGGAGCAGTACATGATTTTGCCTGGAGAGATGAGGGAGTAAGGAACGCGTGAATATTTTGCTGAATTTAAGACACTAGCTTTCAAGTACTTTGACAGAGATTCTCGCAGTGTAAAACTCCGGTGGTTTCTCGACGCTATACAGAAGCTGGGAGAAGACGCACGCGCGTTTGCTTTCATGTTTGCTTCCTTGGTAATAACACTCTAGCGCGATGAGCCAGGGCTTGATAGCGCTAAGCAAAAGCACGCCAAAGATCTGCTTTTCAAGCATATGAAGAGCCAGTTTATCACCGGGCTGAGGGATTCAGTGCGCAGGTTTGTCCTGTCGTAGGCCCCAGTTACTTTTGAAACGGCTGTTTAGGCAGCCATAGGCGAAGAGCACAACGTGTTGTTGGTCCCCTGCAGTGACAGCGAGGAAAAAGTGAGGTTGGTAACAGAGCCAAAAGGCGTAAGCGCAGACGCAAGTGTAACCTTGCTAGCCTATAGGCTAAACCGACTCGAGGCGCTCCTTTTGGAAGGATTAAGATCAAACAAGAGAGGCGATTTCCGGAATCGTGAAAGGCAGATTCGCTGCTATGGTCGTGGTTACGGGCATGTCGCTAGGAACTGTCCCAGGACAAGCCGCGAGTTTGATCGGATAAATGAGCAGCAGCTTACTCTGACGGGGTTGGAACAAAAATGTAATGTCCCAAAAAACGCGTAGAGTGCCCTGCAGCCGAACCGGTTGCCGGAAGAACCGGAATAGCTGTGCTATTGTAAGCGTGTTCGGAGAATCCTGCTCAATTGCCAAATTTGTGGTTGAAATATGGGGGTCAAATATGGTTGAAATAGCCATTCAGTCATGGTTATTAAATCGAAACGCCGGAGAAGCAGTTTTCTCACTTTGGATAGCGTAAAGAGAGCAGGGAAAGTGAATCCCATGCGTTCGTTTGTGGGAATGGGAGAAACATATAAAAAAATTATAGGGTATTCTTAGCCACTCAATGAAGGAAATGCAGCAGCGCCACGTACCGCTTCTATACCGCACAATTCACTAATATGCAAACGACTGAGTGGAAGAATGGAATAAGCAAGCGAACAAAAGTACGGACGAGTTATATGTACGAAAACCGGAACAAATGCTACCGTGATTTAAAGCTTTTTTGCCTCAAGCAAGCCCAACTGCCATCAATATTCGCACGAATCCCGACTGCACGAACGATTTCACGATCACTGGAACGCGTAACCAATTGCGCCCGCCATGCCCCTTTACAAATCTTGTTCAGGTTGTAGACACGCAGGTAGTGACGAAGCGAGCTGGCACGTCACCAAGTTCACCGGTCGGGCTGCGGCCGCTGGCGCCTCTGTTAATATAACAAGCTGTCAGCGCACAGAATTTTGGCCTACGCCGACAGCGCGAAATTGATCAACTAGTTAGGTTTACGCTCTAAAATAGGTTTCAACGAGCTAGGCCCTCTGCATAGTCCGTATGCGCAGCAACCACTTAATTCCTTTTTGTCGTAACCATGAAAAATCTCAGTGCGCCATCGCAAAACGGTGACATGTGCACAATCATATTTTCTAAGAACCTGTATTTAATGGAATTTCTTGCCCGCATTTTCAACTACCATCATTCATCCCATCCAGCTCAGAAAGTTCCTTACAACACTGAGTAATCTATTTGTGTTCATCAACTGATTTATATGCTGCTTTGGCGCACCACATCACATTACTGTTCGTCAATCTCTAATGTAGATTCAAGAAAGCTGTTAATCATAATTTTACCAATGGTTGTTCTCTATTGAATAAATTATACTTGGTGTTCTTGTTTCATTGCTGTAAAATTATCTTCCCCTCTGTACTGTATCCTGTACCATGAGGATAAAGGGATGAGAGAAAGGAACAAAGAAGCTAAGAAAAGTAATGGTATAGAGGAAATGAGAGGGGCAGGGGGAATTCAGTGGGAAGTAGCAGAACCCATTTAGAAGATCTCTAATTTCAGGAAGGAATAAAGTAAGGAGCAAAGTAAGGATCAAGCTAGTGCGCGTCGAGAGGGCGAAAAGATGAGCGAGCACACTGATGGGCGAACCAAAAATGCAGAGTCAAACAATAAATGAAACGATCGATGGTTAATGCTTTGTTTTCAAAGTACCGCCGCTTATTCGTACAGCAGGTCAAATTCCGCGCGAACATTTTTTCGGCTTCTGCGCTTTTATTTAAGCATTCATGAAGCGACAGATTCACAAAACTGCGCTTAATAATGTGCCTAGACAAAAACGCCGCGGAAAAAAAAAATATTTGTTTCTCATCATCGGTCACAGTTTTCGAGAAAATGGCCCTCAAAAAGCGTGTATTCACCATAGAAAAGCATTGCCTTCCACTACGTCACAGGCCGCTGAACGAAATGCCGGCTCAGCCCGCTGTGTCCTTACCTATATATCTTGCACCGTGGCCGGGCCCCGAAGAGACAGTCCTTAGGCTACCTCTCCTGCGTTTGGCTGGGCTGTAGTTTTCTGCCTTTCGATCTGTGTTTTATGCGAAGGATCAGTGTTCTCCTGCTCACCGTGTGTGCTGTGCATCTTCGCCGCGTGCACTGCTGTCCACGGCATGACGAAGCGGCGGACAGACTCTCACTGTTTCGCCCCGGGCTGCCGTACGGGCTACCCAAGCGGGCCCAAAGCATCGTTGTTCGGGGCTCCAAAAGTGTGACGACCTCCGCAATAAATGGAAACGCAAACTGCACAGAAAGGATAAGGGTCACTGTTTCTTCGGCGATATGTGAGCGCCATTTTGAGCCGCACTCTACTTTACGTGACTATGTGCATGTGAAAAACGGTGAAGTGCCGATTCCGCGAGGGAAGCCGTTGCTTGCCCGTGACGCGGTGCCGACACTGCTTCCAGGCTGCCCAGCGTACCTTTCCTCATCTCCTCAGGCAAGAAAGAAGCGTAGAGCTTTAGCAAGTAATACTCTTGTTTGGGCGAGTTGGTTCATCTTTGAAAGGTTATGTATACTTGCGCAAAAAACGGGACACAAAAAGGCACATGTCGTACATGTCGTTTATGTGCCTTTTTGTGTCCCGTTTTTTGCGCAAGTATACATAACCTTTCAAAGCTTTAGCAAGTACGCAAGTGTCGAAAAGAGACAGCCAGCAAACAAAGCCGTTCCAGCTATAGTGGTTGATAAAGCAGGGGCGCCAGAGCTTGAGGCAGCGCTTAGAGGTGCGCACGGGCCAAAAGTTTGAGCCTGGCCCGGCACGACTCTGAAAGGGTCTGAGCCCGGTCCGGTCCTGCCTGGCGCTGAGATTCAAGGCCCGGACTGGCCTGTCATGCCATACCTGCAGGTAAAGCGATGATACAGGAGGGAATAATTTCAGAACGATAATTTTATCTAAGATCTTAAAGGTGTTGAAATCTCACATTTGAAATGAAAATTTTCCTTGAGACAGCGCATGCGTAGAATAAACTTAGTGCACAAAAACAGCAAATTGTGCTTTCAACTGATGCATTTACGGCGATCCTAAGCTCCTCTACTCGGTCACTGACGACTACCAAAGATACGTACTCGGCGAGGAGGCGGATCGACGCCGGGAAAATACTCGGAAGCTCTCACGTGGAAATGAGGTGGGAAAATGCTGCGCATTCCATGATCGCGCGTTTCCAAAACAGCCTCGGCACTCTCCAACTCGATCCTGCACCATTCCTTGGACAGAGCTTGTATGATTCAGGGAGGGTCGAGGGAGAATAAATTACAATCGGGTGCAAGCGCAGCTACAGAGCTATGCATGGGTTCGGGCTGACCCGAAAGCCCGTACCTTGTCCGGCTCGCGGGCCGCTCGGAAGCCCTCTTCCTCGGGTTCGTGCCAGAGCCGAGGTATGTTCGTCTCGGGCGGGCCAATCGGCACATATACGATCGGCCCTGGTCCACCCCGAACCCGAGGAAGAGGGCTTCCGAGCAGCCCGAGCCCGGTCCGCGAGCTGGACAAGGGTACGGGCTTTCGGGTCAGCCCGAACCCATGCATAGCCCTATAGATGTGCTTGCAGCCGATTGTAATTTATTCTCCCTCGACACTACGAATCATACAAGCTCTTTCCAAGGAATGGTGCAGGATCGAGTTGGAGAGTGTCGAGACTGTAACGTTTGACACATCTATGAAGCTCGAAAACGTCCAAAACATATGGCACGAAAAAGCTGTGTGTTTTGCGCCCTAAAAGGGAGCGTTTACTGCAAAGCTATAAATCCAAGATGTGCTATGTACTGAACAAAAAACGTGAATTTTGTATCCGATGCAAGCAATATTTTAAAGCTAGAATGCATATGCGATATGTAGATGCAAGACTTCAGCCCTCCTTTTGCCTCTCTGATTTTTGAAAACAGTATACTGCCATGTGTTGAGTGCTTTATTACAATGTTTACTAGTTTTCCTAGCGGCATTATACACGTTTCATAAAATTGGTCGTGCACTGCATGCTCATGTCGATGGAGAGCTTGTAATTGTTCGGTAAATTGTAAACGAAATGACAACGCGAATGAACCTTTTCTACTCTCAGGTAGCAACTGAATGCGCAGAACTATGTTCGAGCTTAAACGCAATTACTGGCGTGTTCACTGCCAGAAGTGCAATATATATATATATATATATATATATATATATATATATATATATATATATATATATATATATATAAATTGTAGTGAACTACACGAGGATATACGAAGACAAGGATGAAGTAGGCGAGAATACCACGAAGACGAGGATAAGGACGACAAAGTGCCGCTGCGCTGCTCGAGCTCGCTTGTGGAAGGCCTAGACTGGCTTTACTGCACTTTTACTGACTTTTACTGCACTCAAATCGTTTTCCTTGCTAAATATTTAAACATCACTTGTTCTACAATTATAGTGTCAATCTCCCGTGAGTGTTACCACTTTTCATTTTATATTTCACTTATTTCCCATTTTGTTTCGTTTCCTCTACCCCTCAAATTATTATTAATATATATATATATATATATATATATATATATATATATATATATATATATATATATATATATATATATATATTTATGCAAGTATATTAAAAAAAAAATTCTTTGCTACCCAATTCTTGGCCGATCCCCCTCTGTGGGTATGTGCCATAAGTTATTTGGACAACAACAACAACTGGCTGTGCTCTTGTGTGGTTCTTTGTGCAACTTGGAGAGGGCTATTATCCCTGTTAAAGGACAGAAACACCCCCTTTCACTGCCCTGCACGGTTTCTGGGAACCGGTGGATTATCGTTGGCATCGACCACCTCACCCGGTATGCCGAGACCGCCGCTTTACCCGCCGCTACTGCCCGTGAAGTTGCCCTGTTCTTACTCCATCATTTTGTTCTTCGCCACGGCGCACCGCGAGAGCTGCTAAGTGACCGAGGACGCGTCTTCCTATCCAACGTCGTTGAAGCTCTACTGGCCGAATGTCGCGTCATACATCGGACCACAACGGCCTACCACCCTCAAACTAACGGGCTGACTGAGCGCTTCAATCGTACTCTCGGAAATATGCTGACGATGTACGTTGCCGCCGATCAGACGAACTGGGACGCTGTTCTTCCTTTCGTGACATACGCTTACAACACCGCCACGCAGTCAACTACTGGATTTAGCCTTTTTTCCTCCTTTATGGGCGTGAGGCGTCGTCCACGATGGACACTATTTTACCATATCGTCCTGACTCCTCCGAGTGTACTCTCCTTTCAGACGTTGCCAAACATGCGGAGGAATGTCGCCAGTTGGCCCGGTGTTTTACATCGGAATCTCAAGGCCGCCAAAAGCATCACCACGACAAAGATGAGACGCCACACGTTTTTCTTGCAGGATCCCTTGTTTGGCTTTGGGTTCCCGGCACCCCACCGGGACTGTCATCAAAATTTCGAACCTAGTATCACGGCCCCTACCGCATTATCCGTCAAACCTCCCCTGTGAATTACATCGTGGAGCCACTCACTACCTCTTCGGACATGCGTCATCGCGGCCGCGAAACTGTGCACGTGAGCCGCCTTAAAACGTACTACGATCCGCTCCTCTTGCCCTCACCATAGGTCGCCAGGATGGCTCCACCTCGCCCCGGGGGAAATTGTAGTGAACTACACGAGGATATACGAAGACAAGGATGAAGTAGGCGAGAATACCACGAAGACGAGAATAAGCACGACAAAGTGCCGCTGCGCTGCTCGAGCTCGCTTGTGGAAGGCCTAGACTGGCTGTGCTCTTGTGTGGTTCTTTGTGTAACTTGGAGAGGGCTATTATCCCTGTTAAAGGACAGAAACACCCCCTTTCACTATATATATATATATATATATATAATGCGCATGAAATGTAGACGCGTTAAGATAGCAGCACTGATTACTTCGAAATGTGTATCACTGCGCAGTGAAAAGCCTCAGAACCGTTTACCGCCGCGTCAGTATGATGGCGATGGTGATGGTGATGGGGCTATCCCCTTCGTATCGGGCGGTCACAACGAATGTGTCCTAGCCTAGATATAGGTCCAAAAAAAAGAAGAAAGATATGTCCACACTATCGCAGTGCAGAGCAGGTTGCACGTCCTCACGCTAATTCACCCTTCTCACATGGTCAGTCGCTATTGTCAACAGGTGCAAATTGTGATCTAGCTGCGGTCATTTGCCACCACCTCTGTAGCCGGGCTTTAGTGATGGCCCCTGCAGCGAAGTCGGCTGGCCCTCTGTTCTTGTAAACGCATGCGCCCGTGGCAGCGTGGCGCCCTCAGTATGTTGCGGGAATTGCGGGGAGAGACTGAGTGGAGCGCAAGATATGTGCGGTGCTTTCCATCTCGGTTCCGCAGCTAGGCACTTTGCAGCTTGTGGTGCGGGCTTTGAGTCAAACCGCCGGCTTTACACCAGCGTTCTTAGAGCTCCGGCACGTGCTTCGAACAGGAGGGCGCTTTCTTTAGCCAACTTGTGGGCACTATACATTTGCAGAGTTGACTTGCTCTCCATCGCCGTCCTCCACTGTTCGATCTCTGCCTTGCTAACACTCTCCTGCCCGGCTCGTATTGAGGTGGGCTCCGTAGCACCCCCCCCCCCCCTCCCTCAGCACACTGGAATAGGCCGAACTTGCGCCGCAATGTGTGCAGTGAGGGCAGCGTTATGTCGGCGTTTCGGAGTCAGGACGGATTATCTCACTGGTAAGACGCACTTCGACGGGAGAGCGCAACGCGAGGTGACCTCCGTCCCGAGAAAGCCCGCTCAGCTTCCGATCGTTGCCAAATTGCGAAGCTGCGATTTAAAGCAAAAAAAAAAGCGTCTAACTGGAGCTGTTGGAAGAGAAAAACGAAAACTACTACGAGAGGCCGTTGAGGTGAGGGAGACCGTGGTTTAGCCGCGTAGGCGCGTGAACAGGATAGGGGACCCAGTGAAAGTGTCCAGAGGAGAGAAAGCTGGAAAATGGGAAAGTGTGACTCCTGTTCGAAGGGAAGCGGTATACGCGAGACCGAGATGGATAAGTGCGGCAACGTAAGAAAGAATTTAGAGCGACCATCCAATCGGCACGGTCAAAGAAAAGAAAGAGTAGAGGTGCACACAGGTACTGGTCTCGAACCTGACGTCGAGGTTACTCTTGCAAAGTGTTGCCACATGTATTGATTCAAGGGAGCTAGGTGACTTGAATGGCAGCCAGGAAAATGTGCAATCGGCCAAAACAAACCCTCAGGAAAGGGAGCTTGAGGTAGGGAGCCGTGTTTCGGTAGATGCTCTAGAGTATGCCCCAACTGCGATGCCAGTGGGAGCGTTGTTCGTGAACCGGGTGAGCTGTGTACCAGCAGTGCCTATGGAAATCCCGGAGAGTTATTTAACGAGCACGAGGTGAGCGTGGAAGGCACGCATCCGCGAGAGGGCGAAAAGCACTATACTACTGGAGGTGTAAAAAAACAAATACTCTTATCTTAAGTTAGCAGTGCTAAGGAACACTAATGAAAAGTAGGGTGAGGTTCTTCATGTGAAGCCGGAAGAAAGCATCCACACAGCGTATAAAAACAAGGGAGAATAAATTTTCATCGTAAGACGTGTGCGGATTGTTCAGAGACTCAGCCCAAAAAGAGTGAAGGCAATTAATTGTCTTTCGAAGGCACTTAGTTGGCAACCTTCACTTCTAGCCAATGTGAAACAGTCCAGGAATTTGGCAGCAAGAGCGTGCCGGATAGAGGACATTAGTAGTTTAGCGGCACAGGTCAGAACAACTCAGTGGGGAGGACTGTAAAGTAGGAGTAGCGGAGTGCACGGGCCAACGAAATGTGCAAGCATGTGGGATCGTCAATGGGCGAAGTACAGCCAGTTGATTCAGGAGCGATGACGCTCAGCTACGAGAGCTTGGAGGCCATTTTTGGAAAGGAAGGATAGTGTTCACGCGGTGCGAGTCAAAATCCGCAAGAAGCCGATTTTGTTGGCGAAACGCACAAGAAACAATTTAGATGTGAAGGGAATAGAGGTAATGCTAAACAGTTCAGTTCAGTCGTTCAGTTGCGTCCGACTATTAGTGACCCTATAGTCCATGTCACGCCATGATTTCCGGTCTCTCACTATCTTCCTAACATCACATACCTTAATGTGCAGCGCCTCGAGGATGCCATCTAACCATCGCGTTCGCTGCCTACCCCTTCTCCGGCCAACCTCAACCTTTCCCAACATCAAATCTTTCTCCAACGACTCCTCTCATCTCATCAGATGACCAAAGTAGCTGAGCTTTAACTTTAGAATTTGACCCTCCAATGAGCAGTGAGGGTTTATGACCGACAATATCGACTGATTTGATCTTCTGGCAGTCCAAGAAACTCTCAAAAGTCTCCGCCAGCACCACAATTCAAACGCATCAATTCTTCGGCGGTCAGCCTTCTTCACAGTCCAACTCTCGCATCCATACATCACAACTGGAAAGACCATAGCACGAGTTATACGGATCTTGGTTCCAGACTAATGTCTCTGCTCTTTACTAGGCGGTCAAGGCTAACCATGGCTCTCTTTCCCAGAAGCAGGCGTCTCCTAATTTCATGGCTGCAGTCTCCTTCCGGGGTAATCTTGGAGCCCAAGAAGAAAAAATCTGTCACAGCTTCCACTTCTTGTCCCTTGATGCTCCAGGACTTCATAGGGCAGGACGCCATGATCTATGCCTTTTTAATGTTCAGTTTAAGCCCAAACTTCTCACTCTCTTCTTGTAGACGCATCAGAAGTCTTTTGAGTTCCACTTCACTTTCTGCCATTAAAGTGGTATCATCCGCATATCTAAGATTGTTGATACATTTTCCAGCAATCTTCACTCCAGCTGAAGACTCGTCCAGGCCGGCCTTCCTCATGGTGCACTCTACATATAGATGAAATAGGCAGGGCGACAGTATGCAGCCTTGCCTCACTCCATTTTCAATCGGAAAACAATCAGTAAGACCATGCCCAGTTCTGGCTGTGGCCTCTTGCCCTTCATACAGGTTCCTGAGGAGACAGATGAGGTGATTTGGAACTCCCATCTCTTGGAGAGCTTGCCACAATCTGCTGTTATCTACACAGTCAAGCGCTTTCGCATAATCACTAAAGCAGAAGTGATGGGTTTCTGAAACTCTCTTGCTTTTGCCATGATCCAGCGAAGTTTGGCAATTTGGTCTCTAGTTCCTCTGCCCTTGCGAAACCCAGCTTGCACGTCCGGAAGCTCCTGATCCACATACTGCTGCAGCCTACCTTGGAGGATTTTCAACATCTCCTTGTTAGCACGCGAAATAAGCGCGATCGTGCCGTAGTTGGAACAATCTTTGGCACTGCCATTCTTTGGAATGGGGATGTAAACTGACTTCCTCCAATCCTGTGGCCACTGCAGAGTTGTCCAAATCTTCTGAAATAATGTATGCAGAATTTTAACAGCATCATAGTTGAGGTTTTGAAGCAACTCAGCTGGAATGCCATCAATTCCGCTAGCTTTTTTCTTAGCAAGGCTGGCTAAGGCCCATCTCTTCAGGATGCCCGGCTCGAGATCAGTAATCACAACCGTCTAATGTTGGGCTTGCACATCCGGGTCCTTCTTGTACTGTTCTTCTGTGTATTCCTGCCACCTCTTCTTTATCTCTGAGGCTTCAATGAGGTCCTTGCCTCGTTTGTCCTTTATCACGCCCAGCTTAGCACAGAAGCTTCCTTTCATATATTTGATTGTCTTATACAGAGCTCTTGTGTTCCTTAATTCGCTTTTGTCCTCAACTGCTGGGCACTGTATGTTCAGGAAGGCATTCTTATCTCTCCTTGCTATTTTCTGAAAATCCGCGTCGAGAATCTTGTATCTTTTTCTTTTCCCCATAACTTTTGTCATCCTCCTTTCCTCAGCTATTTGCAAAGCCTCTTCAGATAACCAGTTTGCTTTCTTGCATTTCTTTTGCTTTGGAACTACCGTAGTAGCAACTTCTTGTATTATATCACGAACATCAGTCCACATCTCTCCAGGCTTTCTGTCTTCTAGATCTAATTCTTGAAACCGATTCCTCACTTCCACAGCATATTCTTATAAAATTTGATCAAGATCATGCCTGAAAGGCCTTCTAGTTTTCTGCGTTTTCCTCAATCGAAGCGTAATTTTGGCAACAAGTAGCTGATGATCGGTGCCACAATCGGCCTGAGGCCTTGTTTTTACTGCTTGTATAGCGCTTCTTCATCTCTGCCGGCAAAGGATATAATCGATCTGATTCCTGTACAGACCGTCCTGTGAAGTCCACGTGTACAGGCGCCTCTTGTGCTGTTGAAAATGAGTATTCGCTATGGTCAGGTTGTTTTCTTGACAAAGCTGTACTAGCCTCTGCCCAGCTTCATTTGGCTCACCAAGGCCGAACTTGCCTGTAATTCCGGATATTACTTCACTCCCGACCTTAGCCTTCCAGTCTCCTATGAGAAAAACGACATCTGATGATGGAGTGCGGTCTAAAAGGCATTGCAAGGCCGCATAAAATCTCTCAACGTCAGCTTCTTCAGCAGTAGTGGTTGGTGCATAGACTTGGATAACTGTTATGTTGAAAGGGTGACCTTAGATCCGAAATGAAATCATTCGGTCGTTTATGCGGTTGTACCCTAGCACTGCTTTGCCCATTCTTCTGTTTACTATGAGAGCGACCCCATTCCTTCTGTTGGATTCTTGCCCACAGTAAAAGACATAATGGTCGCCGGAGTTACATTCTCCCATTCCGGTCCACTTGAGCTCGCTGGTACCCAAGATATCAATGTTCAATCTGTGCATTTCTCGCTTGACAACATCCAGTTTACCTTGCGTCATAGATCCTACATTCCATGTTGCTATGTGGTATTGTCACGGTGTGAAGTCTCTGATCAGAAGTCACCGCGGGACACAGGAGTAACAGAAGTCACAGTGCGGCAGGAAACTAGCAGGCCCGCTTCGACAGAAGAACTTCAGTTTCTTCGCCTCGAGGAGACGAACGTCGGTTTCTTCGCCTCGAGGAGGCACACGCTCGCGATCAGCACAGAGGGAAGATAAAGAATGCAGCGTGTCATTGCCCCCCCGGGTACAAGAAGCATCGTCCCGATGCTGGGAGTGTGGGTAGAGATAAAAAAAAACCCTTGCATGAAGGGCAGTTGCTCACGCACAGAAAGAGTCAACACAATCGGTCGTAATACGGTTTCAGGCGGACCACGTGGACCACGTCTGGGAGCGTGGAGCGTCGGGACTTTTTAAATCCATCAGGAACAACCTCATAGTTTAGGTCCCCAACTTGCCTTACCACTTTGTACGGGCCAAAGTAACGACACAGCAGTTTCTCGCTGAGGCCTCGTCGACGTACAGGAAACCAAACCCAGACACGGTCTCTAGCTGTGTACCGGGCGTCACGGTGTCAGAGGTTGTATCGTTGGGCATCGCGGCGTTGCTGATTCTGAATTCGCAGCCTGGCCAGCTGACGGGCCTCTTCGGTGTGGTGCAGAAAGGTGTGAACATCTGGTTGTTGGTTGCCGTCGTCTAGATGTGGTAACATGGCATCAAGCATTGTGGTCACTTCGCGGCCATGGACCAGACGGAAAGGTGTCATGTTCGTTGTTTCCTGGACCGCTGTATTGTATGCAAAGGTAACGTACGGGAGCACTTCATCCCACGTTTTGTGCTCTACGTCGACGCACATTGAGAGCATGTTAGCGAGTGTTTTGTACAAGCGTTCGGTCAAGCCGTTCGTTTGAGGATGGTAAGGTGTTGCCTTCCTGCGTTCAGTATGACTGTGAATTAAAATCTGCTGCAGCAGTTCGGCTGTAAATGCGGCTCCTCTGTCAGTAATCAAAATCTCCGGTGCGCTATGGCGCAGGACAACGTAATTGATGAAAAACTTTGCAACCTCTAAGGCAGTACCGTTGGGTAGAGCTGAGGTTTCCGCGTATCGTGTAAGGTAATCCGTGGCAATAATGACCCACCGGTTACCGGAGTGTGAAAGGGGAAATGGTCCCAGCATGTCCATGCCAATCTGCTGGAAAGGCCTCGATGGTGGGTCTGTTGGCTTCAAGAGTCCGGTGGGCTCAGTCGGCGGCATCTTACGACGCTGACAGTTGCGACACGTTTTCACATAGTGTGAAACGTCTGAGTGAAGTCGAGGCCAGTAGTACTTTTCCTTGAGTCTTGCAAGCGTGCGGGTGACTCCCAAATGTCCAGAGATTGGTTCATCGTGGCAAGCTTGTAAGATTTCATCACGTAGACACGTAGGTACAACAATCAGGTAAGGCGTTTGGCTGGCGGAAACGTTTTTCTTCATGAGGACACCATTGCGCACACATAACGATGACAGAGCACGCTTGAAAGCTCTCGGAGCGGTTGTACATGCACCGTTTAGATAGTCCATGATGTGACGAAGTTCGGGATCTGCAGATTGTCTTTCAGCGAGGCACTCTGTGCTGATGACATTTAGCAGTATGACCTAATCAGGAATTTCATCTGCGGGGGGATCTACAGGGGCCCGTGAGAGGCAGTCTGCGTCCGAATGCTGACGGCCAGATTTGTACGTGACAGTTATGTCGAATTCCTGTAATCGTAGACTCCATCTTACAAGACGGGTTGAAGGGTCCTTTAGGGTTGCAAGCCAGCATAGGGCATGGTGGTCAGTTACTAAGTTGAATGGTTTCCCGTAAAGGTATGGCCGGAACTTCGACGTCGCCCACACAATGGCTAGACATTCTTTCTCTGTTGCGGAATAGTTCGATTCCGCTTTAGATAGACAGCGACTGGCGTAAGCGATTACACGTTCTTGGCCGCCCCGGATTTGAACTAGAACGGCGCCCAGGCCTATGTTGCTTGCATCGGTGTGAAGCTCCGTGTCGGCGTTTTCGTCGAAGTGAGCCAATATGGGAGGTGTTTGTAGGCGGCGTTGAAGCTCTTTGAATGCTTGTTCCTGTGGTGCGTCCCAAGTGAAAGCCGCGTCGGTCTTTGTCAGACGTGTTAGGGGCTCGGCGAGTCGAGCGAAATCTTTGACGTAGCGCCGGTAGTAGGCACATAAACCAAGAAATCGTCGAACAGCTTTCTGGTCTTTGGGCGGAGGGAAGTTGGCAATAGCTGTCGTTTTCTCTGGATCCGGCAGGACACCAGCGTGGCTTACGACGTGCCCCAAGAACTTGAGCTCCGTATAAGCAAAATGACATTTCTCGTTCTTTAACGTAAGGCCAGAAGATGTTATGGCTTGCAAAACAGTTTCAAGGCGCCGAAGGTGCTCCTCGAACGTTGGAGCGAAGACCACAACGTCGTCAAGGTAAACGAGACACGTCTGCCACTTGAGATCTGCAAGTACGGTGTCCATAAGCCGTTGGAAAGTAGCCGGAGCAGAGCAGAGACCAAAGGGCATAGCCTTGAACTCGTATAGCCCATCCGGAGTAATAAACGCCGTTTTCTCGCGGTCCTTCTCATCTACCTCTATTTGCCAGTATCCGGATTTCAAGTCCATTGAAGAGAAATATTTCGCGAAGCAGAGACGATCCAGAGCGTCGTCGATGCGTGGCAGGGGATAGACGTCTTTCTTTGTAACTTTGTTTAGCCGGCGGTAATCCACACAAAACCTCAGCGTACCATCCTTTTTCTTCACAAGAACGACAGGTGCAGCCCATGGACTCCGCGAGGGCTGGATGACATCGTCGCGAAGCATCTCTTTCACTTGGCGGGTGATAGCGGCGCGTTCAGTCGGAGACACTCGATAAGGTGACTGTCTGAGAGGTGGCACGGTATCATCGGTAATAATGCGATGCTTGGCGAGATCGGTTCTGCCAACACGTGAAGAGTTGGAGAAGGTCGCCCAATAGCGCTGGAGGAGCTGGTTCACTTGTCGATGGTATACAGTTGAGAAAGTGCAGGGTTAATGTCGAAGTGTAAATCGGTGGTAGGCCTTTCCATTTCGGTCAATGACAGCGTCGCAAGTCCAGAGGCTTTTCGAACATGCGTGATACCGCAAATATGGGCCACTACAGTCCCAGTGCTTAAATGCTGGTGCTCACCGCCAAAATTTGTGAGTGGGACGTCTGCTTTGCCGTCTTCGAGGCGAACGACTGCTCTGGCTACAGCAAGACTGCGTTAGAAAAGTAAGATCTGTTTACTCTCCACGACACCTTCAAAGTTTCGCAGTGTCTTCGCAGCCACAGACGTCATCACGCTGGAACGGGGCGGAATAGTGACGTGATCATCAAGGATGTCCAGTGCTGTCGGTCGCTCTGAAGCACTGTGTATTGCGTTCTCAGTCGATAAGGTCACTGACTTAGTCTGCAGGTCGATAACGGCTCCATTCTCTGCTAAGAAATCCATGCCAAGGATGACGTCGCGGGAACACTGCACAAGTACGACGAAGGTTGCTAAGTACGTTTCTTCTTGCACAGTTACCCTAGAAGTGCAGGTACCGGTCGGCGTTATCAAGTGGCCTCCGGCGGTACGAATTTGTGTGCCTGTCCAGGGTGTAGTCACCTTTTTCAGAGTGGCGGCGAAAGGCCCACTCATCACAGAATAATCGGCGCCGGTATCCACAAGCGCTTTCACGTCGGTTCCGTCCACTGAAATGTTCTGGTCGGCGGTTAAGGCTGTGGTGTTGCCGGAACGTCGCGGGGTCCGGTCACGGCTGCGGTGTGGTACTAGCTGATTTTGTGTCGTCGGAGAACTGGAGCGCCGAGGCAGCGGATCATTGTGGGGCGCGTCGTGTCGTCGTGAAACGGAGTGGCCATCCGGTTGCAGCGGTGGAGGAGCTTGAGAATTTCGTTGATGAGAAACCTTCCCTCCAAAGGTTGCCGCGTCTAGTTTTCCCGATGGGGGCTAGGGGAGCGGACCCGCGTCAGGCCGGCATTACCACGTGTCTGCGAGGAGTATTGACGCGGTGAAGGCGACCGCGAGTAGTCATAGGGCGTTCCGGATGATTCAGCCAAGTACACGTCAATGGCAGGGGGTCGTTCACCACGCTGCGGCTTTCGCGCGTCGGCGCTAAATCCCGGCAGACCCATTCGTCGGTAATAGCAATCGCGGAACAGGTGACCAGCTTCGCCACAGTGGAAGCACAGCGGGCGATTATCGCGAGTGCGCCAGACGTCGCTTTTGCGTGGACGCACCTGAGAAATTCGAGCGGGAGGTGCTTGACGAGTGTATGCAGGGGCTGCTTGGTGCTGACTGGGGGGTGGATGCTGACTGGGAGGTGGATGCTGACTGGGAGGTGGACAGGCACGACGAGTGACTGCGGCGTAGGTCATGGCCTGCTGTGGTGGCATTGTCGGGAGTGGCTCGGGTGGATTGAGTGTCTGGTTGACCTCTTCCCGAACCATCTGAGAAAGGCTGGATACTTGAGGGGGTGCTGCCGTCGAAAATAGTTTTTGCAGCTCCTCGCGTACGACGGCCCGTATGGTCTCACGGAGCACGTCAGTGCTACCAGTGTCCGCGATGGCGGCAGCAATAGGGATGGACGGCCGCTCGTAGTGCTTAGATCGCATCTCTGGAGCCCTCTCAATGGTAGTGGCCTCGGATACAAATTCCCCGTTGGTCTTGGGCGGACATCGCACTAATCCAACGAAGATCTGTTCCTTAATTCCCATCATGAGATAGCGAAGTTTTTTTTCTTCGGACATGTTTGGATCAGCGCGACGGAATAGCCTCGTCATGTCCTCGAAGTAAACGAGGACGCTCTCGTTAGGGAGCTGAACTCTCGTCTGTAGGAGCAGCTCGGCGCGTTCTTTCCGAAAAACGGTGGTGAAAGCTTGCAGGAACTGGTCCTTGAAGGAACTCCACGTTGTGATAGTAGTCTCATGATTTTCAAACCATGTACGAGCTGCACCATCGAGCGAAAAAAATACATGCTGCAGTTTCTGGTCGTCGCCCCAGCGATTGTACGGGCTACTCGCTCAAATTTATCTAGCCAGTCTTCCGGGTCGTCGCCGGGAAAGGCTTGGAAGATGGGTATCTCCCGCGGCTGCTGCAACACGAAGGAGGGGGCAGTGGTGTCTACCTGCGCCATTACGGGTGGTTGTGTTGTCTCCGAAGGTGGTGCTGGAGAAGATGGTGGCGGCCTCGCAGTACGAGAAAATTGTAGAGGCGCGAATTCAGGATCAAGCCCTCGAAGCCGTCGGCTACTCTGATGGGTAGGCGTAATCTCGATGGTAGGAGATCCTTGAGGGCTGGAGTCTCGGCTGGTTGGAGGTATTCGGAGCATGGGTTGCGTTGCCCAGCACCTCCACCAGATGTCACGGTGTGAAGTCTCTGATCAGAAGTCACCGCGGGACACAGGAGTAACAGAAGTCACAGTGCGGCAGGAAACTAGCAGGCCCGCTTCGACAGAAGAACTTCAGTTTCTTCGCCTCGAGGAGACGAACGTCAGTTTCTTCGCCTCGAGGAGGCACACGCTCGCGATCAGCACAGAGGGAAGATAAAGAATGCAGCGTGTCAATATATTTCCTTGCAACATCGGACTTTCCGGTCACTTCCCGACACATCCACAACTGAGCGTCCTTTTGGCTTTAGCCCAACCGCTTCATTCGTCCTAGAGCTACTAGGAATCGCCCTTGGTTCATCCCCAGTAACTTGTGGGACGCCTGGCAACCTGGGGGGGCTCATCTTCCGGTTCCATATTATTAATGATATTGTTACTGGTCATAAGGTTTTCTTGGCAGGAAATACTGGAGTGGGTTGCCATTACCTTCTCCAGTGCATCACATTTTATCAGAACTGTTTGCCGTGACCTGTCTATCTTGGGTGGCCCTACACCGCAGAGATCACGACTTTATCATGTTTCGCAAGCCCCTCCTCCACGACAAGGCAATGGTCCATGAATGCTAAACAGAGGCATGCCAAATGTGGAGTTCATTCGGTCACTACAGCAGGAATGCCAGAGGGCCAAAGCTAAACCCTTTCCGACGGGTGCCTCGGAAACGCACGAAAGCAATTCGTGATCAGGCGACGTTTGCGAGAGGTCCAAGCGCTAGCCAAAGAAAGGCAAAAGAAAAGCGCTTTTGCGAACCACAACAGGTGCGAAGTCGCTGAAGATGCGGGAGGCCTGGGAGGTAGCAAAAAGGTGCCGTCCTAAAATAAAGGCAGTCGCAAGTAAAGCAGCAGGAGACGTCTAGAAGGCATAGGCGGCGCGGGTAGACTGGCAAGCAGTTCAAGAGGGAAAGGAATAATGCAGGTTCACTACGCGAAAGAATCGCCCACAGCACGTGCGGAACTGCATTGCCGAAAGCAGTCAGGGACGAACTCTTGCAAGGGCCCGGCGCGTCAGGGGAGGCCTGTGCTTCAGTGGTCAGCAGTGCTTTCCGACTCCATTCACAGGGAAAACGTGTGCTTGGCGCCTCAAGTGCGCCGGGAGACGGCGGTCAAGTAGACTTGTCGCGACGCCTTTCATCACGCCTCAACACAGGTCTGTCTTCTTGCTTTCGTCTTGTGTCTTTGTGCGCTGTATCTTTCCAGTATGAACAAAGAGACGGGCCGCGACCCCGCAGGGCGCGTCTGAAAGAGATCATTTCGACGGAGCGAGTCTAACCCCCCCCCCTTCCCCCCGCGTAGCGTTTCTAAGTAGCTGTTCTTTATTTCTTTAGCTTGCCGGTACGTGGAATGAAATTCCACTACATTTTGCGCTAGCGCTTTGAAATTGTTCGAACATTTGAGTTTAGCAGCAGAATATTCAGACGGCAACTGTACCTTCTAGCTGCGAATGCTAGGTGTCAGTTACGGCAAAGCTAACGAGTTTCGTATTACACAGAAGCGTGCGGAGAGGTCTCGAATTGAAATAGAAGAGACAAAGTTTAAACTAAGTTTGAGGCACACAGGATTGTCCATTGATAGTTACATTTTCTCGGTAATCGGTTATCCTCAGGTGCACAGACAGCTGGCAACTGCAGAATTACTTTACTTTTGCGGCAGCGCTTCCTGTGTAAGCTTGCCGATCGTCGACTGCCGCTTGAGGACCATCTCAATTTCGAGTAATGATGCTTCTTCGGTGAGCGCTCCAAAATCATCCTGAACGTACAGACCAAAAAAAAATGGGGGGAATGCTGTTTTGAATATTCTGATTGTAAGAGGATGTGAGTGGTGTTGATGAACATTTTAGTTTTGATTTTCTGAGCTGTGTGGAACACCCTCCCAGCTTGTTGTATACAGCCTGCAGGACTTGTCTTTGGTGGCCTCATCTGGGACATGGAAGTTTGCTCTGACTCAAAATTCGGGCAAAATTGAGATCAGCATCCAGGAATTTTATTCGTTTGATTTATCGGAAAGACTGGCGCATCTTGAGTGAATTCCGAGCGCTTGCGCGGGTGGCAGTGTTGTGTTGTGTGGAAAGTTTAAGATATGCTTTCCTTTGTTGGTGTTCGTTGGCTTTGGATGTTGTTGCCAGGGGAGACGATCCCCTTCAAGCGAGGCCACCAGAGCGAACGCAAGCCCATCTCTCTTCGGCAAGTGACTTCAACCACTAGCCGATCGAGATTTTTTCCCGGCTGCGAAGGAGCTGTTAATGATGACGACAAGTCGGACACGGGAGCCGCTGCTTTCGACCATCACGGCAAGAACTCCCGACCGAAAGAGGTGGTACGGTTAGAAACGACGACGGCTAGACCAGACTAGAAATGACCCTCATAAAAAGCCGGAAAGGGGGTTGATTGGTGTGGTTGGTTTGTGGGGTTTAACGTCCCAAAGCGACTCAGGCTATGAGAGACGCCATAGTGGAGGACTCCGGAAGGTTTTTAGCGTGCACTGACATCGCACAGCACACGGACGCCACTCCGTTTCGCTTCCAACGAAACGCAGCCGCCGAGGCCGGGATTCGATCCCGCTTCGTTCGGCACAGTAGTCGAGCGCCGTAACCACTCCGCCACCCCCCCCCCCCCCCCCCATTAAAAAATATCAATGGGTCCAATTGGGAAGACCAGTCAGATTGAATTGGTTCTGCCAATCCCAAATGCTTTGTCCAATGGGTACTGTCCAAACCAGCTGGTTTCTTCACTCCCAATTGGGAAGCCCAGTTGGTTTCTTCATTCCCAGTTGGGACGCCCAGTTGGTTTCGTGACTCCCAATTGGGAATGAAGAAACCAACGGGGCATCCCAATTGGGATTGAATAAACCCATTGGGCTAATGGGAAGCCCAGTGGGTTACTTCAATCCTAATTGGGATTATTTCGCTCCCAAATGGGACGCCCTTTCAAACGAATTGGGCTTCCAACTGGGCTTCCCATTGGTTCTGATTGGTCCTAAGAAAACCTTCCCAGTTGGGAAAGTCAAGTCAGTGATATCCTTGACTGAGATGTGCACAGATATACATATACCTGTATGAAGAGACAACAGTGAAAAATGTAAGTTCTTATAAAAAGTATATGCCGCTTAATCTTATTAATTGATTATATCGTGTTCACTGTAAGTGCATGCATAATTAAATAAGTTAACTCTGAATAACTAAGATGTGTCACTGGTCTCAGCAGCACTTGTGTGTGCTGCTTCATCTTCATCCTGCTCCCTCTTGTAGATCCATCGTCATCACAGAGTGTGTTTGGTTGCAGTGTGCGACCAAGGCTTCAGGTCTGCAATAAAGCCTGATCCCCAAGTCCGACCTTCGCGTTAGCTTACACGTGGTGGAGGTGCGCCTTGATTTCCCCGCTGCTTCGTCACCTGCATCCACCTGGAGCTTCGTTCTGGCCGCCGTCTGACCCCGACCACCATCGTCATGACTCAAGAGGGCCACTCCGCTATTCCGGCCTCTACCAACTCGACTCCAGCTCCCCTTGCCACTTGGACTGTCAGTAGCCGTCAGCGCGACCCGCAGATGTTCGCCGGTCTCCGCGGCGACGGATGACTGGCTCGACAGCTACGACTGGGTCAGTGCTTTCAACCGGTGGGACGATTCTCTTAAACTAATTAATGTGTTTTTTTATTTGACGGATGTAGCCAAAACGTGGTTCCTAAATCATGAATCGATGATTCCGGACTGGGCTACCTTTAAACAAAAGTTACGCCAGATTTTCTGCGCTCCTACTGTTCGCATGGAGTCCGCCAAGAAGAAGCTAGAAGCCCGACTTCAGCGGTCCAATGAGACCTATACCTCTTATATAGAAGATGTTCTTGCACTTTGTCAGCGCATGACACCATGACAGAGGCTGAGCGGATTCGGCACGTCCTTAAAGGTATTGGGCCACTCGCCTATAACGCCCTGGCCGTGCAGAACCCTACCACAATCGACGCCATCATATCGACTTGTCAACGCCTTGACGAACTACAGTCAATACGCTTGCAGCCTGATCCCACTTCATTTGGTTTCACTGCCAACGCTGACCTCCGTGCGCTTATTTGCGGATTAATTCGTGAAGAGCTCTCGGCTCAAGGTAATTTGTGCCACCCTGCATCTGAGCCACATCCTTCAAGTGCCGGCCTGCGTAGCATTGTCAAAGAAGAGCTGGCTTCAATGACCTATTCCCCCGCAACATCGGTCGCTCCTACCATCTGTCAGGTGCCAACGTACGCCCAGGTCACGTCCTTTCCGCCTGCAGTTGGAGCGCCTACCACTGCTCATGTCGCTGCATTGGCACCACCTGCCGCGGCGCCGACATACTACCCCAACTGGCGCCCAGCCCTTACTGCGGGTACCGAGGCCATATTTCCCACTTCTGTCGTCGCAGGCTCCAGAATGAACGCCGCGGCTACGACTCATTTGAAGCAGACTACCCTCCTCGCTTTTCCGGCTCTAACCACCGTTCAATCCCTGATTATCCCCGACGTTCATCACCCCTGCCAGAAAGCCCCGCTGCGCCTGCTGGTTACAGGCCTTCAAGACGCCGTTCTCCTTCGCCTTTTCGCCGCTCAACCTCGCCTCTCCGTCAAGCTTCTCTGACGACCCCCCGCCTGCCGGAAAACTGACCACTGCAGTTTTAGGAGGGAAAACTGCACTCTCCGGCCATCCCAAAAATCCTCCGGAACGTCCTTGGAATATTATTTTAGTGTGGGTTGATGGTTTATCTGTTGAGGCTTTGATTGACCCGGGCGCTGCTGTTTCTGTGATACACACTGACTTGTGCTCCCGCTTGCGAAAAGTGAAAACGCCTTATGATGGAGCTGAACTTCGTGGAGCTAATGGTGCAATAATTCGGCCTTTTGCTAAGTGTACTGTGCGAGTTTTTGTTGATGGTGTCCGCCACCAAGGACAATTTGCCGTGATGTCATCGTGCGCTCACCCAATTATTTTAGGCTGGGATTTTCTGTCTGCCGCATCAGCCAGCATTTCGTGTCGTGACAGGGTCATTTACATGAACGAGAGCGATCCGTCTTCTGAACCTCCCGAGCCCCGTCATCGCCTGCTTGCCGCTACTAACTCAGTGTTGCCCCCTAGATGCGAACAACTTGTCGCGCTTACTTCTACTGACATTGATAACGGAGATGTGCTAATCGTGCCTTCTGATCGCCATCTGACCCGTGGAATCGCGCTACCACCAAGTCTTGTTCGGTTTGAGCATGGCACAGCACTTGTCGCTGCTTCGAACACTTCCCCAGAGCCCATTGTGCTGACTAAAGGGACATGTTTTCCTTGTGCCCTGGACATTCACCCGGTGTCCCTCACCACCCTTATCGCCCCATCTTCCTCACCAGCAGCTTCTTCCGATGCTTCTCTCTGTGTTCTCTTTGGCACCATCAATCCTGACCTTCCTGCGACTCACCGCCAAGCTTTGCAGGAATTACTTCGAAAACACCAAGCCTCCTTTGTTGTCACTTCTCCGACCTTGGGTCGAACGTCTTCTGCACAGCACCGCATTATTACAGAAGGTACTTCTATTGTTAGCAGCCGCCCTTACCGTGTTTCCTTATCAGAACGTAACATCATAGAGGATAATGTGAATGATATGCTCCGACGAGACATTATTCGGCCCTCAGCTAGCCCCTGGTCACCTCCGGTCGTCTTGGTCAAAAAAAAAGGATGGGTCCGTGCGTTTTTCCGTTGATTACCGCGCACCTAACAAAGTCACTCTCAAAGATGTTTACCCTATGCCACGAATTGACGACTCCCTCGACTGTCTTCAGGGCGCCGAATATTTCTCCACTTTGGATTTGCGTTCCGGTTAATGGCAAATACCGATGCACGAAGCTGACAAAGAAAAAACCGCATTCTCTACTCCCGATGGGCTTTACGAATTCAATGTCATGCCTTTTGGACTTTGTAATGCCCCCGCTACGTTTGAGCGCACGATTGACACTGTTCTTAGAGGACTTAAGTGGAAAACATGCTTGTGCTACTTGGACGACATAGTTATTTTCTCTGCGACTTTTTCTGATCATTTATGCCGCCTTGATCAGGTATTAACATGCCTGGCATCCGCCGGTCTCCAGCTGAACACAACAAAGTGTAATTTTGCCAAGAAAGAAATCGAGATCCTAGGCCACCCCGTCAGCCGCGATGACATTCGACCCGACCCTGACAAGCTTGCTGCGGTTTTGAACTTTTCACGCCCTCAGCGGACTAAGGAATTACGCAGTTTCCTTGGCCTGTCTTCGTACTTTCGCCGTTTCATTCGCTATTTCGCTACCATTGCTGCACCGCTCCACCGCCTCCTTACCGACCGTACTACTTTCAATTGGTCCGAAGAATGCGAAAAAGCTTTCCAAACCCAAAAGAATGCCCTCACTTCGGACCCTGTTCTCGCTCACTTCGACGACACTGCTGCCACCATTCTCCACACCGATGCCAGCAGCCTCGATATCGGCGCCGTACTTCTGCAACGTGATAACGCTTCTCGGGAAAAATTAATTGCGTTTGCTAGTCGAACTCTAACACCAGCGGAACGCAACTACGCAATCACTGAGCAAGAGTGCCTCGTCGTCGTTTGGGCAGTTCAGAAATTCCACCCCTACCTCTACGGCCGCCATTTCACGATCGTTACCGATCACCACGCTCTGTGCTGGTTATCAACCCTCAAAAATTTGACTGGACGCCTGGGCCGTTGGAGTCTGCGTTTGCAGGAATACCACTTCGATGTCATATTCAAATCGAGTCGCAAACATCGAGATGCCGATGCTCTTTCTCGCTGCCCGCTCCCAGAATCACCACCTAGTGCTTCTTCGCGCCTTCCTGCGTGCACCCTCGACGTCCCAATGTCGTCCAGAGCTCCAAACAGCACCTGTGCTACTCCTGCCGCTGCTCCAGATCGCTACGCCATTATTTCACACCAGCCAGCACATCCCTACTGTCTTTCCCTAATCAACTTTCTCACAACTGCTTCTCACCCTCCTACCGCTAGGATGCGCAGGCAACTCCAAAAGTTCAAACTTGACAACGGCATGCTCTCCCGTTATATTTATTGCTCTGAAGGCACCCGTTGGGTCCCCGTTATTCCGAGAGAGCTTCGCACCCGTATCCTGGCGGCTCTCCACGATGATGCTACAGCCGGTCACTTAGGCTTTCATAAAACTTACCACCGCGTGAAAACCCGTTTCTTCTGGCCAGGCCTCGCCTCAAGTGTGACAAAGTACGTCGCCTCTTGTCTGCCATGTTAGCGCCGCAAACGGCCCACTTCTCCTCCTGCTGGCCTACTACAGCCGCTACCTTGCCCTGCTACTCCTTTTGCCGTTGTTGGCATAGACTTATACGGACCACTTCCATTGTCCGCACGAGGTAATCACTGGATCGTCACCGCCGTCGACCACCTAACACGCTACGCTGAGACCGCTGCCCTGCCTAATGGCTCAGCACATGAGGTCGCGACCTTCTTTTTGGAACCGCTCGTACTGCGCCATGGGGCCCCTCAAGTGCTTCTCAGCGATGGTGGTCGGACATTTCTGTCGGCGATTCTAGCCGAAGTTATTGAGGCCTCAACCACACATCACAAATTGACCTCCAGCTATCACCCTGTTACATTTCTCCACCAAGAAGTGGGACAGCTGACGCGGCCACCACATAGCAACAGGCAGAATCGCGAGCGGATCGGCCATTTCGACGCCGTTCTTCGGCCGCGCAACGCTTCCTCCCGCCGACAAGTCTCAGCGTGTTCCTGCCACGCGCCAAATGTGTGTGTGTGCAAACGCCGGCCAAGCCTGGAGCTCGAGGGAAAGTGCGTCGCCCTCTCCTGTCTGCAGGAGGTGGAGGAGATGAGGTCGGAACACCTGCGATTGAGTCATTCGTCGTGAACCAACATGTTTGGCTCTCCCTTTCCTGTGATGGTTTACCCTTTCCCTGTGAACTGGAAAAACTATAAAAAGCAGCGGCCGACTCCGCTGAGAGAGAGACTACTTTGACGCGCCGTCGGCGCGACGCTAGACACCAGCTATGTGAGAGTGTCTGTAATCTCTCCGGGTCAGCTTCACTGCCCGTTTCTTCCTGATGTTACAGTAAAGGTTGTTTCGTTAGAAGACGCCTCGTCTTTGCTGGAACCTTTGACGCCGTCCACCGTCCACGGAGCCGCCAGGCCAACGCTACCGAGGGGCCGCGCGCCGCAGCGGTACGCTACCCACGCACAACCCAAATCTAACAACTGGTGGCAGCGGTGGGATGACCAAGCCGTAACCGTGGTTGGAGGGACGAGCCAGGCGATACCGTCGTCCAACAACTGGTGAACAGCGGAAAGCGGAGAGACGAGGACGACCAAGCAGTGACCGTGGTCGGTGAAACGAGCCAGGCCTGACCGAGGGGCGCGTCAGCGGTGCGCTACACGGGCGCGCGAAACCCAAACATAACAACTGGTAGGCATCGGTGGGACGACCAAGCCGTAACCGTGGTTGGAGGGACGAGGCAGACGATACCGTCGTCCAACAACTGGTGAACAGCGGAGAGACGAGGACGACCAAGCAGTGACCGTGGTCGGTGAATCGAGCCAGGCCTGACCGAGGTGCAACATCTGGTGGGAAGAGCGGAGATGTCCGAGGCGTGACTCGTGAATCAAAGCAGCTCAGCGGAAAGGCGGGAGCAGTGCAACGAGCCCTGTGTGATGACTGGTTGCCTGCAGCGGAACGACTGCGTTGGATTCTTGGCTGCGAGGTTTGGTGAGTGCGGGACTTTCTTCTACTGAGTTTTGCCAGGCTTTTGTTAAGTAGAGAACAGAGCTGGTAATTGTGTTGTCGTTGTTGCTGGGTTAAGTGCAGCAAGGCAATAGTGGGCAGCAGAGAAGGCAGCATTCGGAACAGCCATGGGTTTGGATTTGAAGTCGTTTCGCAAACCGAAATTGCTAGAGCTTGCGGAGGAGTTGGGTCTGGATTTGTCAGACAAACTCGGAAAACCAGAAGTGTTAAAGGCTATTCTTGCGTTGGAAGCTGAAGATGACGAGCTTTTGGAATGCCTTGAGGTCATTGACGAACTTCACGAGAAAGAGGAACGTGAACGTCACGAGAAAGAGATTCGTGAACGCAGAGAACGTCACGAGAAAGAGGATCGTGAGCGTAGGGAACGTCACGAGAAAGAGGACGCCCGCGTAAGCAAACTTATACAGCTGGAGATTTCAGCACATGGAATGAGCGTGGAAAAGATTAAAGCTTTTAATGCCATTCATTGTAGCAGTTCAATACCGCGAGACGGTCCGCCACCGTTCCTCATCGCCGAGGATATGGCAAAGTATTTGGCAGACTTCGAAAGTGTCTGCAGAAGTAAACGTTTCGAGCGAGATAGTTGGGCGCAGATGTTGGTAGCTCTTCTCTCCGCTGAAGCGTCGGAAGAAATCAAGCGATTGGTTGGCGACCGCTTAAAAAATTATGATGAACTAAAAGAGTCATTGCTGATACGATATCAGATAACGCCTCATGATCTTCGGAAAAGATATGAGAGCGAGAAAAAGTGTTACAAGTCGTACTTTGATTTGGCGTATCAGTTGAAAGACGCTGTAAGCGATTGGCTAAACAGTGCGGAAGTTCCGGAGCAAATCAAGCTTGCACCGGAGTGTGAGAAACAGCTTCGGGAAGCGGCTGAGCAACGTGACCGCAGTAGCGAGCCGACCGAGCCTCGAACAGAGGAGTATTGTGTTACCTTGGTCGAGCCACTAGCTGAGACGGTTAGCACAGGCTTAATCGGCGAGAAGTCCGAAGTGACGCCGTTAAGCGAGGTGAACTGCACGCCGACCCAAGTAGCTGTAGGAGATACAGTTCCATCAAATGAGTATGGGGAACTGTTAATAACTGAACCGCCTCTCAATGCAGAAGCTTGTGTAGAGCGTGGCGGAGGAGGAAGCCAGCTTGGAAGTGAGAAAATTGCGGTTTCCGAAATCAGCTGTGTCGTAGAGCAGGGCACGCAGGAAAACGAAGTGCCGATCAGGGAAACTGCGCAGCCCGCGAGTTGTGATCAGCCAGGGCAGACCTACGAGGAGTGCGCGTCCGCTGTAGAGAGCGAGACTTGCGAAGGCGACAGCGAGCGACCAGAGCAGAGTCAGAATCGTTCGTGCCCTGATACCACGCTAGGTTGTATTCGCGAAAGCAACCCCAGTGCGAACGCGGACGTAGCACACATGACCCTCACGCTATCCGAAGCGCCCCAGCTGTCGAATGAGCTTGATCGTGCGCCGGTTAGCGCTGAGCAATGCGGCTCATCGGAGGACCCGTGTAACGTGAGTGGCGAGCCGCCAGAGGAAATGCCTAGCTTGAGGGCTGGCATGAGCGGTTGTTCGGATTTGAATGAAAGTGAGTCAAGCGATGCAGCCGCGCCGCTGCCAGAGGAAATGCCTAGCTTGAGGGCTGGCGTGATCAGTTGTTGTCCGGACATGTCTGGAGGTGAGTCATGCGCTGCTGGCCACGATGCAGACGCTGCATCGCACTTTGACCACTTTGACGACACCGGTGTCCTACTAGCTCCGGTTACCGCTAGAACGTTGACCGCTACCTTGCCGGAGCTCGCGCCGAAAGAAAGTGGGACTAGAGTATTCAAGTCCTGCCACCGAAAAACGCGGAAAGGCAGGCGCGAGAAAGAATGCTGCCATCGTAAGGAGAGGACACTCAAACGGTTGCAACAAGAAAGCAGAAAGCCTATGTTCCAGTGCTGCCGTAAAAAAAAAACGGAAAGGCAGGGGAGAGAAAGAATGGAGCAAGTGGAAGCTATCGCTCAAAAGAAAGCGACTATCCCAAAGGCAGAAATGCGCCCGTGCCCAGAAAATGCGTGACTGCTGCGCAACTCGTGAGGAGAGGGATAGGTTGTTCATGAAAGTGAGTGATTCATCCTCATGTAAGTATTTGAACAGAAACAGGAAGGTACGGTTGTTCCGGGAAAAGGACAGCCGAAGCTTTAGTGAAAAAGGTGATCTCAACAGTAATGCCGATGGCTTAAGTCGGAGCCTATAACGTGAGAAGAAGTTCGTTAAAACAGATGCTTGGGCAAGTTGGTAACTCATTTTGACCGGAACAGCGCGCACTAAGGCACAGACAAGAAGAGAGACACGACTCGTGTCTCTCTTCTTGTCTGTGTCTTAGTGCGCGCTGTTCCGGTCAAAGTGAGAAGAAGCCTTTATTCACTAGTTGGTGTTTTTCTTCCTGGCATAGGATTTTGAACAGATTGCATTGTATTATTTTTGTTTGAGAATGACGTTTTTGAAAGCGCGATTTTCAAATTTGTGGACGCGTTCCAAGTGCTGCTAAGCTGCCCTTTAATGTAGATGGGGGCATAAGAGGGAAATAGTCTGGCGGAACTTAGTGAAGTTTGTGCCGTGCTTGCTGGCTGACCAGTTGAGTTTTTAGCGTGGTTGTGATGTTGTGGGTTGTCAGAAATCTCTCCTGAAGACAAGTTGCAGAGTGCCTTGGAAACCCGGACTTGCCAAGGACTTCTTCAGGCTGTTTGAGCTCAAGAGAAGCTGAGTCGGACGACCCCGGCTAGCCGCAACATCCCGATCCCTCCGGACAGCGGATGCAGTCCCCTGCCCTTCGGGATCTCCCTCCCCCGGCGGGGCAGTCTGTTACGTTTCTCCACCAAGAAGTGGGACAGCTGACGCGGCCACCGCATAGCAACAGGCAGAATCGCGAGCGGATCGGCCATTTCGACGCCGTTCTTCGGCCGCGCAACGCTTCCTCCCGCCGACAAGTCTCAGCGTGTTCCTGCCACGCGCCAAATGTGTGTGTGTGCAAACGCCGGCCAAGCCTGGAGCTCGAGGGAAAGTGCGTCGCCCTCTCCTGTCTGCAGGAGGTGGAGGAGATGAGGTCGGAACACCTGCGATTGAGTCATTCGTCGTGAACCAACATGCTTGGCTCTCCCTTTCCTGTGAGTGTTTACCCTTCCCTGTGAACTGGAAAAACTATAAAAAGCAGCGGCCGACTCCGCTGAGAGAGAGACTACTTTGACGCGCCGTCGGCGCGACGCTAGACACCAGCTGTGTGAGAGTGTCTGTAATCTCTCCGGGTCAGCTTCACTGCCCGTTTCTTCCTGATGTTACAATAAAGGTTGTTTCGTTAGAAGACGCCTCGTCTTTGCTGGAACCTTTGACGCCGTCCGCCGTCCACGGAGCCGCCAGGCCAACGCTACCGAGGGGCCGCGCGCCGCAGCGGTACGCTACCCACGCGCAACCCAAATCTAACAACCCGCAGACCAATGGGTTGACTGAGCGGTTCCACCGCACGCTTTCTGACATGTTTTCTATGTACGTCGACCAGGACCACCGAAACTGGGACGTAATACTTCCTTTTGTTACGTTCGCCCACAATACGGCTGTACATCGGACCACAGATTACACCCTGTTTTTCCTCGTTTACGGCCGTTCTCCCGCTACCTTTCTTGACGCCTCTTTCCTTTCTACAAATACCAGTTCCTCATCCTCTCTTCCTGACCAGATTCTTTCCCGAGTGGCCAAATCTCGCCGGCTTGCTCGCGTGAACACGGAAACTAGCCAGGAAGACCGCAAGTGCCGCTATGATGCAACCCATCGCCAAGTTTCGTTCCGTCCCGGCGACGAGGTGTTACTTTGGACCCCATTACGCGTTCCTGGCCTTTGTGACAAGTTACAGCACCGTTACATTGGTCCTTACACGGTTCTTGCAAAACCCTCCCCGGTCAACTATCGCGTCTCCCCTGTTTACCCTCCTCCGGACTGTCGTTACCGCGGCACTAAAGTTGTCCACGTTTCACGTATGAAACCTTTTATTCGGCGCAATCCTGCGGACTAATTGCGGCCAGGCTCGCCGCTTCATCTGCGCGGGCGGCGAAATAGTGTGAGCACTGTGTGGCGCTTCATCTTCCACACGGCTGAGCGTGCTGCTTCATCTTCATCCTGCTCCCTCTTGTAGATACCCATCGTCATCGCAGAGTGTGTTTGGCTGCAGTGTGCGACCAAGGCTTCAGGTCTGCAATTAAAGCCTGATCCCCCAACGCGTTACCTTACAATATATACATTGAATATATGTTAGTTCCGTGCGTGTAATGCTTGCAGGCTCTCATGATTTTTGTAAAAAATTGTAATTTCATTCCACTTGTATAAAAGTCAGCTCCCCTATAACTTCTGGAAGAAAACATTGCAATTGCATCTCCATTCTTCTCTTTTTTTCAGCTATGTGAGTTCAAACTATTTGGGCTCAATGGGTATGCCATTTGCGTTCAATAGGTCAACCATTTGGTCTTCAATGGTGACCAACTGTTTCCAATTGGGAGCACCCATTCCTATCAAATGATCAGGCCCTATGGGTGGCGAAAACACAATTGGTTTTTGACCAATTCATTTCAATTGGGAAATTCCCAATTGGACCCATTGAATTTTTTTGACTGAGCCGGCGGGGCGGAAAGGGGGTTGTTCGGCCAGTCAGCGACAGCGGTCAACTATGGGCCATCGGGAACAAAATATTAGCTGTGGCTTAGCTCTGGTTAAGCCTGAGTGAATACCTCCCTGGCTGCGCTTGGCTCTGCTGGTGGTTTGGCATGGCTTCGCCTTTTGTGCAACTAAAGGATTTACTCTCTTCATCTGTCTCCTTGGCACGGCGCTGGCGTTTGCACGCAGCACGTCGTTCCAGCTACGCCTTGTACAACTCCTCAGACATGACTAAGCGGAGCTAAAGTCCCTTGATAATTTGAAAGTAGCGACACTCTCCTCCGCGCCGCGCTTTCCTCCTCGATTCTCCTCGCGCGGCGGCGGCGAGCGCTGCGCACGACACGCTTTTTCCCCCTGACGCCCGCCGGCCGGCCGCAGCAGTGAGTGAAGCGCGAGCTTTCGGGCCAGGTCTGCGCTCCAGGAGTGCACAAAATTTTTGAAAAATTGCGAGAAAAGCATTGAGAATGCCTATAGTAAAGTTCATGAATTGATTGCTTTCTTCTTAGAACTGTTTGAATGGGGAATACTGATAAACAAAGCTTTCAGGCGAGTTCTGTGCTACAGACACTTTTTAAGTCTCATGATAAGGTTTTACTTTGTGCACTTAATCTAGTACTGCCTCTGACTTTATGTTTGTTTTTTTTAGAGCGTGAAATCTGTCACCGCGGTAAAACTTCAGAAAACGATCCAGGCTGGTGCTTTGAGCTTCAAGATTAGAGAAGGTTAAAGCAGGACTTAGTCTATTTCGCTACTGTCAAGCTATCTCTCTAAGCATAGTATATGTCACGTGATCAACCATGAGATTGGATTATTGGTTAACTGTACATGTATTTCAATCAATTACTGGGCCAAATTAATTGATAGTTAGTAAATTGCAATTAAAATCTAAATTTTAGCTGCAACACCGAACCGTATACCGTTGGAAAGCTTAGGCCAAGTGTAATGGCACTGTGCTAGTTAGCGATCCGCGATAATCTGCGTTCATTAGTTAATTTCGTATAAAACGAAATTTTGAGCTGTTCCTTGCTGCTTCGAGGCAAGGAACAGGTTAGCCACGGCAGTCTTGATATGATGCTGATGGAGGGATTAAATAATTTTATGAGTACGCGGCCACTCACTGACTTCGCGTGTGGTTAAAAGACAGCAGGGTACACTGGGAGAAGTGGTGGGCCCTATTGCCGATACACTGAAGTTCTGGGGCAAGCATGCTGTGGTCTCATGCGCTGTGTAAAAGAGCTTGATTTCATTGAACGCAACAATCAAATAAAAAAATTACAAGGTGCACATAGGTCTTCAATGGGCGGAAATGAGAAAGCATATAACTGCCAATTCATTAACTATCGCTATCCTATCTATCACTATATCTACTAATGCCAGAGACCTATCGTAACTGTCACTATCCGCAACGAACACTATCACCTCACTATCCGGGCCTATTACTATAATTTACTATTATTATCCGTAACAGTCACCATCATTACCTATCACTATTCATAACCATCACTATTTAATCTGATGCCGTCCCATGACCCATTGATATACTTCAATTTTCATTGACTTACGTTGTCAGTCATATCTCTATTATCTCATAATATCTGACGAGACAATTATACATTGACTTTTAATTCGTATACTTTCTTGTTTTCTCATAAATGGAGGTGGGAAAAGAGCAAGCCACAGAAATAACTGACTACTATCAGCGCGAGGTTCATGTCTCTGTCGAGGAGGCTTCCTTTACTTCAGGACAGGTCGGTGAGAGAAAATTGATGGAACTGCGTTTGGTCTGTTTTTTTTTTTTCGAGTTCGTGTAATATTGGCGGCTCAAACTGGTCTTCAGTGAAATGTAGCTAGAACATAGAGCGATGAGATAATTACTCAGGCTAGGTGAAAAAAAAATCTTGCATACAATTGAAATGAGTAATATGTTACAGTGTTAAGAATTGTTGCTCGCAAAATGTTCCTTTATTTTTACATCATAACTATAATCATTATTGATTGTTTAAGTTTCGTAAATACAGAAAATTGATGCAATGATTCCGGTTGATTTGACACCGATGGGATAACTTTTCTCGCAATAAATGAATACGCGGAATCGCGCTTTTAGAGCTCCAGCTTTCAAAGCGAAGGTAACCTGCCAACGCCTTGTAGTCATGGTCAAAGAGAAGTGTGTGATCATATGAACACCTCCTGCACATTGGCCGTATCCCTGATAAAACGAACGCATATTTTTTAACCCACGCGTGCGTCGAAGCATGGCAAGACACATTCAAGAATTGAAAAAAAAAATGCCATACGACCTAACTAGTGCAGATTACCCGCAATACCTCGGGTTTACTTGCCAAACAGTTTTTCAGGGCCAGCATTCAATGCTCCTGAGTAACCGACGCACACTACAAGTAAAAGCTGGAAAGGCTAGCTCCTCTACAAGCCCGAATTTCGATTTTTAGTGAAGGAGGCCAGGGATCCTAGCATAATCGCGACAAATGCAATCGAGAGACTGTAATTTTCCAGTTATTTCTGACAGCAAAAAGCAGATTATAGCGCCCTGTTTCTCACTGTACAGAAGTCGAAGCGTGTTAAATGATGGAGCCTTGCAGCCTCGCAGAATATTCAGCATGCTGCAGAGGACAACCTTATTTTTATACAATGAACATGCTGCCGCCGCAAAAATATTGAACAGCAAGCAGGAATAAAAAACGCAGCGTCAGGTGACGCGTTATTACGGGGAGTGAGAAAGGCACTCGACGTCGCAAACAACTCTGTTGTTTCTAGGAATAAACGTCTTTCGACTAGTCTTGTGAATCCATTGACTCGTGCGCGAGCCGTCACGCTTGCCTTGAGATATCATGAATACCGCATAACCATCTTCAGGTCGCTTGCTGCAGTTGTACGCGCAACAGCACGGCATAGAGCTTGCACGCTGCAATAAAAGCACAGCGCGCAATATTCGCTCGCCGAGACTAGGGGAAAAATGGCGCGATGGAAAAAGAACACACAAGGAAAACGCCGGACGCGCGTCGGCTTCCAAGGGCAACGGCAGGGAGACCAATCGTCGCTCAGGAAATCGGGCGGAGAGCCGGCCTTCAGCGAAGGGGCGAGGAGGAGGCGAGGAGGTAGCGCGGCGGCGGCAAAGTTCAATCGTTGGCGTAACTTTCAAAGTATCAAGGGGTTTTAAGCGGAGCGCGCCTGCGGCGCCCCGTTTATCCTCTCCTAGCGAGCGCCCTCACGCGGCGGGCCGAGGAGGCCGTCACGTGGTAGCCGCCGCGCCGAGCGAAGAAACTAGGGCCGAAGAGACGAGTTGGGGCCCCTGCTCTCCGCTGGTCGTGACGTCATGCTGTCACGTGGTGCGCCGGAGCGAAGGAACGACCTCCACCGACGGCAGAAAAGTGCTATAGCAGTATTGCTTTCGCAATAAAAGGTTCAAGTGGCTCCCGGTGTCTCCCGCATGTATCGGTACCCTCAAGGCGGCCACGGGGAAATCTCTTTTGAGAAGTCGAATGGGGTGACAGACGGGGTCGCCTCTGGCTACGCTTTTCCAATTCGTCTTGCCGACGGCGCGCGGCCGCTCTTGCGACGCAGGTGTGTGCCCAGACCATGAGGTGCTGGCAAACGCCTAGCTCCTCTTGTGCCCACATCTACACCGCCAGAACGGCTTTCTCCTCACCATGAAGTCTAAACTCTTTCGAGGGGGCGTATATGCAAGAGTGACAGTGTGTTAATGAGTGACATTGAAATGATAATGACACCGCCTCCACGAAGAGCCCACCCTTCACCTAGGTAACCTTGTGAACACGAACCCTATAAAAATGTGTGTGTGTTCGGGCATTGCAGTTCTTCTCTACTTCTTACAAAAATGTAAATAAACGAAGTCTTCGTCCTTCAACTCCTTACTCCTTCGCTCAGCGGCACTTCTTCCTGGGTGGAGCGGGCGTCGATGCAGCCAAGGATCCATCCAGCGACACCCTAGTCCCACCTCCAACAAACGTTAAGTGTACGCAGTGTGAGGCGGAGGTCAATCTGAAGGAAACGCGTTTCGACTCGGTAGAGGAAGTGGAAGTCACTGGCTTTTTGTGCCGGTGTTGCGTGCTGAGTGTGCGCCTAGACAGGTTTGAACTAGTAAAGGTCGGTCTAGTGTCGCGTGTGGAAGTCTTAGAAAATTAACTCAGAAAATCAAACTGCTGGGACAGCTTCCTCAAATGGATGAAAACATGGCCGACACTAACCTTAGAAGCAACAAGGATGGACATTCCAGTGCGGGCCACATAGCTGGGACCAACACTGGCATGGACGGTAAAAGTAAAGTATACGTCAGCCGGGACCGAACCGACAGGGCTATTCAGAAGTAGCTACTAAGAATCCGGAAAGAAGGAAGAAGCAAGGAACAATGAAATTACCAGAGAGGACAGATATCTCTTGGAAGAAGGCAGCAGAGCGGGTAACAACACAAAGCATAAAAAGCACACACAAACACAAGGACAACGCTGCACTGACAACTATATGGACAAGAAACCGCACATCTTCCTTCACTTCACGTCTGCAGCCAACTTCTTCCTTGTCTTTAACATCATGCTGGTTTGCGCACAAATTCTAATTCCTTTTTCAACAAAACCACTGAAGGCATACTGACACATTGGTCTCCCAAGTCACAGATTGCATATGCTTCATAAATTTCCCTTGCTAACTTATCCTTCTTCCTCTTCGTAACCTTAACATTGTGCAGGTCAGCGCCGTATCTTCACCCTTATAACCCTTACCAGGTACCAGCAGTCGGGAGGGATAGAGAGAGAATTCCCGGGTGCTTATCTAGGGGGATTCCAACATGAGCAGGTGCAGTCGGGCTATCATGGAACATGTGAAGGGTGATAAGCGAGTATTAAATGGAACCTTCCCATGGAGGACAATGAACGCAGTGCTGAAAGAAACCAAGAATAGGCTGTCGAAAAATTCCGCAGAGCGCAATATCGTAATAGTAGTAGCGGGCCGCAGTGGTTACGCCGCAGGAGTGGTGGAAAGTTTAGCTTAGGGAGTTCACGATACAGGGCAATAGCACAGCAAGCGCAGATCGTTCACAAACAGGAAAGCTTGAAAAGGACGCGATGACAGTTAATCATCGCACAAGAAAGTTAAGCCTGGACAAGCATTTCAAAGTGGTTTAGGTAAACAGGGAGGCGCAGAGAGCAGGTTTTGGCAAAGCTTTTCAACGAGATAGCATCCATTTTAACTGAAGGGTGGTAGCAGAGATCAGCTGGCGACTGGCGGGCAGGGCTGTAGCTTTTTTAGGGGGTCCACGAGGGCTCCTGGCGCAGATGTAGTTGGAAGTAAAGCATAAAAAAGCGTATAATAGCAGGGGCTCAGCCCAATAAAATGTCAAAGAGGAGGTTCAGAAAGGAAAAATACAAAAAATGTTTATGTAACTAGGATCAGTTACATAAACATGAAAGCGGGTAGAAAGATAGCAAAATGGCTAGAGATAGAACAGCAGTTGAAGGTCGACGAAAATAGCTGTGTACGCTCTATGCGAGACTCATCTCGGGGATCTAGAAGATCCGCCGTTTATAGAAGGCTACTTCTGAGAAGGTGGAACAGAACGAGAATGGAAAAAAAAGGCGGAGGAGTAGGTACATTGATACACCAAGGAATAAATTTGCAAAGAATAAAATCATCTTGCAAAGAACATATCTGGGTATTAGGAACCGTTGGGGGCATAATTGGGCATGGCTAGGGGTAGTTTATTTAGGAACAGGACACCAGTGCAGGCAGGCAAACAAAGATCTCGTTGAATGTCTCAGTGGCGATATAAGCCAGTTTGGAGACGGGGCCGATATTATTCTACTGGGGGATTTGAAGGGCCACATCGATGATCTGGATGGATACACGGATTGTAACGGGAAGCTAATGCTAGATTTCTATGAGATACAAAACCTAGTTATTGTATCATCATCATCAGCCCACTGCAGGACGAAGGCCTCTCCCGTATTTCTCCACTTAACCCGGTTCTGTGCTAGCTGCATCCACTAGACCCCTGCGAACTTCTTAATCTCATCCACCCACCTAACTTTCTGCCATCCCCTGCTATGCTTTCCTTCCCTTGGAATCCAGTTTGTTACCCTAAGAAACCATCGGTTATCCTCTCTTCGCACTACATGTCCTGCCCATGTCCACTTCTTCTTAATTTCCACTAGAATGTCGGTAACTTGAGTTATTTCTCTGGCTCACTCTGCACGCTTCCTATCTCTTAATGTTACCCCTACCATTTTTCGTTCCATCGCCCTCTGGGTTGTCCTCAACTTAAGCACAACTCTCTTGGTTAGCCTCCACGTTTCAGACCCATAGGTGAGTACAGGTAAGATGTAACTGTTGTATACTTTCCTCTTGAGCGATACCGGTAAGCTGCTAGTCATAATCTGCGAGTGTTTGCCAAATGCGCTCCATCCCAATCTTATTCTTCTTGTTATTTCCTTTTCATGGTCCGGATCTGCGGTTACTATACCTGTACTAGGTAGACATATTCGCCTACTACTTCCACTATTTCGCTACCTAATGTAAACTGCTGTTCCTTCCCGAGGCTGTTGAACATTACCTTAGTCTTCTGCATATTGATTTTCAAGTCTACCTTTCTACTTTTCCTGTATAGGTCTTCTGTAATGAAGATGAAGAAGGAACAACGCTGCGGCATCGCCATCACCATCGCTGGTCTCCGGCGCCCATCTCGCTCGCGCTGAAGCTGTGCCCTGCGACTGGTAATTCGATCCTGCTGTGCCCGAATTACTGCCAGCGCTAGACATTCCAACCAACCATTAAATCCACATTTCACTTGGTGGAGGTCAATCTGAGGTTCCCTGTACCCATCTCGCCCTGGAACTTCGCAGCAGAACATTGACTACCAAAATGACGGAGCCGACTTCATTGCACCTGCCTCCGCCCGTCACCTGCACAGGTGCGCTTCGTCAACGGGACCTTCAGTGGAAGCAGCGATGACGACGTCGACGATTGGCTGACCACTTACGAACGGGTCAGCCGTCACAATAACTGGGACGACAATCGTAAGCTCCATAATGTCATCTTTTACTTGAGCGACGTCGCTAATATGTGGTTTCGAAACCGCGCGTCGGAATTTGCCACCTGGGCGAATTTCAAGACGAAATTTTCTGATGTCTTTGGCCGCCCCGCCGTCCGAAAACTCCGCGCGGAACAGCGTCTTCGGTCGCGACTGCAGCTGCCCGGTGAAACGTTCACCAGTTACATTGAGGACATTGTTGATATGTGTCGTCGCGTTGACCCGACCATGACCGAGGCCGTTAAAATACGTCATGTCCTCACAGGAATTGATGACGGCGCTTTCCACGTGCTCATCGCGAAAGGCCCCACTACGGTCAAGGAAATCTATGACCTCTGTCAAAGTTACGACGAGCTACGGAAGGAGCGTGTTTTGATTCGCCAGCCTCATACATCACTTGCTGGACTAGCCGCGGAGAGGGAGTCATCTAGCCTCTCTGAAGACATCAAGGCTTTTGTACGCCAGGAAGTCGCGCGACAACAGTCCCTGCAGCCATATGTTAAGGAGTCGTCAACAACCGGAGCTTCGCCATGCAATCCAGCAGCATGTATCTGAAGTCCTCCCTAATCCTGTTCCTCAATCAGCTCCGGTCGCACCCTCAATGCCGTTCCCCACGCCCACAGTTTCATCGTCCGGCGTTGTGCCACTGAGCTACGCTCCAGCATTCGCGCCGGCTCCTCCTCAAATATTGCGTCGCACATATGCCGAAGTCACTTCAAGTCCACCGCCTGAGCCAGCATATGCCTATGCTTCGCCCCCCATGCGGTCCGCACCAACAGCTTTTGCTTCCCTCTTGCTTCCGACACGATCTCCATGGCGCACTTCAGACAACAGGCCTTGCTACCACTGCGGCATCCCTGGGCACTCTACACGCTACTGCAGGCGCCGAATAAATGTGGCCTTTGCTGCACGGCCTGCGCCACCTTATTTGGCCCCCCAGTTCCCAGTCCCATCGGGTCCTCCAACAGCACCCCCTGATCCTCCGGACTTCCTCCCTCGTCGTTCGCCATCACCATGTCGCCGCTCCATTTCGCCAATGCGCCGACGACCCGCTACCCAGCCGGAAAACTAACCGCCGCAGTTCGCGAGGCACGAACTGCGTATTCGACAGAATTTCAAAGTCCTCGTTTTAATCCCGCGGATGTTATTCCTGTCATCGTTGAAGGTGTTCATACTCTTGCGCTCATCGACACCGGTGCCGCTGTATCAGTTATCAGCCAAAAACTCCGCTCCATCCGAAAGGTGACTACGCATCTCGAGGGACTATCGCTTCGTACCGCATCCGCTCACAGTATACAGCCGACAGCTATCTGCACTGCTCGCGTCGTCATTGCTGCAGCCTTGTACATCATCGAATTCGTCGTTCTCCCCACATGTTCTCATGACGTCATTCTCGGCTGGGATTTCCTGTCCCAGCATCATGCTTTCATTGACTGCGCCAGTCCTCAAGTAGAGCTCATTGAATCGAGTGATGCACCGTCTGATGCCCTGCTCCACGAACCGTGTCCTCGTTTTGCGACCAAACTCCTCGTAGCACATGACACAACCATCCCACCCGTTAGCGCTGTTCTGGTTCCCCTCACTGCCTCTTTTACCACCGCCGCGACAGTCCTCTTTGTGCCCTCTAACGTTGTCTGCCGCCGCCGCCACTTACCGCTGCCGTTTGCCGTCCTTGACATGAAAAACGGCGCTAGCACACTTCTGGTAGCCAATCCTCTTCCGTCTCCCGCTATGTTGATCGAAGGGGAGTGCTTCGGCCGCATCGAGCCCGTGGGCTTTCTGTTCGCCTTTGATGATGTGTCATTCCCTGTTTGCCAAGTTGACGCCTTGACTCCAACTCGTGTGGCTTCAGATCCGCTACAGGGGGACCTTTTTGACCATTCTGTGGACAGCGCTCTAGAACCGCGCCACCGCGAGCAACTTCTTGACCTTCTACACCAATTCCGCGCCTCCTTCGGCATTCCTCAATCTTCCTTGGACCGCACGGCGACCGTTTCCCACGTCATCGACACTGGCGCTCACCCACCTCTCCATCAGCGGCCGTATCGGCTGTCCCCGACTGAGCGCCGTGTTATTGACCAACAAGTCGATGACATGCTGCAACGCGGAGTAATTAGAGAATCATGTAGCCCATGGTCGTCTCCTATGGTCCTAGTTAAAAAGAAGGGTGGCTCCATACGATTTTGTGTTGATTATCGCCGCCTCAACAAAATCACTCGTCGTGATGTGTACCCCCTCCCACGAATCGACGATGCCCTAGACTGCTTGCAAGGCGCAGAATTCTTTTCCTCACTCGATTTACGCTCCGGGTATTGGCAGGTGCCCATGGCAGAGGCGGATCGTCCTAAGACCGCCTTTATTACTCCAGACGGACTATACGAATTTATAGTTATGCCATTCGGACTCTGTAACGTCCCAGCCACATTTGAAACAATGATGGACACTGTACTGCGCGGCCTGAAATGGAACATCTGTCTATGCTACCTCGATGATATCGTCGTCTTTTCAACAGACTACCCGACCCACCTGACTCGACTTCGCCAGGTCTTCACCTGCCTAACCCGCGCCGGTCTTCAACTGAACCTCAAAAAGTGCCGCTTCGGTGCCCGCCAGCTCACAATACTCGGACATGTTGTGTGCAAAGATGGAGTTCTGCCTGATCCTGAGAAGCTCAGCGCCGTTGCTGACTTTCCAAAACCGACCACTTTGAAACAACTGCGAAGCTTCATGGGCCTCTGCTCGTACTTTCGTCGTTTTGTTCGCAATTTCGCGACCATCATAGCCCCCCTTACACAGCTCTTGAAAGGCGCCCCTAACCTCCCCTCTTGGTCGCCAGCCTGCGATGATGCATTCGCGACGCTGCGCAATGTTCTGACGTCACCGCCAATCCTTCGTCATTACGACCCTACTGCACCTACAGAACTTCACACCGATGCCAGTGGTGTCGGCCTCGGCGCCGTTCTCGCCCAGCGCAAGCCTGGCTTCTCCGAATACGCTGTCGCCTACGCAAGCCGTGCTCTTACCAAAGCCGAGACCAACTACTCCATTACCGAAAAGGAGTGCTTAGCAATCGTGTGGGCTATAACGAAGTTCCGCCCTTACTTATATGGCCACTCCTTCGAGGTAGTTACAGATCATCACGCTCTCTGCTGGCTCGCGTCTCTCAAGAATCCGTCTGGCCGTCTCGGGCGCTGGGCTCTCAGGCTTCAGGAATACGACATCCGTGTAGTGTACCGCTCTGGCCGCAAGCACTCTGACGCCGACGCTATTTCTCGGTTACCGGTGCGCTCGCCTAACTCAGCATCCCCTCCTCAAGCCTCTTTGTCAGCACTCAGCGTTGAGGATGTGCCTTTCGAACAACGACAAGATCCTTGGGTTTCTAACCTGCTAGATGTCCTTGGCACTACTTCCGCGGCTATGCATCCTCGGGCACTCCGCCGACAGGCCTCCCATTTTACCATTCGGGACGGCCTGCTCTACCGAAAGAACTACAACTCAGGTGGCAGAAAATGGCTTCTTGTCATTCCGCGCCACCTCTGCTCCGAGGTTCGTGCCCACCGTCACACTGACCCGCAAAGCGCTCATGCCGGCGTCCTGAAAACCTACGATCGAATTCGTCAGAGGTATTACTGGCGGGGAATGTACAATTTCGTACGTCGTTACATTCGCTCAAGCCTGTCAACAACGCAAGATTTCTCGCCACCCCGCTGGTCCTCTCCAGCCTTTTCCGTATCCAGCTCGCCCGTTTGATCGCGTGGGAATCGACCTCTATGGTCCGCTACCATGCAGTGCCGCCGGTAATCGATGGGTCATCACCGCCGTCGACCACCTGACCCGTTATGTGGAGACTGCTGCACTTCCCGCGGCGACAGCCCGAGAGGTAGCCCACTTTCTCCTGCACCACTTCATTCTTCGACACGGCGCCCCTCGCGAACTACTGAGCGATAGAGGTCGTGTCTTTCTTTCCGAAGTAGTCCAAGAGCTCCTGTTGTCTTGCAAATCGATACATCGGGCTACAACCGCGTACCACCCGCAAACCAACGGCCTCACGGAGCGTTTCAACCGTACGCTTGGGGACATGCTCGCAATGTATGTTACATCTGAATGTGGGAGCTCCAACTGGGACCAGGTACTGCCATTCCTAACATTCGCGTACAACACTGCCACCCAAGCAACAACTGGTTTTTCGCCCTTCTTTCTCTTATACGGCCGTGAACCATCTTTTACTCTGGACACAATTTTGCCATACTATCCAGATGCCTCTGAGTACAGTGCTTTGTCCGATATTGTACAGAAGGCTGAGGAATGCCGTCAGCTAGCTCGCACGTTTACCTCCAACACTCAAGGCTATCGCAAAGATCAGCATGATAGCGATACCCCAGCTCCGACGTTCCTGGCCGACTGCTTCGTTTGGCTATGCGTTCCTGCCACCAGCAAACTAGAAACGAAATGCCACGGACCTTATCACGTCTTGGAACGCACATCCCCTGTAAACTACATCATCGAGCCAGTCACCCCTTCTTCCGACCACCGCCGCCGCGGCCGTGAGTTTGTCCATGTTAGCCGCCTCAAGCCATATTACAACACTCTGGTTGTCTCTTCTCCGTGAGTCGCCAGGATGGCGACTTCTTCACGCGGGGGAAATGTAAATAAGATGAAGAAGAAACAACGCTGCGGCATCGCCATCACCATCGCTGGTCTCCGGCGCCCATCTCACTCGCGCTGAGGCTGTGCCCTGCGGCTGGTAATTCGATCCTGCTGTGCCCGAGTTACTGTCAGCGCTAGACGTTCCAACCAACCATTAAATCCACATTTCACTTCAATCATTATTTGCAGTTCATCAATCGAGTTGCTTAGCAAGGCAATGTCATCAGCAAATCGCAGATTACTAAGGTATTCTCCATCTACCCTTATCCCTAACTGCTCCCATTCCAAGTCTCTGTATACTTCCTCTAAGCAAGCTGTGAATAGTACTGAAGAGATTGTGTCTCCTTGCCTAACACGTTTCTTTATGGGAATTTTGTTACTTTCTTTATGCAGAACTATGGTTGCTGTGCAGCCACTATATATATCTTCCAGCACTTTCACGTACGGCTCGTTTACCCCCTGATTTCGCAATGCCTGCACCACCGCCAAGGTTTCAATTGAGTCAAATGCTTTTTCGTAATCAATGAATGCTATGTATAAGGGCTGGTTATATTGCGAGCATTTTTCTATCACCTGATTGATGGTATGGATATGATCGATAGTAGAGTACCGTTTCCGAAACCCTGCTTGATCCTTTGCTTGATTGCAGTCTAAGGTTGTCCTGATTCTATTAGCGATTATCTTAGTAAATACCTTATACGTAACAGACAGCAAGCTTATTGGTCTGTAATTTTTAAGGTCCTTAAAGTCCCCTTTCTTATGAATGAGGATAATGTTTGCATTCTTCCATGGTTCCGGTACCGTCGATGACACCAGGCACTGCGTATACAGGGTGGCCAGTTTTTCTAGCACGATATCCCCCCCGTCCTTCAGCAAATCTGTGGTTATCTGATCCTCTCCAGCTGATTTCTCCCTCTTCATAGTTTTTAGTGCTTTCTTGACCTCGTCCTTCGTCACTGGTAGAACGTCTGTATTGTATATTGAGTTATTGTATATAAAGAAACAAAATGTGTCGGACAAATCGTGTGGGAATTCCAGAATAGGCAGACGATTGACTACTGTATAATGTTGCAGGGAATTCATAGCAAGCTCGCAAAAATGGAAATAGACGAAAGGGAGTGTAGTCTGGGAAGTGATCATAAACGTATTTAGTCTGCAGATGAGGCCCTTGATATGAAAAGAGAAATGGAACTTAGACAAAAACTAAACGCAAAATTAAACGACGATCAAATAGCGCAGATCGCAGCAGACATAGAGGAAGCAGTAGAGAAAAGCCCCATGGAAGACTTGGATTATTAACAGGTAGAACTACACATAACAAGAAAAATTACGAAGATTAAAGCAGCAAATTGCTGGAATGGAAGGAGGAAGCCACGGAGCTGGTTGAATAAGGAAATCAGGGAAGCCATTGAACAACCACGGGCAGCATCAAGGGAACACCGAGAGGCAAAGAAATCACAGGTATCTCAGGAGGAAATAGACCAAAAATGGGAATCGCATTGACAATAGGAACTGGATATACAGGCCCTCGTCCAAAATTAAGTAAAACCAAGCATGTCCACCGATCGCTGGATGGCTGAAATCCACGATACTACTAGAGGCGGATCAAGAAAATTCTGGAAGCATCAAAGAAAGCAGGAAAGCAGGAACGGATTCAAGATAAAGAGGGAAGTTGTTTAAAGGGTGAATGCAAAGCAACTTAGAACTGACCAATCTAAACTGGGGAGAGAGAGAGAGAGAGTAAACTTTAATTGTTTAACGGAATAGCGTGGGTGGTTTCCTCAGTCCAGGATACCATTGGCCTGGGCTGTCTCCCGGGCCCTGGTGAGCAGGCTGCGCTATTCAGAGAGACCCGTGTAGGCCAGCTCTGCCTCCCACCTCCGCTTGGCTGAGCGCTCGAGCTTTATATTTCTCTAATTGCTCTTTGCAGTTCCATATCATGTGAAGGATGTCCGAGACTTCACCGCATGCAGTGCATGGGTTATTTTTGAATTTTTCGGGCCAGATTTTGTGGTACCTTGCTAGGTTTGGGAATATCCTAGCCTGCATGTTCCGCCAGGTTATTGCCTCCTGTCTGCTGAGGTCTTTGTGCGGTTCTGCGTATCGTTTTCTTTCTAATTTGAAGTATAGTATTAGTTTCCCGTATGTAAGAGGGGTTGAAGGCTCTGGGGCAAAAGGCGGAAAAATATTCCTAAAAGCGCAGCTACAAGAAGATGAAATTTCGATCAAGCTAATTAATGCACTTGGTCCAAGAAGTAAGGAAGCGTTAATTATTAAAAGCTTTGGAAGCAATCATAACGAATAAGCAATTCCGGACAGCTGGCTACAGAGTCAAATGAATTTTATTTATAAAGGGAAAGAAGATAGGATGCACTAAAAATAATACAGGCCGCTTACCGCATAACATCTGTTATATGCAGGTTGGCCACGGAGGCGGTGAAATTAAAGATGCAGTCATGGGTAGAAAGTAAGAGCATACTTGGAGAACTTCAGAACGGCTTTCGAGGCTATTTTGGCTGCATAGCCAGCTAGTGTTCGAGCAAACATAGAAAAAAAAAAAAAAAACTGGCTCGGCACGAAGACTAATTACTTCAGTGAACAAGCGTTAGCATAACATATATAGGTGATGTACAAATATCGTCTTGCCACATAAATGTTCACATATGTGCATGGTTTTGGTGCTTAGAAATCTCGGCGAAGTTGCAGCGAGAATACCGGGAAGTTTTGACTATCTCAAGTTGGAGCTAGTTCTTGCAGCAGTTTCAAATTTTAAGCATTACTTGGCGGCCTATTTTCGGACACAAGCTGTAGCATCAAATACGTTATGGACAGTTTGTGTCCTTCTCATGTATAGCGCGACAAATATTACATTCTGAAGCAACATCACTTGAAAATTTTGAAACATAAGGCCAGTGGATAGTTTTTTTGAATTTAAAACATACTCGCCTCGCTTGCGAACCGCTGGCGGCGCGGCGAAGCGTCATTGGCTGAAAATGCCAGCACCTTTTATCACATAGGCAGCTAGTCAATCCAATCCATACGACAAGTGACGCTGACGCGGCTTTCTGGGCACCGGCCGCCGTAGACCTTATCTTTGTTGCATTGCTCATCTGCCGTGCTACCTTTCTACTCACGGGGCCACCAGCTCCTTTGGCCCATCTCAACAGGTGAGAAGTTTTGAACCTCACGGAGTTACGATTCACTCGTTTGTCAATAGACAAACAATGCCTCCGCGCAAAAACACTGCGCGGCGCGGTCGGCCATGGGGCAAAGGAGAGTCTCCATCAGCGGGTCGTGAGGCGACCGTCGGCAACGGTCGAGCGCAGTCCAGCGCCGCTGAAGACGCGGCCGTCACTACTGCTGCGGAGAAACCATCGCAGCCGGCACGCGACACCGGTGCGCGGGCTGTGAAGCAACCCGCCGCGAAGCAACCCGCCGCGACACGGACTACGCCATCGAAGACCGGCGCCGCCATTACAGGAGCTGGCGCCAAGAAGAACGTAGCCGCTAAAGCGGTGACAAAGGCTGATCCAAAGGGCGACAAAGCGTCGGACGGAGAGGACTTCGAAGCGCTGGTTCTCGACGCGGACGACGACGACGCCGAAGAAGCTGGCACTGAGGCGTGTGCGGCACAGGCGGGGGCCGATCCGAAAGAAGACTGCGCGGACAATGCCGCCGAGGCCGAGAACGGCGAAAATCCTGCCGCGGAGGAAGGAGGCGATGAAGTCGAAGGCGACTATGAAAACGCGGAGAACTTGGACGCCGAGAGGAATGCGGAGATGGGCGAAGAAGCCGGTCAGGCTGCGGAAGATGAAGCGGCCGAGGAGGGCTGGCAGGACGATGGAGCGGATTACGCTGACGGCGAAGAGTACGGCGAGTGCCTGGACGCCGACGTCGTCGATGACGCGGACGGCAACGAGGTGGACGGCGAGGCTGGAGTGGGCCTGGAAGGTGACGCCGCCGAGTCGGATCCGGTCGGTGCTGAGCGTCCTGGCGAAGACGGCCTGGTAGCCACCACGGTTGGAGAAGAGAAAGCGGAAGACGGAGGTGAGAACGGTGTCTGTGCCGATGAACAGCAGCCGGAGGAAGAGGCGACAGCTGCTGAAGGCGAAGGCGAGACGATCGTGCGCGATTTGGCACCGTCCGATCGGGACTTTGTGATGGCCGAAGAGGAAGAGGACAAAGAAGAGGAGACATTGGAGGTTACCCGGCTGTCCGAGTTGTGCCCCGACGTCGAGCTGGACGGTCCCGAGACCATTACGGTGTCGATCCGCGACAGCATACAGCGCTCGGTGCGCCTGTTCATCGAACGGCTCCTGCAAGACGCAAAGGCGACCGGCACGGCGCCTCAAGACTCCGTGGCTTCGGGTCAGGTGAGTTACGGCTTGCCTGAGCCTTGCTTCATGCACTTGTTACCTACTTTTTTGAGAACTGCTCAAGCTGAGCGGCATTTAAAGCATGTTTTGCAAGCCCACCCGTTTAATAAGAGCTGTGGTTATTGAGTGTATGCGTAAAATAACAGTAGACCAGTCAGGCTGTTAGGAGTGGCATGCTGTAATTGCTAGCATTTTTCGTGCATTTGATATACTTTATATTGTACGCAGGACATTAAAAATTCGATTGTGCATGAAAGCCATTAGACACGAAGTGAAAGGGGACAACATTGCCATCAGTCTTTTGCTGCACTATTGTCAGCGAAGAGGCATCTTGGGTACTTCTTTTAAGGTGCACTTTTACAGGTGGCTTGCGTTAATGTCTTAGTGGCTATATTTCAGATGCGAAATGTCGAGGGAACATTCATAGTTTTCTAATTTATCGCAACCTGTGATGGGGTAAGCTCCACCGTAGCCCAGTACAGGGAGTATTCACATGACGGCAGAGCTGACGTACGGTGGCTAGATGAGTACGTGTGCTGACCGGTGTGGCTCACATGTGCCTTTTTTCGTGACGTGTGCCGGCGCCACCAGCCAAAGCATGGTTCGTGACCATTCTTTCCTGCCGTCGCCACGTACGAATCGAAGCGACTTGCTTCCCTCATTTCAATCACAAATGAATATTTAGGAGAGTCTGTATTCCGGGAATTAGAATGAGGCATGAAAAAGTTACAACAGTGAAAGGAGAGCAGAGTTTAAAACAATGTGTTCATTCAGCTCGTTTCTTAATACCATATTTTTCAGGTAAGCAACTCCAAATTCCACTTTGTTACTTCCTTGTTCTCGATATTTTTTCATGAAATGTCCTGCACCATCAAAAGGCCATGTCGGAATATATTATGACAGTGTTGATCGGTTGATCGCAAATAAATAAAAGTAAATGAAAGTACTAGCTTGTTTGAAAAACGAGCAGAGCTGAACTACAGAAAGTGTGGAACGATGATGTTTTTAAGTCAACAAAGTGTCATACAGATGAAAACGAGTGCGTCGTTCAAAGCAGGTGTCATACAGGTGAAAACGAGCCTGTTCAAAGCAGGTGTGTCAACTTCTGATATTTTGTTTTCGTGGCTTGTGGGAGAGGGGGGGGGGGGTTATTTTTCAACGGTGAGATTCCAATTCTATGTTGCGGTACCTTGCATCAATCCTTGCACAGACACGGTGGCTGGTTTTCTGGTGTTCAGTGCTTCAGGAATATTACTTTTACAAAAACGGATCTGTCTGGTTTTTCTACAAGTCAAAAACACGCAATCAGCGGAAACATGAATTGAATCGTGTGACTTGTGGGCCACCTGCAAGCCAACACCGTCAACTGGACATGCATACTTGCGGGACACCTCATACCATTCACGCTCACTTGTGATACTGCCTCGTCTGGCATTGATTGAAGCCACTGCCTCGTCCAGCATTGCTTCATGCAGGTCGTGGATGTCCTTTCTGGCAGCCTCAATTGCTTCTGAGGCAGCCTGTTGAATTTGTCTCTCGTTTAGCGGACACCTTTCTTCACATGTAAACAGGAACGTTGGCAGAACAGAAGCCACAGAATAATTTGCCAATTGCATGACTGTGGAAGGCAAACAATTAACGGTGCCTTCTGTTATAGTGTATTAGAACACACATACTTCTGACTCCTTTCTTGTCCCGTTCGATAAACTGTTTGCACAAAGGGCACTCGCACCCAACGGATTGTGGCTGCAGCCTCCTGTTGGCACTATGAAGAGTGAGCTCCCACCTTTTGAACAATTCCGGATCTCGGGGTATAGCGCACAGAAGTTTTTGGTCCCCGCCTCGTTTTACTTGTAGCCAGATTTGCAGTATGGTGCGTCTTTTTTATGTCTTCATTCCGATTGCTCCTCAGAAAAGAGCAGCACTTGCTTCGCTATGGCGCATGCATACAAACTACAACAGAGGGCAAGCAGACGGCAAAAAAGTTAGCTGTCGTCTGTTTATTGTTTCAGTGCTAGTCCGCAAAAGCGTAAGCTTCTAATAACATTTCGTGTGAGTGGGCCTGTAACAGTGTTACTATTAAACAAGGTTGATGTTAGCAAAACGTGCAACATACTTGCAACAAGTATCACACAATTGCCGGCGAACACCGGGCGGATAACAGAAGAGCCGGTTTTGTCGTCATGAAGCGGAGGCACAAGGAACCATGCTTTGTACCTTGCCGGTCGGCAGACCTACTCGTCTAGCTACCATAGCTGACGTCACTGCGCAACCGAAGCGATTTTTGCGTCCTGTTCTCACTGGTGCAGTTGGTGGCTCAGTTGCTCTCGTGTGTCCGTTTTCTTTGTCACTACCTCATGCTAGCACCGATGTCATGGGAACTAAATAGGAATCACGGATGAGAGATAAAGCTATCTGGAAAGTGTGTACGATGCAGACAAGAGACCATTGCATCAAAAGTGTAACTATGTGGGCAGTAACTATCGACTTCTGGTCGTTGGCACATAAATATGTGCGACATTCATGAACGCTTGTGGTCCGGGCCGGCTTCGTCACAAGGAACCAACTAAAAGCTAGCAGATCAATCGAAGGACAGCTCATTACAAGCAGCTGGTTTAATGATACTTGGCTGAATCAAAAAAGTCCGCATGTGTCGCTGTTACATGCGGGCCGTAAAATACTTCTCTCAGATTTACTGCTGAATCCTAAAAGCTCAAATTTTGAATAGAAATGGCATATCGATTTTTTTCAATGATACCGAAATTGTTTGGGGTACTTATCTGATTGATCGGAAGCCAGATGATTGTATTGTTTCTGGTGGCAACGGAGTAAAAGAAGCCGCGGTTAGGAAATTGACTAGTCGGCTGCTCAGGAGCGCAAAAATAAAATGACACCATTTAGTTAGGCCTGTGAAAGAATAGATAGGTCATTGCAAATCTGTTAAAGAGTGGGATTTTTTATGGGTAATGAAGTTTGCGCTGCAGCTGATTGGTGCCAACTCTTGTCTGCAGGAGGAGGGGAAGCCATCGTATGGCTGCCGTCTCTGCAACGTCCAGATGGACCAGCCCGAAGAGTTTGACTGCCACACGGAGAGCCTGCGTCATAACAAGCGCCTCCGTTGGATGTACTTCATGGGCCTCAACAGTGAGTACTATGCACGCCATGTTGTTACTACCTCTCCTGTCCACACCATGCTTTCATGCCCCCTATTTTCCTGGCTGTCTGCTTCCACTTGGCACAGAAAACTAGCATTGAAACCTGTCAGTGCAAATCTAGCTAACTTGTTGGAGCCAGCATTGACCTAACTTTTTACGTTCATGGGCAAGGTGCTTAATTTTTTTTTTTTTTGGAAACTATGTTTCAAGTTTGCCTCACAAGCCTTCCTAATCTTTGTGGAAGCCAATTGTGCTTTGGGTGATTTTTCATGTGAGGTAACTTTTACTTTCGAATATACATTAAGTGAGGTAGTTTTTGGAGGACGTGATTTGAGGGAGTCTCATAAATGCTCGAGCTGTGTGCAGCACTTTGCAATGGGGTTTCACCTGGTGCAGAGGAGTTGGGACAGTTCAGCTGTCGGGTGTGCCACATCTCGGTGCCCTGCAAGGACCACCTGGTGGGCCACCTGCAGACAGACCGGCACGCATGCCTCAGCAATGCGCTCAACGTGCACCCTTCGTACTCTGAACACCTGCTCGGCCAGCACTTCCCAAAGTGTGAGTGCCACGCATTTTGATTGGGGAAGGGATGCTCGCACATTGAGATTTCAGTGTTGCAAGCCAAACAAGCTCAAAGTCATCTGCATCAACATGGAACACTTCAGTACGGTGCGCCTTCTATCAGTTATCTTTTGTGTTGTGCATAGAAATTAATTGGTTTTATCACTGCATGAAACACCAGCAAGAGCAGCTCCAATTGGCAGGGAGGGCTGCACTTCTTGCTGATATGTCATGGTGTCTGGTATCTCAAGTAGGCTAACCATATCAGCTGCCACTGACAAGTAATACCCTAGTTATGGGGTCAGCTTAACCATGGTTATGCTTGACCGTGATTAGCGAACTGAACCATGGTTAACTGCCAATTGTGGTTTGCTATTGTCACTCAGCTCTCTGCTGTTCCCGGTTACGTTGGCTATTTCCCATTAAGTACAGCAACCAAAGCGACTTGGTAATCTGCGGAACGAAGCTGTATTTACAAATATCTTCTTTACAATGTGGCTTCTGGAGTGCCGTCTGATGATGCAGCACAATGGCTGCGCTTTCTCGACCACCGCATACATAACTGTGGTGCCCCTTCTGCACACCGTATGTGAGAGAATCATCAATACGACGGATTGCTTGCTCCGACTTCAGAGCGTCTAGAATATTTAGCCGTATATCAAGAATGAAGCATCCATGAGGATTGCTGACCAGCTCTGGATTGCCGGTAAGAGCGATAACCACAATATAAGTAAGCTTTAAGCCGAAAGCCTTTAATGACTCATGCTGTCGTGGACAAAGTGTGTCCCGCTTTTGCGGCATTCTGATTGATCAAGGCAGGACGCGTCCCTGCCATCTGCAATGCCACGCTTGACCGCATGCCAAGGAACGCCACGCGACAGAAGCGACAGTGTACCATCCAAACACACTTGCCGGAGAGTGTGTGATAGATACTGCGCATTTCCTTTCCTGTAAACCAATTATAATTATATGTAGCACTGCAACGAATGCCGACAAATGGCTAACGATGGAAGGCAAATTATAGGACAGGAAAGGTACGTTTTCGCCGTTCTCCTCTTAAGAGACATCTAAGAGACCCTGTAATTTTTATTTGCTCAAGCTAGCCGTAGCTGGTGCGTCACGGCCCATCCGCTCTGTGTGTACGCTAGCTGTGCGATTAATGTGTCGCCAAAGTTAACCCTATTGTTCGTTTGCTAGGACGGAATGGGATTCACAATAAGGCAATTTCATCAGCAGGCAATTTATGGTAGCATTGGTCAATTCCGAAGTGTCGTCCGGTGCTGCTTTGAAGCTAAAGAATTTAGGCCTAGCGACAACTAGGGGGTAACGCACCGTGCCGCTGTCCGCCATGCTGAGTGGGCTCTACTGCCGCGATAAATATAACGTAGCTCAGCCAGCTCGCGGCATTCGGTGCTGCAAGCGTTGTGGACTTGTGTACTCTCATGATACAGCTAAGGCCGTACATTTTTATTCCGAAAGCATTACTACGACAGCCAAAGCGAGACCTTGGGTGGCTGCAGCTACGCCGTGAAGATGCGTAGCTACAGTCTCCTCATAAAAATTCAGCCTGCCATGACATTTGAATTCACGTTACCCCTATGTCGCAGGCAGGAGCTGCCAACTCAGGTCACTCCTTTCATATGGGAGGGTGATATCAGAATCAGCCTGCCAGAACCGTTTGCATTCTCGTTACCCCTACAACATGCAGGCACGACCGTATGGATTGGTTGAAGCGTGGCTTTATATGTGGGCTGGTAGCCTACGCTATTGCGTCATACCTTTGAAGTACGAGTTTAAGTGTCCCCAATAATGTAGCATCTTACACTGATATGACATGATAGGGGAATAATGTAGCAGGAAAAAAAAGCTTTTGCCGTTGCTTTTGCAATTCATTTAGGTTTAACCAGAGCTAAACCACAACCAATTTTTTTTTTATATTCTGCTCAGCAACAAGACGCATAAACAATACTGCTGAGACAGGATGAAGTTGCAGTACGCAGTCACTGGGCCGTCAGCCATAACCGAAGATATCGGGCGAAACAGTAGACACTGCCTATTTTATGTGTTGGTCTACAGACATGATATAGTGTGCAAGCGAATACATTGTTGAAGCAGACCAGCTCATATGCTTTGCGCACTTGGGCACCGGCAAGCAGCTTCCATCAACCGACACAGCCATGACCTCGGTTAATGACGCAAACCAAGGTCGCCAAGCTTGGTTCGTGATAGCTGCCATTATTGGGATAACCGTAGTTTGGTCCACCATGTAACGTGAGCTTAAGTGTTGAATTTGGCGCAGCTCAGCTTACCAGCTGCTGTTGTACCAACTTTAGAATAACTGCACTTCGGAGCCTAGTTTTGTGCTGGCCAACTGAGCCTTTCATTGCATTTAAAAATGCCAGTCCCTTTTGTCACTGCACTGCTGAAGGCACACTTTTTATAATCTTCAATGCTGAAGTTGCAACTTGTAGACAAGCATTTCATCCTCGGTTAAAGAACCCCAGGTAGTCGTACTGGAGCAACTGCAACTCATGTCTGAACATTAAGGTGTACGGCTGGTCGGTCTAGAGGGAGCATGTGATGTGCCTGAGAAGAAATCGGTGCAGCCTTTTTTTTTTAAAGACGCTCCAGAGACATGGAACAGAAGATTGCCTCTTGCTCGGGTGTCTTGTATGGGTTTTTTTATAGTGCTCACACTGAGTGGATGAAGGTGGGACTACAGTCAAACCTCGATATAACGAACATGCATATAACGAATTATTGAATATATCGAACTCTTCCAAAATATTTTTGTCAAAACACATGTATTTTTAACTTCCCATAGCGGACGCGGTTCGGCATAAAACGGATATTACAAACTTTGCGACGCCAAGCACTACCTCATTTTAATAGCAGGAGACAGGCTTCGTTGCACTACTTGTGTGTTGTGCGGCGCAGCAAACGTTCAGGACTACCTCGCAGGCGCTGACAGCGCCACAGATGCCACGACAGCATTGGGAGTTGACAGCCAAAGAAATCTATGGCCTCCGAGATCACCCCCGCGCGCCTGTTTGTGCACGCGGAGGTGATCTCGGAGGCCATAAGAAATTGTTCGTATCTCACAATCGCTGACAGTACCGCTTCAGCAGCGGCGGCGGCAGCGGCACGATCGATTGTTGCTTTTGCATTTTTGGTTTTTGCATCTTTCGCGTTTTTTGGTTTTAGTGTTAGCAGCGGCGTGGCCGTCGTAGCGTTCGGCGGAGGCTGCGTCGGTCGTCGTGTCGAGTGTGGTGTGCGTAGTGCTGTGATGGTAGTGAACGTCAAAAAAAAGAGCGGCACTGGCGTTAAAGACCAAGCTCAAGATAAAATCAGGGCCTTCAAGGCAGTTTACAAGAGGAGACTAATTGACACTCTTCTTATGAAGCTTCTTATGAAGCAGGACTTGAAGATCGACTTGCTGGGAGCATTATAGCGGCATGGGACAGCGGCGAAACGATTGCCAACTCCTTTCGGCACGCAGATTTTGTTCCAGCAGAGGCCCGTGCATCAAGTGACGATGGGGACGATTTTGACGAAGCAGTAGCAGAGCTCCGCGATCTCGATGAACCTGGAACGATTTTTGCGTTTTGTTGGTGACATGCCCGCAACAATGATTGTAGAGGACTTTGTAGGCGGCGATGACATCGCGGCGACCACGGCTGTACTGACGGATGCCGAAATCGCTGTGGAAGTTTCTGAACATCCCGCAGGAAGCTCAGGCTGACCCTGTAGACGATGAGAACATTCCGACTTCACAAGAAGCGCTTGCTGCATTGGATTTACTGCACCTCCACTGCAGTGCTATTGAGAGCAGTGGGTTTGCCCATGTTGAGTGTTTGCAAACTGTGGAACAGGGTGTGATACGGAATGCGATCAACACAAATGAGCAGGCCGCGATAACGGAGTTCTTTGCGCATAAATAAATGAATGTGACCCAAGTAGGCACCCTCCGAGTTGCTGTGCCTTCTCTGATTGAATTTTGCTGCTCTTGCATGTATTTTCTACGATATTTTATATTACGAATTATGGATAGAGCGAACTATTTTCCGATTTTTTAACTGTTCGTTATAACGAGGTTTCACTGTAGAAACCAGGGCAGCCTTATTGGATTGCATGTTTTCGTGTGCTTCCAGTAGTTCTTGAGGTCTTGGCCCATAGAGGGTGTTCCACACCCTTTTAGCTGTGGTTTTTCAATGTGTAAAAAAGCACAGCTGTATGAGGGGTCGTTGTTTGCAGCACACTGGGTACTTGTGCGAAGAGGTGGCATTTCATCTGGGGCTTGCAGTTGGAGCCTCAGGGTTGGGATTCGGATAGTCCGCTCTCTATGACACTGGGGGGCGCGAGCAGAGTGGGCAGAAGTGCCATGTCGTTCAAGCGTCGTGTTTCCTTTCAGGTGTAAGTGATGCATTCAGTTTGATCCATAGTGAATGCATAATTGTGGCACTTAGAGACTGCGGATAGTCCTACTAGCCATCTTGTGCAAATACATTGCGACAGGTGCATTTGTTTCCACCCAATGTTGTCACAGGAAAAGGAAGTTGTACTATTTTCTGACATCTTTATTTCTAGTGGAAGGAAATGTTTCTGGAAAACCATGCCTTTCTGAGCATTATAGATGAATAGCGGCTATGCTGTCGAAATTTATGGTAGGACCCATTCCTGAAACAAAGCTTAGTGGCACGTTGCCACCGGAATGAGTGGTTTGAAGTGCTATTAGAGGTGGAATAAGGTGGTGATAGTTTGCGTCACCCACCTATGTGCCGCTAAACATGAGGCCTGCTAGGGCTGAATGGATTGTACTGGGGGCTGGCAGTTCTGGAAATGTGCTGTGCTGGCAGCACTGGGCTCTACCAACTCGGTGATTAGTTGGCTTGTCAAGTTTTGCCAGCTCAATGTCTCCTTAGGTTGGGTGCTTGGGGCACTTCTTGCTGCCAGTGGCCTTGTTTTCATAGGCAGTTCTTTTACGCAGTCATGTTCAGAACAATGGGAAAATTTTGGTGCAGCTTCTATGTAATTGGGGCACTAACCATGATAGATATCGAATTGCTTATTATGCCCCGGCAAAAATTTCTCATCTGGCATATGTTACAGTACAGGTGTTGGGGACCTAAAATGGCCTTTGTGTTTTTCCTCTCAGCTGACACACTGGGCCCAGCAAGGAAAATATTAATTTCAGACCAATACTGTGCTTAGCTAACGAAAGTGTCCCAGACAAATCTGGCTCTATCGTTTACGCTTTTGCTGCCGCTTCCTTCCCTGTCTTGGCTAGACAGCAGAGGAGAGAGTGGAAAAGGAGGTGCACCACAATTTCTTGCAGAATTGGGCAAGCGCCCTGCCGTTTTCGCTGTGGTGCTGGCGAGCCCACGATTGCGCTCTACTGCTGTCAGATGTGTTAGATGATGTCTTGCACGGATTCAGGCAGTGACTCAGCACTGTGGGTCAATATAGAGGCACGAAATCGGCAGTTTTAAAAAATTTCTTGTAGAAAATTAGGTCACCCTTGAGGCCTTGTGCATGGCACGAGTGCTCAGTGGCTTTCCCACTACATAATATGCATATTTGATAGCCAACATAATACGTGCATTTGATAGCTACATTTCGGAACTGCCTTTCGTGGACATATGCTAAACAAGCTGAAGTATATTGTAAGAAGCGGAATGTATCTTTTGCTGGTTGGACGGCACAAAATTTTTCTGGGTGGGCTCGGGGCCACCTTTTGTGTCGGCCGATGGGTGTAGCTCATTTGTGTATATTTTTGTCTTTTTCAGATTTTGTTGGCTCGTTAAGCCCAGAGCGTATGGGATGAGGAGCTCGGTTGTCAGAACCAGTCACATAGCCTTTGCAGCAATTTACACATAGCTCTTGTGTAAATTGTGGGCTGGTTGGACAGCTGATGAAAGTTTGCCGGAACTTGACGCTCTGTCACGGGTGTCATGTCTAAAGATACAGATGTGTCTCGGAGCAGTCAAGCTGCTCTGGCAACAAAAGGTTAAATCTTGGGCAGCGGGGAAGTGCGGACAAGACTCGAGCAGCATAGCCTAACGTTGCTGCTAGGATGTTGCTGGTGTCGAGTTTTTATTCGAGCATCTAGTTAGCTTTCTTAAAAGGTCTTTTCTCTTTAACCGAGAGAGCGGTTTTATTACTGCCGTAGAAACTAAAGGAATGCGTTCTCAAAGTGCGCCCGACAGTGTAGTTCTCAAACTCCGAGAAACCAGGATGCCTTTTGCGTGGCAAATGCAGGTTTCTGTTGAGCGCAACCATACTTAAAGGTTGGCAAGTAGTGTTTGTGTGTAACCTGCTGCTGGGCTGTTTTGTTCAGAAGATGGGTTACACTAGTCCTGTGAGTGGGGCACAAGTGCCTGATTCTGGGGCCCTTTTTCAGAGATGGCAACCCGTCCCATTTCGTGTGAGTGAAATTCGTAGCCCCGCTTGGCCTTGCAGAGTAGGGGCTTGGCCAAGAAAAGTGTTTACTAGCCACGACCATGCAGCGAGCTCTCTTACAGATTTGGGGATAATGGCATTGGGGACTCCTGGGTGGTGATGCCCCCACAACCAGGGTGTGTGGTGCCGCGGATCGAGGGATTTTCGAAAACTGGTTGGGAGTGCCGCGGGATTTGTTTTCCTCTCACCTCCTAAAACTGTCTTGTGACGCAGGGTGCACATCCTCATTGTGCCCGTTTTTGTGCCTTTTGTTCCCCGGGACCTGACTTTATTTTTAAAGCATGAAATGCTGTCCTTCTGTATGAATGTATGCTAAGCTCTGTGAGGACTACCAGTTCGTCGGTCATTCGTGGGACTGTCTCCCATAGCACAATGCGGCTGGTTTCTGCACAAGCCCCAACTTGAGACAAAAGCAGAGCAGTTCACTGACTGGTCAGTGGTATTCTGCTGTGGTCACAGGCTAGCTGGCGGGTGGTTATGGACGGCTTGCTTCACTTATGGAGCGAGAATCAGTGTAACCCAGGCATGATCAGCATTCACTGAAGACTGTGGGTGCCTTTTTGAAGAAGTTGCAGAGGTCAGGGAGTGCACCCCTGGGCATCTTCGTGGTGCAAGGTGCCGTACCTTAGACGTAGCAAGTAATCAGGGCCAGCTTGCTGGACTACCCAACTTTGAAAGCTATGCATTTCATGCTTTAGACCTGCACCTCAAGGGTGGAGAGGTTCCAGCCCCTCTTTTCCAAGATGCACCTTCCTCTTGGGGGGTGTGACCTTACAGTGTTAAAAACCAAACAGAAATGTATCTGGTGGGGGGCTTGCTGCATGGAGGGGAGGACGACAGGGGGGGGGGGGGGGGGGTAGGGGGTAGTAGCTTTGCCAGCGGCACGACCAGCTGCCCAAAAAGCTGTTTATGAGTATCGCAACCGAGAGCCTTGCTCAGAACGGTGCAGGCTACATTACTAGTAATCTAGTAATAAGTAAGGAGAATCTGCTCGCTATAAGCTGGGCAGCACTTCTGACCGCTGTGGGTAGTTAAGGTTCAGTTGGTGCACTGTCTACGCGTACCAATGGCCTGTGGTTTCAAGTATGTGATGCAGAGGTCATCGATGGAGCAGCGTGACTTAGGTAGTAGTCTCCTCAGAAGCCATTGTAGGTGCAGGTGTAGACTACTGGCAAGTAGTTCCGCTGCTAGTAATGCAGGGTGGGGTTAGGTGAGCACTGTCGTGCTTGGGAGTCGCTGTTCTCACGGGCACATTCGCTACTTGTAGGCCTTGGTTGGGGGGTGGGGTGGGTGGGGGAGTCCTGTGTGGCCTCTGCAGAGGAGTCTTCTCTGCCTGCCTGTCGGCAAGAGTGTGCCCGCTCGCCACAGCAGCCTTGCCGCTGCTCCGTCCAGGTGCTCATGGCTTTCGCCACCGCTTTTTCCTTCTGCTCGACAGCCAAGGTCCAATCCTTGCTCCGGTCACAGCAGCAGCAGCAGCCGTCTGCGGGAACTGCAACACAGCCGGGAGCCGCCGTTAAAGGGAAGGTAAAGAATCGCCACTCATGCGCTTTGGGCTGGGCATGGGACCAGGGCTTTGCGACTGGTTGTAGACCCCGCGCCACCTGCCACCGGATGAATGGTTTGGCAGCATGGCCTCCAAAGTGTTTGTACTGCAGTTTGCACTACGCTGTCACTAGGTGTGCTCCCACGGGAGGGGCGACCTAGTGGGTTCCTCTGCACATGCTGTGCATGCTATCATTCAGTCATTTGTTGCCAGCAAATAGTGGGGGCATTATTATTATTTTTTTTTGCTGAATACTGCGGCCGTTTGATCGCATATAATTTCACTTACCTGTTAAGGCTGGGAGCCATGTACTGACTTCGATAATGAAATTTACGGGGGCGTTGTATAGCGTTTTTATTGAGCATCCCTAAAAGAGTTATGCCGCGTTAAAAGCTTGTTTGTGATGTTTAGTTAAGGTACAGTAAACCCCTTGTTAACTTTGCCTGTATCAAAACATTCGTTAAGTCTTAACATTTCCCATGAAGTGTACAGCCACTGGGAATCTGCCCTGTGCTAACTCTGAAGAAGAGCCGTTTGGCAGCGGTTCGTGTGGCCCTCGGGTTGCACTGTGAACCAGTGGGAGGATAGCCTGTGCTGTCATGATGCCGTGCACATTGCTCATTCGTGCTTTGCACTGCATTATACTTTGTCCGCCTCCGCCCTTTGGGGAGTTTCCGAAAATTTGTTTGTTCCCCAGATGACTGGTTGAAAACAGATGTATGTGGGCAATGAAGGCAGGATTCAGTTCCACAGAGCGCCAATGACGCCCGCGAAGTGTAGGTGTCGGGTGCTGCCATCTCTTATAGCATCCTCGATCACTGTGCACTGGGTGCGCCCCAAAACCGGAGCGGTGTCCTGTGCACTGCGGCGGTGGCACCCTGAGAAGGATCAACATCCATACAGCGACGTCTTTCTTTTGGAGCGCGAATTTGAATGTCTGCTGCAGTCTCGCCAAACTCCGTGCCCCACACGCACTGTTGTAAAAAGCAACAATATCACCGGTACGAGGCATCATTCGGCAATGTCTAAGAGAACTGAATGATGTCATGAAAGTGGCTACACAGTCTATTATGATATAGAGTGTACTTTCTGCTATGGCAAATATTACGGAGAATTTTTTGCTACTTCTGTTTCCCGCATGCCAGAACGCACACAATCTTGATTATTCAGAAACAAGAAATGAAAGGGCGTTTTCTTCAGCTGTCTTCTGAGGGCCTCGCTGAGCTTTGCCGATCACATTGTAGCAGATGTTCCTGCTCACCCAGAAATGCTTTTGGAACTGCATGTAAATCACAATTCACGTCTCAAAGGCACATGTCGTACGTTACAAGCTTGACGTGTCTAAGGCTCTGCACACTGCTATGTTAAGCAGGGAATCGTAAACTGCCGCTCGTGATCGTTGGGGTGCCAGATGATAGGCTCGGTGAAAAAACTGGTAGACTTACGGGCATTCACTGTGCTTACACTGTGTGAGGTCGATTTTCATACCGTCTTCGTAACCAGATGATCTTGACAGGAGTTGCGACATCAATTGCGACAACCATCCATAGTATTTTTCTTAATCTCGTCGGTCTGCGTGCAGACGTGAGCACATTGAGCATGGCAAAGCGGCTTTTCTGCAGTGCGCGTCCCGCAGTGCGTGATGGGATTGCACCCCTGCAAACCACGGATTTTCTGGGTGTGTGACGGGGCAACGAAAAACTGCCCCGGCAAGGGGCGCTTATGGTGATCGAGGACAGCGGGTGCACACCAGTGCAGTTGATCGAGGATAGATGGTGCACACCAGGGTGCCCCGGTGCGCACTGGTGTGGGCGATCGAGGATGCTATTACTCGCACCTGTCACTAGCGGGAGCTGCGCTTGTGCAGCTGAAGCTGGCATTCTTTTGTTTTCAAACAAGAGAAGGCAGAGGTGGTCGATGTCCTTCTGGTGTGATTGGCGGAAGCCTGCCAACTTGGCTTGGAGTAAGCACAGGGTGGTACGTCCGTTTGCCAGGGCAGCAACTAACTGAATTAGACAATGGAGCGGGGCTTCAATGCCTCCCATGTCCTCCTTCTGAAGTATAAGTCTGTACTGTGACGACTTCTACTGCATGCGTTGCGTTAACAGTGCGCATCACGCGCCCTTTTTTGGCCACATTCGTTGCTGTGCCGTATCGCTATTTTAGGACTCATTTTGTTAGTATCTATAACCATGTGTCTGTTTCTTTTCTTTCTTTCTTTCTTTATTATTGTTATATATATATATATATATATGTATTTTTTTTTTTTTTTTTTGCTGGGAAGTGTAGGCAGCTTTAACATTTTTACTGTGCACGATCGGTAAACTCAGGATATAGACACTTCGCGAGCGTCAAACTTCTTCAGTCTTCTCTCTACAGCATTGAGATAATGGGTGTTTACTGCATTCTGGGAATTTGTATGGATTGAAGCCTGGTACATGTCGAATACCCGGCAGGGAAGCAGCTTATCACCGCGTGTCATTTACCTCACTGCCACTTTGGCACAAGAGAAACGCATTGATCGAGTGCTACTTATCTTTCTTTACAATATCATTGGATGATGAGGTGAACCAGTAGCCGGCATGGCAACTGCATTCCCCATTTGGTGTCACCTGCATTTTCGTTAATTAAGGTGTTTGTCCGTTAACGTTCTGGTGCAGGCTACTTCATAGCCCTGTTCTGCGTGGCCATCTATGAAGCATTATGGTTTTGTCATCCATAACCGGCCACGGAATGTATTTCACACTGTATCATAAAACCATAACATATTTATAATGGAAGTAGCACGAAGGGGGAGGTGGTTTTGATGGTGTTTTCAGGGGGTAAGTTGATGACAAGTCGGCGTTGCTAAAGGTGATCCAATGAAATGATTAAAGTTACCTTTCAGCGATTCGGAAATGTGGTAAGGCCTCAACCACAGTTTCCTTACTCAAGTATATGTTTAGTTCTTAGCGGGCAATTATTTGATTTCCCAAAGCATGAATTGCATTACTCGGTGTGCTGCCTTTGCCGAGTGGTTGTTTTGACTCTCTTTTGGCTGCCTCCTCTGAAACCAGGAGCAGAAAGTGCAGAAAAGTGCTGAGAAACGCCCGGACAAGGCCAAGGCTAATACAGGTGGGTGTCATTGTGCACTTTCTTTTTTTTTAATTTTGTTTTCGTGCGTGTGCGTATGTGTATGCTGATTCCAATATAAATGCATAACTATCTAATTGTTTGTTTTTTTCTTATGAGCTCTGCTCCTGTGGTTTTGTGACATGAGCCTTTGAGGGGGAGCTAAGACTGAATTCTAGTTGTTCCATTTGCATTGTTTGAAGTGAAACGGGAGGGTTGCGAGTTGTGGAGCTTGCTGAGCCTTTAAATTGCAAGTTTTTTGATGTTGGCAGTTTGAGCAGGAGCGTAAAGAGCACGCAAATCTTCACCGTGCACAGGATCTCTTTTTGCCACATTCGATTGCCCCAGATGAAGATATGAAAAGTCACCACTTTCTGTAGTTGTGACTGCTAGCAGTTATCTTTTGGAAGTAGGGCACTTTGAACAGCGCCCTTACGTATAGTCTCGTACATATGTGCATGCTTTTGTTTGTTTTTATTTGTTTGTTTGTGTACGTTGTGTGTTAGCCTGTCTTAGTGTACTTTTGATGTGTGTGCATTGTGAGTGAAGGCCACGCTTTGAGCATCTAGGTGTAGGAGGGTTATGTTTTTCTTTCCTGTGCACTTGGAGGTAAGGTTTTCGTTGTTTATCACTTTTGTGGTTGTTTCTGCCTTGGGTAATAAGATTAAACCAGCTCGTTTATGCTCATTACATCCGGTAAAGTAAGGCAACTTTCATTTGTCCCGCATAACTGTCATGAACTGTGTTGAACACCTGGCCGAAGCTGTGATTCTTGGGAAGAGGAAGACGCACACGCCTGGTGCTTTGAGAGCACAATGCTCACATGGGGACCGGTTTTGGGGATGCAGGTAGCAACCAGCAGTCACAGGAAAGCGAGCCCTTCCCGAGCCAGGGCTTCATCTACCACTGCGAGCTGTGCCAGGTGATAGCGCACCGCGAGGACCAGATCCAGGAGGTGAGTGAGAGACGCTCTGGGAAACTCACAATGCTAGCAACATGTGCCCGTGAGATTCTGCGGGATATCGGTGAGTTCTATTTAACCTTTACGAAAAGAAACATTACCCATCACTGTGAATCGAACTCCTACCCCTCCGATCACCAGACGAGCGCCTTAACTTAAGCAATTACACCACGCAGGGCACGTGAGAAACATATCTCTCCTTGTCTAGCGTTTCTGTCATCTTCATGGCAACTGCTTTTGGTGGCGTTTCAAACAGAGTGCAGTTCAATGCATGTGCTTAGGCCCGAGTGGCCCAGTGAAGCCGCAGAAATGATCACATCCCCTTGCGCTTCACTGGAACGTCTACAATCGGTGCCATGGGCAGAAGGCTCGTACGGCAGACAAGGTCTGGTTGAGCCGCCGGCTGGAGTGCCAACAGCTAAATATTTCTCGCACTGTGGTCAACTCTGAAACAACCCTATTCACAGGATTGGTGGCTTGTACAGTGTTCATAAATTTGTTTCATTGTATTGACTGTTTTTCTTGATTCTTTCTTTTCTTTTTTTCTTTCTGTACCTGGTAGCACTACAAGGGCAAGAAGCACCGTGCCAAGATGGCCGAGGAACTGGAAAAGCTGTCAAAACAGGATCCCACAAAGAAAGTGAGGGCTCTTCTTCTTTTCTTCGTTAAAAATTTTCAGCCCGTTATAAAAAGAGGGATTTAGCTGACAAATATGGCATTCTTTTCCTGAATTCTTTAGTTGGCAGTCTGCATTAACTGTCAGAAGCTGTTCTGGGTTAATGCCAAAAGGCTGTGAAGATAGCCTCTCACTTTGAAAGTGGTTTGGTTTGTGGGGTTTAACGTCTCAAAGCTACTCAGGCTGTGAGAGCGCTGTATTGGAAAGCTCCAGAAATTTCGACCTGGGGGTCTTTAACATTCACTGACAACGCGCAACAGACGGGCGCCCTGCTTTTCGCCTCCATCGAAAAGTGACCGCCAAGGCCGGGGTTTGATCCCGAATCCTTGGGCACAGTAGCCGAGCGCCATAACCAGTGTGCCACCCTGGTGGGGCACTTTGCAAGTGTGTTCAGAGAAATTGGCAGGGCAGTGGGTCCCTGTGTCTGTTGTAAAATGTTTACATCATGAACATTTTATGTAAGGTTTATGATTATTATTAGATAGTTGTTGAGGGCACAAGAATATATTGGCAGTTACTGTATGTGATATATATTTGTAAGCATAGCAGCATTGAGATACAGTGCAATCATTGTTTGCTTAATTCATCCAGAGCTCACTAGTGTTCTAAAGGTGGGAGCCTTTGTGATGGGCAAAAAGAAAGCTCTCAAGCTTATTGCTGTTCTACTGTATCTGCGTCAATATTTGTGCACATGCAGTAAGTGTTGTTAAAATTTCACATGTATAGTATAGTCAGTACAAGTAGCCTTGTCCCCAGTTGAAGCCTCAGGCTTAGTAGTGTTCAGTCTGCTGCGGCTTTCGGATATTGATGTTCAACTTTCAACATTGGCACATGCCCTAATGAAGGCCTGGAGACATTCTAAAGTGTAAAGCATGCGCTTTAATAGTAGTTGTATTGCATTTTATGCCACCCTCCAGTCTGCCATGGTGGTGCAGTGGTCATAGCGCTCGACTTCTGCGCCCAAGGATGCGGGATCGAATGGATGGAGACGGAAAGCAAGGCACCCGTGTGCCGTGCGATGTCAGTGCACATTAAAAAACCCCAGGTGGTCGAAATTTCCAGAGCCTTCCACTACAGCGTCTCTCATAGCCCGAGTCACTTTGGAATGTTGAACCCCATAAACCAAACCACTTTAACTGGATTGCAGGCAACTTCTTCCTACCAGTGGATGACTGTTTTACGGGTTCAAACAGAGTAGTTGCTTTTCTATATTATAAATATCCTGATCGCAGCAGAAGTCAATGCAAATAAATGGGCAAAAGCAGTCCATGTAATACAATCCCAGAGACAGGGTAATGGAGGCGTTTTTCTTTAGAGGGAAGATGCAACAGAGGTGGAGAGAAAGATATTTGCAAGGACCAGGTTTTTTGTACGGTGGACATAGATGATGATGGTGATGATGAGACATTAGAAGAGCTGGGAAATTGTTAACAAAATGCGATCATGATGCCATCATTGGCTTTTGTGCCAGTGCACATGGGGTCGTTATGAAAAGACCTGACAAGTAACTGTGTGGGCAAAGCGGTCTGTGGGTCTTTTTTTCACCCCCGGCTCGTGCCTGGCATTCATCTGCAGGCAGCGGCAAAGGCAGAGAGCGCTGCCCAGGCTAGCAAAAGTTCAACGCTTGCCAAGAAAGGGCCCATCAACAAACCACAGCTGCCACCAAGCAGGATGAAAGGTGGGCTTCTCGGGCACTCATCTTGTGATGTCATGTGAGGGCATGGCACCTTGCTCTTCCTTTCAAACCTTTCTTAAATGTTGGACCTGCACGAACGTGGAAACCATCGTTTACTCTGCATGGACCGCCCGGTATGGCATTTAGTGGAATCTTAACTCTAATGTCAGAGCCTAGTGAGAGATGCTTGTACTATATGTTGTATAGCATTGGTAATTTGTTGGCACAGAATTGTTTGTGGCTGGGTGGAGATTTTTCAATTTATGTTGCACTTACTGCGTTAATGGCAGTGACGAAATCGATGATACAAGGGCAGTATTTAGCGCTACTAGGCGCAGCTATGACCACTGCATTTGTATTACCTGTAGTGGTGCAGAAGAGTGCTCGCAACACCTGAAGTTCTCCACATCATAGACAATGCCATTTGTTCGGGGAGTTTTAGGTACCTATATAAGATTGAAGTCGATGTGGAGTTTCTGCAGTGTTGACCTGGTTATCTGGTTCGAGTCCAGGCATGTGCTTTTTTTTTTTTCTTTTTTTTTTCTTTTTTTTTTTTTTTGTTCATCTGTTTGCAGTGTTCAGAATATGAGCATTTACCCAATGGCAAGAAGCATATGACGTTGCATGATGTAATAAAAAAAGGATCTAGTCTCTTCTTGGTTTCACTCTCTAGAAGATGCAGTTGGTTACTTTGTTAAGACTTATTGCCCTGAGCCCACGTGTGCTGAACGTGCTCTCACGTGTAGGACCTCCCAAGAGCTCTCCGGGCGCCACCTTCACCTGCTTCGTGTGCAACGTGGTTCTCCACTCCACCCGGGATTACAGCCAGGTGAGGTGGCTAGGAAGAAGAAAGAGGGGAGGCAGTGGTTTTACTGATTTATCTCATCTCCCTCGTCTCTGAATGGCAGTGCTGGGAGGGACACTTTGTCTTTGTCTTGGCTATACACCGCAACAACTTCCTCTGGCCTCTGGCAGTGGAGCGGTGGCATGGAGCACAAACACATCTTTTCTTAAATGGCGGATTATAGTCCCCACTTTCAGCTATTTGGTGGATCTGAAAATGTTGCATAAAGCGGATTTTAACAAACCTGAAGGAACAGCAAAAATGGGGTAGTCTTATGAAAGCGTTCGTCCTATCAGGAGCGCCACAAAAGAAAAAAAAATGTGGTTGGTCATGATAAATGTGTCCAAATACAACATGTTGCATAAGAAGAGTGAAGCAGGGAATCTCTCCTCTCATTGGTGGTGATAATTGCATTTATGCTCTGTGTGTGAAGTGAGTTGAAAGTTGAGGCCATCAAAGGTAGCTCAGGTTATCCCGGCTGAAAAGAGTATTGGTCGAGTCTTACATTTTCGCTGGCTGTTTTCATTCTTTCTTTCTGCAGTGACCGCCATTTGTTTGCTTCTCTATGTTCATTGCTTTTCCTCAGGCTCCAAGCGCATCAAAGGTACCCAGTTATGTAGCCTTAGGGCCCCATCGCAGCTCTCACAGCATAATTGTCAGTACCAACTCCACGAGCATAAGCCCTAGCCATTTTTCAGTTGCCAGAGGTAAAGTGTATGTAATGCTGATATGTGGTTACCTGTAGGCTGTGACAGCCAGTGTATGACACTGCATCAGTTGAAAACTTGGCACTCACATTTTGAGGGAGGACCTAGGTTTGTGGGATTTAAAATTGGCCTAAAAATCGAATTTTCATCGCCTCTATTTTCGTTACCCAGATATGTTTCTGCATCTGTCTACAAATTTTCGTGCAAAAATACTGATATTTCTTACGCTAAATCAGTCTAATCCAAGGAGCATGGCACTTTAATTTGAGGAAAAGTGATGCCCGATTTCCATCGTGTGTCACTCATGGCAAACATCTCAGTCAAAAGAAAAGAAAAACATGGAAATGGTGAGCTCCCATGGTATGTTCGAAAGTTTATTTCAAACTTCCCCTCCCTCCCCCCCTCTTTTTTATCTAGGAGCGACACTTCGCGCGTCCTGGTTGCAGTAAACACAGATAGAAAAAACGTGCGTACTCCTATTGGCCAGTCAGGGCACATGACCAATATAGCGGCCGCTGATTGGCTCAAAGTGGGTGATCACGGGCATCCTGTAGAAGGCGTTTTTGGGTCAGTTTCTGCAGCGTGCATCTTACCACGCCTGGAGGTCCGACAAAGTTCCATTCCAGGAATAACTATAGACGGAAGCAAAGAAAAAATAAAAAGTGGTCAAAAATTTGTGGATCATCGGAATGTGTCTTGTATGCCCGGCTACCTATTTAGGATTCAGAATCTTCGTCGGAAAACATCACTTCGCCGGCACTGCAGGGTTATTTCAACGGTGCCTCTTTTCGGGGTGAATGCGGTCACTTACGATTCCACACACCACTCGTTGCAGCCAGTGAAGTAGAAGGAGTGAGTGCCCTTGAAAAGGCTGCGCTCGGAAAGCTGGACCCGCCACAGAAAGGAAAATGCGATGCTTTCAGCAAAGTAGCGCGGAAGTGTCGTGTCAGCAGCGTGTTAGGCTGTTGGGGATGTCAGCGCAGTGAACATGTTTTTTGGTGGTGTGACCTGCAAAAGGTGTCTTGGTTCCGTGGAGTAAATGCACGGTAATCGTGACTACGGCCTCACTACTCAGTTGGCATTGATCTGCGAGAACAGCGCTGAAGTTGTGACGGGTGGAGACATAGAAGCGATGCACGCCCTTTGAGGTCAGTATCCTCGATGGATAGGCAGTGCTCTCAACTGGCAACAGCCAAACGATCGTGGCATGCACGAAAAAAATGCGACTGGCTTTACAGGAGTGTAGTGCTGGAGACGTAACAGTGCTGCTTGATTGTATCTGCATTGCTTGTCTTAATTTATTTTTATTTTTTTTTTTTTTTCACCACTTGGGAGGACCAGGCATTGTTCCTGAGATGTGTGCCACGTGTGGTTGCAAAAATCCTTGCTGACGCTGTTGGAGAACGACTGTTCATTCCCAAGATTTGTTGCTCACACTATCACATAGAGGCGGAAAGTGACTATTTCTTTTGTGTTGTAATGCGCAGCACTTCACCACCCGGTCCCATCGTCTGGCAGCAAGCATGCAAGCGGTAAGTCTCCACCTTTTGCTCTTGCAACAGACTTCCTGGTGAAACCAGTGTCATGGCGACACTAGTTGTTGGTAACCTTGAATGTTGTAGAGCTCTGTGGTTCAAGAAGTTTTAGTTTGTGTACGTCTTCTTATCGAACTAATGGGTGCCCCTTATTCGGTGCCTTTTGTGAAATTGGCTGCATTTGCTTTGGTTGGTTGCCCAGTGTGCTGGGGGCGAGGCATTGTAATTCAGAACGTTCTCTTTAGGGATTTTGGAGTAATGAAAAGTTAAAAATGCATTTTAAGCTTGGATGCAAGGAAGCACCATGTGGCCATTTCCTCAATGATGGGGAAGTTTCAGTTCTTGACCCTATGAAAACTTTTGCTTTTAAGCTCCATTTTACCAAGGTGATGGACCTTGATACAGTACGTTTAGTATACCATGTAGACCCTGCAATAGCATTCTACTCAGCAATATAGCGTTGTCCAGGGCACCCTTAATTAATGTAGGGGTCTACAGAGGGCAGTCAGTGTTTGGTCATTCTCAGTGGAAGTGGGAGGATTTTTGTGCACAATCCTTGCATGCTCTTTGCAAGAGTGCTAAGATTTGTATCTGCTGTCCCCTCCAACCGGATAATGATTGGTGCCCGGAAGGGTTATGTGCATGTGAGTGATACTATGTGATACCATTCCCGTCTGTTCTTTTCCCGCCGGCTCACAACGTGTGCCACAGGCTCCACCACCACTGCGCAAACGGCCCCGATCGCCATCGCCCTTCTCGCGGCAACCGATGCCCCCGTGGTCTCCACCGCGCATGCGGTCTCCTCCCCGGGACATGTGGTCGGGTGGCCCTCCACCACGCAAACGGTCACCCGAGCCTTTCGTGGACCCACCCTTCACCAGGGACATGTACGGGGGACCACCACCGCCGGGGCCCGGGTTCGACGGCGGCCTCCCACCACCTCCTCAGGTAAACAGTTCTTGCTTCATGCCGAGACTGGTATTCCCCTCTGGTTCCGACAGTGGGACAAGCATTTCTGAGCATAACAGCTCTTATCTTATGACGAATTCGGAGACTCAAACTCAAAAGGTGCACTCTCAGACAAACGGTTGCCCTCCAGTGGAAGAGCAGGAGTAAAATCACTGGCTTCCAATGGTAGAGGAGGAGGGATTTTACTTCGCTGAGAGCAGCCGGGAGTGCACTCCCGGCTGCTCTCTCGTCTAAAGCGAGTGTAGACGAAGTCGCATAACATAAAGCATCATATCCACGTCATCTTTTTCTTTTTTTCTTGAGTTGGCGACATTCAAAATGGCGGCTGCAAAGCGTCGGCACTTGACGAGCTCTTCGGAATCAAGTGAATTTGCGTCAGGAGCGGAAAGCATTGCTCAGGTGCTGTATGCATGTTTGAGTTGCTGCTGGCGTCGAATGGGCCAAAGGAGGCAAATCGCCGCGCTGTGAGACCAAAGGCATACAAAACAAGCAGTTCTTCACTAAGCGTTGGCTTTTCCTCAGGTTGCAACTGCCGCCACTGTGAGCAGGCGGAGAATGCTGGGAAGAGAAGAGCGGTCACGTGGTCGTGGCGCGCTGCTCTCGACACGCAGAGAGCGTTACCGTAGGAGGACAGTTACACCCTCGCTGGACGTGCTCCTGTACTGCTCTGCAATGCTCGGCGCCTCTGCTCTCGTCCCCCCAGCCGAATGCGTCATTAGTACAGGGAGAGCTTGTCGATTCGTACCTCGATACAGTCGCCGACCGATAAATCGGACGCTGATAATTCGGACATGCTCGTTTATTCGGACAGCTCTGCGGCACCGCCACTGGCCCCATAAACATGATGTGTAAGGACGACCGATATTTCGGACAGCCTCCGGTTCTATATTCGATAATCCGGACTCTAAACAGGGTGCCTCGATGCGCGCGCTTCCCCCGCCGCCGTTCCTAGTTTAAAAAAAAAAAAAAGAAAGAAAGGAGACGAGCGCCTTCCTTTGGCGCCTACTCGCAATAAGCGACTGTGGCCTCCGTGATCGGCGAACGGTGCGCCGTCGGCATTGCTGGAGCTGATCACGGAGGCGGCGGTGCGACAGGACAGTTGCGACAGGAGAACAGCAGGCGGCGCTCCACTCCGCATGACTGGCCCTCGGGCATGTTTGGCCTCCCCGCGTCTTCCCCATCGGCCACCAGTTTGTGCTCGTTTGTTCAGTGCCTCGTGCGTGAGTAGCGTTAGGCTAGGTTCTTTGAAGTGACCATACGACAACGTTTCTCTTGAGTTTGACAACGACAGACCACGGCAAATGGCGCCAACGGTGCCTTCGCGGTCCGTGCCGACGGCGGCGAAACGTGGGAAATACACGACGCTGACAATGGCGAAGAAAGCAGCCATAATACAGCAAGTGCTGAGCGGCCGTTCTCAAGTCGAAGTTGCCCGTGAGTTCAACATCTCCAAGCAAACGATATCGGACTATATGAAGAATAGGTCCAAGATTCTTGAGGCCACGGAGAAGACAACAACAGCTGAACAGAAAAGGCTGCGACAAGGCCTTTACCCGAAGTTGGAAGAAGCGTTGAACATCTGGCTTAACGCTACTGTCGCCCAGCGTGTTCCTGTTTCTGGCCACCTTTTGAAGCATAAGGCTGAGACACTCGCACTGCGGCTTGGCATCGAAGGATTTCAGTTCAGCGACGGTTGGCTCAGGAATTTTAAAAAGCGGTTCGACCTCGCCTTCAAAAAAATGTGCGGTGAAAGTGGTGCAGTGAGTTGCACGTAAGCGGAAGTGCGTGCAGCAACGCATCGACAAATTCTTCCCGAAACAAGGCACCCTAAAATGTAAATAAACAGGTATTTTTTGCTTCATTCGTTTTTTCGGACATTCGATATTTCGGACTGGTTTACATTCCCCGTGGAGTCTGAATTATCGGTCGTTGACTGTAATTCGAATTTTCGGGTAATTCGAACTGCACTGCTTGGTCCGGCCAAGCTCAATTAAGATCTGTGTACAAAAAAGCCCTTTAATTCGAACGCGAGTCTTTTCCGCTATGGATAATTCGAACTACGTGCCGCCGCGTCTGGGCGGCTTGGCACACACTCCCCCCGAGCTAACATCAAAAGGTGAACACACTGTTATCGTTGCGCAGCATCTTGGCGCACTGCCAAGAAATGTGTTGTGGATTTTGACATAACAGTATGGCACGGTAGGACATGCTAACAACTGAGGGCTTTTTTTTTTTCAAAATTTTTAGGTACAAATCAGGGCTGGGTGTGTTCATTATGTGAGTGGGTTCTTTACACGACTAAAGACGGTACATTTACCGTAATGCAAATGGTTCTTGTCAGTTTTTTTCAAGGCCGTTCAATAATTCAAACTTTTTTTCCCGGTCACGTGAAGTTCGAATTAACAAGCTTTTACTGTAGTAGGGATTTTTATTCTACCGTAATTGTGTACATGGTGGATCTTTTTTGAGGCAACAGCTGTTAAGACACAGCTAGCCAAAGAGACAGTGGTTCATTACAGCAAAAGACAATGCAAGTAATCAAGAAATAGTGCTTTACAGTGAAAAATTCAGTATCGCGAGACAGTGCTATCGCTGTGGCATACAGCAGCAACAGCATTTGAAGTGAAGCTTTACAGATAGAAAGGGAAAAAATTTAAAAAAATGATGCTTTGCTTAGGACGCCTTAAAAAACAAACAGTGGCAGTTGAAAAGTTCTTGTCTCTCTAGCTGTATGATGTGGCGAGGACGAGATCGGTTCTTCGCTCTACTTTCTCATTGCTCTAAAGAGTCCACCAGGTGTGTGCTATTCTGTTTTTATGTTGTATTTCAGATTCTTTTTGTCACAGCAAAATGTCGGTCTCATTCCCATAGGCTGAAGTCTTAGACACTATTTTCTTTCGCTGCAACCTAGATAGAGATTGCATGTTTTACGCCACAGAGGGACAAGCAAGAAGGCATACTAGAGAAGCAGGAGCTTGGCCTCGGGTGCTGTCTCATGTAGTTTATTTTCACACCTTTGGTTCTTAATAACGTCTGGGCTCATCGTGGGGCCTGTACTGGAGTCAAAAAAACAAACAAAATGAATGTGCGAGTTCTAAGCGAGTAACGTCCCTTCGTAAACTCTACACCTGTGGCCTTCCACAGCCAGCTATGCGTCTTTAGGTGCTGAGAAAGCGTGGAAAGCTTGAGTGCATTGTAGCTGGGCCGGTGCTTATTCATTTATTCATTTCGTGCACAATCATCTGGCTACATTTCAATGCTTATTCAAAAAACTGTCCAATCAGAATTAATTATATGCAGCATCAACTTCATTACTGTTCCTCCCATGTTATAATAAGTTATGCTGAGAATGAGTGAAATAAAATCAATGAGTAACACATGCTTTTTTTTTTTGTAACAATGTTTTCCGAAGATGGGCTTGTATTTTAGTTTGAGCAGTGTGTATCTAAATTTGAAGATGGTTGAAGATGCATATTGAATCTGTAGTAAGCCTTATTATTCATATTTGCTTCGCATTCAAAAATTTTAAATTCTTTGCACCCCTTGAGGAATGTATGGAGGGCAATTCTGGGCAGCTCTTTGAACACACAAGCCATATGGCTCCAAAGGCCACGCGAGAGCAATTATGCAGTGCCTTGATGCTGCCAGTCGTGTTTGACTCTCCCTCCTCCTCCTCCTGTGTCCAGTCCAGCATGCTGGAGGAGTACACGGAGCGGCGTGGCTCTGGGGGACCTCCCAACGACCCCAGCGCAGTGGCTGCCACCCTGGAGACCATGATCCAGCTCCAGCAGAGGCTGCTCAACATGACAGGTGGTAGTGGTGGTGGTGCAGGCTACCACGATGACGAGTTTGCGGCCGTCGCTCGCGGCCTCCAGGACATTGACCTGCAGAAGAGCTTGCAGCAGCTACGTCAAAGCCAGAGATACAGCGTGAGCAGAGTGGTGACCTCTTTCGCTTCCTGAAGCCCAGAATTGCTAGCAGGTCTTGATTGCCCTGCAACAGCCCTCAGTACTACCACTGGGTAGACTGCTTTCTGTGGCTATGCAGCCAAGGCTACGTGGACGGGGCTCTCCTCATAGGGTTACTATAGCTAGTACAGTAAAAGCTCGTTAATTCGAACTTCACGGGGCAGGGAAAAAAGTTCGAATTATCGAATGGCCTCGAAAAAACTGGCAAGAACCATTTGAATTACAGTACATGTACCGTATTTAGTCGCGTAATGAACTCGCGCACATAATGAACCCACCCAGCCCCGATTTGTGCCTAGGAATCAAAAAAAAAAAAAGTGTCGTTAGCGCCACACGGTCCACAACACATTTCTTGGCAGTGCGCCAAGATAACGGCGTGTTTATCTTTTGACTTTAGCTCCAGCAGGGGGGAGGGGGGGGGGAAGCGAACTTGGCTAAGTGCCAGCACTTGTCCAGTTGTGCAGGCCTCCTTTTCAGTACGTTTTCTTTATGCTATGAGCGACTGGGGCGGGCGCTGTCTACTGCCACTCCACTCACCGGAACCGCATAGCAGCAAGCGGCTTTTGAACGGAGTTAAAAGCCGCTGTCACGATCGATCGCGGCTGGCTCGCTAGCTTCTGTTGATAACTGATGGGTGGAAGAATGAATGGATATCGCAAAAAAAAGAAAAAAAAATCAACCCATAGTGCTCGTCCGAGATCATAGCCTTTCATGGGCGTTGACTGGGACCGCGCCGACAGTACTTATCCCTATTTCCAAGTTAACAGAGTTGGAATTAACAAGTATTTAGTTGCGAGCTACGGAGGTTGCGCAGAAGAGAGCTGGCAGCCGCCGCCGCGGCCATGCACTGACCTTGCCGCGGCCGCCTTCCCCTCCCTCCAAACACCGCCGGCCGCCGCGCCGGTCATGGCGCCATTTAAGTTTTACCCACTCTTCTATGGTTCTACCTGGTTCCATCTTCTGTTCCCCTTTTGGACATGCGCAGCCTCCAAATATGCCTTCCAATAGCGGAAGATTTTTTTTTTTTTTTCTCCGCGTGATTTGCGCCAAGCCAACCAGACGCGGCGGCGCGTAATTCGAATTATCCGTAATGGAACCGACTCGCATTCGAATTAACGGGCTTTTTTATACATTTTATACACATATCTCTATGGAGCTTGGCCGGACTAAGTAGTCTAGTCCGAATTATCCGAAAATTCGAATTATCGAGGTTCGAATTAACGAGCTTTCACTGTTGTTCAAAGATACCTGGCCCCAACTGCAGCTTCATAGTCACTTCTGCCTTGAGGCTGAATAATAGTTTTTGAGCATGCTTTTTCGCAGACATGCATTTCATAAAGCCATCGAAGGCCTTATGGAACACTGGCCTTTTTCCTGTAAATTCCATCTCATGGTCTTTGCTCCCGTCCTTGATAACTGAATATTATTGCTTCGCCGGACATATGCATTTTTTTCGTGGCATGAGCATGACCTGTAGTTGCGTCAAAGTACAGTCGCCGACCGTTTTTTCGGACTTGAAGGGACCCAAAAAATGGTCCGAATAATCGAACAGTCCGAAAAATCCGTGAAGCACAAAAAATCACTTTATTCAGAGGAAATCGGCTTAAAAAAGTCGCCGATTTTACCTTGCGGCAAATTTCTTTTGCTGGCGACGATTTGCGCTTGTATTTGCGCCAAAGTTGTCGTTTCGCTGTACACGCTAGACAGCAAGTTCACAGCGTTCGTAATTTGTGCAAGCGATGGCTGTGGTAGGCCGCCCGAGTCGTCGTCGGAGTCCGACTCGTCTTCAGGTTGAAGAACCTGGCGTACAAGTTCGTCGTCCGTGAGGTCCGCACACATATCAAGGCCGTCGTCCACTTCAACAAACTCGCGGAACGTGGAGCCCGTTGGAATGTCCATTCCGTTCCCGCGAAGGTCAACGATGAGGTCTTCGCCACTGTCTGCAGTCAAATCCTCAGAATCGTTGCAGTCTTCTACGTCATCGACTTCATCGGCGGAGAATCCAGCGTGCCTGAAGCAATTAGCAATTGTTTCCGCTCTCACTGCCTTCCACGCGTCAGCCAGCATGCTAACCGCCGCAAAAAGATCCGTGGCATACTTTTTCCCGTTGTCAAAACAAAGGACTGTGCGCCGCAGAAGACGGGTCCGATAATGCACCTTAAGGTTTTTGATCACCCCCTTAAGGTTTTTGATTTTCACGGCCAGGGTCTCTGCCTTTTCCTTCAACGTGTGGCCCGACACTGGAAGGTTTTTCGCTAAAGCAGCTTTAAGCCAGAGTAGCAAGGCCTTCTCCAATTCGGGGTGGTCGCCTTTCCTGTCGTTCTTCTGGCTGCTGCTGTGGGACGCCTCAAAGGCGGAAAAGATCTTCTCCTTATTTTTCACGTAATCCGAAATAGTTTGCTTCGACAGTGCGAACTCCTTGGCCACGTCAGCTTGCGTTCGCCCACTCAGCACTAGCTTTATGATCGCTGCCTTTTTCTCAAGGGTCATGGTAGAATAGCTCCCACGCTTCTTTGACGGACCCGGCAGCACCGGCGGGGCCATGTCCACAGCCCGAGTGCGCACCACACCGTTCGTCAAACACGCAAAAATGAGGCACTTTTCGTTCAGAGCGGTGGAACCGCCGGACGCAATCACAAAACGGCCAAAGGATTGACGGCGCGCCACTCGGTTGACGCGGTCGGAGAAACTCGTGTGACAACACGGCGGACGTATGAGACAAAGCACAAAGAGATAGCTGCCCGCGTCAGCGTTGGCGACAAAAGCAGGTTGACGGCGATGACAATCCGACTGCCACCTTGAAGTGCGACTGCCACCTTGAAGTGGCAGAGATTGCAGGGGCCTCTCCTGGCAAAAATGGGGCACCGAAACCATGTCAGGCCAATCCAACTGCAGAGCCAATCCACCTCAATCCAAGATGGCGCTTGTTGCGCCGGCGAAAAGCCGATAAGATGGCAGATTTTGGCCTGCAGGGGACTGAAATTAGTCCGAAAAATCGAACTTTCGGACTTTTAAAGTCCGAAATATCCGTCGCGAATATGTATGCGCTTCTATGGGGTGACTGACGGTGCCTCACTGAAGTCCGAATTATTGGAGTCCGAATTACCCGTCGGCTACTGTATGTCGTGAAATGGCATGGACATCCCAAAAGCATGAATGGCCGAAGCGTTCTTACTGAAGCGTTGTAGTGGTTACAGCTTGGCACGTTTCTGTGGGGCACCACAACACGTGGGGACCGCCTTGAGTGAGTTGCATCTTTCTCGGCGGCGTGCACGCCTGCCTTGTTGACACCGACTAGCGCACGCACTGGCAGCTGTGCCTGGACCCGTATTCCGAGTTTGCGTCATTATTGAAGTGTCGCTATCTCACGTGACCTCGAGTGATCTGATTGGTCGAAACGCCGGAACTGGGTGGTGCCACTGCGGAACCGGAAAAGGTGGCAACATTTTCCAGCGTTTCCACCAATCAGGTGACTCGAGGTCGGAGAAATAGCGACACTCACGATAACGACGCAAACTCTGAATACGGGCCCTGCTGTATTCGATCATGTTAGCTCATGTACGTGGACTGCATGCAAGATAGGATCACAGTAGCAGATCGCATTTTGCTATTACATCTATAACTCCCTCATGTCGACATTTCCGCTAAACATTGGGGCGGCGAAGTTCGGGATTTGTAAAGGTGATTTTTTGTGCAAAAGTGATATTTCTTCAAGTTCATAGGTTTTTCGGACTTGATTATACAGTCGAACCCGGATATATCGAACTCGAAGGGGATCGCGAAATAGTTCGATATATCGATAATTCGATATACAGAAATCGGCTTGTGATGGCACTTACGATGCAAAAAAACGATACCGTATTTGTCGCGTAATCAACCCACTTGCATAATGAACCCACCCTCCACTTTTGCACCGAAAATTTGAAGAAAAAAAAATGTTAAAGGTCCACAGAAACGGCCCCCAAGAAGGCACTGACAAACGTGTTGGGTGTATAGAATACATCCTTTTGAGCATTAACGCAAAGTATAACTCCTTGGAACAAAGGCAGCGATTTATTATTAATTTTTAAAAACAGCGTTTTTTGAAATTCGCGGGCAGAGAGAATGTCGCTTGGCGGTGTCGCATGGAACTATTTCCTTGACCCGTGACGTCATGGGTAAGTTGACTGGCAAGGCTTGCTAGAAGCTGCCATTCGCTGCGGCCACTGCAGCCATGACGTCATGGACACACTTCCGGTAGCTGCGAAAGTCGTCTGCTCATGCGCTGCTCGAACTCTGTGTGGGCTGTTACACAGCTCGCCGCCCTTATCGGTTAGGTGGCCATTGCCCATTAAGTACAACAACCGAAGCGACGCAGGGATCGGCAGAACGAAGCTGCATTTACAAATATCTTATTTATATAACGTAGTTTAAGGAGTACCGGAGTGTCGTCCGACGAGGCGTCAACAGCACGGTCAAGCGCCGCACAATGGCAGCACCTCCTCGACCGCCGTAAACGCCGCTGTGACCCCTTCTTCCGCATACCGTTCGCGAACGACACGGCGGATCGTTAACACCGATGTCCGAAATAAAGTGTGCTAAAATTTGTTGCCGTATGGAATACTGAGCCGAATACCAAGTATGAAGCCCTTGTGAGGATCGCTGACCAGCAGCAAATTGCTGGTAAGAGTGATAGCCGTGATACAGTGAAAGCTCGTTAATTCACAACTCGTTAATTCGAAATTTTGGATAATTCGAAATAGTCATCGTGGTCCGGTCCGCAGTGCATAGAAGTCTGTGCGCGTAAGAGCTCGTTAATTCACTCAAAAATTGGCGCCGCCACTCATAATTCGAACTGCGCGCCGCCAAGCGGCGCTGTTAAAAACCATCGTTGGAAGCTTTCACGGCAGAACGATAGATGGCACAACCATCGGCGTACTCGCTTCGGCTTCGGCTTCGGCTAGGGTGCTGGAACAAGTACTAAACAGTCTTTCCTGCCGCGACTCCTTCGAGGAACGACGTTTTAGTGTTATCGACCACGGTTTCGTGTTGCATTTCGTGAGCCCTCGTTTTGCATGCCGCTTGTTGTGAGCTTGTGTCCGCGAGATGTGTTCGCGTGGGAAATACTGTGCCAAGACGGTGAAGGAGAAAGTGGCTATTTTACGCGAGGTGGATGAATGGAAGGCCAGCAAAGTGGAAATCGCGAAAAAGCACGGGAATCCACCAAGCACGTTGTTGACGTACGTCCGAAATAGGAAGGCCATCGAGGATGCCTATGAAGCCGAAGATTTCGCCAGCAACAGAAAAAGGCTTCGGTTAGCCAAGTATCCGGAAATTGAGACCGCTGTGATCACGTGGGTGAAAGAAATGAGAAGCGCTGACATTCCACTGAGCGGCCCAATTATCATGGCGAAGGCGGCCGATTTCGCCCTGCGCTTGAATGTGGAAGATTTTGTCGCCTCCGAAGGATGGTTTCACCGCTTTAGAGACGGACATAATCAGAGGGGGAAGAAGACTCCCTGCGTCGCATTCGCATGCTAGAAGACCGAGTGAGTACGGTAGCCCTCAGAGAGAAGAAGCAGAAGATGATAACAGACTTTTTTGCTAAATAAATGTTTTTCGTGCCCTCCGGGCATCAAACGCCTTCATTTTTGCTCACTTTCATTAGTTAGAATTTTGGTTAATTCGAACTGGCCTGGCGGCCCCGTAGAATTTGAATTAACGAGCTTTTACTTACAAGCTAGTTTCTGCTCAAGCCAGCTGCCGCTGGTGCATTTCGGCTGATCCGATCTGCTCGTACTAGCTATGCGCCGGCAGAGTTAATCCTATAATTATTTTACTATGGCAGGAAATGATTCACTATAAGGCAGTTTCATAAGTAGACGATTTACGACAGCGTTGATCATGTTCCAAAGCGTCGACCGCCGCGGCTTCGAAGCGAAACAATTTAGGCCTAGCGACGACTAGGGACGGTCACGCACGGCGCCGTCGTTCGCCGCGCTCGCGCGCCCCACCCCCGCAATAATTGTGTAACGTACCTCAGCCTGCTTGCGGCATCCCGTGCTGCAAGCGTTGCAAACTCGTGTACTTTCATAGCTAAGGCCGCGCATTTTGTGACGTTCTGCTCAGCAACAAGCCGTTCAAACGATACTGCAGGCAAGACAAGGCTTCAGTACGCAGTCGCTGCGCTGTCAGCCGTAATTGAAGACGTCGGGTGGCACCATATTCTATACATCGATCTTTAAACGTGATACAGTGGGCAAATGAATAACTTTGTGAACCAGACCCGCTCGTACGTTTCGCGCACTCTGGCGCCGACAAGTAGCTTCCGTCAACAGACGCCATCATAACCTCGGATAACGACGCAAACCGAGGTCGTCAAGCTCGGTTTGCGATAACCGCGGTTAGTGGTGTAACCATGGTTTGGTTCGCCGTGTAACATAGGGTAACCACGGGTTTGCGGTTACACTAACCGTCGCTGCGCGAACTGGCGAACTCAGGCGTGTGCGAGCGAGGACGGGTTGACGCGAGCACGCCAGCGAGCGCACGGCAACTGGAAGTTCGTCGAAGTGACGTATGTCTGGGCGGAGCTTTGCACTTGCTTGTATTCTTTATTTTTTTATGGCTCCCTTCGGCGTACGAGTTGGAGAGGGAAAATTGGAAGGGTCATTTTTAATCGCCGATATCTCTGGTGTTGCAGAAGCTAGATCGAAAATTTTTGCGGGAGAATGATGGGTGGTTCAATAACTAACAGTGTTATGGCGTTGTTTATCCTCCTTGGTGACCCCTTTCAGGGGACCTTTAAGGCCAGCTTGCTCACATGCAAGCGATTGAGCGATCGCAGCGGCAGCGACAGAGCGAAAAATTTCAAACTTCTCGCCACCGTGGCAGCTCAAAACAAGGTTTCTGTGTCGCCGCGGCAGAAATCGCGAGCGTTTTCGCCTGCATGTCGATGGCGCGCGTCACTCCGTTTGGGTCGTCTCATCCACAGCTCATTTCTTGGCAGCGTGCCGAGATGCTGCGCAGCGATAACATCGGGGCCAATTTATCTATCTTTTGATAGCTCCTTCGGTGGTGGGGAGCGACCTTGGCAGAGTGCCCGTGATGGCTTGATTGCACAAGCCTGGTTCGATTTATCACGCCACGCTTGAGGCGGGCGTCGTGATCGCAGCAGCTGACCGTGTGCTTTCGTTGATTCATACATGCAAGAATAAACGACTCCCGCCAAAAAAAAAACTGCTGCTTCTTAACATCCGAACAGCACAACGATAAGAAAGGATGACTCGCAAAAAAAACAACAACAAAAAACAGCTGCCGCTTTTTAACGTCCGCAGGTGCCATAGCCACATCAGCCGAGCCACCGCGTGCAGAGGGTTCGCAACACACGCTGGAGAAAGCGTCAGACGCCTGTCTGAAAATGGGCTGAGCTGGCTTGGCGCATGCGTAGCGCGTGCTGAAGGAGAGAAATAGCTCGGCAAAAGGATGGGCATACCCACGCACATGGCTTGCAAACGTCATGTGTTGGCACGGGGGAAACGATAACAGCAGATGCGCGCCTTTGGGGAATGGGCGCGGTGCTGCCCAGACCAGCCGTCGCCGAACTGTCCCCTCTCATTCCTTCCGCGCATGGCTTGAAAACGTCACGCAGCAAACGGCCAAGGGTGATGTGATCGTCCTTGGGGAAGGCACACTTTCCAGTGCGTGGTGCGAAGTTCGATATATCGAACGACCGGTGAAATTAAGTTCCATATATGACGCGGCTTTCCTATACCTTTACATGGGATTTTCAAGGGGATATTCCGTGACCTTTGCAAGCCATGTGCGTGGGTGTGCCCATTCATTTGCCGAGTTGTCTCTCTCTTTCCTCTCTCCCGGCCTTCGTTCGCAGTAGCACGCGCTACCTTTGCACCAAGCCAGCTAAGCCCGTTTTCAGACAGACGTCGGACGCCTTCTCCACCGTGTGTTGTGAACCCTCTGTGCGCGGCGGCTGACGTGGCTATGGCACCAACAGATGTTAAGAAGTGGCAGATTTCTTTTTTTTTTTTTCGAGTCATCCATTCTTATCGATGTGCTGTACGCGCGGCGTAGCGTAGGATATGGCGGCTGCAAACGTTGAGAAGCAAGTTTTTTTTTCTTTTTCTTTTCTTTTTGCGGGGGTCGTTTATCCTTGCACGTATGAATCAACGAAAATGCTCGGTCAGCTGCGATTATGACGCCCGCCTCAAGCGCGGCATGATAATCGAACCAGGCTTGTGCAATCAAGCCATCACGGGCACTCTGCCAAGTTCGTCCCCCGCCACCGCAGGAGCTATAAAAAGATAAATGCGCCCTGACGTTATCGCTGCGCAGCATCTTGGCGCGCTGCCGAGAAATGAGCTGTGGATGAGATGACCGAAAGGAGTGGCGCGCGCAATCGACATGCAAGCGAAAACGCTCGCGATTTCTGCCGCGGCGATAAAGAAACCTTGTTTTGAGCTGCCGCGGTGACTTGAGCGGCGAGAGGGATGCAGTTCCAACAAGTTGGAAATTTTTCGCTCTGTCGCTGCCGCTCGTCGCTGAGATCGCTCAATCGCTTGCATGTGAGCTAGCTGGCCTTAACGACGTTTTTTTTTTCCAAATTCTCTGGTGCAAAAGTGGAGGGTGGGTTCGTTACGCGACAAATACGGTATCGTTTTTTCGCATCGTAAGTGCTGTCACAAGCCGATTTCTGTATATCGAACTATTTCGCGATCCCCTTCGAGTTAGATATATCTGGGTTCGACTGTATAACCAGAGATATCGCTCCACCGAAATGCCGAATGTGTCAAAAATGCAGTTTTGAGAAATTGAAGAAAAAGGTTATTGCAAATTTTTGAAGCACCAAAGCTAACAGTAAGTCATTAAAGCTGGTTTTGACTGGCTTCTGATGCCAGTGAATAATTTACCATCTACATAATTGCCCTCGTACGAATGAAATTGCCGGCAAATCGAATGCATGTCTGGAAGCTGCCACCAAGACGTGTACGTTTGCATCGTGACATCTGCAGAAGGTGGTGCTAAGTTCGGGCGCACGATTGCCATTCTCACGTTCATGCTGTAAATGCAGTTGGCCTGCAACTAGTGATAAGCGCCCATTGCTCGTCTTGCACCGCGTAGCATTCAAAAGCAAGTTTATTTCGGCGGTGTTTTGCGACTGCCACTGCGGCCTGTCGCGGCACTGGCATTGCCTCACAGAGCAGTCTATTCTGGCGTTGAAAGCTGCTTAGACATCACTTGCTCATCTGCACCATCACGATTAAGGCGCCCGTACACGGCAGGAATTTCTTCAACAAGGTCTTGCCGCTCCTTACTGTCGCGCTGAGCACTACCGGCATCAGGCCATCGCGGAATCGACTCGGAGCGTCGGCGCTTCGTCATTGATTGCAGATAACCAGATGCGGCGATTCAGCGTCCCCGGTGCGTTTATCTCCTTTCGTTATTTTGTTAAAATAATAACAAGGCGCGAATCTAAATATTGCGCATTTTGCGCAGTGGTCACGACAAGGGAATGGTGCTAGGCCGTCTAGGCCTAACGGAGAGACCTTCTCAAAATGGCGCCGGACTGCGAGCAGTTGACACCGTCAGCCAACCAAAGCTCGCCATTTTGCTCACATGCGGTGGGGGACAATAGTAGCGCGTGTTTCAGGCCATTTTGTTCTTTTGTTTTCCGCTTCGGTGGGCTCGCTCATCGTCGCCAACTGAAATGCAGGAATGCCTGAATCGAGATCTTTTGAACGAGACCAAGATTATGCCCGCGGATCGTGTAATTCTCGAACTACGGCCGATCGAAATTCAGCGCGATTTGACCTCAGTTTATAGGCCATGCACGCAGATTCTCGTCTTTGGAACGCTGTAGTGCATGAATTAGGCGGTATTTATTTCAACAAAACTTAGGAAGTAGCTGCGGAAAGGTCTTAAGATCGCAAGAACAAGGATATAGCAAATTCGATTTTCTAACCGGTTTTCGGCCGCAAAAACCCGGGTCCCCCCCCCTTAAAAACTGGCCCTGGTAACCGCTTGTAATCGATTAGGATTACGCGTTCCCCTCTTCCAAACCTGTCATATGACTCAAAGCTCCCATGTGCTTTCATCGAGGCTTGCTGGGCGCTCTCACTCTTTGGACACTTCCAAATGATGGGGCGGAACGGAGCATGGTGGGATGCCGGTGGTGACTTGTTTCCTTCATTTTTTCTTCCCCCACGCCAGTGTGAGTTGAGTTGGGTGGGGGTGGGGTAGAAGAGGAGCATCATTTTCAATCGCTGATATTTTCAATGTTAGTAACGGTGGGATACCAATTACTCGGGTGCGTTTTCTGGTTTTAGTAAATAGGTTTTCGTAGGCCTCTTGATGCCGAGACAGGTTAAGTTCTTGAAATCTTTTGGGATGCTCGAAGGTAGAACATGTTAGGGTACAACTCTGTCCTGTATGGAGTGATGTGCCCTGTCATGCGTAAAAAAAAAATGCAGACATTTGGAAGGCTTTATTAGCAGCTGTATGCATTCATTGTGTAAATGCATTCTTTCTTCCATGTTGCCGATTGTGCTTTGCGCAGGTTGAGTAACTGTTTTGTGCAGTCCCGTAAGAGTCATTGTGGTTGGGGTTTCATTACACTCTGGTTTATATTTCGGCAGTGTTTTCTCCATTTTTACTCTGCTTATCCAGGGAGCTGCCAGCAGCTCTTCCTAAGCTCGACTAGACTTGTGTCTCTTGGCAAAGCTGTTTCCGTGACAATCGCGCACTGTGGCGCAATGCAGGTGGGTGGTCCGTCCTTGGACTCGCCACGGGGCATGTCGGGGTTCCCGGACAGTGGCGGTTCGGGCTACCAGGGCGACAGCTACAGTGGTGGCAAAAGGGGCTATGGAAGCGGACCCGTAAGTGGCATCGTTTTCTCTCTGTTGGGCATGTGTGGGGCAAGGGCAGCTGTTAAACAGAGACTGAAGTCAAATTAAAGCTAGTCAATATCAACTGACTGCTGCATTCTAGAGAAAAAAAACAGAACCAAATGAAAACTGGAGTTCCGCTGTTGGATTAGCGCCAACAGTGTTTTAGGGCACAAACACTACTCTGGAGCCTACAGCTTTGAACAACAAAATCTTGCCCTTCTTGCTTGTGGAGTAGTTGCTTAGCAAAGCTGCCATGCCAGCGCTATGACAATTGGCTTAGCATAGCCATGACATTGCAGCTACATATGACAACCATGACCCTACCATGACTTGGCCCTTGACTTGGACTGTGCCCTTTCACATTGACAGAGTGAAATCACATCTGATGTTAGCGTTGGCACCCAGGCAGAGGCAAGCCCTGTAGTATGACAGCCGCGCTGGTGGCAAATGTGTGTGTGTCATTTCAGCCAACTGCACAAAGCTAGCCGATAGAAGAACGAAACAGGAGCAATGCGACATTCACGTGACATTAGAATGTTAACCGAAATTTGGTGCATTAAGAAAGTTTGACAGCCAGAAATGCGTCGATTGGGCAGGCAACCAATGTGCCTGCTTTCGCAATGAATAGCTCATGCATGATGCCTTTCCATCATAACTTTGACGCTGAGACGATACACGTTGCGCAACTCTGTTTCAGTGGGAGCACGTTGGGGCAACTATAGCGAAGAGTGCCTGATTGTCGCTTTTTGCAGGACCTGTACTCTGGGGGAGGAGGTGACACGAGGGAATGCTCCTATGCCAGTTCCTTCAGTGGTGGCGGTTCCCGGATCAATGAGTACCGCAAGAGCAGCCTTGGCCCCACGGCACCAAGGCCGCCCGACTTTGGACGACCCTCCATGGGCCACATGCGTCCGGGTGGTGGTGGTGGTTTCGGAGGCAAGCGCTACTGATGCAACGACGCCTTCTGAACTTGCGGGTGGAGCTGCTGTCATTGGTTCCCTCTCATGCCGGGGATTATCTCCATTTTTAGTGTTCTCACCCCTGTACATACACTTCACTGAATAAAGGAGGATCATGTGCTGTGCCTAATGTCAGATCTGTCCTGCAAAGATGCTGTGAACCTGTCGGCGAGAGCACACTGCAGTCGACCATTCTGGTAGTGTCTGCCGAAGCCAAGGATTGACATAGAACGCAGCAAGATCTGCGGGAAGTGTGCATCAAAATTAACCTGCAACCAGAGATTAGGTCACTATCTGCCCTGCTGTCTTCTTCTCGGTAGACAAGGGGAATTATGAAGAGCGTTTCACGATCCGGGGCACGGCGCAGTTGGTAAAGTGCTAGGCTGAGGATCTAAGGGATGGGGGTTCGATTCCTCGTGGAGACGTTTATTAATTCGTTTACCTCTTGCTTTGGAAAGCGTGACATCTGCCGACAACCTTCTGTCGACAACGATGAGGCATTAAAGGCTTTTGCTTTAATAAGCAGTAGCACTTTGGCTCGGCGAGTGGCGCAGCGAATTCACACCGGCCTAAGCCGACAGAATCTGTGGGCTGGTGGCGTCTACCTGTCTGCTGTTCGGCAGCATTTGACACTCATTTTGTGGCAGTGCAGGGCATAGTTTCTCCGGTCAAGTATTGAGCCCGAACTGATACGAAACCGACCGAGCAGCGTGCTACGGGCCACATGGGCGGCTCGAATAGTAGCTTCTTTGCTACTGACGTCCCTTTCTACAGCGATCCACTAACCTGAAGAACTGACTTCTGCAACCTTGGCCACCATCCTCGCTCATGTTCGGGGCCAGAAAATGACATCTGAGCGCCTACTTAATTCGTGACCGCGCATATGCTGCGATTTACGTCTGACAAGAACGCCCTCCTAGCTCTAGATGACGTGTGACCTGTTGGAATTCAAAGACAGCGTAGGGGTGACCGTGATCGGTCTGCAACTGACCGCTTGAGAGTGCAGTAGCAGTGCGCGCGGGCTCGGCGGTCATAGAGTTGAGTCTAAGAAACTGTCGGCGGTGGCAGATAATGGGCGCTCAGGGAGGCGCCACTCAGATGTGAGTCTCCGGCCGGAAACTCAGAAGTGGCCGTACGTGGTGTGACGTCTCGTCACTACCTCACAAACACACCAGCCGAATTGCCTGAGCTTGCTTTGCTTGTACACACTCTCGCCAAAAATCTCGGCGCAATCGGTGACTGTGCGGAATTTTTCGTTTATAGCTGGGTGTTTCCACGAGATCAAACAAAGCATGATTGGTCGACCTTTTATATTTATTTCAAAATTTTACATATTGTTCACTGATGACTGGAAAGAAGAAATCTGCAACTGGTTTTGCTGCCGAAAATTATCGAGGCACAGGGTATTTTTAATGAAGAGACAGACTACCGTGCTAATCGTCTTTGCTATTTTGGCCAAATGTCATGAATTACACAACATTGTCGGACTAAATATATGCATGTTTTTATTTTCAGTTAATTTTTCGCTTTTCTGGGTCGGGCAGATGTCTTGATAATGTTTCTCAAATTTGGCCAGGAAGCTAAATTTTACCCTTTGCAAGCATTTATCTAAAGAAATATGTTTAAAGCAGATCAGCAATCATTCCGCACAATGTTAAGCACACGTATCTTAAAACTGCTAAAGCTCATTTATATATACCGCGTCAATACAGAGATATAATCGCGCTAATTTCAAGAAACAGTAAATGAAAATTTGTGAGGACAATTAAGAAAACATTTTTGATATTTTTAAAAACTGTCCTATTCTCCTCTACTTCAGGTTTAAAGGTCATTAGAACATATTGCATACTTTTTTTACACTTGTAATTACGGCCACATCAATAAGGCCTTCGCGCAAGATTCTGAAGATTCTACTTTTGTGAATTTCCTACGATTTTTAAATTTTGGCATATTGCAACGGGGAGAAATATATTTACAAAGGAGCAAAGGGCCCGGCGTTCGATGCACTTTTCTCTTCACCTTCTAAGCACGAGCGCGCTACTTCGTCCTCATCGTTCTCCACTCGTAACAATATTTTATCTAGTCATTTTTGTCTAAGCGTTGCAAATTAGCTTTGAGAGACATTGCAATGTATGATTTGAATCAGTTTCGTACGTGTGGAGTTGCTGATGGTCTGTGGCATTGTGCAGCACACAGACGCATTTTCGCAATTCACCATAACGTGGATTACAGAAAAAGACAAAGTTTAATGAGTAGGCAACGTTCAAATAATCTTTAGTGAAATAGAAAAATTATGAAGGACATGGAAAATCGTCTCAATAAAACACATGGTTTTTAGTCTGCAATCCTTTATTCGGATGATGTGACAGCGCACGTTTCCTTCATTCCCGCACACAGTTTCTTCCGTGCAATCCTGGCTATGTGTGCCGGCATGAAGTGTGTACAGCAGATCGAACGCGCGGCAGAAGATACAGTTCAGGCCGTCTGGGCATCTTGTTAACAATAGTTTTGCCTTTTTTTTTTTTTTTATTTGGCATTCCATATTTTGCTTTGCCACCGTAGCGCCATGTTCATGTTTTCCATTGATTGCACCTGGCGCAACAGTTTCTTATGCGGTAGCGACTGTCGGCAGTGCGCGTGAAGCGGGTGCTTAAAGCTCCATGATAGGTGCTCTGATCTCACTTCCTTCACCCCATGTTATCGGCGTCTGGTTGCGGTGTGCGAACAAAAGGCGGGTAGAAGAGGGAAGCTCCAGTGAACATGCGTTGAACAGCTACCAAAGAGGTACTACTGGAGTCTGTCTACGGACTCCAATCTAATCCTTGTTTCGAATTCTGTCGGTCTGAAGATGGCCGCTCCGGTGACCAAATCGTCTCAAAATTAACGTCCACCATTTTGTCGACACTTTTTCCGTACTGCTGGGCATTTCTTAAGAACCTGAAATCCAACCCTGCTTGCATTTTATACGCTTTGCGGGCAAGAAGTCAGATCAACAATTGCAAATTCTTGTCTAAGCATCTTATTGGGCTGGCCGTAACTACTAGTGCATCAATATTACGCTATATGTTTTTAATGATTTTAAAAGCTGAAGTAAAGGATAGGTTGACAAAGTTTTAAAGGATAACATTTTTTATTAACTGTCCTCAGAAATGTTAATTGCTTGCTGTTTTATTGAAATAAACGCGATCGTATCTGTATTGAGACTATAATAAGCTTTAGCTGTTTGATGGATAAGTACGCTGAGAACATAGTGTGAAATTATTGCTGCTGTGCCTTATATATATATATATATATATATATATATATATATATATATATATATATATATATATATATATATATATATATATATATATATATATATATATATATATATATTTTTTTTTAGATAAAGGCCTGCAAAGTAGGTAAAGCTTAAGGGGATCTGTCAACCTAGTCGATTATGAGCGGTCACCAGGAGTACATTTAAAACTATTTCTAAATTATGGGCTCCACGCTGAGGTTTTAAAATTAACTCTAATACTCGCAAAGAATTCTTCTATTGCCGCAAGTACCGTTTCAAGTTAGAGAGAACTGACTCGAACGGGAACCATAGGGAACCCAACCTCAAGTTTTTCTGCGCGACTGCAGCGCGCGCTCCTCCGCAAGCGGCAAAATTTTGAAGCATTGGTTGGGCGCGGCGCTTACCGAACGTGTTCTGACCGCTTCGTGTGCTGCTCGCGTCGCTCACGTTACCTCTCTTTGTGAGTGCTCGCGCCGGCCCGCCGCCGTGGCTTCGCCGGTTTGCAAACAGGTGTCACAGCTGAGATTAAAAAAAAATGGCTGGAGTGGTTCCGCGACACTCGAAATATGGAGAAGTGTATTGTTGTATTGCTGGCTGTCGCAACAGCTCGCCTGTAGAGTTTCGTGTCTTTGCGGCTTCTGCACGCGGAAGCAGCTCGCTTTGCGCGCGCTTGCGTTGTTGAAAGCTGCTTGCGCGCCCGCGCGCCCTGACTTCGTTCGTTCAACACATTTATTTATTCAAAACGGGGGAGTAGATATGACGGCAGTCCTGGGTGGCGCCCTCAGTCCAGGGCACCAGTTGAGCGTGCAGCCAGCCGTGCCCGCACTATGAGCCTCTGCTGGGCGGGCAGGCTGGAGTTGCAGAGCTGCTCTTCTCAGGTTCCGCTGATGTCGGGGGGAAGAGGAGGGAGGTTGGGGTTCGAGGTGCAGGCCCATGTGACATGTGCGAGGGTGGCGGGGCTGGTGCAGAAAGGGCAGGTGCGAGTGTAGCGAGTGGGGTAAAAAAGGTGAAGACGCGCAAGGCATGGGAATGTATTTGCCTGGAGGTTTCGCCAGTCAGTAGAGTCTTGGCGCGTGAGGCGAGAATGCGGAGGGGGGTACAGAAGCCGAGAGGCTCGGAAGTAAGCGAGTGTGTCGGAGTATGTGGGTGGGACCGGGATTGGGGTGAGATCCGGTTCAGAGGAGGAGGAGGTCGGCGTTGCCCGGTAAGTATGCTCGCGGGCTAGAGCGTGAGCTCTGTTGTTGCCGGCCACCAACTCGTGTCCCGGGGTCCACACGAGGTCGACCATGTGGTCAGGAGGGATAGTGGTCAGGATACGGAGTGAGAGTGGGGAGATTCGGCCATCACGGAAGCGACGAAGGGCAACCTGCGAGTCCGAGAGAATGACGGAATGCTCCGAGGCGGAAGTGGCTATGGCGAGGGCAATGACAACCTCTTCAGCAGTTGCAGTGTCTGATGTGCGCACACTGGCAAGGGCCTGCGGCTGTAGGGAGGCATTTACCACGGCAACGGTGTAAGCATGGTGGTCGGGATGCGGAGTGGCATCAGTATAGCGGACTTCATCATTACGAGAGTAGTGGCGTTGAATGTATCTGGCGCGAGCTTGGCGGCGGCCCTTGTTGAGCGTAGGGTTCATGGCGCGGGGGATGGGAGCAACCACGATGCGTTGGCGTAGCTCAGGGGGGAGCGGGACAGTTGTTAAGTATGATTTGGGCAGAGGGTACCGGAGTGCTTGCAGTAGGTGGCGGCCCTGCGGGGTCTGTCCAAGTCGTTCGCGTTGCGAGAGCAGGTGTGCCTCAATGTGCTCTTGGATTGTATTGTGAACGCCCATGGCGAGCAAACGTGAGGTAGCCGCGTACAATGGAATGCCCAGGGCTTGCTTGTAGGCCTTGCGGAGGATGATATTTAGGCGGTCAAGTTGCTGAAGAGTGAGAAGATGGTAGGGAACAGCATAGAGAATTCGAGATATGATCAGGGATTGGACAAGGACGATAGCGTCGGATTCTTTGAGGCCATGACGACGATTTGTGATACGGCTTATCATGCGAAGAACTTGGTGCGCGGATTTGGTCAGTCGCTGCATTTGCGTGGCGGCCGAGCTGCGGTGATGGAGGTAGAAGCCGAGGATACGCATCTCCGTGACTTGGGGCAGCAGCTGAGAGTCGATGAAAATCGACACCGGTGGAGGAGGGCGAACGCGTCCGTGTTTTCGAATGATGGTCATCACGGTGGATTTGGACGGGGAACAGATTAAGTCACCGGCTTTGAGGTATTGGGCGGTAATATCTAGGGCAGTTTGAAGGGAGTCTTGCTGTGCACCCAATGAGCCTGAAACAGTCCATACTATGTGTTATGTCGTCGGCGTAAAACGCGTGGTGAAGATGGGGGATGGTTGAGAGCTGGGAGGGGAGTTGGCTGAGAGCGATGTTAAACAGTATGGGAGACAGGACTGAGCCCTGAGGGGTGCCTCGATCTGGGACAGGGACTTCGGTAGAGCGGAGGGAATCGAATCCAATGGTTGCTGTGCGGGCAGAGAGGAAACTTTGGACGTAGGAGTAAAGGCGGGAGCCGCAGTTGGTAAGAGCAAGGTTGGAGAGGATCAAGTTGTGGCTGACATTGTCAAATGAACCCTTTATGTCCAAACTGGCCACGAGGCGGGGGGTCTGAGTAGACAGGTTATCGAGGACTTCCTCTTTGAGCTGGAGGAGGACGTCTTGGGCGGAGAGCTTGGGGCGGAATCCAAAAAGAGTGTGAGGGAAAAAGTCTATGGATTCAAGATAGGGGTTGAGGCGGTTGAGTACAACATGTTCGAAAAGCTTGCCGACGCAGGATGTGAGGGAAATAGGTCGAAGATTGTCAATTGCCGTTGGTTTGTTCGGTTTAGGGATGAGGATGATAGTGGCGTGCTTCCAGTCAGACGGGAGCTGTCCCGTAGCCCACACCTGGTTGAAGAGGTCGGTGATCGAGTCGTAGGAGGAGTAATCGAGGTTTCGGAGAATGCGATTGGTTATGTCGTCGCGACCCGGTGCAGTGTTTTTGCTAAGAGCCAGGGCAGCGGCGCGTATCTCTGTGTCGGTGAAATCTCTGTCTAACTCAGGGTTGAATTCCCCTGTGTATGGGGGCTGTGGGGAAGCCGTAAAGGGGGGAGGAAACGCTGGA